>NW_027210616.1:2340000-2995000 GCF_029030835.1 Brachyistius frenatus
TGCCTGGGCGGGCCACTCAAGTAGAGCTCATGTATGGTAAAATACTGTATTGCTTCACTGACATTGATGACATTAACGTTGCAAAAAGTATGCATTTTAATACAAAATTATGGACGTAACATATTAATCAAAGTTTTGGAGCTAATGGCAAGGCATTTTTTTGATCCAAGATGTTTATTTAAAACTGCACTGTCTGCCATGAAAATAATAATCACCAAACATTAGTAAAACAAAGCTTATAGTGAAGCTGCAGCAGCTCAGGAGCTGTGAAAAAAAGGGCTTGGGTGATGCTTTGAAGTGTTATAATGGTGGAGAAAACCTTGCTTTGGCTGTCTATGCAGCATCGGTCATTGTACTACAGTAATTAGCAAATAGTAACATGAGATGGTGACAATGATAAACCTCAGCTTATCAACATGGTCACTCAGTGTGGCTGTAGACTCTTGTTAAGTCTTTTTATGTTTTAACTAATTAATCTAAACTTCTAATTTTCCACAAAAAAATAAGACAGGACACCATGTTTTCTTAAAATAAGATTTTTAATATTACTTATTATCATAAAGATATATTTACACACTTTACAGAAATAGAAAATAAAAACACAAAGCTACGCATGAAAGGAAAAAATAAAATAAGTACTCCAAGAGCTAAAGCTTATCTTTTATAAATTAGAAACCAAAAGTTCAAATATGTACACAGTATTTCAACCATTTCTGATACACTTGTTTTATTTATTTATTTATGTCATTTATTTTTGCCCAGTTCAACATCAAAACAGAGACAGGGACTGTACATTTGGCCTGGTGAGTAATATGAGCACACACCATAAACAGAATATAAGTTTCAGGAGTAATACATTGTCTTTCAAATGGTATCTGCTTGAGACCTAGTAACACTGTTGCGATGGCGTGTAAGCCTACAGACTGCGTTTCCTCTAAGATTGTTCTGAATGTAGCTGATCTCGGACACAGTGGTTACATAGATGGAGAATGTGTCGCAATCAAGGCAGGAGGGGCCTGTGCTATTCTGGGTGTACGAAGTCTCATTTTGCGGCTCCAAGATAATGACAGATCATAGTCATTTCTCATGGGAGAGAAAATCTAGTTATCCTTTGGACTGCCCAGCCAGTGGAAAAGTGTGAACGCATTGGATTGGATATCAGCCACTTGATCCTGCAGACACCCACTCTGAAGGCCAACATGATACAGTTTGATGGGCTTCGAGATTCACAAGGTAAAATCATTGGAATGTGCTGTGTGCCAACTCTGTTTCCATTTCCACAACGAGTGAAATGTTTGCTTCAGTGCGAAAGTTTTTTTTTTTTTTTTTTTAATCTGGTAGAGAACTGACTGACAATTAGATAAAAAAAAAAAAAAAAAAAGAAGAAAAACAAAAAAGAAACATAAAAGCCTTGTGTTTTTCTGTGATCTTTTTGTGGGGTGGTTTTGTCTATAACTATTGGGAAACAGATCAATGGCTAAGCTAATATTTTAAAACCTGCTGCTAGCTTATTCTCATCTCCACCAGTAACACGTTTCTATCTCTGCTCATCCCCACTCCTTACACACTTCCAGCCAAATGCATTTGGACAAAAATAATTAAACACAGAGGGGCAAGTTCTCAGAACAAACGTTTTTTGTTTTTTTTTCTACCAGGAAAACATGCTAACAAGTGCATAGGAACATTACTCAGGCCTTGTGATGGTCACAGAGAAGAGGAACTGGAGAGGAAATATTGAGAGGATAGGAATCGTTTCTCTTGTGTAAGCCTTGCTGGAAAAGACCATTAAGGAAAATGGTTTTGCTCCCCGAGCATAATGTATTGGTTTACCATTTCAGTTTGAGCCTGGACGTGCTTGTCCTTCCACACCACAAGGCCCATTAACCTGATGTGCAGGGGAGGGCTGTGGGCTATGATCTACAAGAAAAGAATGCCTGAAAGCTTTCACGTGTCCATGACATATTGTGCTGCAGACTACTTTTCTATTTTGTTACATCCACAAAAGGTACAGCTTTTCACACTGTATTCAAAAAGTAAGCTTTGGACAACCAGCTAGACAAGAATCAGACAAAAAAACTTGTCACAATACACTGGAAAACCATTTCATACCAAGAGACTCTTGTTTTCGGGGTGTATTTTTCCAGCAGCATAATGGAATTGCAAAAGTGCAGCCTTGCGAACCCATACAGAGAAGTCTTGGAGCAAAGCCACGTCTATTAGTTGGGACTAGTTGACACCGGAGGCTTTGGATCAGTGGGATATTTGGCTTTTGATTTTTGGATTCAACTGATAACCAGACCAAGATTAAAAAGGGTACTTTACATAAACATTGGTTTGCTCTGGTCTCTGAAAGGGCAGCATGGCTGGTGCAGATGGTGAGGATACATTCATGAAGAACAGTGCGGATACAGACGTTGCTCGGCTCCATAACAATAACTTCTGAGATGGGGAAATATTGATTTGAACCCCTTGTCATGACCCAGTCTACTTCCAGCATCCCAACTCCTGCGGCTTCGAACTTTCATCTCCAGCTCATATCTTCCTACTATCTTCCCCAATAATACATGAGACATCCTGAGCAAAGCTGTCTCACTCCTGAGGAGCATTAATGAAATCTACATCTCTGTCTGAGAGGGTATGAAAAAATAATGGTGGAACTGAAATTATTATTATTCACAGTGCCCGAGGATTTAATACATTTTTAATCAAGGTGAGCTTGGCTGGGTGGATTACCACTGTGATTTTAGATGCTCTCTTAATAAAAGCTTCTCATGCTGGGACTGAGAAGACTGTATTTTATTATAATATTTGCATGAGACATGGCGAGAGGGAAAAAGTGGTGAAAATCTAGGTTAACCGTTTGCCAGTTGCTTATGTGGTCAAAACTGATTTGAAATAAGGGAGTTTGCTGATTGAATTGCAGTCGATTGAAATCGGATTTTAGCCTAAAATTAGAACGAAAAAAAAAAAAAAATCAGGAATTTGTTGGGGACACCTAACACACGACAAACGATTGCAAGGTGGCTGCTCCACAGGTCACAGTCCTAATATGTTACGTGGTTACACACTGAATCAGCAGGGGTTTGGAGATTGAAAAGGGGGAGGGGGTGTGGTTTCAGTCTAAGCCAATTTAACAATGAGCTCAGACTAAGTGACCCCGGCCAGCCTTGGGGAGATCCATCTGAGAAAGATTAACTCCAGGATTTAATGAGCATAATGATCAAAGCCACGACCACCTGTGCTGTGGAAGGGCAGACTATAAAGGCAACTGTACCTAACATAATGTAAGGGAGGGCTCAGGACTACTAATGACTGAATCTGGATAAATCATGGCTATATTGGTGGATACATAGAGGGAGAGTAAAGATACAGTATACGAAAATATGCTCATATAAGTCTTAAATGTACTGAATGTTTGTGTTGTGTTAAATAAATGCACAAAATAGACTGCTCTAGTACAAGCCTCTATCACAGCACCCTGAGAAAAAAAAGAAATAAAACTATAACACAGAGATAAACATAAACAGTAATATATTCCAGTATGATGGAAAGGCATAGCATTTCATCAGTGAAAGATATCGGTCAAAGGGTCGAACCAGCCATATGCTGAATATTAAAAACAGCCAGAGCACTAGTGGTAGGCTGATCATGGTGGCATATTAACTGAGCTGATGTCTGCTTTGAAACAGTTTATTTTTCTTTCTTTTTTTTCTTTTTTTCCGGTCTAATTTAACTTGTCCTCCCTACTGGTATTGTTTTACATGGGATTTCTGTTTGCAGAATTTTTTTAATGCATAATGTGTCAGTGTATCAAGACTTTAAACAAGAGGTAATGTGTTTCTCGTTTCTCCCTAACCTTTCATCCCTTCGTTCCTGGCAGCATTGTGGAGAAGGTTATTATTTGGCACTTCATTAAAAGGCAAGGCGGCCTGTCGGTGGAGCAGACCGCCACTGCCAGTTAACAGTCGTGTAGAGCAGCTGCGCAGGGCAGCAGTGTGGTTAGAGGGCTGGGGATTGGGGACAGGATTGGGATTGGGATTTGGGGTCAAAGGACTCATCCAAGGTGGGACATGTTGCAGTAACCTTGAGCACGTGGATAAACTCCCCCCTCCCCACCCAGTTGTTAATGAGTTCAGAAACACCAAAATAGCTTTGGATTAAAGAATCTCCTAAAGGAAGGAATTATTTTGTCACTAAGATTGTTTTGACAATATGTGCTCTCTTTTTTTAGTCCATCTTTACTTTGCATGTGGAAGTACTGTCATTCGGTGGTGGAAAGCACCATTAACGATAATTAGAATGTCATTCAGATGTGACCCTTTTGTTTGTCCAGTTTGAACACAAAATCTTTTATTCCTTTTCGCTGCAGAAATCCAGAATATCATAAGTGGACTTAATATTTGCTTCTGTCAACTATTAAAACTGACACTGCCCTTCTGCATGATTAGCGCCCTCACCCGTCAGTAAAGCTGTTAAGTAGCTACACAGCAATGAAATCAGCGGCTGCAGTAACCTTGGATCTGAAACATGGGAATACCACGTCGTGGAGAAGTAACAGATGCTTTAAGACTCAGATTGTTTTGATCGGGCTCCCTCTCCACCACATGTCATGCAAAGTGTGTGAGACACTCAAGGAGATTGCTATGATTGGGCTCTATAGCAAACAATAGGGAAATTGAGGAGAAAAAAAAAACACTTGGGAGAAGACAGAGATAGATAAGTATTGAGGGAGAAAGAGAAAGAGAGAGACAGAGAAATAGAGTCTGATAGCTCGGGCTCAATACCCCCCACCCCCCTTCCCTGCTCCCAATTCCTCCTCGAGCTGAGGGTGAGCGGCTTGTCCTGATTTTTTTGTGGACAGAGTTGCTTGAAGAACCAGCAGGTGCTATGAACATCACTCTTCAGGCTGGGCGAACGTAGGCCCTTCATTGCAAGGCCCCCCAAGGCAAAGGAAGAGCGTAGAAATCAGAACCTGGGGGAGGGCGCTCAAAGCAGTGCCTGCAAAACAGAGAAATAACAGACAAAGTGCAATCAGCTTGTGTTGTTTGGTTTTCCTAAAAATCATTCCGTCATGCAGACTGCGAAGGGGCTTAATCAGTTTTTTCACACTGTAATACGTTCCCAACATTTCAACTGTGTCTAAACTATATAAAAGTATTTGTAAAAACTAGATTATATTCAGTCATTTGTTTCTATAGCTTAAATCACTGAACAAGGTAAAGGACAGCACAAGTTATCTTTTGTTGTTTTTAATTATATTTTTAGTTTTCTCTTTCCATTAATAAAAACACATTGAAACCTCCCATGTTTTACCTAACACGATTGCAGATTGTCATTCATAAATATTCAATGCCAAACACATAAAATATAGATAAGCAAACAGAATTGATTTCTTATGTGTAGGCATATTTTAAGTTCAGTTAAAAGTAGTTTTGCGGGAGTTTGGCTGAAAAAGATACAAAAACTAAAGACAGGCTCAATAATTTAGTCACCCAGCCTCATCCAAAACATAAAGGATCATCTTGTGGTTTAGGTCAGGTCCTGCGGACCTAATCATTAATTTTTTTTTTTTGCCAAAAAAGAAGCATATGTACTTTGCTTGGTTTTATTTGGGACCTTAATGTGGTGACTTTGTTCTCTACTGTACTGAATATTCACTCAGATTAAAGTACTCACATAGTGGTATTTGTGGGCTAGTTTGGCAATAGCTATTTCAAACTTTCATGTCGCAAAACTGTAGTGCACAAAGCCTTGTCTGTTTTGCTTTCCTCATCGCTATCATTGGACCTGAACCCAAAGTATTCACAAACATGGAGTCCTGTAACCCCACCGGTGCTCACTTTATTTCTCGGCTCGATTGCTTCCCTACTCTGCCAATTGGGGGAACTGTTGTGCACGACAATATTTCACATTAGCAGAGAGAAGAGAGATAGAAAAGTGTATGTTTTTGACAGTTTTGGAGATCATCGTCTGTATCCCTTAATGCCATGATCCTCCCCAAGCCTTATGAAGACATTTCAATTTCCTTTCCATTAAATGTGTCCCTCAGGGAGTTTCTACTGCAGCTTTCTCTTTGTTATGGCCTATGTCATCCTGTACTTGATCAACCAGGAGAAAAGGCTGTCCCAGACATGTTCCAACCAGATTTTGCGGCCTTTGATGGGAAAGAGCTGTAGGAAGTCAGAAAAACAATTGTGTATCTCACTGTGGAACACAAATACAACTTTATACCACGCTCGGGGGACTAGATCACTCCTCATCGGTGAGGAAATCTTTTATCTTCCCACGTCTTTTATCTTCTCCTGTTCTGTGATAATATCAGAAGAGTCAGACAACAAGGCTCATTCATTGATAGGAGCCTGTTCTTGTTACAAGATGGCATTTTTCTGTGGCCATGTAAGGCCTGGAGAGCTGATGTATGGTATATCTAATCTCAAATGAATGGTATTGTTGTTTGTTGTTGTCCTTTGGGCTTTGGGGTCCATGGTATGATCTCAGAGCAGCAGCCCTCTTGAAGTCACACTACATCACACAAGAGTGTATGGGAAGAGACGCAGACCTGATACACATTGTTTTGAGGGGAAACTCTTTAAAAGACTCATTCACTGAGCTTTCTCACACTCAGGGCCACTGGGGCTTTCCACAAATTGCCTCCGGCTTTAAATCTGTAATATCCTGTCGTCTTTTAGACTGTCACTGGCATGGCTTAGATCCAAGAGTTGTAATAGCATGGTTTGATCTGAGTCCTCTCAGATGCTCAAAGAGGATGACCCCGGTCGCCATCTTTCTTCTCAAGAGTTGCTCACATCTGGAATGTGTAATGGTGAAAAATCCAACTTTGCCTGCGGTGTCATAGAGAATAAATGATGAGCTGTTTTTGACACTGTAATGAGGTGATGTTGCTAAGTAGCATAGCGCTGGAGGATGGACAGTGTCAAGGCAATCATTGTTCCTCATCTTTATTTAAACAGTGTAGTAATGAAGTTATGCTAAATAATGACATATCCACATAGTCTGTCTGTGTGAGTCCCAGTCCTCAGCTGGATGTATCCATTGAACTCTAGCTTTGATCAAACAAACTGCTACTCCAGCTGTTTCCAGAGGTGGTTTTCCCATCATCAGCACACAGTGAAGACGAAAGCGGGCCTCATGAGTAAAACAGCGCTTCAAGCTGAAGTTTCAGAAGAGCGGCTTGTTGGACGGATAACAGATCTTGAAAAGGTTCAATATCTTAATACCTTCCAAAGAAGTTCAGACTTTTTTTTGGGTCCTTCAGTCAGGGAAGGTTGGTAGCACTATAACTAAAATGCTGCTAGTAGACAGTCTTATTCCCACTGTGGTCATGTTGGGGTAAACTGGCAAACTATGTGGCGAGAAACCCATGAATGAGGTGAACTATGAACTTAGCAAGAATGAGGGGAACCAGAGAGGGAAGCGAACAAAAACAGGGAAATCTTCAGCGTGTTGTGGTTTAAGTGGTGTTTGCGAGGACAGCATTGTGACTCACTGAGCCGTTCACTTTTACAGAGCTTCACAACTTCCTGAAGCTCCCCTTATTATGTGGCCAGCATTCTGGCACTGAACATAAGCTCTGACCACTCAACTCACAGAGAGGATTGTCACATTTTTTGGCAGCCTGAGGGAAGTGGTAAGACCCACGTTGTCCTTCAAGTGCAGACTACCCTGGCTTGATCCTTCCTCAATGTTTTCACCTTTGATCTGAGCCTCCAGAAGCTCATATTGAAAGCAGGAGTGAGCTCCAAAGAGTTTTAACCCAGTCCATAAAAATACAATAAACAATAATCATCCATAATTCGCCATAGATTGTAAAACTCTTGTTGCTTTAGAGAATGGAGTCTCCAAACTTCAAAAGCTTTGATCGCTTTTCCTAGAAACTGATTAACCATGCCTTCACACTTTCTGACTGCAGCCTCCTCTCACTATAGATTTAATTTATGGTGGACCTCTGCAGGTCAGTGTTGTATGGTCGGCACCTCCTGTAGGGATATTGTGTCTTGTTGAGTTTCCCTGTCTCGGCACAGCGTCTGGGAGAGACATGGATATACCACTGTTGGCCTCCATTCGCAATGGCATGCTGACATTAGCGAGTTTAAATCTGTATATTCTGTACATTTGATCATGTTGTTCAATTGGCTGAAGTATATTTTTATTTCTCAATGAAGCTTGAACTGGGTTTATTGAAATACAGAGAATTTGTTCATGTTTAGAATTAAAAAAAAATCTAACTGTGAAAAGGTGATAAGTAAAATATTATCTCTCATTTTGGATGAAAAAGTTTCACACCAAGTCTTATTTTACTTGACAGCTGGTTAAATATTCCCTCGAAAGAAAGTTGGTGCTGCTACGAAACCGAACTCTACAGCGTATTATCTTTGGAAAAAAGGTTTTAATTGACTTAATGAGATGGAGAGTAAAGATTTATTCCAGCTGAATGGACTCAAAGATGAGGTTTCTAAGTATAACTGTTTATAGTATGAGGAAATAAATGACTTAAGACTTAAAAACAACCTTTGTTGTACTAGGAAGGCCTGAAAGCTGTTTGGCTAAAGCCAATAACCTGCTATGATATGCACTTTTTTTTACCATGCCAACAAAAACATCCTTGAGTTGGAGTTCGGTTTGGCTGCAATGGTGACTAACAGAGTTTCCACTGCTCCTACAAAAGTTTAACTTTCCCATTTGTCATCGAAAACATCCGAACTAATTCTGCCAACAAAGTATTTCAGGACTCAACATCAATGTCCTCTTAGAAATTCCTCTATTGAGTTGTGTTTCCCCACTAGTCAGCAGTTGTAATTTAATATATCAGGAAGAGCTTTTGCTCAAATTCTCTTGAGAAATGACTTGACAGAAAATTTGTCCAACGGGCTAACGCAGCAAAGATAGGCATGGTAGAGTAGAAACCTTTTACTGCATGACACAGACCGTTTTACTGCAGGTTTGTTGGTTCTATTGTCAACAAACCCTAACGAACGTCTATTCACCCCTGACTGCTAGAAACTAACCTTGCTCTAGAACGGCATGGGCCCCTTGTGGGAAAGACGGGGCCGTGGGCGTCTTCTCTTCCAGCCGGCTGGTCTGTGGGTCTGACCGCCCCTCGCAGGGTTCTGCTGGACCATCTTTCTCACTGTAGCCGCCTCTTCCAGCTCTCTGCCATGCTCTGTGGAGGCCATGGGACCTGGAGGACACACACAGAGAAGAGACCAATTAAGACACCCAAAAAGTGGTTTCTCCCAAAGATGGTGTTTCACAGCCTTCTTCTCACCGAGGCTATCACATTTTGATTACGAGCCTAAGTCCATCAGTGCTCAAGGCAAATATGTAGCAAGATCCAAGGCAGGATCAGTGATAATGGATGAGGAAACAAGAGACATGTATAGATACAGTAAGTGTGTGCTAGAGTGTGTGGGCCTCTCTAAGCCCACCCAGCATTGTTGTTCATTAAGTCAAGTGTGGTCTAACGCACGGCAGATACACGTAGCCCGGGCAGAAGCGAGAAATCCAAGCCCTCATGCCTCATGTCTCCGTCACTCTCCCTCGAGATTACAAACACCAACAGCACCAAACCTGGTGGAGGTGCAGCTCATCACAGTGTTTGATCCCAGTTTAGGGATGAGTTTAATAGCAGTGTGTCTCAGAGAATGTGTGAATGTCTTTGGTGTGTGTGGGAATGTGTGTGTTTGAGAGTGATCCCAGATGTTTTCAGTCACTTCTCAATAAGTGTGGCCTGATCCCCTTAAGCCCCACTTTTCCAAACGGTTTGGTCCACCCCAAGTGTCTCCATGACCTTTTAACCTATCACAATCCAACAGGCCTCCTCTTGGAGATCCAGATATATATATATATATTTTTTTTTTAAATCTTTTGCAGCATATCTTATTTAACAAGGGTGATTTGTCAGACTACACTCAGTTCTTTAGTCAAGTACATTGTGAAGAAAAGCAGAAAAGGTTGGTTCTGGTATATCAAATTGGTTAAATATTACAGCGACCTCATTGTAGGTTTTAGATATAGAATGACACATTTTTTAGTTTAATCAACTTTTTAATGTATGATAAACATCATTACTCATACAAATACTAAGTTACTGAAATGGAGCTGTGTACATGTGATTAGATAGCTACTCCAGGGATTGAGCTGACTTCTGTAAAGTTTTTTTTAACTAGATGCTAGCGAACCAATTCGGTCGGTGCCATAAAAGTACTGAAGTTCAGTGTCCAGATTAAAAGACAAATTTAAAGAATAAAGAATAAAAGCAGCAAAGATAAAGATATTGAGACTTCTAGTCTATTGTATGGGCAGACTCCAAAAACACTCCAAAATAACTATCTCTCTTTTAAACTCCACACCTTCAGTTTATATTGTTGACTCAAATGTCATCTCCAGCCCAAGCCAACATCACCATGAAGACATCATCAGAGTTAATTTTTTTTAAAGGTTAGAAAGACTTCACTTAAACCGAAATCATCAACTTTAACAGCACACTTTTCTTTACTAAATGACTATGTTCAATAATCCCCTCTGTGTGGAAAAGATTCCATCAAAGCTCATGTACCAGTTCTTCTTTCCTTGGGTATCTCCCATCAAATAGCTGATTGATTATTCACATGAGGTCGTGACATTTGCATCTCTTCTCCTCAGAGAGACTGGCACCATTTTTTTTTAATTCCCCAAGGAATAACCTTCCTTGGCTTCACAAGAGCTCGGGTGAGGACACAGCTTAAGATAAGTCATCCAGTTGACTGCAGAGGCTTGTAAAAGCAGAAAGTATACTGAGGACAGCAGTTGAGCGGCTTAGAAAAGCCATGATGATGCTAGGTCCCCTGCTTTATTCCACCACTTGGTGTATTCAGTTGTGGCGGAGTCGTGATATTAAACGCTGTTATATGAACAAGGAACAGCTGTGACCCGAAGGATGTATCCCTGACCGAAACTTTAGAGACTCCGTCTTGAAAACCCGTTTACTACATTCAAAACGCTCAAGTTTCTCTCATAGCTAAGATCAATTTGTTTAACTAGAGGGCAGCTTTCTTCAACAGCAGAATTCAAAACACCTTTAGAAGAAAGGCAGTGTCTCGGGGCGGCCTTTATTAATTAATGACCTTCAGCTGTGGCTTTATAAAATAATTTGTAAAAGAACAACTTCTATTGAAAAAGAGAAGGGCTTTGAGCTTTCAGGTTTAAATTATGGTGAACTGTGTGACTGAGCTAGAAAGCTTTCAAAGTATATCCCTGAAACGCCAGACGTCTCAAGTTCCATTTCCACGCTAATCTTCTTCCGCAAGCACATTACACAGTGTATTTGTGGGCTAACAGTGGGCTAATTCATTTGCAGCAGGAAAATTCTTGGCTGCATATTTCCGCATCTAAAGCACATCTTTGCCCCTGGGGACACTAATCTGCACATTATCCTTTTGTTATTCTTCCAGATACACAGTGAAAGAGGGATGTTGACACATTCTGAAGGCATTCAGCTCATTTCTTTCAAATCCAGGGGCTTGAATGTTAATACTCTCTGCGTTTGAGTAGATTTTGAGGTGAACAGAAGTATTACAGGGCGGTCCTGGTTCTCCATTTTCACTCCTGAAACACCATCAGCATGTAGAGGCAGAACACACAAAAACAAACTGATGTAGGCTTCACAATTTCAGGTGTGAGCACGCTTGACTTTAACTACAACGCATAACATTTCTTCTGAGAGCGTCTGCAGGTAGAAATTGTTTTAGCCAATTCAAAAGGACACAGGTGAAGGTCGGGTAAAAAATCTGACATAACCGAGAAGTACGAGACACAATGACATAAAGAATCTCCACAAAGACATGCACTCAGTTGTACATACTGTAGGAAAAAAAGTGATTGTGGAAGAAGTTAAAATCCTTTCTACACAGCTGTCGGACAGCTTAATGAAGTGAGCACAATTGTCAGTACTTAAAAGTTTAAAAAAATTGTTGGATCCAGAACCCCAATCTCAATTTTGGAAAGGTGTGGTAGAGTAAACTGTGAAGGTAAAAAGTGCTATGTAAGTGCAGTCCATTTACCAATAAACACAGTGCTACACAACACCCAAGTGCAGCTGATATATGAGTGATGGACTACTTTACCAAACGCACGCCTATAGTTGCACTCACTGTGCACACATATGCACACTGCAGTGCAAGATGGAAAAGTAATTGTACCTCAGCTCACACAATTCATCTGCCGTTCCTCCCAGGATGGCACAGCCTGTCATAACCCAGGTCCATAATGAGACAATTTAGATGTCTCCTGCCATTGCGATCTGTCAGCCACTGCTCGACACTGGGGTTTGAAACGAGAACATCTCGTGATTCGTCTGACAAATCTCGACCTATCCAATCTGGCTACAGGATAGAAAAGTGTAATGAAAGCTGCTAAAAATAAGCCCGGGCACCCGTGATAACAGTGGCAGTATAGATTAACTCTTGCAGCCTGGAGGGAAAGCATCTCAATGTGACAGATACAACACACATCAACAGCTAGCTTTGTGTCTCTACCTATAGATTGAATCTGTTGCTCCCGGATAAGATCTTTTTTTGTTTCCATGGCAGGTTTATCATTGGATAATGCACATTTCATCTCCATAAACAAAGATATCTCACCTATCTTATTGCTCTGAAATTAGATCCAGTCTCTGTAGTACTACATTTGATCTTTTCCCATGAGAGATTCCCATGTTTATGTTCAGCTGGTAAAACAGTAAAACGGCAGGATAATATATGTCTCACAATAATAAATCTTATCTCTACTTCTGATGACCTTGGAGCCCCAGTTTTGCCCTTTCCCCCCCCACCAAATCTCAACACTTCTTCCCTCACATGGTAATTCCCTAATTAAAGTTTCATAAAGGTGGAATTTCAGGAATGGCTTGTTATTGTTGCTGCTACTTGCGTCGCTGCTGACTCCTTTAAAAGGTGAGGAGTGGCAGAGGTGGTCAGGCAGAGAAGAGAGTGGTTGACAGTGTCACAAACTGGCCAGTTTCCAGACTAATGATAAATAGCTGCATTGCCGCTCCCCGTTTCACCGCCCTAGTTTCCCCACCTCCTAAGGTGATGTCTGTTATGTCATCTTTTTCAAATGGTCGGCTCTCTGTCTTATTATGGCCCAGCAGAAAGTGGGATACTGACAGTTTATCCCTGTTGATTCTGCAACAGTCCATCAGGGGAGCCTAGAGAGTTATACATCGTCTAGCACTTGTCCATCCAGTCAGAAGAGGGAAGAGAAATGGCTGTCCTCTGGTTTAGTGCCAAGTTCATCAGCTGCCCTCATGGCTGGCGAGAGCAAACAATATATCACAGAGCTGTGTCAGTGCAGGAACACACCATGGCAAATGGGCCAGAGCTGCTTATTAATAGTTGTAAAGCTGATTTGTGTGTATCGACTGCCAAAACGACCACATAACAAATGTCTGCTCTTGTAAATGCAGCCACAGCATAATGGTTTTTATGCCACTAGGACACAAGAGATTAAACTATACCAGCCTGCGAGTCTAAGTACAGCAACAAGTACACAAGGGACTGTGTTCATTAAAAACTGTTGCATCAAATGTAAACATGCACAGTGAAGAATGGCTGTCAAAATTGAATCCTAGCTGTGTTTAATTTTCTTTGTCACCACAAATTGATTTGTTGTCCTCTTGAATCTTATCTGTTTGTTTACTTGTCTTGCTCATCACTCACAGTCACACTGATTATGATTCAATTGGGTGCAATCTCATCGATGCGTTTTCACGGTTGGCTGAGCTTTTCAAATTTAATCTCTCCTTTGTGGTTTTTTTTTTTTTTTTTACTGTCCCCTGTCCCTACATCACTTATCAGACACCTCTGCGTCTTGCCTGCTGCAGTTTGTACAGATGTGTCCTGAGGTTTAAACAAGGAGCTGGGAGGATGGGAATAGCTGGGTACTGAAATGAGGGGTGGTGTTAGCTCCATCCGTCGTAACGCATCAAAAGATCTGGATAAGTCGATTCTTGAGCCATGTTTGCAGCAATGGGGATGTCAGTTGGTCCACCTCCGTGGGCCAGACTGAAATATGTCAACAACTAATGGATGTATTACCATGAACTGTTATGCAGACATTCATGGTTCTCAGAGGATGAATCCTAATCACTTTGGAGATCCCACGACTTTTGTTCAACATTTTTTTTTTTTTTGTAAACAACAAAAAATCTCAACATCACCAAAAAAGATTTACTTTAATAAATGCATTCATGCCCCTTTCGAGATTAATCTTAATAATTGTGGTGATTCATGAACTTCCCATGTGGCACCATTATCAGCGACAATCCTGTCAATGTGTATGTTGCTAATTAGCCAATGTTAGAATGCTGACAGGGTGAAGTAAGATAATGAACATGGTAAACATTATACATGCTGAATATCAGCATGTTAGCATTATCATTGTGAGCATGTCAGAATGCTGACATTAGCATTTTACAAGCACCGCTGAGTCAAAGTACAGCTTTACCGAACCGTTAACACAGCTGGAAACTCTTAGTCTTGCGTCTAGTTTCTGTCAGGGCTGAGATTCCCTCACTGTTTGCAGCATGATTGGATCAAGTGAACGACACAGTTAAAGCTTTTGTCCTCTTTCCACAATGACATGTCATGTGAATTTGCACTTAACATAAATAATAGGAAAAGGTTCCTTATTTCTTAAAAACATATTTCTATTGCAAAAAGAAATCTAGGACTACAATACGGTATTTGCTACATATACACGGTAACAAGAAACACTTGCAGTATTTGTGTCTATATGGGAAGAAGTTGTTGCTTATTATGTGCATGTATAATCCTTATGGGTGACGGAACAATATTGGTGTTAGTGGGAGAGAGGAAGAATAAATACCCTGGTGTGTGTAGCCATGGTTATTACCATGACGTTGGAGGAGCAGGCCTGCTGTCTCCATCGCGTGCCTTCCTCCTTCATTCACTAAAAGGGAGACGAGTAGCTTTAGCTAATGAATCTCTCCATAGCCTGCCATTACCACAGACATACTAACCCACACAGCCAGACAGTGACATGCCATGAACAGAGATGCTCCTGCTGCATAAGCACATTAGGGGATCAGGGTTATTAAGCCAAGGATGAAATGTGTTAATTGTGGCAGATACAAGCCAAACATTCTTTTAACCTGGAATAAGCCGCGGCACTGCGACAGCATCGTACAGTGGATTTGCTTGCTGCCTGACAGCCTCCCCACACATTCGCGTGGACTGGTGCCTAACGAAGGAGGCCGTCCCTTGTTGTTCATCTCTCACAATCCAACATCTAGTCTCGGAAATGCTGCTTATTGCGTGCCTACCAGTAAGTCTGGGCCTTGGCAGAAACTGGTACCCATTGCTTGCCGACTTTCAGACCACGTTACCATGGCAGCCACCATGAAAGGCGCTCAGTTTGGAGCAAAAAGAATGACATTGTCAGCTGAATTTGACCAGGTTCTCAATTTACAAATCTCACTCTGCACAGAGTCTGAATACATGATCAGCCCCCTGACTGTGTCTGTGATGTTTTTAACCTCCTCTGCGGGCCACCGCACTCGGCCTCTGAGAGTTCCTCTCGGGGAGGGTTTGTTTTGGTCGTGAGCACTTTCTTTATTTCTGTCGGGGGCTGTTTGATATGCAGCATTGTTGTTCTGTGATAATGCTAGGCTTGTGGCTCAGCTAAAGGCTGGCTTTGTCTATACAAACTACAATGAGGAAACCAAAGTGCATGAAAAGTTGCTCCTATTACTGCAGCTTTTAGACTTAACCCCTTGTCCACCCTGCTCTGAAAGTTACCCCCAACTCTCACTAAAGGTTCACAGCTAATTAAAAACAAACTGTGCAGCCTTTTGGCTGCTGGCTTTCTGCAGATGTCCCTTTGAGTAAGTCAGCTGCCTGTGAAGTGTGGTGCTATATATGCTCCTGAATTAGAGAGTGTATGAAATGATGAGGTGTGAGACTGCGTACTCTGCTATGATCAGAGCACTGTGAGTTCAAAGGGGCCGGCAGCAGCATTGAGCCAGCTAATGAAGCCACTGACTCCCCTCACCACTTGACTGCCTGTTGGTTTATTCACAATCCCACTCCAACTGAAGAGGTGAATTTGTGGCTACAAGGTTATTGCAGGTTGGATCCTACTGAACACGAGCAGTCAGAGAAGCAAACATAAAATATCTCCAAGGGGAGATTTCTCCTCCCAGCTTTCCAGTCGGTGTGCCCAAACGGCAGAGGGCAGGAGCAAGAGAGATGCTGGTGTAGCTGTTTCCGTTACCGGCAGCGGGGTAAACCTTTCTGCATGGCAGGCACAGTAGGTAGGTAAGGATACCAACCATTGCCCCAGTCTCCAGAGACTGCATGTCAAGGGCAAAGGGATCCTTCAACCATCCGTTTCCATGGGCACACTAATCAGATGTGAAACACAGCCCCTCCCTCTCCTGAGTCATCACTCCCCCCCATGCTGTGAACCTGTGTGCCTTCTCCCATTTGAGATGTGGGAAACAGAAAGAGGGAGACTAATACCACTGTACAGGGTTCACTGCAGCTTTTAAAGCCTGAGGAGACCATCACCTCTCCCCAAACACTATTAAGGGAAACTAGCACCAACAACAGAGTGTGTTACCTCACGACCACACTGCAGATACGAAACAATAGCTCCCAAGCTCAACACAATGTATCATCGCCCCCAGTCACTATTTCAGATATTTGCTTTTTATGAGATATGGCAAAAATACATTAAATGATGTCTTTAATAGCCTAATTAATGTTTAATGCAATAAACTGTGCTCAATTGTTTGATTGCATCAGACAAAATCCTTCAATTATGCAAAACTATGATCTAAATTGACCAGATCAACACAATACCCATACAATAGCTGATTTATTGCCCAGGATTTGCCTGTAACAAGCTGTTTAGTAGGTAGAACCGCTGCTTTTGTAGCACAAACAATTTTGTACCACTGGGCTACATTACATATACTAATTGCAGATTTTTTTTATTTAAGTAAAAATGTAAATAAATTGAGATACAGCTTTAATGAATTTCTTTTAAAAGATTGTTGGCAATTCTTTTTAGTTAGCACACTGGTTTTGCTGTCATAGCACTTCTGTGTATTTGTAATGAAAACCATCTCTGAAAACATAGTTTTAATACAGATATTCTGAGCATGTGGTGCACAGAAAAAAACCCACCTTCGGGTAAAGGCAACGCAATGAAACTTAATAAGCGATTTTGTCAGACATATTTAGTGATTCAGTAAAAATCATAAAGATTTTTACTGACAAGTTCAGCTGTAGAGTGCTGCAGGTGAGCTAACGTTCAGTGTTTATTGGTCCTCTGTGTCCACGAGGTTTTCATCGGCTGTTAGGATAAACGGTTTTCCTGATGTGGATGCATGTTTATGAATTCCATATATTGTTTTGGTCTTCTAGTTTTTATAAACATCTGTTCATGTTCAGAGACTGTGGCAGGGAGCCCTCTCCTCCAAAGTGAATGAGACATAGGGACACAGCAAGGGGCCCAGTCCTGATCCAGGAAACAGTATGTGGGGAGATCCATGCTATTAGTCAGTGGCAGATCATTGGATTGACCAGCATTTAAGTGTACGTGCACGTGTGAAATAGTCTCCCAGGGAAAATAACATTTGTGATCAAAGACGGAGTGATTGTGATGCATAATGCATGATTTCATAAATGAATGATTTCTGTGTTGTCGCAGAAGGGACCCAGTTATGTGGAAGATGGAGGAGATTGTACATTTCCCATTTCAAAGCTTTTAATTTAAGGCGAGAACATAAGGTACATGACAGTTTGAAACCGCATGAGGTGTACCACAACATCCTATAAATCTCTGAGAAGAAGGGAGACATGCACATCCTGTTGCCTGAGGCTCTGAGTTCAGGCAGATCCCAGAGGAAGCGTCACTAAATGAACCCGAAATCTACTAAGTCCCGCAACACTTCCATAGCCCTAATCCACACTGCCATCTTCACAGCATTGAAATCCCTTGTCTGACTTAGAAGGGCCTAACAACAGCCAGCTGTGCAGCATGTTTAGCCACATATGAAATCTCACTGATCCATGATAGCGCCTATAGAGGTTTGAAATTAATGGCGACAATGCCTTGAACCATATTTATTTGATTTTCCAAAGTGTTTCGGGTCCACTTCCACATTCCTCTTAAACTGATTAAGTATGAGTTTCTACCACAAATGACATCTCAAAACTAATCTACAGAAGCCATAACTTCCACTTCTGGGTTTCTACAAATTGAGCATGAAAGTAATTAAAGTACCTGCATTCTTAAACACCGCAATATTTATTCTGTGGTCTGGCAGCCCGTTAATAAAAATGTCCGCTCAGATCTTGATCAGGAATCTGATCTGCTGGTACAACCACTATAAATGTAACACTTAACGTTCAAAAAGAGGGTAATAAATCACTTTAATATTGAACACTGGTGGAAAAGAGACATTTTTGAAAATATCTGTCTCTAATTAAGTTGTAAGGAGTGCCCTGGGCCTGAGGATAGAGTCTGGTAATCACGAGGTCTGGTTAACACTGGAACCCCTCCACAGCCCCACTACCTCTTGTCCAAACCTTAAGGGTTGTGCCCTCTAAATTCAAATGGAGGTCTGGAGTACAATAGACTTAAAGGAAGGAAATGTACCTGAGCAAACGCTCTCTTCACAGACAAGAAATGTCATTACCCCACATATAAAATCTGTAAAGATGGACAAGATCACCAGCGGTACGATTTTAGATGTAGTTGTAACTTACTTCACTGTGAAAAACTCACACAACCTTTGAGCCTCCAGATCTCACCTCACTTCCTGTCCGATCTTTCATTTTTTTTGTCCCTTAGCCGCCTTTTACTCCCCCATTGCTTTTTTTCCCCCTTCGCTGGATTGGCTCTCGAGGGAAGATCTAAGTGAGTAGATTTATTCATTCAAAGGGTTCTGAATTACATTACAGCAGCCCAGCAGTCACATATGACAAAGTCTTCAACAGCTGAGCTCTCAAGGGAGAGTTAGCCCAAAGGTTAGCCTTATATCCCTACCAAATGAGTTATGATTTTTCTCTAAATCTCTTCCTCAACTCCAACTCCAGAGCAATTATTTGCAAGTGCCATTCACCGAGCTCATTTTGGGTGATATTATACAGATGTGTAGTGGTTTATGACAGAAAATCTTTCTAAAAATCTCCTCACTGAAGCCTCCAGAGAAACTGAGTTGCAGGTCACAAACCTCAAAAGGATTGGGCAATATGAATAAAATTTCATATTGCGGAATGTATCATTTTATCTCATGATGTTAATACAGTTTGATTGAGAGATTAGAGATTGCTAGCAGATATAATAACTGCACAGGGATGTCTGTTTTTCCTGATGTAATTCCCTCTTGGCCGGTCTTAATTACAGTGTCTGACACGAATGCAGCACAATATATCCAGAAATATTAAAGGACTAGCTACCACAGTATAAATAATATGCCAAAAACCTTTGACAGCTGATAAATTTATATTATCTTATATCATAAGTTGTCAAACCAGTCACTCCCAAACCCAAAGAACATGGATGTATAGTGTGTGGATCAGAAATATAGTTCTAGTTCTAAGCCAAAAGAGGATAAATGCGATAAATCAACAAGAGGAAAACAAATCACACTTTACTCAGATTCCAAACTCAACTCATGGACTGTTCGGTGTGTGTGTGTGTGTGTGTGTGTGTGTGTGTGTGTGTGTGTGTGTGTGTGTGTGTGTGTGTGTGTGTGTGTGTGTGTGTGTGTGTGTGTGTGTGTGTGTGTGTGTGTGTGTGTGTGTGTGTGTGTGTGTGTGCGCAGCAGACCAACTACACTGAAGCTGGAGGTCGCTGGCACTATTTCCTTGTAATGCCGCATCAAGAGGAAATCCAGGTTCTTCATAAGACGGATTTCATCTGACCCTGTGGGTTTGTTGTGTAGTGCGTGTGTGCGTGTGTGTGTGTGTGTGTGAGTTACCCAGGTGCTCCTCACAAGCCTCCAAAAAAAGGGGAAAAAAAGGCTCTGTGATTCACAGTAATCCTGTAATAACCTTTCCACTGCTCCCCCTTTGACACAACTGTTTGCCCACTGTTATTATGTTATCCCTGGACATCTGGAAAAGTTTAGCTGCTTTTCTTTTCTCCACAGCCGCCATAATCAAGTCCGCAGGCACAAACACCTTCTTTACATTAGAAAACGGAGGATGACAATTTGAAGCTTCCTGTTTACGTTTGGTTTACATCTATAGATGTTGTTTGACAAAATATTCAGACATAACTATGAGGTTTTTATGCCTCGTTGTGCCTTAATGAGTGGCTGTATTTACCGCGGCCCTCCTTTTTTCTGGGCTGTACTTTGACCCGTAACACTTGGTTGAACATCTGAGCGTGGCTGGCAGGAGTACAGTGTGTGTGCATGCTGGTGCCACAGAGCAGCCAGCCCCAACAATACATCAAAGTTTAATATGGAATAATAGCACTGCTGACAGCTCTCGTAAAATCGCCCTCTTCCCAAGCAGACGATTTCTCTGCCAGATAATGGCTCTGATCTGGGCCTCGTGCCCCACTCACACTCACCACTGCCTCACCTGTTCAACCCGGGCTGCACAATTACACCTGTGTATATGTGTATGTGTGTGTGTGTGTGTGTGTGTGTGTGTGTGTGTGTGTGTGTGTGTGTGTGTGTGTGTGTGTGTGTGTGTGTGTGTGTGTGTGTGTGTGTGTGTGTGTGTGTGTGTGTGTGTGTGTGTGTGTGTGTGTGTGTGTGTGTGTCTAAGCCAGCTGCTATTGTTTTTATCCTGCTCTTTCCTAGGTAAAGATTGGCAGGGTGTTTCCATGGCAGAGAAAGATGGATCGTTAACATCTTGTGAGAGGCTGTGACAGACACAAGAACGAGAATAAGGACTGTTTATGTGCCAGTTTTAAGAGTTACCCAGAGGGAGGAAGAGTGATCGGCCTCGGGATGAATTATGGATACCACATGTCTAAAGCTGGAGCCCACTCTTGAGCCAGAGTGCTTTTCAAGGATGGGTAATTGAAGTGCGCTGCTAAAGGATGCTAATATTACATAGAGAAGGCCACAGCAGCTCTTTTAGTGTGCTGAATGAATATTGTAAGTATGTTTAGGTTGTCGAGGTGAATTGCCTGTTGCGCGAGGAGTTCTTGCTAAAATGCATTTGCACCCGTAAATACAATCAAAGCTCACACTTCCCCACCCTATATCAGTCAGATCCAGCTCTATATTCATTGCTTCCTGCAAGAACACACACACGCGCTTCCTCTGTCTCACTCTATCTCTTCTTTCTCAGACACGCATGTACACACACACACACACACACACACACACACACACACACACACACACACACACACACACACACACACACACACACACACACACACACACACACACACACACACAGATGCCTGAGAGAGAGAGAGAGAAAGCCCACTGAACTGGAAAAGCGTTTGTCTCAAGATGAAAGGCTTCACACCCACTGCCTACATGCAGAGCCTCTTCCGACACCTTCCCGCGACAGCGCATACTGTAGCAGAGGCTTGTGCTACGCAGACACACTCCAGCTAGCATCCCTCCCCACACCCATCAACGCCGCAACCCACTTGCATCCCTTTCCCCTCTTTCACTCCATTTCTCTCTCTTGCTCTTCTGTCAACGGAGCTCTGATACTACAGTAGCAGCCAGGGAACAGAGAGGCACATAAGCGGCATGACTTGAACGTTGAGAGGGATAAGCTCCCGTGAAAGCCCGAGGCACAGCAGCCTTGTTTTCCCCGTCGCTGGTGCAGCACGGTGGGCTCTCAGGCGTGGAACATGCTTAGCCACACGCAGGGCGTGAAAAACGACACTGACCATGATGCTAGATAATTGCTTCCCATTTTACTCATGTGTGCTGAGACCCTCAGACAAAAATAGCTTGTCGCTGTAACGAATGTGCCAGGAAGCATGGGAACTGTGAGTGCTGTGGCCGTGGATCGATACACAGAGTGGACAGCATCTTGCAAGCATAAAGTCTACACAGCATCTTACAGCCACAGTCCATACAGCACCTAGCAACATAAAGCCTATAGAGTATCTTCCAGTGTAAAAGCTTAGGCCTGTATCTTCCAAGCTGTAGCGTTTGTACCATTTTATAATCGTAATTTATGTGAAATCTTATAATTGCTGGCACATTATTTTCTGTACAGCATCGTACACATAAATAAAAACACATCCCATCTGTGTGTTTTCTGAGCAACTGTAGTTGGTGGGTAGGTGATAATCCCCAGAACAGTCTAGACATTTACACAGGCCTAACTGTTGTTTTTTCACACCACAATGTTACCTGCATCACATCTGCAGATTGCCCATCGGTCTCCAAACTACCCCCCCAACCACATTTCTCAGAACCCATTTATTCCTGAGCCACCAGAGAGAATATGCTCTGCCCACGAGTAATTGTCCCAAGTCAATGTTTTTGTTCCAAATAATACATATTTTACATCCACAGGGGAATTGATATCTAGTCCAACAATGGTTCCAGAGACGCAGCAGCATAATTTTACTGTGACAAGGCATCAAGACTGAGCCTCTCCAGAGACGATCCATTCATCTGGGATCTGTGATTCCCCTCATCGATGCGTACAACAATTACAGTCCTCATTATCATCACCACAGGAGGCACGCATGCATATATAGGTTCCCTGTTCCCCTGCTGCACTTGCACAGTGTAATAATCATATAGCACTTGGATCAGATGGAATACATCAAGGTATAAATTAATCAGGTTCACTCCACCTTACAGAACATGTGCCATGCATATCTTACATTTCATAACACCTACAACAGTCACCCAACATCCGGCATATCTGTCACTCAGGAATAGCTCCACACATGAATATCCATCAATTAAAAACCTCTTTACATTTCATCTCCAAGTCTTATAAGCATACATCAAGGTGAGGCAGAGAGGAAAATGATCAATCTAAGCCAGAACCTACATTCAAGTTTACTATCAAAGCTATGGCAGTACAATAGCAGACAGTATAACCACTGCAGTGCAGTACTGTATACAACCAGGTGCTGATATTCCTGCCTTTTAGAGCCTACACAAGGCAAACCATGCTGGGTAACTGATCAACTACAGCTGCCTGCACAAGCCCAAGGCAAACAGAGAGAGAAATAGAAAGCAGAGGGAGACGACCGGCGACAAGGCTGGCCGCTCCTGTACTCACCAGCACTGGCAGAACACAGCAGAGACACCAAGAGCACAATCACCAGCGTCAGGATCTTCACATTCATTTCTGCACTCCCCTCTGGCTCTCCGCTAGTCACTCGCTGATATACTGTAGTGGTGTGTGTGTGTGGATGGGAGGGAGAGAGAGAGAGAGAGAGAGGGAGAGGGAGAGGGAGAGCAGCTGAGTGAGCAAGAAAGAGAGAGAGACTGTTTGCTCCCCTGTGTGTGTATGTGTGTGTGTGTGTGAAGTGTGTTCCAATTTGTGGGAATATATGTATGTGTGTGTGTGGTGGCTCCCTGACTGTGCCTGTGTATTTGTCTAAATGCGTATTTGTATATCAGTGTGTGACAGCGCCACTCCAAGACTGAAGGCACGTCTCTATTTGAGCTCTCCCACGGAGGTGTGTGTGTGCGTGTGTGTGTGCGCGCGTGTGTGTCTTCTTTTCTTCTGTCAGAGAAATGACATGAGCCAAGTTCAGTGGAGCTGCGAATGTGCTGAAAGTCCGCTTGCAGGTCTGTCTGTTGGCGAGTGTCTGTGCATGTGTGGACGAGTCCTGTTTGCCGTGGATAAGAAGACTACTTGGTCATGTGGCTTATGTATCATTGACTCTGTGGGTCACGGAAAGCCCCCCCCCCTCCCACACACACACACACACACACACCCTCCCCCGCACCACCATCACCCACCATCTCCACCCCTTTTCCACAAACATGCAAGTGCACATGGCTGAGGTAGGGAAGGGAGGGAGGAGAGGGGGAGCAGGGAGGTGAAGGGTGGGTGGTGGGAGTGCATGCAGGTTTATGATAATACCCAAACAGATGCTCTTGTTGAAAAGTCTTTGAATTGCAAACAGGGCCGATTGCCAGAAATCCAGGAATCAAAATACTGGCTTATGAGGGGAAGTAGATGAAAGAAGGGAAGGTGTGAGATGAGGTTCATGCTTTCCTGCTTTTGTATCTGCACCAGCTGTATGGACCTTTCTTCCTGGCACTATTCTTTACCTCCAGTGACACTGGCAGCCCTGTTTTATTAAAGGTATAGCTTAAATCATTGGCGCCGTTTGAAGTTAGTGTCCGTGACACTGTGAATAACTGCAGGAAAAAACTTATCAGACTGCCTGATTCCATCGCTCGCACTATTTGTTTCACTGCCCCTGAAGTCATTTGTTTTATTTTGTCACACAGATTATATTCTTTTCACGAACAAAAGCCGCAAGAAAACCACCACCCTGCAAAGATATGAAATAAGTCAACTTGTTTTTTTTCCATTTGTTTATCGGACAATAAACAGGAAAGGTTGCATTTCTTGCCGTGAATTGTGAAAACTGTAAAGCAAGCACGAGAAGCACAACAACTTTTCTTATCGCGTTTAGCCACAGAGCAACATCAAGGCGACGAGTTTCTTCATCTCCTTTTGGGAATAAAATTGTTCGGGAAGGAGCATACATTTTTGTATGTTTTACATTATGCATACATAATATATAAAAGAAACATTGAACTACACCCAATTACGAAATGTTGTACTCCACCCTAGCATGAAGACTACAGGGGTCCAACAACACTCAGTAGGACTAATATAAGTGAACAAAAGTCTTTAGAGACAATAGGAAAGAAAATGTTAGACAATACACTGAACAATTAAATATGGGTGAAATACTGTTTACGTGGGGTCAGTTTACTGAGGGCCCACAGATCTGAGTCCCCAAGGGGCTGCAGTGACACATGATGGATGGACCGCCTTTGGTCACAACCTCCAGACCCCCTCCCCTCACCCCCCCTATCTACTATAGTCTTCCACACAACCCCTTTTCTATGTGTTGTCACTAAACAGTCACTTTAGTGGTGTAGACCTGTGAAGAGGGGCCCTGTGACCCTCGACTCTGCAGCTCCCGCTTCACACAGCCTGGCCATTGTCTTCCTAAGGCCCCGGGTCCCAGAGGGCAACATGTATGTGCCACCCACTTGAGATCCAACAACAAGAGCACCTTCCATTTTTACAGGCAGCACTTGAAGCCTTCACTTCATGTGAAGCAATCCTCTCACCTCAGGGGTGGCCAAGCCCCGGGGGCTAAAGATGCTTATCCAAGCCTGTCCTTTTTTTAGCCGAAAGATAATTCACCCAAGTGCCTTGAAAAGAATCTGTTCACAGCCTTTTCTCAGAGGTGCTCACTGATCACCGGCAGAAAGCACTGGCAATTCTTTCCAATTGTACATAATGAGAGATACTAGGGATTATTGCGCCATTACCAGCCCACTTAGTAATTAGGAGTAATTCTAAATTCAATTTAATACAACATTCAGGACTACTTTCAAAGCTATGTGGGATAACTGCCTGCAGAGTTATTTCAAATTAACAGTTAAAGTGGGGATCAGAACTGAAACTGAGGCAGAGATCCAGCATGTGCCAAGTCCAGGTGCGACCTGCTGTAATTTATGAGTCTAGATATACGAGTCATTAAAATGTACTATGGATATGGATAAAAATGTGTGAGACATTTTAAAGTTGGCAGTACGGGCTCAAACATTTGCACTCTATTAGCTTTAATTGTCTTAGCTTGAAGCAAAGCCCATAATGAAAATGTAGCAGATGGTGTTTCCTCTGAGTGTATCAGTGGACTGTGTGCCATGACGTGAGCGTAAGCTAGTCGAGGATTGCCTTTTTTCCCTTTTTTTTTTTTACATCCAGGGATATAGAGCGAGACCTGGCAACTCGACACGGGCAACAGCAGTCACAGGGCAGCAATACAGCCACATGTGTTTCAACACAGGAAACATTTGGCTGTTTACAGGAAGTGTTGAATGAAGGAATGCGGTGGATGTCTACGTTCCGGCACTGATGACGACTTTTCCTGATCCCTGCGTTTTTTTTAATAACAGGCAGACATTCTGAAGATAAGTGTAACGTAGATGATGGAAACGGTATCCCTGACTTTCCTCTGAGCCACGTTTTCCTTACGAATAGAAGTCAACATGTACTGCAGGAATTGTCAACAGGTGGCCTCTCAGCTGTGACTGAATTAGTACCCTGATCTCCGAAAAGATTTGCTGCATTATTTACCGTCTTCACAATTAATGCGTTTCCTGTTTGTCATCCGCTTCTATATAAAGCCAAAGATTTCTGAAATGCTAATGAAGTGTGCGGATGTTTGTTTGTATTGTTGTTGTGATGATTGAATGAACAGTGGCATGCAGCTCATGTTATTATTCTTGTCCAAAAGTCAACTCAACACATCCGCTTCCATTTCCAGGGCATTCATCAGATACGGCGCACCTTTATTAAAATGGAAAACAAATCAAACCTCCAACGTGATAAGAGTCACAGTCATCAGCTTGAATGAATGCACAATGTCAATGTGAGGTCAGGTCGGGGTTGCTAATTAGCTTCTTTTGAACAATCAGCAACGATGGAAGAGAGTGTGTAACATCTTCATTAGGATGTTTCAAAGTTGAGATGATAGAACCGGAGCCGTGATTTTGCTCGTCTGAAGCTTTAAACAAATGCGATCCTCCCCTTAGGCGACCTGTGCTTCATATCATGAAGTGTCAAGAATCAGAGGCTTGGTGGATTAACTTATCTGCCTTTAATCGTGACATTATCTGCAGGACTGCAAATTCAGCTGAGAAATGTTCTGGGCTCGCTAAAACCTCCCTGGAAGATAGGCCAGCAATTTACTGCCAGCCAGTCATTATGCCGTATTTTTTCAGATCAATCACACACATGCGCATGTTTGATATAATTTCATACTTTCGTGAATTGAGTTCCTAGAAATCATTAAAAGCCTATAAAGAGGTGCTGTTGCCCTAAAATGCAGCAGTGAACAATTATCTTAAATAGCTTCTGCAAAATAATTTGTAGATAACACAGTGACTTCTGAAGTTGCTGTCTTTTTGGGAAGACATCGTGACAGAAAAGAGGTCTTTTATCACACAAGCTGGGGTTTATCTTGTCTGAACTCATGAACTGAGAATAATCACAAACCCTTGACATCAGAGTGTTGCCGGTCCAGAGAGGAAAGCAATTTACACATCAGTAATCATATAAATACAAATTAACTTCTGTTTTTCCTCCTCCTCTTCTTTCTACTTTGACAGATTTCCTCCTCAGCAGCGCAATTTGAAATCCAAAATAACCAAAGAGAAATGATTATGTTCTTTATCATGAGCTTCCAAATGGTTTTTACTGCTGCTCTTTTTCTGAATTGACCAAACAAATGAGCTCCTGGGAGTAAACGCTGGTGTTGCGTGACTCAGACAGTTATCTGTATAATCAGTCCAATATGGCTCGTCAGTCTCTGGAAACACAGTGGCCCACAGATCGGAGAAAGATACGCTGCGAGATGATAATTCACTGTAGCTGCCAACAGATAAAAAGGCTACTTTTTTTATTTCTAGGATTCTCTTTTCACTAGCGGTTTTATTAATCACAATATCCCTGTCAGGTGACTTCCATCTCAGCAGATTCGCAAGCTCGAAGGGCAGATTTTTATCCTGTGATGTTGCACCTGCTGGATGTCTGTTTTTAAAAAACTATCTATTTACATCACAGACTAGTTCTCCACATCATGAAACAGTCTGATATTATACTATTTGTCATTCTGGTTTGCAACAATGGCAGGATCAGACTAGAAGCATGTGCAAAACACGCTTCCCACCCTCATCACCCTGTCGAGAACAGATTCTCCTTAGATATTGTAAAACAATAATCAAGGGACGTCTTTTGAATCCATCTGCACTCTTCATCGTCTAATCGGTAATAATAATCTACTGAGGGTTTTTCTCCAGGTGGCAGGTGATACCAGCCCTTCTGACATCACCCTTACAGCTCTATGTTTCACTGCTAGCACTGAACGCCTCTTTAATATTCAGAAATGTTAACAAATTCGACTTGTCACCTTTAACTTCACTGCACATCTTTGCTGTTGATGTGCACTGGTATGTGCTGCAGGGAGCAGAATCGGTGGCGGCATGCCAGACTTTTACACGCTTCCATGCACTTAAAAATACCAATCTTCTGCTCCCTGAGAGCGCTATTCTCCCGCAGTGTTTTTTTTTCCTGAGCATGCAGGAGATATAGCGATCATCCACCCTTTATTGTAGCAGAGGATCAAACAGTCAAAACAGGCTAAATGGAGGGCTTGTTGCATCCAAAGTGGACAACCGCTCACTTCCTTTCCAATATTGTTGCAGTTATCAGAAGTTCCATCTGTCTGAACAGCGGCATGTAGTTTGGAAATGGACGATTTGTTTCTTATGGACGCTGTTTTTTTTATTATTTAAGTGCTCGGGACTGAGCATGCTGCAGCTTGGTCTCGCTGACATACAGTGAGACAGAGAAATGCGACTTGACAGATGAAAGATAAGGAAAATGTTTTCTGGGGGAGAAGACAGACTCTGAAAACAGACATGAAGTCTTTTTGAAAGCTCACAAAGCTCAAGTCTGTAATGCCAAGAGAAGGAGGTAAAGATCAACTCCCTGAACCTTCCACTAAATTCATTTCTCCTGCCTTAGTACGAGTTGTGGGACGTTTTACGGAGCAAGAGAAGTTCACCTTGTTATGAAAACCTTATTTTTTTGAAACTGAAAAACCCTGACTCATAAACCGCTTTACTGTCAAACAAAATTTTCATGTCTACAGTTTTCCATTGATTTTTTTTTTGGTCTTTATTCTTTGTGTTATCTCGACATATTCGTTAGAATACAATAACAAAACAAATCTCACATTTAGTCAACCTACAACTGTAAATCACATGATGTGATTACGTTGATCTTCTGAAATCTGTAAGTTCGTGATAGTTTCTTTTATTACCAATACATTTAATGGAAAAATGTAATGAAGGGACCAAAGAGGACGTTGACGGATGAAGCTTAGAAGACAAAAAGTGGGAGTAGCTGAGCAACAGGAAGAGTAAATCTCGGACTGGCTTTTAGTAGCTGGTGAGAGCTTTGCAAAATATAAAGGAGTAAAACAGTACCACTTGGACTAGTAAGTAATATTAGCTGGCTTGTGTTGTGGAACTTGCTTGGTGTTTGGCTGTTTGTGAACTTGTCAAATCGCTACCTTATTGATCAAAAACCGTCCGGTCATCCGGTTTTAACAGAGTTTCAGCGACTAATAAGACATCTCAAAGTGATGTTAGAAAGCACCTCGGATATTGGTACCGCTTATATGTGCTCCCACGTCGGTTGCCACTCACCTACGTTTGCTAGGTTTCCACCCGTTTGCGTCACTTTGTGTCGGAGGAATTCATGTTTAGTGAGGTTGATTTAGTTTGCTAGCTTTTGTCTGTTAGTGTTGACATGTGTTCTGTGCAGCGCTGTTGCTGGTTTCTATTCAAATTTTATGTGATTACCACTTGTGGACAGAGAGGTCGCTGTTTCTACTTCTTAGCAAAGGCTGCAAAATGTCAGGAGGGAGTAAACAGACCAGTACGCAGAAATAGAAGGAAGGCCAGGACAGCTATTGGTACCCCCGCCAAAAAAAAAAAAAAAAAAAAAAAAAGTATGAAAAGCATTGATTCAGATAGCCATGCTTTCATACATCACATACTTACTGAAACAATCCCCTAAATTTACAAGGTGGGACTTTCCTTATCATCGAGCTACCAGCTCGAGCTGCAGGCAAGCAGCAGAGGGGCGGGTGGAGATTGAGGGGGGCGCCTGTCAGATATCAAAATATCTTATTTTGATGACAGAGATGAGTTTTTAGGGTTTAATCAGGGTCAGGAGAGGAAGTGTAATGGTAGTATCCTGGCTGGGGGATGTGTTGGCAGTTAACTCGTCAACTGCAGTCACTGACTAGATTGCACTGAGTAATGTACAGTAAAGACATATGGATGAATTTCACTTTTTGGATTTTATTCTATCATACATTAAAATAGAGAATTATTTTTCCTTCAACTCATACACAGAAGATCATTGGTAGTGTATTTAGTCTAGCAATAGTTTAATATGCTGTATTATGACGGTTATGGAAAGTAGCTCCAATGTTCCTTGTTCCTTCTGTGATCCTTATAGATGATATAAACTTGTATTGCTTCTTGAAGCCATCAGACTTTGAGATGGAGTTGTAAATACATGGAGGAAAAATAACTTTTATGTGAATGTGAGCACGTAAAGAAAAGTGAGGGCTCTAAAGAGCAAAGTGGGGAAACTGGCAGTGTTTTGAAGTCATTGTTCTTTGGTCTCTTATCTGTCTGCAAAATTTCTCTTTGATGTCTTGTCACCTTCTCCCATTTCCAATTCCCTTTGCTCTTTCCGAGAAGCTAAAATTTAAAAAAAAAAAAAAAAACTACAACCCTTCATTTAAAAGATTTCCCTCTTTTATTTTTCCGATATGTGCAATCAAAGTAAATTATTCATGGTCGCACAGACTGTTAAGTTTAAGCATAACTGGTGACTGTTTCACCAGCTGCTATTGTTATGAACAAAAAGAGGAAAAGGGCAAGAAAAGGCAACTTTATTAATGACACATTATGTTTTATGGTGGACTTGAAGTATCCCGAGCAGAATTTGTTTCAGCTTTATGCGAGCCACCCCAGTCCAGTCACCACCTGCCTCAGTTGGGGTAGATGAAGGGCAATTCTCGACATGAGCTTACAGACCCATTAAACAGCCTTTTATATGTACCTCAATGAAATGCAGATGGAGAGCACCTGACAGCTCATATTCCTCAGATTGTTTTCTCTTTTAGAAGGTTTGCTTACTCGACAAATAGTAGGACACATTATTTACGGCTCTAAAATCAGATTGGAAAAGTAAAGCAATTACTGACTTTACTCCGTCAACAAAGTCTACTTTCCTTTCAAAAAAAGAAAAGAAATATATATGGTAGCTCCTTTGTACTGTGGCAATTTGAAAGAAGTTAAATACGACTGAGAAAAGAGTTTAAAAGAAGAAAAGAGACAGGAAAGACAAACAAAATGGGAAATGGAGCCAGCGAAGGATATGCCGTCCTTTGTACTTCTGGCATGCTGGCAGCACTTGATGAATGGACGTCTCTGAAGGAACTGCGTCTCTTCACTGGGAACGCCTGACCTCTCTCAGTTACGTAGCAACTAGACGTTTGGTTTTAGGAATTGTATTTCACATAATTTTTATCTATGAATGCACAGAGCTATAAATCTAAAGCAGACGTGTGTTCCATTAAAGAAGAAGGATAACTTTTTTTTTTTTCTTTAACTTGCTCTTTTAACTCTTCAGATTGTGTTTAGGGTCAATTGAACAGTTCCTGCTATTTGGTTTCACTCACTGCCAGACATTGTTTTTCTGGCATTGGATCTGACACAGCCCAACAAATGGCTAATGCCTCAGTATAAAACTCTCCATACCAACACACAAGAACACATGTACACACACAATCGCTCTAACATATCAATGCTGGGAGGCTGGACTCTTTCACACCGGAGCCAAGCCTTTTAGCGCTGCGATGTCAACAGCTACATTCAATTATCACATTTTCATCATCACAAATCTCCATATTACATTTGTTGATGCTTTATTCTGAGAAGAAGGGAAAACATCTGAAATGAAGTTTGCAAATGACTGATTCTCATGCAGTGGTGCCAGGGGAGCTAGTCATTATGAGAAAGTGTTAGCAGCACATTTCAGCTCTCCTCGTTGATAAAACACCAACAACAAGCAGCTTCAAATTCCTGGTGTTCACTTTGTTGTTATGTAATAATCAAACTCTTGACTCTAAATAGCTTAAACTAAAATTAAAAAATAAAAGTTAAGTTAGATAAAAAGAACTTGAGATATGGAATGACTTTTAAGTACATTAAGCTTCTTTAACCATATTGGGTGATTAGAGCGCAGCAATGACAGGAAATCAGTGCACTCAATTAAAAGATGTTTTTTTTTATTTTTATTGATAGTTATCTATGATTACTACATTCCCAGTCATGTTTAATGTTGCGGTGCACTGATGTCCTTTTGGACAGTTCATTCTTAAATGGCAAAATATCCTGCTTCCATTACTTTTCATAAGAATTTGATAACCACATTTTAGTCTGCATATTGAGATCACAATTTTTTTTTACCTCCTAATGTCTGTCATCCTATAAAATACAGGGGAGTGGAGGGGGTGGGGGGGTTGGAGGGTTGGAGGGGGGATCTTTAATCAAGGTATGGATTAGACGTTATGCTAAAGTTGAGTAGTTGATTTAAAAGCCTTGTTCAGGGTCGAATACTATTGCTGGGCATCAAACCTGAGTCTCATGAACTGAAGACACATCATACACGCAATCCATTGTCACTTCCAATACACCACAGCTGTTTTCAGTCAAACATCACATCATCTGTTTAAACATTCATTCAGGAAAAATCTGGTATTTTGAAATTTGTAGCTCTGATACATGAAGTAAATACTCAAATTTGCTTATCTCAGTGCGTTCAAAGCCAAAAACAAACAATCCTGGAAAAACTGAAATACATTATTAAATTACAATATAAGCCTCTCCAGCTGAGTGGTTCAGTATCTGCATGTCTGGATTTCAGCACCAGCACTGCATCGCTCTGACATCTCTGCCTGAGCAATCAGAGGAGGTGGTGAGGTGACTCGGTTACCACGGGAGAACAGCGGATGATGCCTTGGTGGGTCGAGGCATGGCAGCGCGTTCCCCTCACTGATCACCCCTCCAGCTGGTTTAAATGAGAGCAGACAGCTGAAGCATTTTGCCCCGCTTGTCCTAATGTGTTTGTGATCAAATGAGTGGTAAAGCCCCTCTGTGCTCGCTGATTATCTGGACACTGAGCCTGAACTGTGCTGTGGGAGGCTCTTTAGCTCAGATAAGCCCGGTATGCTCCAGGTTTGTGTCACTTAAAAGCATTCAGTGCACTGAAAATGCTGCTTCTGTTGTTTGAAAGCCTTGTTTTCAGTTTTGGAGATGTTTGTGAAACTAAAGCATGGTTTTCCCTCGTGGGGGATTTCCATGGCTTTGAGTCCTTTGCAATCAGCAAAGACTAAAGAAAAAGAAAAGCAGCTTCATGAGCAAAAGAATAAAAGGCATCATTCAAAGATGTCTGGAAACCATACTCGTCCGCTATTATTCAGGTGTGTGAGATAAGCTCTATTTTCTGGTTTTGACATGTTTTCAACCCATGTAAAGTAATTTTCACACCCTGCCTCCCTTGGCAGCAGTTGCAGTGTGCCTCTGTGGGTTGCTGGAACGGTTTGTTTGTTGCACATGAAAGAAATGAGTCTGAGCTGTTTTCTGCAGATGTTTATTCACCATGGCACTGCTTCAGAAAAAGTTGGAAAGAGACCGCTTTTCTTTGTGGTTGACAGTTTGTAAATTAATTGATTTATTTGGTCTGGAAAGATTGCGTGCATCACATATTTGGAGCAATCAAATCAGCAATTATGTGGTTTCGAATTTTATGTTTGGATCCAGCTGTGACAAGCTCAACACTGCAGACAAGTCTGGCTGGATATGATGTCTGTTTAAAAAAAGGCAGATTGTCTGGCATCATGACTAAAGATAATAACAAAACAGTAATTAGGTGACAGAAATACATACTGGTATTAAAATATAGTATAATCTTTATGCAATCATAACTTTATCGGTCTCATCAGTTGATCCCGGATAATTTAATTCCTGAACATCTTTAGCAATCAACTCTGACATTCCCTTCTTACTGCTCTCTCGTCTCAGTACACCCGAGCACCAGTGAGAAGAAAATCAACAGATTAGCAGGGGGTATGATATATTCTGTATTGGATTACATGTGTATTGTCTTTACTGCACAATAAGGACAATGTTTTCTTAAATTCATTCACACACGAAAGCTTGCTGAGAAAAGAAATTATGAAACAGGATCCCTCTTTTCTGCCTTTCTAGGGCTTTTCTATACAGTATAAAGTTGAAGATATTTTGTGTAGTTTTCAACTGGTACATGTGCTATGGAGCCATGTCAGCAAAGTGAAGCCAATTAAATACCATAAATTGTAATACAGCTGAGGACCACGAGGCGTTGGCTCCAATAAACTACCATTCAAAAGCCTGAACTTCTCTCATGAAATACAAAGTCACTAAATTTGTTCCGCAAGTCATTATGATGTCATTCGCAAAATTAATTCCCCAGCTTGTCGAAATACAGTCACTTCTGTATTGCGACGGCTAAAATGTCAGACTGGAGGCTTCAAAACATCACAACGGATTCCCCAAAAAGTACAAATGTGTCAGTAAAAGCAGGAGAGAAGACTTGAAAGCAAACAGGATGCAAACAATGCAACTTTCAAAATAATAAACAATGTGTTTGCGAAAACATGTTTGTGGATGTGCAGGTTCGTAGGTTATTATAACACGTTCATAGAGCAAAGGTGTCCAGAAATAACAGTTCAATTTCAACGCTCATCTATCACGGTTGATAGAAACTGAAGCGGAGATTTCTGCTTCTTTAATTCTCAGGCAGTACGGCATCACATGCAACAGCCCAAGGGCAAACAACGATGGGGGTGGGTGGACCAAACTTTGGTGTGGGCCATCTGTGTGCTATTTAGTCCAGTCCCAGCAGTCATGGCTGCTTAATTCAAAAACTGTCAGGGAGTGTCATTAGGTACAGCCATTTAAAAGCTTCAGATTTCATTAGCCACAGGAAGGGCCACATTACCCTCAGGATTAATGTCAGGGTTCGTGGTTCAATGCTACAGCAGTGGACTGCATTAATGCGACTGGGTTGACCCTCTTGTTTAAATACACCCCAACTCATTAAGCATTATGTAAACCAGGAGCAGCCCTTAAATAGCCTGTGAATTATGGGCATTTTGTACAGGCAGCATTCTTTTTACACCTCAAAAATTGCAAAAATCGCCCACCACTTCCTGCAGAGGCTAAGATTCAATCACAGAGCACTAAATCTTCAGCTGAGGGGAGTTACAGTATCTGCCATTCCACAGCCAAATGTTTTGTTTATACCCTTTATGGCAGCATTGCTCCCGATGTTGCGTCATCGTGGCTGTTTCATAACAAGTTGTGCACCACAGTGTGTCTTGATGATGCAGGGTGTGTGTTGTCGAGATGACGCCATAGTGAACATGCCAGGATGTGTCCTGTCAGGAAGCCTGAACGATGAGCTCCGCTATCTTGAGGAAGACGTAGCGAGCTGAGTCACATTATAGTGACATTTCCAGAAAATGGTAAGTCACTGAGGATGAGCCGACTCATCGCTCTTACTGTTTTAATTAGAAACCAGTGACTACAGACAACAAGTTGTGTTAGACAGACAGTGAAAGTGTCTTAAATTTCAACACCTCAGTTGAATATTCTCGTCGGAGGTTTCCACGTTATATTGAACATCCACCGCTCAGTTACAAACATGAAACTGTCAGCACCAGTAAAATAACCAGGACTTAATCGAGCAACGGCAGCGATCTCTGCAGTTTTGCTACATCATGTTGACATCTTTCCAAGGCCGAAGGTTGTGAATGTAATACGTTCTGTCCTCCTGAGGGGCGGCGGCACTGTTTGTTGGGAGGGGGTCACGGAGCCTCTGTGTTTCATCACTTACCCATTCATCTCAATGTGACCCAAGTGCCTGCGTGTCAGGACTCTCAGCGTGCTTTACCAGGTGTGAGAGCGGTCTGAATTTCAGGGGCTCTTAATCAGGAAATGATCGCAACCAGCCATGATTCATGGTGTGGTCTGGTTGTCATACTATATATGCTGAGCTGCAGAAGCAGCATCTTAAGGTTGAAATATATACTCCCACTCCTGAGAGCTATACCTGTACCGCTGGGATCAGTTTCCTCTGCAGAGCGGAGACCTGATCTCACTTTCCAGAGTTTTGACAGATCTCAAGAGGCCGGACAATATAAATGTTTGAAAGGCAGTTTGGACTCGATTCTCTTTCATCTTTTTTCCTTCACACAAGACCTGCAGACTGTTTTCTGTGTCATCAAGAGGGGGTTAGACCTTTGTGGAGGAGCAGCAGCATGAACATACTGCTGACTTGGCAATGAATCCATTTTTTGCAATTAACTCTTTGTTTATGCTCTCACTTTGTGCCCACTGGGCTCTGAAGTAAGCACATAATCCATAAAGTGGGAAGGGGCCATCACCATTTAATGCCCTTTATTACTCAAGTATAGCTCAGTCAATACCCCTGTCACAGCAGAAAAATATGCATATGATGGTAACCCTTAATACATTCCAGACTTAAATTACTGTCAACTAGCCACTGAATCTAAAAGGATACCTGGCAATTTTTTTCTGTCACACTTCATGTAGTTATGCTTCATAATGTGGGGTTTTATTTTCTGTCATGAACATTATCATATAAAAGCAAGGATTTTATGCTTTCTGAATAACCGTCACTCAAGAATAGCTTCCTGTCTCATTTAATTTTCCAGGCATTTGTCTGGTTTGCATTGGTAATAACCGCTGTGTTTGGTGTTTTCACTGCATTGGTGCATGTCTTTGTAATTAACACAGCACACACCTCCAGCACTTAGGAGGAGTTTGGTCCAATTAGTTGTGGCATTAGGTGCAAGTGTTACTGGCCCAATGTTGACTGCCTCTCATTTTAAACTTGAAGGTCATATAAAAACACTGCAGACCACTGATTGGTCAGAGAGTATCGTCACAATCACTGCTTCATTGAGGGCACGACACATTTTTTTATTAACTGGACTACTCGATTGATGGCAACCCGCAGAACCACGTCGTGGTGAATTGAGGAGGTGTGTTGTCACCGATGAAAAGATTTGGCCTGAAAGATGACGTTTCATGAGGCGTCGCTATAGTGACAACGCTGCATTGTGTGTGTACTATCTGCAGTGGAAAACAAAATCCAGAAAAGCGAGTAGAGTCGAGAAGAGTAGAGCCGGTCCCAGCAGTTGGAAAATGGGTTGTGATGTACCTCGGTTCTAAAATGCGTCGGGAAAGTTTGTTTGTGCTACTTCAGAAGACATCTAGTGTTCCTCTTCTACCAGTTATGGTCTCTAATTCAAAACTCCCGCCTGTTTAAACAAGCATAAACCATATTGAATTGTCTTCCTTTAAGGCAAGATTATTTTAATCATAATTCCCTTGTTATTGCCAGAAAGGTTGAAATGGAATCAAACAGTACGACAGGAAAACTGTTTTGAGTTTCAAGTGATTGTGTTCTATTCTTTGAAGTGCTTAAAATGCCTGTAACTGCTGATAGACTGGGAAAAGACAATGTTGTGAATAGAAAGGACCTTGACCCACTTCAAACAACAAAGTAGTGCCATGGGAAATGAAGGGAGGATAATTTAAAATAGAGGTGAGATGAAAGAAATACACCCAAAAGCAAACAATGCTAATATCTTTTTATTTTATTTTTTTAATTTTTTTTATTTAACATTTCCCTATTGGAAGGCGTAGCCAACAAGTCATGTACTGTTCACTAAAGTGGAAAAATCCTAATGATGACTACACTTAAGTGTGAAGAGCTTATTGAGTTTTCCCAAGGAAGCCTCCCCAGTGCATAATTTGGAGCTGTGCTGTAGGCAGTCACTGCAGAGACTCCAATTACTGACCAAGTCCCACTTGGCTGGCTTCTAACTGTGACCAGAAAATTAGTTGGAGAGAGAGAGAGGGGGAGAGAAACCGCATTCAAAAAGGCAAGACGAAAAGTTTGTGGTTGCAGTGCGATACTGGCCTGCAGGAAGCCAGAAAAGACAAAAGTCCAGCAGAGTTTAACAAGTGCAGAGGGAGATAGGCTGCTCTTTGTTCATGAGTTGGACACACTCCAAATGTCTGCTTCATAGGATGTCCTTCGATAATCCAGCAGTGAGCAGCTGATGTATGAGCTGCGTTAATGTTCTGACTGAAATTCCTGAGGAGAATCTTAAATTATCACCGAACCACGCAGAGAGCGAGAAAAATAACATCTAACAAAGATGGATGCTGTTTATTGGAAACCATGCGATTGCTATGAAACACCTGTGTTAATAAGTCAGACAGAAAATTTTGATTCTTCTCACTTTCTGTTCAAGAAAATATAAACTCCGGTGATGCTGCCGCTTTTGTGCATATAAAAGAAAAAGAAAAACGTCAAACACTTGTGAAAACAGTTTCTAAGCGTCAGGCTTCTGGGCGCTCCAGTCAGGAGCACATTATCGTGCTGTATGTCCTACGGACTCATTGATTATGATTATAAATTATTAAGTTCTAGTTTGCTAACATTGGTGTTGAGCTTCATCCACCCACCATCCTCCCTCCCATTAGGGAGTCCACCGAGCAGTAGTTGTCTGCATTTTGAAATTCATTAATTATGAAAATAATTTCATAATTAATTAGCTATTAGGCCTCTAAGAGAGGTATATTTGGGGCGTGACTGGTTTGATTGACATGCTTGAGATGCAGTCAAGTTGTTGGTATAGTTCGGCGAGTTCTTGGGTTCCGTATTTGAACCCTCTCATCCAAATATGATCACATTTAGCTCTAAAAAACAAAGAATGCCAAAATGTCGGACTTGAAGCTCCAGAACAGCAGTTCACAAACTGATAGGTCACGTCGCAGTGTGTTGCCACTTGTTTTTGTTGCCATTTTGTCCCAGTGGCAACTTGTGGTATTGCAATACAAAATATTTTCCCCATAGTTTGCTATTATAAAAGATACTTTTGTAAAACTGTGAACAGAACACCTGCAACCGCAAACAAGTTCAAATTGGATTATTTCTATCATTAATGCTTAATCCATGGAGGGTTTTTTTATTTGTAAAGTCTTCTGAGACATTTAACGTGAAAACTATAAAACAAACAAATTTCACAAAATTTAGTGGACATCATCTTTGAGTCTGGTGTCCAGTTCTACTTCATACAACAGTGGTTATGACAGGAAAAACATTGGCAGCATGTGTCCTAGAAATGTCTGCCTTTAGATGTTTCCCACTGAGCGACTATATGTTTGTATACTGTTGTCATAAATATGTCTAAAAACTATATAAATGCCTTTAAAAACATAAAAGTGTGCACAAATGTTGCAATATAGTTTTAATTTCCTCACAAAACATAGTAAAATTCAAATCCCAGTCCAGAGCAGCCTGCTGTAGTAATAACTGCAGGAGTGCAGTGTAAGATTTCACTCATTGACTACGTGCAGATTGGTGCATGGTGTGGTGCCGGGCCAAAAGTGAGAAGTATGCAAGATAATACTTTTCCATCTATTAAAGCACCTCATATGTTTGCATCATGTAGGAGGCACCATGTTGAGGTGAAGGATTAAACCATAGTCCTGATGAAAAATGGGATGAAAAAAATGATTCAGCCGCTGCAAACAAAACCAATTATCTAGAGTTTCACGGGCCAAGAGCAGCTGCCTGTTGTAAATGAAAGCAGAGGACCGTCATCTTTTTTGTGTGTGTCACTGAGTACTTTCAAGGGATCCCAGGTTCTTTCAGCCCATAACTTACTTCTGTTCCTCTACTGTTTTGACATGATATCGTGTTTCCCAAGACAGGAGTTTTTACACTAGGGAAGGGAGATGGATCAGAGTGGATGTGCCGCGTTTGACATTGAAGTAAGATTACTCTGTTCCCTTCAAGCAGACACACATTAAACAAGTGGGAGATCAGGGGAGCAGAAAGGCAGATGAGAGGTAGATGTGTGTGTGCACTTCCACACGGGGCTTAAGAGGCAGAAAGGACAGCTGGTTCACTCATCTGCATTGCTGTGTCTTGAGCTTTTAACATCTCCAGGGACAGATTGTTTCTGCCAGAGAGCTGATGAGCATGGTGCAAGAACTGGTTAAAAATGAACAACAGGATTTTCTAAAGTAGCTCAAGGCCTTATCTATTTTTGTAACATAATGGTGTAATTAGAAAGTGATTTTAGCCTGAAGATGTTAATCATTACGATGTGGATCTCAGTAGGGGGTGGACATTTTATTTTAATGTGGTCAGAAGTACGGATGGAGCATGATTCTTTAATTTTTTTTTCATTAAATCACAAAAAGTCAAATATTTTATGCAACTATGATCTTCTTTAAAAAAAAAATATAATTACCCAGGCCCGTCCTCATGTATTAAATCGAATGATAGTCGAATAGGACCCAATGACTATCGATTAGTATTTTTCTTTAAAATCCTCAGTCAGAAACGTACAAGGTGATTGATCACTAAAATGTAATCACTAAACCTTGCCCCCTCAGATATTGTTCTTTGCCCGACACATATGTAGGTATATTTACCACTTAAAGATGTTTGTAAGTTTTCAATCACTCTATTTTACCCACTGAGACATAAACCTTCAGCAGATTTCATCAACTGCAGCTAAGTTGCTACTGTTGGATCTACCTTATCGGCCGGTTTGGCTCCTCGGCCTTGGGAAGTAACTCTGGGTTGGGTTTCTGTTGTGGGGAGTAAGTTAGTTAGCAGGTCACTTAACAATTACTGCTTATATTACCGTATGTTGTTTGTGGGATGGATTTAGCAAACAATTGAATACAACCTACAGTATCTGTAATTTAGTAGCATTGTAGCTTTTTATTAAAAAAAAAAAAAAAAGGCAGGCACCACAAGCACATGTAGGACCAGCTGTACATTTTAGTGGATTATTAAACGAATGTATTAACACCATATTTAATATTTTGTCCCGTAAATATTTATTTGTTGAAAAGCTAAATTTTTGAACTGTTTAATGTAAGAAAAACTATCTACAAAAGCAGTGAGCTTTTCGCACGGAGGATGATACACTTTCTCCTGTTCATACTGGATGTCTTTGCTCGCTTATCTTTAATCTGAATCCACACTTGGCACAATATGAGAGCTGTAGTTTTTCACTCCCACATGATGTGGTGACACTTTGATGAATCTTTTGTGATTCAGTGTGTTTCACTCTCCTTAAAAGGTTCAAACTGGTGTTTAATGTGTCTGTGGCAACGAGGTCGGTCTACAAATCCCATGTTTTTTCGTGGTAATGATGAGTTATGAAGAGCATCTTTGCTTTGAGGTTAAAGGAGCAAATACATTTTGAATTTTTCCTGCATATCTGCAACTTGGAAATTGTATCCTCGCTTCTTGCCGGGTATCTGTTGAGAAATTACTGTAGGTATTTAGAAAATCTCTCCAAAGTTTGTAACATACTCAGTGACTGATCTGAGGAGACACTGTGGGTGTAGCAGATGAGTTTGACTGACCTGTTGAGGTTACCACTCTGTCTGTTGTCAGTGTACCTCTCTCAGTGATGAAAACATCCTATTGGCTCATCACGCATGGTCAACTCAGACCCATCACAACAAGCCTGTCTCTCTGGGCCTGCCAGACATTTTGTGTGTGTGTGTGTGTGTGTGTGTGTGTGTGTGTGTGTGTGTGTGTGTGTGTGTGTGTGTGTGTGTGTGTGTGTGTGTGTGTGTGTGTGTGTGTGTGTGTGTGTGTGTGTGTGTGTGTGTGTGTGTGTGTGTGTGTGTGTGTGTGCGTGTGTAATGGCGTGGTAGACGAGGGAGTGATGGACTAGAAGTGACACATGACCCCTGAAGCAGCTAAGGATTAATGGCCTCTTCGAGAAGGATGTGGACGGGTAACGAGGACTTCCACCGGCCACGGTGTATCCATCCATCCATCTGCCTTTCCGGATCCGTGCTCTCCTACAGCTGGAGCTTCCAGATGTGGAGCCACCTGTGGAGAAAAAGGGGACACTGATTTCCTGCCACAGAGCCAGAGAAGATTCCTCCAGAAAATAACTCTCGACTTGTAACTCCCCTGATGATTTGTGTACAAGGAACAACATTTTAGAGTCAAGGGCACCTTTGGTGGTCTGAGTGGCAATGGTTTTCAGGTGAGTTCGGCCTCTCTGGTGGCGTGACAGTTTACACGGAAACTGGGGAGGCAAGAGATATAAGACACTGCAGTGTCTCCTGTCAAGGTCCGGAGGAAAATGAAACATGGAGACTGCCATTGTGGTATTCTGCCATTTTTCACTGAGTGAATCTGAAAAGTTTCAAACACTAACTGAAAAGTGGAAGCGGCAGCTCTGAATGAGGCACCTACATGAGAGGACATGTTACACTACCTTTAACGCTTCAGAAGTGTTGATATACACATACATACTAACCAGAGGAAAGTAACAGAGAAGGGATTTGGCATTTGACAACTTTGAGTGTAGTCAGAAGTATTTTTTTGTTTATTTAAGCTGGTGGGATATGATTCATTTGGCTGGTGTAAAAATATGGCTTGTTTGCAGTTATGAGTGTGTTTTGGCTGATTTTGAGTAAAACTGGAGCAAGTGGCTTTTGGAAGGTTTTAAAATGAGTCACTTTGCCAATATTGCATGTACAGTATCTATTGATTAATAAGAAAACTTTGTTGTGCTAAAGGGTCAGTTCATTTAGATCACAACCACAAATACATTTTACATATTTTCTTGCTCAGACTTATTGGTATACACTGATGTAGATTTTGTGCTTGAATTTCACTTTTCAAATGGAAGGGAATTCCCCCCTTACATGCTTCACAAAGGGAAGATTTGGGACCCTAACCACTAAAAAAGGAGAAAGAGACAACAAATTACAGCAGTGTATATAGTTCAGAGAAGTTTTGTTGGAGGACAGGAATGAAATGCAATCTAGTAAGTGTCTCTGTAGGACAAGTAAGACCTGTAGACTTAGATTGGATTTCATTGCTCTCCTCCAACTAAAGTTCTCAACTATATACATTGCTGTCATTTGTTGTCTCTTTCTCCTTTTTTAGTGGCAATCTTTGTGAGCATGGACTTGTACTTGCAATAGCTTGATGCATTTCTGACAGACCTTTCTCATTAAGGTAGCTTCTATAACTTGATGTGTGTGTTCAGCTTTTAAAAAAAAAAAAAAAAGGACACCGTATATCTGTCATTAATTTAACCAGATGGCCAAATTTAGAATTGGCCATTTATTTTTTTGCTTTAAAGTAGGTGGTTTTGAGAAGCCTCTTGGTTCCCTCTTCACACTGCAACTAAGCAACTCGGATTGCGTTAGCCATCACATTCTGTGCTGAATCTGCCTCACTTTTCCTTTTCAAGGCTGCTGTATGAGAAACGCCATCTTAGTGGTTACTTAAAGTTGATGTTTTGTAACACCGGCTGGTGAAGAGTGATGCGCCGCACATTTTTACAATTTGAGCAGCTCATTTCACCATTGGTAAGTTCGAGCCACGGATATATTTTAAAAAGTTATCTTGAAACTTATCTTTGCACTGCTGCTTCATAGTAACCTGACAGTTACTTGTCCAAAGGATTAACGTTAAGATCACTGCCACTGCCGCTTGCACAAACGTTAGATCTTTCGGGTTCCGGTTAGGGTGGTTTAGCTTTACGTTTTAACCAGCAGTCCATGTTGGCATGTTTTCAAGTTTACATGACTGAAACTTGTGTGTGTATGCAAGACAGAAATACTGCAACAGCAGAGGGTCAGGCTTGTTGAAAGTCAGTCTGTCTGATACAGTATCCCAGGCATTCGCCCCCCATTTGGCACTTTTAATTAGCTGACGTGAGCTGAACTTAATGTGACATCGCTGCAGATGTGTCTGTGAATTTCCCGTATTATAAATGCTAGATTTACAGGAATCGATTCAATTATATGCTGTACTAGCAATCCTACAGTGAAATTCAGGCCCTGAGATTGTTTTGTTTTGTCTATTGTGGTCTTACAATATTTGCTTCTGAGACTTTTGACTTCAACCAGAAATCGTCTTTTTGTGGTATGGTTGAAACGTAACATTAATAATGTAGCTGAAGAATAATTCAAAGTTGTTACAACTTGGGCTTTATTTTTGTATTTCTGACAGTCATTCCTACTGGTTATCAAGTTAATTGGTGGTGCCTTGGATTGGAAATCTGGGGTTAAAGTCAAACAGGTTAAGTAAAATGAGCTATCAGACAATTAATTTTTAAATTAGCCCAAAGGCTAGCCAAATTTAATTGGAAGAAAAAAAACAGAGAAGCATAATTTAATAATAGCACTTCTAAGACAAAATTGTTGTCAGCTCTGAGCCTGGCATGAAATCTGGGAAATTCTGAGATACTTGTCCAAGACCAAACAGTCAACTCCCAAAATATCTGGATAGAACAGTAGAGAAAAAAATACTTCTGGTTACAATATCAGGGCCTGGCTGGAAGAATTCTTTGAATTGGAACAGCACCTGAGCTGTGTCTGATGACGTTTCACAAACCTTGACAATATCTTGTCACTTTATTGTTCTGAATGGTCTGTGTTTACCTGTTGCCTCTGTGACCTCAGACAGAAATCACATGTAGGAGGCAGATGAGAGTGCTGCCAAAGGGCATTAAGAGGGCCAGGAGGAAAAACCACCTGCTGTCACCATCGCCCACTCTCAAACCCTGCATGAACACACAAGGTCAAATAGCCAGGGCAGCACTTCATGTCCCAGTCTATTAGATTTTCAGATGCTCTGCTTTTCACCAAGATGAAATCACTTCCTGCCAACCAGATTAGAAGTGCTGGTGGGGGGCAAAGAGAGGTTTAGCGGGCTGATATTAAAAAGGACCCATGCTGCTGCTGCTAAGTCTTTGAACAAGAGCAACCTACATTCAGGAAAGATTGCTCCCCAAAAACTGCTCTGAAGAAAATCTGACAGAAAAACAATCGTTGTGACTTCAGTTGAAGTCTGTGTCTCTGTTGTTTGTTCAACACGTCCTCATACTGAAAGGACGAGTCTTTTCAGTGCCTCTCTCGGACCAAAATGTCCTCATACCTAAATGAAAAGCTATTTTCCAAAACAACACATATAACCTTTGGTCAGTAACAGTGGCAGGTGTACCAGACATTCATTGTCATGTCATATATGTGCTTAATGTTAAGTGGCTTGGGGGAGGGGAGGGTCTACGTTTGTTTGATATGACTGGATTGTTTGAGTTCATTTCAACACTTCCTGTCCAACTTTGTGGTGACATTAGGCAAAGTTGTAATACTGCGTTAACTATTATGATTAATATTAAGATTGTTCACAGTTTTTATAACATTAATCATTAATTAAAAAGTAATAATTCCAAATAAGAAATTTAGAGTGCACTGGTTTGTCTTTAGTTGTTATCTTCGAGGCATAGATGAATTAACACTTTTTATACCATGAACTCAGTCACATCTTATTGTAGTATAACAAGGGCTGCAAAGATCCAACACACATTTAAATTCCTTTTATTTTATCCCAGAACAACTTATTTTGGCCATGAAAATGTAACATCTTGATGTCTATTTTTAGATTTAAATATTTTCTGTAAAAAGATGTTCAATAATACATTTTTGGATATGTGGAACCATCTGCAAACACAACACTGATATATTATGTCTTTATGGGAAACAGTTGCTTCCAGTAGACATGGAGCAACAATAGAATTTGTTTGTTTTGGTTTTTTGTTTGTTTGGGGCTGGCAGGTAGTGTACAGGACTTTCTTTAGTTTTTTTAGAACAGCTGCATAAAATGGCTGAAAAAAGAAAGAGCTAATGAACCAAAACAGTAAAATTGTGAAGCATAAAACCAAAAACATTGAGCTGAAAAAGACTCTCAATGCTCCAGTGCTCCAATTCTTTGTGGGTAGATGTAATCATTTTTGTTGATATAAACATTATTCATGTGTATCTTGAAGAAAAAAAAGTGATTAAAAATGTGATGCCAGTCTTTGATTTCAGTCAAATGCAGTATTACAAATCCAGCACATTGGTTAAATGTATTTTATATAATAATATATCATATATACAAATGAATATTAGCATATTTCAGTAGTAAACATCCCAGTACTTGCATTTTTGACAGCTTGACTGTGAGCTGTAGCTTCATTTACAAATGTTTGTCTCGCATCGATGTCAGAAGGCTTATTTGATTTTAAATCAGTATTAAAACATTATGTTCCCTTTGTAATCTTCTTCTAATCTAAAGTGTTTCAGCTTTTCCTATTCGTCTTAATCCTTGGACCAATTGGTCCTTCTTAACCAGTTAATTGTCTAATTGTTTAAATCCAGACGGAGAGTGAGGATACCTCCTTCTTCCTCCTTCTTGACGTGCTCACATGGGGGCTAGCTCACTGGTTATTAGTCCCATTGTCCAAAACCAAAAACAACACCCACCCAGTGGACCTGCCCGTACCACTGAAACGGCTTCCATCAAACGGAGTCATTGTAGAATGGAAGCGTATGTTTGGCTAATTAGGCTCAGCAGTCCAGTCAGTTTCACTCATGTATGTCTCCTAATGTGGTGATGGGTCTGGGATGATAAGGGGGGGGGGAATTCAGAGGCGATACAAACAGACAGATAGCAAAGTGCGTGGCAGAGGCCTGGCCCAGGATGTCAGTGTTCAGGGTGGGTGACAGTGTTATTCCCTGCCATCTGTCTCCCAGGCAGCGGTCCAGCAGTGCTGCGTTGAATGCACACGCACGAGGGAGTAGGGAGCAGCCCACCGTGTCACAGTACTGGCATTGCATCATTTCATATTAACATAACTGTGTGTGCTGGCCGCCCATGTCTGTTTGTAGAGGCGAAATGGGTTCGTTCAGGCTATACACAGATATGTAAAAAAAAACTTGCTTCCACTCAGACTGCCCATCTGTCTATCGTCTGTCTGTTTTTCATGTCTGTGGCACCCTCTCGACTCCAAGAAAGAGGACTGGCACATTCACAATGTGCTCCACATTGCCGAGCCATAAAGTTACAAAATGCAGACAGAGAAGGCAGAAAATTGAGATTATTGAATTAGTACAAGTACAACTGTTTGTTTTATCTGTGCGTTTCTGCGTTAAGCTGTTGGTTCCCTGTGATTTTCCCATGAAAAGCTCTCATTAATGAAGACGAGCAGGATGGTGAGCAGCGTGAGTGTTTGGTGACACTGCAAACGCCGTAAATGGCATATCATTTTCTGTTTGGGTATGTTACCCAAACAACAAAGGAATGTTATGAGAGCGGTTGGGGTCTCATCGCTCAACCTTTTATGAGAAGACCTCACAAAGGCCCAAATCACTCTTCCTCCCTCTGTCTCTGTTGTCACCCTTAGGAAAAGTGAGTGTGCCGTAAATCACCTTGGCAGCTCTGTGTTTTGAAGCAACAGACTGCCCGTAGCCGGTGTCATTTTATAGGCTGTTATTTCACTCCATGTTATAGGGAGAAGGGCTCTGAAATCACGTTGCTTTACATGCTGATGTGTTTGCTGTATGTGGTGAATCAAAGTTGGAATGAATAGAGAGACATATACAGAGAGACGGCCCAAAGTTCACTGGGGAACCTCAATCCAACCTTTGTCCACAATCTGAACCTCGAGGAATTCAGCTAATTCTTTTAGTATGGAAAGTGGAGGCTTTATTGCATTCTTTGAGGATGTGAACCTGAACGTATAAGTTAACTTGCATTAACATGAGCTTTATGTACAATGAATTACTTTGTGTGAGGGCTCATAGGAGAGGTTTAGAGCGAAAACGGTAGTGGGTTTTGGTTTGGACCATTTTTGCAGAGATCTCGGCCGTGTTCTGGGTGCCAAGTACAAACATAATGGAACTGAAAATAATTACTGCGCTTGGTCAGTGAGCTACCCTGGTTTTCTCTGTTCACTGCACATGTGTGTTAAGTGTTTTTGTTTGATTTCATCCCAAAACAACTAGTCACAGAGATGTCATAAGTGCATGCATGCTTGCATGCATAAATCTGCACAAATCCCAAAACAGGCTGTTCATAAGCTCCAGAGAGAGAGAGCTGGATTACTTCTCCCTGATGCCCTTTGTTTGAAGAAAAAGGTGTTGACTGACAGCTGAGCTCCAAGACCCTACTCAGCCAGGGTTCAATGCGGATGCCTGGCTAATGAGGTCGACTACAGGGATTATAATCAGACAGGGAATATTAGTGTTCTCATGTGTCAGTCAAGATGGGGGAAACCTCCCAGTATCGTGGTGTCAGAGTGAGATTTTCAGCTTCCGATCGGTTCATATTTACCATACAGCAACACAGAGCCATGTCACAGCGTCCCCAGGGTGGCTTTAAGACGTCTCAAGCCCATGATAGTTAATGGAGGAAGGAGTTATGGTGGGAAATCTCACCATGGGTCCAATTCCAAGGCCCCAGCGGACACCAAGGGCACTCCAAAATGTACAAATTATCTCCTGTCGACTTTTTGGCAGTAAAATGTGGTCGTTTTAACCTGGCAGTCTTTAACCTCACAATAATCTTTCAGCGTAAAGCTAGACCTCAAATTGGGAGCGGGTCCCCACTTCGCACTGAAATGTATTAATGGGCATCACGTTTGACCCTCTCCAACCTCGGCGACATTCACCTCTCCCTCCCTGCCCGGCCCGGGCCGTTTTAAAGAGCAAAACAGAGAAAGAGATGAGAGATGGAAAGAAAAACAATACACAAAAAAAATGCAACACCTCACAAGAGCGATGTGACATATGGAAGCCATCACAGGCCTGCACTTCCATCTGTGTCAGCAGTCGTGGCCTGCTGGCACCCGCTAGTCACTGTGCAGGATGGGAATAATCCAGGACAGAGGAGCCGTAGAATTGTGATAAGAGGAGTCAGAATCCCCTGAGGAAAAGATTTCAGTGTTTCAGGGCAAGGGGAGGGAGCGTCGGCAAGCATGCTGGCATTTGCAGAGAACAGGTGCCCCCGACAGCTCAGTGGGGTTCAGCTGGGTTTAGTAGGGCTCAGTTTCACACGTTTCTGCCTGCAGCAAATACCATCAACACGACTGAAAGTGCAGCGCTACCACTTCCTTGTTTCATATCAGCCTGTAACAAACTGTAAATATAAGCAACGCACTCCTTCACCATGAAATTTTAACATTTTGTAGCAAATGCGCGTTTCCTGGCCTGCAGTCGCCGAGATACGTTTGATTTATTTCTGTTTGAATTACACAGGCAGTTTTTTGGCAAACGTAACAAACTGGAAAAAGTCTCAGTGAAAGGCTTAAGTGGAAAAGGAAATTGGTTTCTCATCTTCATTTACATGTTTGCATTGTTGAGTTCGCCTAAAGGAATGAATTAAACACGTGTTATTGTAAGCCTCAGCATTGATCGGAGAGGGAATTTAGGAGTCTCCTGACCACATGCATTTAAGCTTCCTATCCCGACGATCTAATCAGCAAGTTGAATAATATTTGCTCCCTATAGTCATGCTCTGATTGGTTCTCCTTCTAAAAATGACAGCGTATACAAACCATCAATCAACAGAAGGTAAAAGTTTCTGGATGAATGGAAAGATTTTGGTAGCAGATAATTTTCAATTAAGCATCAATAAATATGAAGACTTGATTTTGAGGTTTCATGAATCCTCTCGTCATCTTCTACTTTGCTAGACCTCACCTAGTTTTTTTTTTGTCAGTGAAAAATTTATTGGAAAGAAGTAAATTTTTTATCACCCCATTTCGGAGGACCCCTGATGGTCGGCTGTGCAGCTGTATCAATCTGAGAGTGAATGCCCTTTAGCATTTTCAGTGGTCTTCATCTGGGTACACAACGAGTTCACACACTTTACAAAATACAAGGAGCTGCGAAGCATCTTGTGTACGACGTCTGAGCTCTATTTGTTCAATTTCCAAGCCGCAGAATAAATGCAACATGTGATGTTGTGTGACAGTGCGGTCAGGTCTCTTGGGTCCTCCGCCTTGCACAGCTCAGCACTGCCCCGGGGCCACAGAGGGCAGGACCCCTCAGACTTAACACCTCCCAGACATGAACACATGGGATTTATTAGTGAGTTAGCACATGTGGCTGCATGCAGACAAAAAGTCTTGGCCTTTGTGTCTCGAACAGAAAAGAAAAGTTTTAACTTTCCGTCTGCTTTGTTTTTTTTTTTGCTGCTTTACCTGCATTTCATCTGCTTCCCTGCTGCTCGTACATCTTCAGGGCTCTTGTGGGGAACAGGGGGGAGTCTTTTCAAGCTTGACTAATATGGTTCAGATAGCGTGCAGGATGACGATGGGGGAGCACCTTGATCTGGGCCATACCTTGTCTGTTGTGGCGGCTTTACTTCTCTCTTACCTTCCACTCTTCTTTTTCTACTCCTCGCTGCTGCTCTGCTTCAGTGATTCAGTCAAATGAAAGAACAGCTGCCTGACCTCTTTTCAGACTGGTTGCTGTGGTCTGGCTCCTCATGACAGAGCGACATGTCGAGGCCGTCTCCAACAGGATGCCCAACTCGTCGTCGCTGCGGTCAACAAAGCTCGCCTCATCTCCCGGCCGCTGTAATCAAGCTCTTATCACCAGGAAGTATTTCTGTAGGAGATATCTTTTTTGTTGTTTTTAATCATATTTGTTTCCTTCAGTCCACACAATAAGACAACATCCTCGGATGGGGAGGGGAGCGTGCCAGTGCTGTGTGCAGCTGGAGGTGACACAGCATGCTGTGGTACAGTAATGGAGTCATCCATCAACAAGCCCCATTAAAACACCTTGACAAGCCAGCTGAGGCCACTCCAGTGGCCACGGTGACCATTCGAAAGGTTGATGTTTGTTCTGCAGAAATAGTCAGTGTCAAAACAACACTGCTGAAATGGAACTGTTGATTTGTTTTGCTGTGTTTATTGTTGTGTTTAGATCTTGTGTGAATAATCCTCTCGTGTGACTAGAAGCTTGTACCTGTGGGAAGTCAGTAATCGCTTTAGTGGAGATCTTAGTGGTTATTCCATTTAGTGTGTTTACTTCTACAAAAATGACTTCCCTTCCAAGATTAAGGCAATAATTCACTGTCACTGACATAAATTACACAGCCTTGCTCTCTTTATTAACCTTTTGTACACTCCTGTATGTGTTCAGTTTGTAGACAAATTACCTGGTAATTAACGTGTCATACATTTTAATAGCACCTGTATGTTAATGTATATTCAACTAAACCTACTTTTTGTTAGAGGTGGTTGTAGTCTTGTGACGACCTGATAGCTAAGTGGTTCCGGCACAGGCTACACGGGCCAGCCTGCTTTCTGCCAGTCTACCATTTTGTTAAAGATGTTTGCTGTCACAGCTATTTGTTGTAGTTTCGGTGCCAAACCCAAAACCAAATTGCAACCGTGTCAAATTTAACCCAAACCATCTTTTCCTAAACCGAACCACGTGTTTTTTGGTGCCTAAACCTGAGGCACCCTGTGCATGTAGGAGACGCCAGCGGGTTTCGACAAAACGGCCCTATTTGATGCCCCAGCATAAGAACAGGTTACATGGGTACATAAAGACTGAGCACAGAGTCCCCAGTTAGATAACACACATTTAACCCAAACCATCTTTTCCTAAACCGAACCACGTGTTTTTTGGTGCCTAAACCTGAGGCACCCTGTGCATGTAGGAGACGCCAGCGGGTTTCGACAAAACGGCCCTATTTGATGCCCCAGCATAAGAACAGGTTACATGGGTACATAAAGACTGAGCACAGAGTCCCCAGTTAGATAACACACATGTACCCAAACAGCATTGTATGTCACAATAGCTCTGTCTCAGCCACAGGGACAAGACCGCCATTCATCGTTCAACGTAAACATAGCTTGTTTTAAGGCTTTGTTGATGCTGTATTTTTTCTTCTGTGGACAGACTCAAACAACAGTAATTCATGCTGTTTATCCAGCAGACACAGAGCAACATGGAAAGTCATTTTTGAGTCCTCTTTTTTTTTTTTTTCCAAGTTTACCAACTCTTTTCCAATAGTCATTCAACTTTCAGCACTGGTTTGGACTGCCAAACTCCTGAAAAAGTAAATTGGTACCTCAGTTTGCTTCAGCTTTCTACACCAGCTAAATGTTTGTTTTATCCACTTTGCTCTGGGCAGGTCGTGTGCACTACAATCTCGATTAGATTGTGTGTTGGTCGCAGCTGTCTGCGGTTTTATAACTAACACTATTGAGGTTTGAGCATTAAACAATCTCCTCAAACTGAAAATTTAGAATCAGTCTATACAGTTTAGACAAATTACTTTCACACAGTCACACCTCCAATCGGATTAAAGCAAAATTATTTGGTGTTTAGTTGATTTAACAGGTCTGTAGCCTCCGATGATAGCAAGCAGATCAAATGAATTAATAAATGAAATGATAACATTTTAGAATAAGAACTTGCATGTGTTGCTGGCGAAAAAAAAAAAAATCTGTCTTTGTTGCTGTTAATGAGCCTTTTTGTTTGTTCCCTGCACTTTAAGCCCTCTGAGAATTCGCTCACACAGAGATAGAGCAATTATGTGCAATTTCAGCTCTCGAGCCCATCTTCAGCAATCACCATGGCAATATTTAAAATGTGGTTAGAGTCAGACGACACAGAAAGTGGTAATATGTTTCCTTTCCAGCGGACCACTCTTTGTTCTCTTGGAGTTTGACCAATTCGTAAACAAATAAGTCCTTCCTCTAATCCTTTTCACGGGTTTAAATGAATTTTTGCTCCACGGTTACGAGTGGACAGTTTTAAAGTATTGAGTTTACTTTTTGGGAAAAACATTGAATCTCTATGACGGGTGTTATTCCGGAAGTTTGGACTTTTTTTTATTTTTGTTATGGCCCAACTGAAAAAGTCCCAGTGAGTCCCCAGTGTATAAACTACCTACAACCAGTGATCAGGATCCTATTCAGAGGATCGTATCTCCTCCATCTGTGGCATGTCGACAGGCATCCTCCTACATTCCAGTCCTTTTGTTTGCAGAGGTAGGGGAAGGACATAATGAGTCTTCCATTGACTTAACATCCTTGGAAAGTCCGCCTTGGCCCCACACCTGCTGCTTGTACGCTGCTGGAATCAGTGATGGCACTGTTGAGGATGTGCTGCCTGGAAAAAATGCGGGTGGCTGGACACCCCTGAAGGTAGCGCAGCATGCGTCGAGGAAACGGTGAGGAATGTCAACCCGAGCATCGCCTCCACATCCACCAAGACAGCCAAGAATGCAGCCATTGTTTAATAAAAATGGGCTCTTCATCATCCATATTGAGCACCTGTAGACTTAATATACTTTCGAGGTCAATTGTGGTGGTGTTGTTTTGACTGGGATATGGAGGCAAAGGTCAGAGGGTTGTTTGTGATGACCGAAGCATGATAGATGATTTATTATTGTTTAATAACACATGGAAAAATATTGTGTTCATAAAGTTTGCCAAGACAACCATTGAATCCACAACTGTGACAAGTTGTATCCTGAAAAATACAGCCAATGGCTAAATAAACAAAATATTAACGTTCATGACAACATATAACACCTCTTTAAACAGTTCTTGTTAATACACTTTAGTCTTTGTATGGATTAATCAAAAATGATAAAATGTGTTAATTAGTGAGCTTTAGTGGTGCTGGGTGAGGGATTTTGCTACCTTTGGCAGAGCCAGGCTGTTTCCACCTGTTCCCAGTCCCTATACAAAGCTTAGCTAGACAGCTGTTGGCTATTGTCATGTTTACTGCACAGACATGAGAGTGGTATTGATCGTGTCATCTTAATCCCCCTCTGCAGAGTGAATAAGCGTATTTTTCAATATGTTGAACTAATGGATGAAGTGACACAGATGGTTGCCATTAAGGATTTGAAATGATGTGGAAAATAAAGAGAAGGCAGTCAGAGTGAGGGATGAGCGTACAGATTTAGTTTAAGCTCAGATGACAATTCATAAAAACTGAATTGACTTTATATTTTCAGATTTTCTTTCTGACCATGGCCAAAGGTTAACTTCTTCTAAATGTAAGCCAAACTTCAAGGGTGTTTAGATGCCCCACTAGCCATAACTAAAATTGTTAAGACAATCTAAGCTCAAAGGTATGTTACGGGTAGGGTACAATATTAAATATAACAATACTTTTGACCAAATATCTTGATATCGATAATGTAGGAAAGACAATTGATGTATTTACACGATGAGATATTCGATAAATAAATATTAGTAATGGAAAGGCAAATAATAAAACAGCTAGAACAGTCTGGTGAATTCAGAAAATTACATAATTTTACTTACTAAGCTCTATCACTATATTATGATGTCCTATATCTAACACAATATGCAGTCTACCGTCACAATAACATATAATATTAATATATTGCCCAGCCCCGATGTCTATTTACTAATATTCAGAAGTCCCTGCATGAGCTTGTTCCATTCGCTGAATGAAGGCAGTGTAATCTGGTTGAAAGCTCCAAATCAATAATAAACAGGCCTTTAAGGTTCATACTGTGAAGTTGATATCTTCGTATCTTTTACCCAAAGGCCATGAATTATGACCCAAATGCGGATAATTGATGTTACTTTACTTGTTTAACTTGTAGAAGTCTAAAAAATGGTGGCACAGCTATTGCATTAGGTTGGCGACACAGATTTTCAGTCTTTAATAGTGTAATTTACACTACTACTGTTCTTCTGATCATCATCTGGCCAAGAGGGAAAATGTCATGACATTATTACCTCACAAGGTATGTGCTCAAAACACAAATCAAAACTTGTATAATAAAAATTGGCTGCAGTGTTTGATGTAGACATGAGGACAGACACGCCAGAGGTTTGGGGAAACAAGCTTCTGATAAACAAAGACAAAAAGCAGCTGGTTGCATCAGAGGCCTCACCTGTGCCTCGAATAAAGATGTACAGCTTTCTGCTTCCTCCCTGCCAACATGTGTTTGAGCATCTGTGACGATTAGAGTCAGATGATAGCTACCGTATTTGACTTTGATACGTGATGGCACCTTTCCTGAGCCCCACACCACCGCTAGTATTTTATCTGAGCTGTAACAGCTGCTACTGTACATCTGATCATCACTGTTTCTGATTTATTTTGTCCCGCTCAGTCAAACATTAAAGAGTCTCTATTGAAGTAACGTGGAGCATCAAATCTGGAGCTATCGGCAATTAAATCTGTCAGAATAATAATTTTAATATGACAAACGTGCAGGCCTCTACAACCGTGTTTAGATATTGCGATGGGCAGTAACGGCTCCACAGACACCTGGTTCTGTAATCTGGAACGAGTGTTACAAGTCCAAATAGACCTATGAGACCCTCAATGAAGACTTTGACAGCTCTGCAAAAACTCAGGATGAAAAAATTGCCCTGGATAGAAATACCTACCCAGGGCAGACAGTTGACTTTTTCAGTTCATGGATTATTTAATGTTATCACTTTCTTTGAGAGCATATCTTTCCCTCATTTTGAACGGCCCTGTCTGTAACATGGCAGACATGCTCTCCCTGGACAAAAAACATGTTACACACTGCAGGCCGCTGCCAAAATTGCTGCAAGGTTAGACAAACAATCAGGAAATTCTCTGTGATGGTTTGCAGCAGCTCAGCAGTGGGTCAGATGGCCTGCTGTTACAGTGTCATACCTTTCCCTTTCCTCCATGACCCTCAAACCCAGAAGGTATAGCGTGCTGCAGTGATGGCCTGGAGGATCTCAGAGGGGCCTCTGGGAGATTTAAAAGTGCCATACTTATGTTTAGCCAAGACGTCCTGCTTATTTTTGCTTCACTGTTAGAAACTACAGGTTGAGATAATGACTCAACAGACAGGACTGAGGTTAAAGATCCACAGAGAGCCTGTCCTCGCTGCTCACCTGGTTTCACCATCTTCTTCAGTTACAGTTGCGATTTTGTTTTAATTTAGAAAAACAAATTATAAAAAAGATTGTTGTTAAAGCTCAAATACTCAATTATAAATATACTCAAAGGGTTTTGAGACTGTAATTATACAAATTTCAGGATTAGATTTAGTAAATAAGTAGTTTATTTCAACATCATCGCTCAGATCATCAGATTTATTTCTGCTGATACGCTTAATAAAGACACCACTACAGACTGCAATAAAGAAAGACTATGAAGCCAGTTTTATTATTTGTTTCCTTTGTACAAATTTGCTCTCAGATAATGATGGTTTTCTCATTTTTTAAACGTGCTAGTGTCATGGCTTTAGTACAGTAGTGCAGATACTGCAACTCACTGCACTTTTGAAAAATATGCAAGTAGACAAAATAGAAGCAAATTAAGAAAATACTGCTTCGACAACACAGATGCAACCTTTAAAAAAACACTACAAACACAGAAAATTCTACCAAATACACATTAGAAGTTATGGCTTCTCTTTTCGTCTGATTCGACCAGCATTAACATTAAACTTTTTAGACAGATTCATACATTCACGTGCTTTTCTGGATTAGGTGTAATAATTTTGGTGATCCCTTCGCTTCCTGTCAAATGTGTGAACTTGCCTGATGCTTTGCTTTATGACCCAATAACCATTAACTCATTCCCATCAGCTTCAGCTGTACTTTGTGCCAAACAGTAACTGCATGCTGATTTATGATACAAAAAAATGATAAACATTTTACCTGAAGACATCAGTAAGTTAGCTTTTGTCCTTGTTGAGCCACTGGACAAGCTTCAGCTGTGGACTCTTGTTTTGTTTCTGTGGTTAAAAATTGACAAGCTGCCAAATTAGAGAACCGACCGAAGACCTGAAGGTAAATGTTTGTCTTTTGCTCTTCTCACTGAGCATTGGGTATCTACTTGCAACACATGCCATGCAGGGACACAGACAAGTGGTAGCTTGTAGAGTGAGAACAGTAAAGGACCGAAGCAGCTCCCCTGTGGAACCCAACAGTAGCTTTCATATTTCTCTGACACTTGATCTCTTGATGCTGACATAAAATTTCCTCCCTTTGATGTATGTTTTGAACTAGTCTAAGACACTGTCAAGCAGACAAACCAATTTCGCAAGACGATAGATCAGGATATCAGGTTCAGTTGTATCAAAGGCTGCGCTGAGGTCTAAGAGGATCAGAATCGAGACCTTATTTTCATCAGAGTTTAATCGGAGGTCGCTGATTATTTTAGTAAGTGCTGTTTCAGTGCTGTTTCAGTCCTCTAAAGCCTGACTGAAACTCCTCCAGGATGTTGTTTTCTTTAAGAAAGGAGTTTCTTTGCACTGAAACTATCTTTTGAAGTGTCTTACTAATAAATGGAAAGTTGGATATTTGGTCTATAGCTGGTCAATGCATTGACATCAAGGTTGGGTTTCTTTAACTGTTTTACAATAGCTGTTTTGAAGGCATCTGGGAAAATGCCTGTTTGAAGGGATGTGTTTATAATCTCGAGGACGTGACTTGAAATTCTGTTGAATACCTGCTTAAAAAACGCTGTTGGTATTGGGTCAATACAGGAAGTGGAGCAGTTACACCCAGTGACAGTCTTACAAAGCTCACTTAATGTGATGGAGGTGAATTTTTCCATGACCTGCATCTGTGTTACAAGATTTTTGGAGGCCGTCTGTGTTAACATAAGCAGCAACACTGGCTCTGATTGAAGTGGATTTGTCTCTGAAAAACAGTACTAGTTCTTCACAGCCGAGACCTGCGTGGGGGGGCGGAGCTAGTGTTGAGTAGCTGCTCAATAGTGGAGAACAATATTCTTGAGTTCCCAGCATTCTCTGTAATAATCTTAGAAAAGTAATCCTTTCTTGCGAGACGTATTGCTTTGTTATAGGAAGCCATGGCTTCTTTGTATATATCACAGTCAACTGTGAGTCCAGTTTTCTTCCATTTTCTTTCAGCTGCCCGACAACTTCTCTTGTTCTTTTTCACACTGTCATTGTTTAACCACGGGGAAATTCGACCAGTCGACATCTTTCTGACCTTTAAAGGAGCAACATTATTTAAAACAGACAACAGAATGTTATTGAAGTGTTCAACCATGTTATTTAAAGAGCACTCATGATCGTATGGCTCAATTGATCTCATCATCTCAGAGAATTTTGCTTCAGCCTTTTTATCAAGGAGTCCCTTTTGAACCAGAATTTTCCTTTTAGTCTTTGTCATGGTTACAATCACATCATATAATATAGTGATCCATCACCATCATTGTTATTATGGGAAAATATATATATATATATATATATATATATATATATATATTTGCAGGTATTAATACTATTCTTGATTGTAAACTAAATATTTGGGGAATTTAGACTGTTATCGATCAAAATAGATTGTTTTGGGCTGGAGAAAATTTTAAACTGGGAGTTCATGCTATTTTCAGACATTTTAAAGACAAAACACACAATCAATTAGTCAAGAGAATAATCTGCAGATTAGTCAATAATGAAAGTAGCTGTTAGTTGAAATCCTAAATCTGAAACACAGTCTTTTGTGTCCTGAGACATAAACTTACATATTGCCAAACCAAACTGGCCATGCATACATATACAGTATAGAAAAGTTTTGGTCAATTGTAACTCCACCGTGCAAAGGCAGTCATGTTTAATCAGAAATACGATGAATCTGTGAAATTGCAGCACTGTAACAGAGTCTTCAACACTGGCTCAGTACACCACTTCAGCCACTATTTTTCACTTCAGCCTCTCAGATCCCAACGGTGAAGCATCAATGAAATGTGCCGCCAGACACAATAGATTCACCGCTCTTTTCTTTCCCAGTTATAAATTCAGTGTTATGCTTGGCTTGTCAGACTGTCAGGTGTTGGCAGTTTTTTAAAGGCTAGAATAACATTTGTTCCCAGTGATAGCGCCTGGAAATGTGGGCGGGTTTAATCACTTTAAAATGTTAGATAAGGGTACATTGGAAGGTATAGCTCAGTAATAACACGGCTATAAATAGCATTTGCCATCAGAGACGGGAGAAGAAGGTGTTTGAGCAAACAGGCAGACTGGATGACATGTCGACTGAGGTCAGCGTGTGCGTGCCGCCTGCAGCAGCCCCATTTTTCCATCGGTCACCGCTGACACCCATAAAAGTCGTGCACATGACAGGGTTGCAGCAGCAGTGTCTCATCGCACAGAGGTTTGTTTTTATTCTCCTTCCAAGAGAGGCTTTAAAATATGTGCCTTCATTCATTACATGGGCTGGATTTCACATAAATTCTATTCTTCTGTCAGATTGACATGACAAGTAAAGCCAAGTAAAAGTGTTCATTTTAATTGTAGTTTTTTTATAATGTGCAATATATGCCACTCAATATGAGATTTTTGGTTTGTGGAATGATTTGTAGCTTTACATTAAACATCAAACAGCTGGATTTTGTTCTTTATTCAGAAATAGAATATTTTCTTTCCCTAAGAAGGAGTGAGTCATCACTACTATAAAGATTTCATCTTTACTTTGAGGTGATTTTGCTTTCTCTGCAAGTTTTTCCCCAAGTTTGCTCATTATCTTTTTCTGGTAAAATAGCAGCCTCCGTGGAGGGTAATAATAATAATAAATTTCACTTTCTTTCAAACAAGCAAAAAAATAAGAATTTGCAGTATTTTTCCTTGTCAAGTCTTCAGCTACTTTCCAAATATGCCCTATCTGCATCAAAAAAGCAGCTCATGGGCTTAAAGCTCCCTGTGACAGCAGCCTCAGCTCTGTTTCAGTGTTTACCAGAGCACAGCTTAACCCCCAACCAGGGCATATAATGGGCCAACTTGACGTGCAGCCCTCCCTTTTGTAATGGGGGTCAGAGCCTGCCATGGTGGAGCAGTTTACAAGTGTCAGAGGCGAAGAGGAATTTGTGGGGACAAGGCAAAAGTCCCTGCAACTGAGAAGTGGTTCCCTTTTTTTTCAGCTGCTGTCTGTTCGTAGTCATGCAGAAGCCTTATTCGGAAGGGTCAAGAGGTCAAGTTAGGCACTGCACTAATCCTTTCACAAGCCTATTATGAGCTCCTGAATGTACAGACACGAGCTGTGCAATACTTCAAGTCGTAACCAAAGCCTTGGATATATTTGCATTGCTTCAGCTGGTTTTCTGTTAAGTTCTTTTAGTTAATGGCACGCTCTATCTCTACTTGGGACGGAAACATTGGTACAGATATTTATGGTCTCCAGAGGATGAATTCTAATATTGGTGGTGTTCTCTTAATGTTTCCTTCAACGCCACCAGTAGGTCAAAATTTCCTATTTAATGATGGTTTTGGACATTTATGCTTCCCTGATGATGTGTTCTCCCAACGTTTCCTGTTTTTATTGGAATATCTTGATAACTATTGAATGGATTTCTGTGAAATCTGGTGCAGACATCAGAATAATTTGTAAAGACTTTGATACTTTGAAATCAGGCCAAAAGGTTTGGTTACCTAAACCTTTAGTTTATGAACAGATATCTACTAAAATTCGGACTCTCTCATTAGCCTCAGCTGCCCCTTGTGTCAATTGTTTGCACGCTAACGTGCTCAACATCATCATGCTGGCATTATTGTTGTGGCCGTGTTAGTTTGTATTCTTTTGCGTTTGGTCTAAAGCACTATGTCTAAATACAGCCTTACAGAGCTGCAAGCATGACTATAAACGTTAGTCCTGTTTGGCCACATGGGGGCAGCAGAGACATCGTGAAAATGCAAAACTGATATCTTGTATATCAAACTAGTTAGCAAACAGTTACTGTACCTTATAGCCTTTTATATTTGTATTTTCTCACCACCTGACAAATATCCAATATTCACCAACAAAACAATGAGCTGAAAGACACTGAAAAGCTTAGTAGTGTTGAAGTTGTTTGTTCATTTTCCGTAGATCCATCACTACAAGTGGGCTCCTCACATTACTCAGTAATCTGATCCTTTGTTTTTGTAAAATTATTGATTAGTTCAGAGTTGTGGCTCATTAGCTAGCACACAAAATGTTTCCACTGATTTCTCATTAGATTTTTCCTCCTTTGCTTCCAACCTGCTGTCCCTAATTTACTTAAAACTTATCCATGATTAGGGATTTGTGGGAAAGCAGAATATCCACTTCTAATCAAGCAGCAGGAATTGAGCCACGTAATGTCTGTTTGGGCTGCAGAAGCACCTCCGTTGGTGGGCGATCACTCGCTCATCCATACAGATTAACACAATGGCAATCCTCCATACACACCAACATCCTACGTAATTAAAAAAGGAGCAAATTCCAAAGTGCAATTAATGATACCAATTATAGATATTGTTAAACAACCAGGCTGACACAATGACAGATTTACTGACTCACAAACGAACACACACACACACACACACACACACACACACACACACACACACACACACACACACACACACACACACACACACACACACACACACACACACACACACACACACACACACACACACACACACACACACACACACACACACACACACACGCAGGATGTCCGAAAGTAAGGAAACGGTGTGTCAATAGGAAACAACACAGCATGAGCTCAGTGTGTCCCTTGTCCCTGAAGGCTCTCTGCACTTGAACCAGGTGCCTTCCTCTGTGTATTTTTCCTGTTTACCGACTCGCCTGCCTGCTTGTTTGGCTGTTTTCTTTTGGTCCCTGAAGTCAATATCTTCCTGTGGACCATGTCGCTCTCGCCTGGCTTCACTGCTCTTTTCTGTCCACCGGACGTCATTAATAACGCTCAAAATATCGGCCAAAGGGAAGTCTGATGGAGTCCAGTGTGCGGTGCATTGTTTTGAAATCATGCTGTTTTGGGGTTTAGCTATTTCTGGAGCCACAGAGCTGCCTCCTGCACATTAACTGTATTCAATTGTAAGAAGTAGTTATTTTCCACCTGTGCCTTCATTGCCAAATAAAACAATACCATTTCCAAGGACTTCCTGAAGTATAAATTCATTTCCTGTCTCCGGAGAAACAACTTTGACTCGAACAATTTCATACAAACGTTTGAAAAAAATTGTCCAGTGTTGGAGTGACTGACAAACTTCACAAATTTACATCAAAATGTTTTTTGTTTTTTTTAATCAGAATATCAGGTATCAGAATTATTGATTAGTTATGTGCTTTATCCTGGGAAAATCAATGGTTTTGGTTAAGGGTCAAATATCCCCCCAAAAATGTATGGTTTGTCATGAAATTTGGTGCATTCATGGTGTCCCTCAGTATGAGTTGTCGCAACCCTGGTGGTCCCTTAGTGTTCATAGAGCTCCATAATTAGGTCATCATTTGTACTTTGGTTTATAACCAAATACCAAACTAATGGCATCCCCTTCAACTGCATTTTGAATGAAGTGCTTTTCACAATTATGAGCATGGCAAATGCCTATTGGTTTGGGAACTGCCATTCTGAGGCTTTGAGTCTGGCATTTTAGCCATCTCCACCTTGGTTTTTGGTGCCAGAAGAAACCATATTTGGATGAGAGAATGGAGCTGAGGGGCTGATCTAACTGAGAACCCGAAGACACTACACCTGACCCTCTATACTGGAAAACCTGGCTGCCCCCCAGGCATGTCAATCAAACCGGGCACATCTTCAAACATACCTATGTTTGAGGTCTAATATCAAATTAAGTATGGAATTATTTTCAGAAGGACCACCGGAGCACTGATCAGAAGGAGTGAAACCATAACAACATAATATTACTTGTGGAAAAATGTGTTGACTTTGTACTTCATGAGAGAAGTTGACACTTTTTGAATGGGAGTCTATTAGAGCCAGAGGTTTTTTGGAGCCAGTCCCAAGAGGCCCTCAGTGGTTTGCACTTGAACATGCTTCAGCATTGACTTCACTTTTCAGAACCAGACACTATGTCCTTTTTTATTTGCAGCCTACAGTTAAGAGTGAAGACAACTTTAATTAAGTTTAGGAAAAACTCAGTATGAATGAATGAACATGAAACCAGTGACTGCACAGTAGTAGACTCCTAATCAATAACAAGGTGCTGTGAAATAACATTAAATGTTACTTAGATGCAGCTCCATAGCTATTACTCTTTGTTAAGTGCTCATAGGCAATTTGTAAATTAGTGAAAAAACAAAGATCAAATTTGATGCCCAACATTATATTAAGCCCTTCACAGGTTAAACCCTTGTCGTTAAACCGTTGCCTCCACATTTAAATCCAGTTATAATCAAACAGGACTCTCTGGATGATATATGTGTCCTGGTACCCGAAGCAACACCTTTCAACATCGCAGCCCTTTGCATTGTTTTAATGCAGGCCTGGTTTCAGTCTGAACACCTATGGTTTCATATTGTGGTGTTTCCACACACTGCTATCAGTTTCAGGGATTAAGTTGAATCCTCCATAGGTCCACTGACATTTCGGAGCCTCACTCCTGATGGCCTTCTTGACCTCAGGTTGTGACATCGCTCGGATTCGGTTCTCTCACACTCAGTATTTGGGTCACTGATTGGTCCTTTCCCGTGTGACCTTTGCATTACCGTGTTATCAGACACAACTGAGAACCCAGACGGCACAAATCACATGCCCACATACAAATACACACAAATACTGTGTTTGCTTACACACCTCAAAGCTCTGCTACTTTCATGTCAACCAGCTGCCAATCTCTTATGATAATGAAAGATTAGTCAGCCTTGTGCAGGATTGCTCTGCACGAGGCTGTCCTACACTCATCCCATCATCTATCAATTGAAACCTGCTACTCCAACACTCATCTAATTTACTCTCCACTGATATTTTCTCCCCTTCGACTGACACAAGGCGGGTTATTCCCTCATCGGTTTGGAATTTGACATTCTGAGAGACGAATGGATGCGTAACAAGTCTCCCTGGTGAGTGTCCAGAGGCCCGGAGTATTGGAACAAGACTCTGTCACCTCACACCAGGCACACACTGTTATCATCCTGCACTCCGCCAAATATGCCACCACCTCACCAGCTGCACTTGGATCAGCCAGCGTTTTTTAGCCTCCCAGAATGACAGCAGCCTGTGCCCTTGACAGAGCCACCGGAACCGCCTTGGCAGTGGGATCTAGTCCAGAAAAATTACTTAAATTAAACTTTAGCAGAGAAACAGCTCAGAGGTTTTCCATTTCTTCTTGAGTGGCTCTTGGAATTATACACTGGCCTCAGTCTGCGTCAAGCCACAGTCAGTCTCATTTCCCAAAATCAGTCCCTGAATGTGGGCATGATTATTGTCAAACAAACATAAAGTAGTGTGTCATTAACCTCATCTAACCATGAGATTCACCACAGGACAAGCCTTGTGATGAAATACTGTCTGTGGTCAGTCTTCCTTTTGTATTTCTTCACTGCAGCTGAGCTATTAGTAGGAAGCAATTTTGTGGTTATTCCTGGCTTGTTTTAGTTTTACAAAGTAATCGCAGGCTTCATTGTTTTGAGGCAGTTTCACCAAATGAAACACTTTTCAGGTATTAATTCTTTTCACAAACTGTATTAAAGTATCATGGATTCCTTCATCAAATACCTTCTTACACATTACGCCACCATGCTTCTACTCTGCAGCACAGTATTTACACAGAAGGTATTCATGAGGGTCTACGGTCTACGGAAAGGAGCACGTTGCATGTGATGGTCTTGTTAAGGAACATAACTCAACCGTGCCACAAAGTTCTGCAAATTGCCTTAACTATGCTATCTCATAACCTGAAAGTCGATTACATTATTGAAGACAGACTTGAGGGATTGCAGACTCTCACCATTTGTTCCCCAGAGCCCCACATGCTGCTTTACTGTAAAATGTGATACCGCTTCATTAATCCTGCTGATTGGAGCGCAGCCCAGTAGGATGTATGCAGTTTGAAAGCTGACTGCACTGCTGAACTTTGTGTGTGTGGGCCTACACACACACACACACACACACACACATCTGTTTGGTTGTGAGTACATGTGCAAATACATATAAACACACGTGTGTCAGTGCATGGTAGGTGAAATATTGGCATCTCGGGACTCAAACCCCTCCACCCCTCGGTGTGTGTTTGTGTGTGTGTGATTTTAGCACCAAAGGAGAAGTCTTGCATCCATCTCGTATGACAGCTCTCGACCTTCTAGTAATCCCAGTATTTCTCACTATCTCACCCCCTATTACCTCACATGTACATGCACATACACACAGTCAGCAGGCATGTGACCTACTGCAGCTTCAAAGACAGCCAGCTCATTCATCTGCAGCCGAATTGACAGGCAATCGCACTCATGAGTCCAACATCAGCTACTGGCCAAAATCTGCTGTCACTCTATCCGCATTCCTGCTTTAAAGTCTGGACTCCTGCAGTCCGTGTTTAATCATCTCCTCAAGCCTGATTTGAAGATGGGTTTCACTCGCCTTGCCAGTAGCTGGAGAAACGAGAGACTCAACCATGATTTCTTTTTTGGTTTTTGGGAACAATATCTGTAATAGTTTCTTTCTTTTTAGCAGCTGGGCTCCAGTGATGGAAATGTTGATTTGTCAGTATGTCAGTTTGTTCACCGTGTTGATCCAAACTCAACAACTACTTTATGTGATACATAGCCATAAAATCTGGTTCAGACTGTCATGGTCCCTCGAGGATGAATTCTATTGATGTTTGTGATCTTTTGACTTTTGTGCTATCATGCAGTTCACATTTGTGGTTTTGAATGAAATATCTCATTAACAATCAGATGGATGATCATGGAATTTGGTGTGGACATTCATGTTCCCTTCACAATACACTGTTGTAACTTTGGTGGCCCTGTGACTTTTAACCCAGCGCCATCATCAGGTCAAAATTGGTATTTTTCCAATAGTTTGATTTTTGACCAAACACCTAGAGAACTAGTGTTCTCAAAGTGTTGGCCTTTTATGTATAAATGAACATACGTTCCAGTCAAGCCCTTTTCTAAAGAGTTCAAACACCGCTGATTAAACCTACAATGGCCAGATAAATCTCTCCGTTTCACGGTAAACTGTTTTAAAATCTGATTTCTGGTGAGACATTGTCATGCCCAGCCAAATGAATGCAAACTCGGCATGCTCTATGAAACATGAACATGAGTATGCACCCTAGAGACTTGCACCGGCAAGCCGACTAACTTCTGGTTTGGCCCTATGCTAACTTGAATGGTGAAGAAAAAGTCAACAGTGCGGCTCTTCTAGACTTCCCAAATGTTATTGTTCTGACTGGATAAAATTCTGATACGGTCCATCTGTGAGGTTTGTGGTTCTCAAAACAATTTATTTAATGTTTTAAAACTAAAACAGAAGTCCTGGAGTAGACTCCGGCTGAGCCCACAAGCACCAGCCGACGGTGTTTTTGTAATTTCTTCTGGCAGAAGGTGCAGGAAAAAATTCTACACTGCAGGTTTGTTACTCACATTCAACTATCTGCAAGCAAATGTAACAAGGTAAACAAAGATAAGTATGGCAAACGTTACACCTGCTAAACATCAGCATGTTAATACTGCCATCCTGAACCTGTTAAAATGCCTTTGCGAGCATTTAGCTGAAAATACGCTCCGCCTAAGTACAGCTTCTCGGAGCCGCTCGTGTGGCTGCAAACTGTCTTGTTCTTATCCTGTGAGAAATACAATCACTGTAGCTTACAGTGAGAAACTTATCCTGAAAGTGGTGCATGGAGGTGCAATGAAAACGTCAGCACACCATTATACACAACACATTTTTCCAGAAGCTATAAGTCTCCTGTCTGTGGCTACTGCAGAAAGGTGTTACTCCTCTTCTATATGTGAATCTCTGGCTGCAAATCTTTGTCTCAGCAGCGTCTGATTTACCGCCTGTTATCTTGGGTTTCTTCTATCTCTCTGAACAATCTGGTTTCACTTCGGCTCCCAGCTCAATTTAAGAGCACTTTGTCAACAAAATGAGAGGAGGAGGTATTCCTCCCAGCTGAAGCACCCAAAATTATGTATTGTGTCGTAAAGAGGAAGAGAAAAAAAAAGTAAGACCTATTTCATATGGCTGGTGCTGAAATCTCCTAATTTCTTCAAGATGTTTGGATGTTTATGGCGCAGATGAAAAGAAGTTACATTTTTCCAAATGCAGCAGATGTTTGCAATCACTGCTTATCTCAAATAACATCATCTGAAAATATGATATAATTGAGCGTCCCCTACACAGCCAGTATACAGCCAAAATGAAATATCCTTCACACATGATATTTATAATACACTTATAGAGATATCGATCCTGATCTTGATTAAATTAGTAGACGTTCAGCTTTCTTTCCCGTTTGCCAAAATATGCTCTTGTTATGCTATGTCAGCCATAGCTGCAGGAGTGTGGAAACTGTGAGCTACCCCACAACCTGGCTAACATTATGCTGTTATTGGTCGCTTTATTTCATGGGGTTGTTTGTGCAACATTTGTGAGAACTTATAAAGCCACTTTTTTTTTTAAGCCACCTTAAAAATCAGGTTTGCTATCACAGTGGGATTGTTCGGACAGATTTAAAACTTTAAAATGCTATGCAAGGTCATGTTTCCTCCCTTGATAGCTTAGCTACAAACCTATGATGCTCTCTTGAGTCACAGAAGATTTGTAAAAACAATCTAAACAACTACCTCTCACTACTTTTCCCACTAGACTCATTATGGGTTGTTTTTTTTTGTATGTCTGTGTGCTTGCATGTCTTTATTTGATTACATTTTATATTATAAAGTTTGTTTTGCTTCAGTTACGAGAAAGAAACATTAACTTCCTTGCTTTATAACGCTGTAACGTCGAGCTAGTCCAGTTGTTTATGTCGTTTTCTTGGTCATGCTCTTCCCTGAATGTGGGAGGGTGTTTTTGAGGCTGTTGAGTTCAAACATCAGCGATCTTTCTCCACAATCACGATCACGCCACCTTTAAACAATATTATTGATTGAATCCACTGTTAAATTTGAAAACTTTATTTTACTCGGCAATCATATGGAAATATTAACAAACCTTGCTAAATTTGCTTTGATAATAGTTATTTCATAATTACGAACTATAGAATATTTATTTTTGTTGTCCAGACTATTCATGTTTCTTTATTCTACTACTGGGGAGGTGTGTCCCTGAATCCATCACATAACAATAACACTGTTGACTGTGTTTCTTGGTTGTTTGTATATAATATATATAGATATATACTGTACTGTATATACTGTGCATTTTATATTATATTTATATTTTATATTTTTTACTACTATTTTATTGCTTTTCTATTGTTCTATTATTATCTTATTGCTTCTGTATGCTGCTGTAGCGAAATTTTTTCCCCTCGGGCATAAATAAAGTAACTACCTAACCTAACCTAACCTAGTCATGGTGGAAGCATCACTTTGTAGTTTGCCTTTTCTGAGCAAACATGAAGTTATAAAATCTGCATCGCGCAGCAGACAAACATTTAATTGTGTTGTAGCTGTAATCTTGGGGAAGTGGTGAGATTTGTAATCAGCCTGCCCAGGCCTCTGCAGTGGCACAGCAAACAAAGGCCACTCAAAGATTGGAAGTGAGTGACCCCAACTTGGAGGGTTGTTGTTTACTATATACAGAGACTGATGGCTGCATACAGGACTGCACTGTGTATACGTGACTGAGGTCACAAAATCCTCCATGCGACTGCTTAACAGAACAGGACTGCCACCACCAATTAACTCTTTTCTTTTCTACTTATTTACGGCTCTTGCCTCTTTCGAATTTGTTTCCCAAGTTTCCTCATTATATCTCACTGTGTTACGACCTATTGTCCCTCTGTAATCTAGCAGGATTTATATCCCGTTAATGAACCTAAAAATCTACAACCACCACTATGGTCACATTAAAAATATAATCTACCCCCCCCAGAGAATTGGGAGAATGTGCATTACAACCACAACATCCCAGTAATCCCAGAGCTGCAGGGGGAACACCCATGTTGTATTTCCACAATTGCTTACTGTACTCTAATCCTTCATGTTGTTGAAACCATTCAAACACTCCTGCACAAGTCATTTCATGTAATTGCTTTGGTTTACAATGACTTAAAGCAAACAAACCTCTGAATCCCTCAGTGCCAAAACCCCAAAATGATTTCTCGCCGATGTAAATATCTCATGTTGATTTGATCGTAATTCAGCCCGACCTCTTACGCCTGTTCAGCACAGATGTGACACTAGTTTGCAGCCAGACCTGATGGTGGTTTTTTAGAGAGCATCCATGTTCGGCCACGGTGCCCTGCCTTCCCCTCTGCCTGAGCTCCTCTGACTCACACACTGAACACTGTTGCCAGGGCTACCATTTATTAATATTGGTCCATAACTTTGAGCCTCATCTCCACGCTGCAGCATGGCCGATGGCTGACACAGGCGCTGAATCCCCAGACACACACACACACACACACAGATGTACACGCGTGCAAACACACACAGAAATGACTTTGTGTCCGATTGATGTAGATTGGGAATGAGAGCACCTACAATGGAGCAAGCTTTTTGAAGAAGAGGGTGTTCACTGAGACTGGAGAGAGAAAGGAAAGTGCAATACCTTGGACACTAGTGACCCCTTGTGGTCATTTGATTTGATTTTGATTTTTTGATTTTATACACTTTATTAATCCCCGAGGGGAAATTTCTTCACTACAGCAGGGGGGCTCTCAGGGGGGAGATGCTGCAGCAGGCTGCCACTAGCGCGGCGCCAGGTAACCTGACCTGAGGTGCATGTTTTTGGATGATGGGAGGAAGCCGGAGAACCCGGAGAGAACCCACGCAAGCACAGGGAGAACATGCAAACTCCGCACAGAAAGTCCCAGGACCGGATTCGAACCCGGAACCTTTTTTGCTGTGAGGTGACAGTGCTAACCACTGCACCACCAGCCCATTATGTCAGTCATGTTATGTTATGTTACATTATGTTAGTCATGTTTAGATAGGTGATTACTTTTTCTCATTCATCCTTCCCCTGCCAGAACCACCAGTTTTTGTACCTTGTGCCCTTAACCCACTCCCCATGCTTGCTGCAATCAAGTGACAAAATTAAACAGCAACACAGAATGAATCAAAAATATTCTGATAATTGACAAACTGCTAATGAGTTGCTCCTGAATCAATGATTGTATACTGTACAGGATAATGAGTTACCAGACAACAGACAGAGATACTACAGACATGAATCCCTGCGTATTGACTATATCAGAATTAGTAACAAGTCATTATTTACTATTTATTTAACTATTTATAACTATTTTTACTCCGTCAAGTCAGTTGGTGTATCACACTGAGAAGTCGTCCCTCATTATCTCAAGATTGTCTGCCCTGCCAAGTACAGTCGAGTATAACCCTGCAAAAACTAGGAACTGCTGATCTATTATTGATTAATTCAAAATTGGTTCCTTTTCATAAACCAAAAACAGCAAGATAGAGTCACATAAAACTCACATTACATTAGAATTTACAGCCATACTACATTCTGAAGCATTAAAATGTGAAACAAACAAAGTGTATGCAAAGCGCTGCACAACCTCATTACCTACACAGGGTATTTCACTAATTCTGTTTGATTACAGGTTTTTCAGGGCTTTTTGGGCATGTATATACACACATTGTGCTTGATTGACAGCTCACTTGCTCTGCTGTTAGTTCTGTTGTATCTTTTAAAGACCGTGTAAAGTAAATTCAGAGATTTGCTTCTGAATACATTATAAATGTCAGACAGCAGTCTCTGAAAACACGTGAAACCTACATTACTGAATTGTGGAGTTAGACTGTTAAACTGTTTCTCATCATTTTTTTTGGTTCATTTTTTTGGGTGGGGCTGAAATGGTGTCTCCATGACTGTACTTTACGCAACTCCTTCCCGAAAACAGGAATCGGCATAAAAACCTGGAGCGCATTGCCACACTTGCTGTAGTCTACCTGTTTTCTAGATAGCTATATCTCCCACCAATCTCAAATGCATCTTCTCTGGATGCCAGAGTTTGCGGAACAGCTCGGTCTCGAATACAACAGCTGTCCTCCAGGACAACTTTATCATTCTTATTACAACAAGGAGTCCAGTGGCCATGATTCACAGCACAGATCTGCACACCTTCAACTTGAGTACAAGTCTGATTAGCCGATTATTTAAAACACCTGCGGGGCCTTTAAATCTTTGAAAGGACTGTTTGTTTCTCTGTTTGAAGTTTAGTTGATAGTGGCTTTCTAAAGATGCAGCTTTATTGACATAAATATTTATCATTCATCATTTCCGACACAAAATGGATACATTTATGTCATTTCTTTATTTATAATAGAACTGATGAAAAAAAAAAGTATTATATACTGTGTACTCTTAGTATGTTGTACAGAGGTGAAATATCACAGTTCCCAAAGAACCTAACTGTTTTTACTTAAAAGTGCTATGCTCTTATTTTTGACTTCTGTTGTTGATCCAGGTGTGTGTATTCCCACACAAACACACATAATTTAGCCTCAGTCTAGTGAAGTGTGTAATTTTTGCTTCAGGTACTTTTTGGCCTGCGTCTCAGAGGCTGCATGAAACATTGTGGTGCACTTACTCCCCCAAGTGGTCATTTGGGTTTACTACTGATTGCTAATGCAGCAATGCTTCGAGGAACTCCAAAACTCTGTGGCGCTGCAGACTACACATCATTTGTAAGATTTAAGATCAGGTCATGTGAATTTTAGTTATAAAGTTACACTTTTAATGACAGTATTTGAGTTGATCAAATTTGACACATCTACAAATGAAATCCCTCCTACAGGTTTATGCATCATTTCAATTTAGTTCGAGAGTATTTTTACACTTCCATGATTTTGTGGCGGCTTTTTACAAGAATTGCAATGCAAGTTTTCAGTGTTTTTTGTTGTTGTTGGGGGTGGGGTGGGGGTGGGGGGGGGTTGCAGTAAAATTGCAGGACTTGGCAAAATTGCAAGTCAAGGATTACTCCATTTTTTTTCAGAATGTTGCCTGAACGTTTAGTTTTTGATTTAAATTTAGGTAGACCTTTGGATTTAATTACCTCATTGCAAAGCTCTGAGAAATACTGATGACATATTACATATCACATACTGTTTTGAGTGCATAAATGCGTTTATACCGTCATGTCTGGAATCAACAAAATAATTGAAATCAGCAGATATGTTGGCAATGATACTTTCAAATGTTGCGGTTGTTGCCTGTAAGTGCAGGACTGCAGTGTGTCATTTGAAACAATATTACACTGCTGAAATTGATGCACTACACAAGTCAGTGTACTAACATGTGAGAGTACTACACGTGAGTCTATGTCTATGATCAAAGCTGTTTATGTTGTTTATATCTCAGTTAATATACATCTAACTAAACTGATCAATTTATCAAGCTTCTTTAAGAAAAATGAACTTCTACTACTCTGTATATTATAATAATTCAAAGGAAAACTGAAAACTGATGCTAGATTTTGCTTGCGATTGTTGGTTAGCACGTTTTGTCCACAAGGTTGCGACAAAGCAATATGATTTCTCCTCATCCATAGTCGAAAACTGCAACTTGACTGGAGTTATACAACTACAAGGTGGTAATTCTAGTTTGATTTAAAAGGCCTTTCAGATTTAAATCAGACCTTTTTCAAGTGGGGCTTGTACACTGATTAAAATTCCTCTGATGGTCTGCATCATTGAATGAGATAATAAAATGTCCAACATAATATCTGGGTCACACATTCTAAAAATAATGTTTAAGCTGCTTGGAGAGTCACAGTGTGAAACTACATTCATTTATGGCAGATTTACGCTTTTCTGTTCTAATGGAGAAGTCAATCAGGAGGACTTGTTTTTCATGCAAGATTATTTTTAAAACATCAACCATATAGTACACATTATTTTGAAATGGCAGATAGGCAACATTTGTGGCATGCAGTGTATTTGGCTGTATGATAGTTTATTTCCTATTTTGAACACAGAAATCGCGTTATTTTAACCATGCTGAAAACAAATCTGACAGTCAGTTCATCACTCCTGTGGGGACTGAAATATTTCAGCGACTGTTGGGTTTTATTTAGTTTTGTTCAAACATTCATAATCACTAGAGGATGTCGCTTCCTGACTTTCTAGTTAACAAATGCATGTTCTAACACACTAAACTAAGATTTTAAACGTGTTAAACAGTTTACCTGCTAATCATCATGTTAGCATACTGATGGCATTAAGTTCATAGTACCACTGTATGGCTTCACACTGTAAGTACAGTTTTGTTTTATAAAAAAGGACATTAGAGCCCCTGATTGTTCATTCAAAACACGGGAACCTGTTCTACTTGTTTTTCAATTAAAATGTCTAGACGGTGTCATACCACAGGGTGAAAAAGGGACAATTTTTAATTTAAGGGACTCTTAATGAAACTTGACGCCTCATCAGCTTTACAATTTCCTTTTATATTCTTTGATTTTAAAGCCAACAGACACCAGAGGAACTAAGAGACGATGCTCTGTGATCACTGCGTATTACCCGTATCACTGTCCGTGTCTTCTTTTAGCACACTGTGGTCTGAAGGTCTACTAGATTTTGAAGTCATGTTCAAAGCCGGTGGATCCCAGTGCACCATGGAGGTGTTGCCTTGTAGAAAATGATTCACGTCAGGTAGTTGCAGTACCAGTAAATCACAAGTTGTACTCTGCCTGTATAAATCTGGTGCACCAGATTCAAAATCCAGCAATAACAGTCTGATCCATGGCCCCACAGAGGTTTTGCAGTTGCATTGCAAACTTACTAATTGGCCCAATCATGTTATTAATGCTCAGAGTCCTGTCTCTCCATATTATGATAACACTACGATACTTTTTTTTGGTAAGGTTTCACAAAAGGAAACAAATTGAACACAAGATGAAAAAAGTAAATGGAAAAACTAAGAATAGTTTAATGTGAGGGAAAATGCAGTTATTTGTTGGTTTTTTTTTTGCTGAAAACTGCATTTACATTAGAGGACCGATCACACTCTCATGTCTGTGCCTTAGATGAAAGGTTCAAGCCAGCAGTGATCCTAGCTAACTTAGCTTTGCATAAAGACTAGGCAGTCAGCCAGGCCCTGTCCAAAGGTTGGCAGAGTACAGTGACTTCCGTCAGTCAGCAGGACTTCAGTAAGTCACTGCACACAGCCAAGAAATAACCTGATATTCCAGACCCAAATTCACTTTGAGATTATATGGGTTTGCTATCACCCATTGGTTTGTGAACTGCCCATATGACACATGGACTTCGGCTTTTGTCCGTCTCTATCTTGCTGGTCTTGGAGTAGTTTGGAGCAAGAAATGTCCGTATTTGGATGAGCAGGTATGGAGTGAGCAGTGGCTCTGGCACGATCTGATTGGGAACCAGACAACATTACATCCCACCCACCTGAAGCCTGTCAATCAAACAGGCACAACCCCAAATGTAACGCTTTTTAAGGTCTAATATCTAATTGTTGATTGAATTATTTTCAGACTCACCGCTAGAAAACGAATAAGAAGGAGGGACTTTAGTCAGCGATATCAAATTCACTCATGGAAAAAATGTATTGACTTAGTATTTAATGAGAAAAGTTGGACAAGAGTGAATGGAGCCAGAGCCTTTTTGGTGCAAACCCCTTGTGGCCCTCGATGGTATTGCACTTTATGGTACTTCCACATTGGCCTCATTTTTCGGACTTGAAAGATACGTCCACTTTTATATAGTCAATCGTATGACCGCTTCAGACTTTACAGACTGCAGCCTCAATTCATATGTGCTGTTGTTACTTCAATGTTTGTATTGCTTCATCTAGCCTGACTACCACCATTATTATTGGAACCACGTTTCTAAACAAACACTTGACTTCAATGTCATTGCACTTATCCACACTTACTGTACTGGTCGCTGAACCCTTCATACATTCAGGGTTTCAAAGCTATAATCACAGCAAAGACTGAAGGCAGGCAGAGTCTGGTGGTCCAAGACATAATCCTCTATATAAAACCTGCATAACAGTCGAGTTCTTTTTATAGCTTATTCAAATTAGATGTGTTACTAATTGGGCTTTACAGGTGCTGAAAGGTGAATTTTGTCAGTTTCATACAGAAGAAGACTTACTGTTCCACTCTTTATGCTAGGCTAAGTTAAAAGGCTTCATTTTTAAGGGACAGGTGTTGTGGATCTTCTTACCTAATTCGCCAAAAGAAAGTCAGTTCGTGTATTTACATGAATGTCAAACTATCTGTTTAGGAATAAAAGGATGTAAAACAAATTCCACCAAAATAAAAAAAGATAGTTAAAGATTTTAAAAGACACAGTGTAATGCTACTATAATAAATCTCCTGGTCATACACTCTCCCCCTCCTCTTCCTCTTCCTCCTCCTTCTTTTTTTTAGCTAAGTGGCATTATAGATTTGGCGTGAATTCAAGGATTTAAAAATATCTAAAGCACAAATGTTTCCAACGTAAATCTCAGAATTGCAAGGAATTGCCTGCAATGTGTGGATCTGCTGGAAGAGACACTCGTGTATACCTTCATTATGTATCCACAGTTAAATACTCTCCCATCACACGCAGCCACTTATGTTCTTTATATAAGCAGCTTTAATGTTATTCAATAAAATACTGCCTCTTTGAATACATAGTTAGCAAAAAAGCATCTTATTCACACAAATGATTATAATATAAATCATTTTTGATCAATAACATATGTGCTAAATGATGATGCATCTTTCTCAGCCTCTCATAATGTGATGAAAAGGTGAATCAGGAGAAAAGCAGGTGGGTGGTCATCGGGGCTTGACACATATTTTTGTTGAGGAAGCAAAGAATTGTGTCCAAGATCCACTTCCGAAGCCACTGCACATGATCCCTATCAGAGAGGGCCGCAGGGAGAGGAGATAGTGAGCTGTGGCAGAGGAGGAGGAGGAGGAGGAGGAGGAGGAAGGAGAGAGGAAGAGAGAGAGAAAGAGAGGAGAGTCATGCTCTTACTGGAAGACACCCACACATACTTTCTCACATACGCTGCGTGCACATCGGATCACCGGCCTCTCTGAGTGCAGATCTGCTTACAACGGGCTCAAGATGCCTTCCCGTGGCTGGCTGCTGGTTCTGTGCCTGGCAGCACTCACAGGTAAAAAGTTCCTCTTCATTCTCTGACTCTGCTCTTTGTTTGAAGACTTTCAATGAGCCACTGTGATGATCAATATTTCTGTTTCTGTATGGAGAAGAGTACAGGTCTTATGTGACAGTTGTTGTAATAGCACTAGTTACAGTCTGCTTTGCAACTGAAATCTGTTTGATTGCGTGTATTTATCTATCCTAAGGAATTACCATCCGTTCTCTGCATGTCTGCTGGTTCACTCATCAGGATTTCTTTCCATAGAATTTCTTTTAGAGGGAGATTACACCTCTGTTTATACTCTCTACTGCATTTTTTTTTTTTTTTCATGTTCAGCAAATCAGCCATGAACATGGACATGATTGAATTACACTTGATTGACTGCTTTCCTCCTATTGGAGCAGTTGTGCTTAATGTGATTGATATCATCTCTGCTTGTCCAGTCTCCTTTATTTTAACTGTTGTCCTCATTAATCCTGAACCTCAAGTCTCATTGATCACAGAGATTGGTCTGACAGTCTGAAAAGGCTCGACACAATGAGTTCCCAAAAAAAGGGCATCAGTTTCCACCGATCTAAAAATGCGCTGACGTAGCTAAATTCGGTCGCTACATTTTGTTCCTTTCCAAGGTCTCTGAGCGCTGTGTTTTTCTCATTTCAGGAAAAAGTGCTGGTGCTGTTGTAAATGAGCGAACTGAGAGGAACTGCTCTCTGATCCCGCCGGTAAAATCAACTTACCATGGAAGTACTGTGACAATTATGAACAGGGTTACAATTGACTTTTTTTTTTTTCAATTACATGTAATGAAGTTCTGAAATTGACCTTAGAAGTCACATTGTTTTTATGAAATTTAAGAAACGTGTTGCACGTGTTTTACAGTTAATGATTACTGCGCTTGCACCACAGTTAATGATTACAGCGTGAGATACAGAAAAGGAATAAATCAGCAGCTCCTCAGGTTTTAATTACATCTGAAGACTTTTCACTCACTGTGTGTGTGTGTGTGTGTGTGTGTGTGTGTGTGTGTGTGTGTGTGTGTGTGTGTGTGTGTGTGTGTGTGTGTGTGTGTGTGTGTGTGTGTGTGTGTGTGTGTGTGTGTGTGTGTGTGTGTGTGTGTTGCAGTATCTCCCCAGCACAGCAGTTAACACCACTCTCCGGCTGCAGGAGCTACGAGAGCGAATGGTTCCCATGAATATCTCTGCCTACATTATCCCTGGCACCGATGCTCACCTGGTACATCATGCTGTCCTTCATAATTCATTTATCTGGATTTGAAGGTCGTGTGTGTGTTTGTGTTTGTATGTTAGCTTGCTTTTACACCCCGGTGAGGACTTTAAACTGAACGCACACTCACCGGACACTGTGGGACTAAAGGTCCCCATGGGGAGATTCAAGACAGAGAGAGTTAAGACTTGGCTTTAGGGTTCAAATTAAGGTTAAATCCAAGTTAAGGATTAAGGTTAGCCATTTAGTTTAGATGGTTAAGTTTAAGCATTTAGTTGTGATGGTTAAGGTTCGGCGTTTAGATGTGATGGTAAAGGTTTCGGGAAAGGACCAAGGCAATGCGTTCTGTCAACGAGTGCCCCAATGGGGATAGTGAAACATGAATGTGTGTGTGTGGTTCTAACCGACTGTTTTCCTGTCAGAGTGAGTACATCGCACCGCGTGATGCCAGGATGGCCTTCATGACTGCGTTTACAGGCTCCGCAGGTACAGCCCTCCTCCTTCTCCTCCTCCTCTTCCTCTTCCTCCTGTCCGTGACTCAACTCCTCACATCTCAGTGCCATGGTCACGCGCTCCTCTACTTTCATCGCACATCCTCCCGTACATCCTGCTCCTCCTTTATTTGTTTTAATAGCTTTCACTCACCGCACCATTGCATCTTCTCATTAGTTGGTGCACAAGGTAGTGCAGATTAATTTGACCATTAATTCAGATCAGATTGATTTTCACGCTCTAAGGGTGAGCAGAATTAATGATCATGCATATTTCTCAGCCTCTCAGCTGTTGCACAGCTGAGAGGCTGAGACTTGATAACAGTTCAGTAAAGTGCTGTTTACGGCAGGGCAAACCTGTGCCAAAGTCTATAAAGAAAAGTCACATTTTCTGTGCCTCTGTTATGAATCAGACATGCAAAATTTAGATTCAGCGGTCTACTCAGCTGCTGCTATTTACATGTATCTATCTGACGTGAGGGTGTGACACTGGAATGATAATGTAAACCCCGGTTATACATTCATCACACATCACCAGGTTGCCCTGAACATTTCTCATTCACCCTCAGTTTCTCCCCTCACGCACACATTTTTCATTATTAGCTGGCTCATCACACATTGTTCCATTTCAACTCTGACATTTATAGTCATTTGTAATTCACTGTCGCTGCTGCCCTCTGCACAACACAGCTGTTGTCCTGCCTCTCACCAGGCACTGCCGTAGTCACTCAGACCAAGGCCGCCCTGTGGACAGACAGCCGCTACTGGGTTCAAGCTGAGAGACAGATGGACTGCAACTGGGAGCTGGAAAAAGATGGTGGGGGTGATCATATTGTGCTTACTTGTTATGACAACGCAGCACACATGGATTTCAGAAAAATATTTGTGGGTGTTTTTTTTCCCAAAAATAACCTGTCAAATGCTGCACACACTATTACAGGGTTTACACGATGAAGACAGATCACAAACAAACTGAAGTCACGGCCTGTTGTTTCTCACAAAAACACTTCTTTTTTTTTCTGCTTTTCACACATTTGTGAAGCACTGAAGTCAATACATAGCAGCTTGTCGTTGTGGAGACACTCGCAAATTATCACTTGTCTCCGTGCCTATTGTCTGCCAAGCATTTCATCAAAGAGAGCTGAATGCACTGCATCTCGCATTGTGAATTTGACAGCACATACGCTGCATTGATAAACAGTCTTCAAGTAGAAAAAACACAAACACATACAGAAAAGCTGCGAGTCACAAGAAAACTGATTTCTTGGGAGCTTGAAGCTCAACTAAACAGTCTATTTTTATGATTTCTTTTGGTAGTCCTTGTCAGCCTTCCGCTATGTTGTGACTTAGTTCTGTCATTGTGTACAAGTTACCACATTTATACAGTTGTTTGTGTTTCCTGTATTTGTTGTTAATTTGCTGGATCAGCTTCTTAATTGCTTGAATTTTCTTAAAAGGATCATTCTAATTTTTTTTATAATGTGAAGAAATGCCAATCAAAAGACTCCCAAAAAAAAAAAGTAATTAATCCTGCAAACAAACATTGCCTGCATGGCTAAAGCCTGAAATAGTTTACTCCTCTGTGTCATTATGCTCCTTTGTTGTTGTTAAAACCATAAATTAGCAACATCATAGCACTGAGTGAAATGTTTTTATATTACCTACTCGACCACTGAGGTTTAGTTTGGGTCAGCCACACATACATCACCCAGGCGCTGTAAATTCTCCCGAGAGCACCAAACGTGTATTCATCCGTAGCTGAAAATATTTCTTAACAAACGCTCGAGTTATTTGTTTTTGAGGAATATTTTGCTGTAAACTACTTTGGCAAGTTGTCTTAGAAAGTTTTAGTGAGCAGCATATGGTTTTATGGCTGAGAGCCACAGACACGGAAGGGAAGTCAGAGTGTTGACAAATGAACTCAGACATTGATTTCTTGTTGACAAGTACTCTTAACGGCATAGTGCTTGAATGTTGACAGGGTAGTGTTGTTTCAAACCGCACGCTGTTGTTCTGCACCTACAGGAAATAGCTGTAACATTTGAATGCATCACCTGCGAACATACAATATCTTCTGGCTTTTATTATTTTACCCAGAAATTAATGTGTTTTTGTGCCCTCTGTTTAATGCAGACAATAAACACATTGTGGCATTTTGCAACAACTGCAACTTCCTTAGATGCCACAGTTTGGAATTACTTTACGTCGGTGGTCTCTTTCAGCTATGTAGCGAAGATGGTGACCGCTGAGTGTAAAAAGTGTCGATCGTTACACACTCGATTTTTGGAGAGTTTTGATAATATCATCCGGCTGCCTTTAGTACACTGCATGTTTCCATACTTGACAGTGTGAATGCAGTCGAAAAAGTGAGTGTTTGGAACGTAGCTAATGTCTACAGAACATAAAGAAAGTATCAACGCCTTGTGTTTCCTACAACACTGATCTCTCACCCTGTGAAAGAAAATCTTTTAGTGCTTGTAAAAGTAATCATTTATTTCTATAATTACTCTTATATCGTGTTTATTGTGCATATAAAACAGATGAGTTTATTCAAAGTGCATTTAGGTTTTCTCTATCATGATATTCCAACTAATGGAGACTGTAATATGTAATGATTTTTTTTACTGCAGTTTAGTAAAACTGATACACAATTTAATCTTTTAAACCACATTTTGTTACAAAGCAGTTTGAAAAAAAAAGATGGTTCTTATTATTGTTGTGAGGTATGAAAATACTCTCCAATCTGTGTGTCACTTTCTCTAAAGTCAGTAATCACCTGACTACAGTGTGTCGTGTGTGATGTTCTCCAGTGTCAGTCAGCAGTGTCGCAGAGTGGCTCATCTCTGAGGTTCCACCGGGCGGCATGATCGGCTTTGATCCCTTCCTCTTCTCCCTCAGTGAGTCTCAATTCTTCACCCCTCCTGTCGGTCCAGGTTAACATCAATAAAGCGCTCGCCCGTGTAGATGGAAAATTATTGACAGAGCCTCCAGACGCCACAGAGACTGTTTACTTGTGATTAATTCGGTTCGGTGTGTGTAATCATCTGCAATTTCCTCCATTAGAAACACAGGAAGATTACGACATCAATCTGGAGTCGAGCAATCGTAGCCTCAAGTCCCTCCCTGTTAACCTGGTCGACCAAGTGTGGAAGACAAGACCGCCCATCCCACCTCACAACCTGACGCGCCTGCCTGACAGAGTCATACGTGAGTATCCTTATGTGTGTTTGTGTCTGTACTGTACACACACGCTGCAGCCTGCCGGTCTGCCTGTGTGCTGCCTTTTTTTATCTGTGTGCTGATAAATACCTGCAAACTGGAAACACAGCAGTAGCCAGTCTGTTCATGTCTTCATGGCTGGCTGACAGATCAAATACTTAGTGAGACTGGATGTGAGGAAGTTGTCTGGACGCCCAGGAGCCCTATTAGTCTTTATGGTTGGAGAATAGACAAATGGAACAAATGGAGAGCATCATAAACCTAATGGTCTGTGTGTGTGTTTGTACATTTGACTGCAATCTGGATAAAGTACTCCACGCAGGGCTTTAAGTAACTGCTGTCTGATTGTTTGGATATGAAAGCTTGTTCTTATACTTGGCTGCCTGTCTGAGTGGAGGCCATAAAGTGATGAGAAGTTTGCAGATGACAGGAATGGCAAAGAAAACGGAAAGGTTCCTGGAAAAGCACTGATTTGGGTCTACACATAGTGGGAAGCATCACATTTACAGATGGAACTCCTTTTAACATCCTTAGAGATGCACTAATCAATATTTTATATTAACAATGGCTGAATGTGTAAAACGAAAGGTGTAACATACAGAGAAATACTGGATCGACTCTGCAGTGTCCCTCTGCTTTAAGGAGTAACTAAGTGTTATTTTGCTTCGCTTTCACTGCTCTCATCAACTTTATTTTCTGAAAACCAAATGGCAAACAAAGTTAGCAGCTGCGTGGATAACAAATTAAGTATATATTGGCCTAATGGTCAAATAATTCCCTCAGAAGTCGGTGGAGACCAAAACAGAGCTAAAAGGAAAAACAACAATGGACTTATATTAATCATGTGGATGTAAAAATGTCTTCTAAATGAATGATAATATTGTTTCATAAGAGCTGGATGTATAGATAGGCAACTGTTTACTAAAAAGTTACTTTAATATATCAATACTAGATAGATAATAGATCATATTTAACCATTGTAGTTTTCCACTAATGCAGGTTTAATTGGAATTCTGATGAAGACAGATAATAAAACTTAATGTTGAACACAAGTGAATATGAATATGTTTATTGTCATTGGATGCTAGTGAAAGTAAAATGTGTCTGTTTGCAGAAAGGTCCTGGCAGATGAAAGTGGAGGACATACGGAATCAGATGAGGAACAATCCATACGAGCCCACCGCTCTTCTGCTCTCAGCGCTGGATGAAACGGCCTGTAAGTAACTACGACTTTATCCTCGAAGCTATTCAAATGTCTTTCAATAAATAATGCTCTTAATGTCAATGTATTTTATTAAGTCCAAGGTAGCTTTTGACCACCACAGAAACAGAATTTAAATCCCCCCACTAATTAATTAAAGTTTTATAATAAACTTAAATGTACAAAAAGTACATAACACTATTTATTACAAAAAGAAGAACATATCTGTTAATTAACATTTTATTTTGTCTTTTTGTTAATCATATGTCCAGTGTCCTGCACTAATAACTTGCTTAACTGGTCTGGTTACATGTTTGAAAGGTCCTCACTCCTCAGTACCACTGACAACTTGTCTTCTGTGGTTCTTCCTTTCTACGCTGTAACACCAACACTCTGGCCGTCTACAAGCTACTATCAATGAAACACCGACACCGACACGCCCGCCAGCCGGCTGAGTAGAAAAGGAGCATTTCTGATAGTTCTATTGAATAATAATAAACTAACAATACATTTAAAAAAAAAACACGTCTTAACAACAGGGGTATGAACTGTTACAGAGGGTGCAAGCACAAACATATAAACATAGTACCTAATAAATAATATAGTTTTCAAAACAAAACAAAAAACAATGGACAAAATGCAAAAATGGCAGTTCCTTGGAGTCTACTCATCCACCGAATTTTATAATCCATTATTATCAGTAAGGCAACTTTTTAAACAGGTTTGATTGAACCTGTGATGAGCACTGAAGCAGGACTTTAGCAGAGGTCACCTGACTGTCAGCTCAGCATCTTGTAAATGAACAGTGAATTATTCAAAAGCGTCTTCCTCAAAACCCGCATAGGAGGCGGTCTGTACTTCACTCCGTTTCTGACACCGACTTCTGAATTCAGAATTAGGGAGTCTGTTTTTGAAGGACGGCGACGCAGAGAAAGTCACGCACGTCAGATGCAAACAATAGATGCAAACAGCGCCTCAGGGCCTAAGTGGATCTCGATGATGAAAACGAATGTGCGTACTGCTGCTGACGGTCAGGGGTGGTTTATATTTTTCAGGGCTGTTCAATCTGCGCGGCAATGACATCCCATACAATCCCTTCTTCTACTCCTACACATTACTCACAATGGATAAGATCTGGTAAGTCCTTTTTGCAGGGATTTTACTGGTTTCCTTTTGAACTTTCTTCATGTTCCTCTTCTTCTTCCTGTAACAGCTCGTGATTGTTTGTGTATCATGTAACATGCAAACCTGTCTTGTACCTTCCCTCAACATCGACCAGGGTCTTTCTCCACACCAACCGAGTGGCCGAGGATTTGAAGGTGTACCTGAACGCCTCCTGTGACGGGGCGCTCTGCGTGCAGCTGAAAAGCTACGACACTGTGCTCAACCATCTGAAGACGTATGTGTCTCAGCCTGGGGTTAAAGTGTGGATCGGTACAGAGTACACAAACTACGCACTTTATGAGATCATTACGCCACAGGTATGCAAATATATTACATATATTACATATTATATTTTATCTCATTATAATCTAAAATCATTTTATACTGTTATATTCCTTTTTTTTATCTTAAGTGTGATGCACTATGTAACAATGTGTTTTTTCCGTTGTCCTGTTGGTATATTTTATAACTAAGGTGGCTGTGTTAAGTCACTTCTTGTTGGCAGCTGCTCATTTTACAATGTTGTATCAGTATTATATCTTAAGTAGAATGCATTGTGTAGCAACCTGTTTTTATTGCTGTACTGTTGCTGTATTTTATAATTAGGGCCGCTGCAGTGAGTCACTTCTTGTTGGCAGCTGCTTGGATAGATATGTTTTTGTTAAAGCTCCACTCATCAATATTTTTATACAAACAACAGATGAAATGATTGTGTATGTGAAATGTGAAAGGGCTCGTTCACATTGAAGAGCCCACACAGAGTTATCACCACACTGTTGCTCTGCTCGGTTTCAATCAACTCTTCAGTTTCAAGGATTTAAACAAACAGTCAAATGAAAATTACATTTCTGTGTTCTGATGCTGTGTCCCTGTGTTAATTATCCATTGTTCCCTTGTTACATCCTGGATATGAGTCATTAATGACTTTGCTGTGTAGCAAAAATATATAAATATATCTAATATATATAACAACTTTGTTCAAACAACATTAGTGTCAGTGTTGTTGGGTAAAGGAGAGGAAAAGGCTTACTTGCATTGTTGGATACATTTCTGTATTAATCATTAACTTCTTTTTTTTTTGCCACCATGCAGGACAGGCTAATGACGAGCTCCTACTCTCCTGTGTTGACGACTAAAGCCGTGAAAGACGAGACTGAGCAGCGGATACTGAGGGATGCTCATGTATGTCTTCTGCACACAGACACACACAGGTTGTACAAAACCAGAACGCCATTTACATCAGCAGGAATCCCTCGCCACTGTGAAAAGCCAGTGGGACATTTATTGATGGTTATCATTGATAGCTCGTACACTCCAGTGCACACAAACCTTGATGCATTTGTTACCCAGTCCAAAGATGTCTCAGCGACCTCACAACATGTCGTGTACATTTTCAGTCTGTATGTTGTGATTGATGCTGAGACTCTCCTGCGGCTCTGTGCAGGTGAGGGATGCGGTCGCCGTCATCCAGCTGCTGATGTGGCTGGAAAAGGTCGTACCAGCGGGGAAGGAGACTGAGCTGACCGCTTCAGATTATGTCAATCAGTGTCGCAAGTGAGTGAGCACATGTTTACACAAAGCATAGAAGAGCTGACAGGCAGTATTTGAGTCCTGCTACTGTGTTTGAAATTACAAATATTTATTTATAAGTGCACTAGAGCTTTAAAGATTTTACAGATTAGAGACTATAAAATACTTCATGTCAATCTCAGATATTTGCATTTCATAGTTGAGTCTCAGTTAATATAAACATCGTTACAGCAAACAGAAGGACAGCAGAGGCCCAAGCTTTGAAACGATCTCTGCAAGTGGACCCAATGCTGCTCTTGCACATTACAGGTAATATTAAATAATATTCTTTGTCTCCTCACTGACTACGTCTTCCTCATTCAGGTCACATATGTATATATTTTCTTTTCACATTTTTAAAAGACCACTTTGGGTGTAGTTACTTCTGAAGAAACAGGTATTTCTTCACATTTCAATCAAATCAAAAACTAAACTATAAAATCCTAAAACCACATTACACATGGATTTTTACTTGTGTGTTGTTCCACAACACAGCAATATTTAAAATGATTATTACATCATTAACTTGATGCAGCTTCTGTTGCGGTACTATGAGGTATACTGGCAGCAGTGCTACCCTTCTAAATTACTCACATTCAACATGAGTTTTAATTGATATATTTCATACATTTTGCACAATATTTTTTTGCATTTTGTTCTGAAATGTAGTTGTCCAACAGCTGGACTGAGCAGAACAGGCTCATCCAACAGCTGTCTATATCAAATGTCTTAACAAAGAAACAATCAAAGTTCAGATGGTGTTTAATGAATCATTAATTGTTAGGAATTGTTGCTAAAAGGGTTGCAGTTAATGATTAGGATCATTATCCATTAATGGTTTACTCTATTGAACAGTGGCGCTTTGTTAATAGGGGGCACCGCCCCCATCAACATCAAGAGAAGAAAAGTACTACTTTAAAATGTAAAACATAAATTAATTATATAATAACACTTTGCTTGTAAAGTGCACCTGGTAGTCTGTCAGCACCTGTAAGCATTCAATAAAAACGGTTTACAAATGTTCTGTGTAAATACATATACTTCCTGGTGCAGGGCGCCCGCCAAATGAGAGTGTATGCAAGTCCTTCAACTTTTGTCAACCACGGGACCTGAGGCTGCTCTTCAGTTGGTGGTTTCAGATTTTCCACAGGGTGTAGAGATGTGCGCCCCGGACCGTCCCTCTTTTATTGGCAGCGAATCTGTATTGTTTTACATTTCTTTATCTAATATGATCGCACAACTCTCGACGCCTTCTTTTAGGTTCAGTTCACATCCGCCATTACGTCATTACACGGTTACTCCTGCTTCTTTGCTGTCTGACTGGCAGTGGAACGGAAACTTCAAGTGGAACTCAGGAAAACTGGGTTATTTCTAGGCATGAGACGATTACTCGACTGAAACGAGTCTCCGGTACAGATAACGTACTTTTAACGAGTACGAGTATCATCCAAGTAAATATGTCAATATCTGTGTTGATGGAGGCTTCTAACAGACACTAGCTGTGTGCACACATTGGGCAGCTACACACAGAGCCTCGTTTACTGCTGCAGTTTGAGACACACTGGCCGCGCTGTCAGTGGAAAAGATGTTGACTGAGATAACTGACTTCAAACAGAGTCAATGAGAAAGGAGAGGAGGGAAAAAATTATGTTCAGATAGTGCTGATATTGAACATCGGAAAATGGAAAAAAAACCAAAAAACATCAAGGCCCAAGTTGATGTTGATGAATATCTTGTTTTGTCAAACCAACAGTCCAAAACTCCAAACATATTCCATTTACTGTGGTGAGAGACGAGGCAGACAGCTGCTGGCTTGTCACTATACTATATTCATAAGAAATTTAAGAGGTCCTAAAATAGACACTTGCGGAATGGCACCTCAGCAGTCATGTCCAAAATCCACACACTGCAGCTTTGACAGCTGTTCAGTATAATTTACAGTGAGAGGATGTTTGCATATCAAGTAAGAGCAGAGGTTTAATGTGGTCAAACCGATGAATAAAACAAGTGTCAAAAGAGCTCCAAAGTCAGATACCAGAAACTCATACAGAAGAGTGAGTCTGACTAAATTCTCCTCCACTTGCTTGAGCACAACATATTCAGCAATTATGTGTTTGAAAATTGATACTTGTCTATAATTAGCGACATTTACTTGGCTGATTTCTTTTTTAAATGGGGCATGATTACAGACGTTTCCAGTACACATAGCAGTTTACCCTGATGTATTGAAAGCTTAATACATCTTTTTCCTCCTATTGTTTATTATTTTTATATCTGCTAGTCTCAAACCTTTAAAAAAACAAACATTGGAATAGTCCTTTTACTACGATCATGAGTGTGCAGTGTTGCTATCATTTTCTGTTTTCCTGTGCTGCAGCCCTTCAAATGAAACCAACCGGAGGTTGACAGTTGATGAGATGTACCTAGTCGACTCTGGTGGACAGTATCTGTGAGTGAAAACCCTCCCTGCTCGTACAATCATCCAGTTTCACTTCACATCACATGCAATTTAAAATGAGTCACCCTGTTTCACTGCTGTCAGAGACGGGACCACTGACATCACTCGGACAGTTCACTGGGGAAATCCAACAGACATGCAAAAGGTAACACTCATACTTAAGGGATGTTTACATTTTCTCCCTCAAATCATTCACAAAGCAGTCAATCATGATAATTTAGATATTACTTTGTTGACATTATTCCATAAGTCGGCAATGTTTGGCTGTAAAGGTTCTTTCATGAAACATTTAATATTCCTTCGAAATATCATTTCTGCGTCACTTGTTTCATCTCACAGGAGGCCTTCACTCGAGTGCTCATGGGAAACATTGAGATATCTCGAACCATTTTTCCCTCAGGGACCAGAGGTGGGAATGAAAAACATCCATGCACATTTGAAATGAGATTTACAATAAATCTTCCTTGAAATGTTGCCTGGTGTCTCCACTAGAGAGCTCTCTTCCTCCACAACATTTGTGGGCAGACACAGTCATGTATCAGCAGCAGGAGGTTTGATTCAAGCTCTTTGTGTGGCCTTTTTTTTATCAACAGGTGTAAACATGGAGATGCTGGGTCGCCGGGCATTGTGGGAGGTGGGCCTGAACTACGGTCACGGCACAGGTCACGGCGTTGGGAACTACTTTGGAGTTCATGAGTGTATGACTATTTTAGATTCTATATGTTCTTATACAGATATCACAGTGAATACAAAGTACAAACAGAAGACCAATGCAGATTTCAGTTCAATTTGATGCTTAGAAACACTGGGAAGTATGATGCGAAAGAGGCCGTTTAAGGTTTTACATTAAATTAAATTAATTTACACAGTAGGGCTATTAACTGATCATGAGACAATTCATAAGAGTGCAAGCAATTTGTGTGTAAGAGCACACATTTCATTTTATGACGCAAACCCTTTTAATGCGACTATATCACTGAAAACCACAATTTAAGAGAATGAGTCAGAGGGTGGTAGAAGGGGTTTGCAAAGTGATGTTGTTTTTCCTTGAAGAAACATAAGTTATGTAAACATTTTCCACGTAAATGCAGATCCATGTCATGCTAGGTTACTGAAAATATGCATAAATATCCAAGTAAGTAAACCTCCGTTGCTGGTGTTTTCCAGGTTAACATAAATTACCACAAAGAATTTGAAGCAGAACAAGAATTAGTGCCCACACATACAGAAATAATGGGAAAATAAACAAACATAAAAATACAAGCCCATCATCGCTGCTGGTTTTCATTTGATCATGAAATTGGTAGTAAAAAGTCTGACAAGTTCTTAAATTCAACTGACTAATCCCTGAAGAAACCTGGTGGTTTATAATAAAAGTTTATGTTGGTAGTAAAATGTGTGACAATGTTGCCATGAAACAAATGTTTTTAAACTTTGCTTCCACTATTAATCTGTGAAATAACCTGTACCTAAATCACGTAATATTGTAATATTTTCTCAGGGCCGGTTGGCTTTCAGGGCAACAACATTCCCTTCAGAGCCGGCATGTTCACGTCTATCGGTGAGACTTCTTTCTTTTTCAAAATAAATCCAAACCCATTACAGATAACACAACGTGGTGAGCATGTTAACCCGGCAGGGTCACTGCAGTTGTGAACAACTGGAAAAGCACTCAGCTGACACTTTTGTTTGTTATGTGAAGCAAGTTTGAAGAAACCAAGAAGGACTGAAAAAGGACTCAAATGTTATATTGTCAAACTGTTTTCTAATATAATGTTGTTTTACAGCAGCATCATCCAGGTTGTGTAGAAAACATCAGTTACTTTTTTATCTTACTGGACTGAATTTAATGCTTTTTTTTTTTTAATTATTTTATTTTATTAAGAGGCAACGCTAAAATGAAAATAATGGCAAAAAGCCCAGATGGTTAAAGGAAATTAACTTTGAATTTCATCTCTTAAATGTGTGTGTTTTTCTCTCAGAGCCTGGATATTACAAGGAGAATGACTTCGGGATCCGGATCGAAGACGTTGTTGTGACCGTACCTGTTAATACAAAGGTAGAAACGAAACAGCACTCTATTGATGAAATAGAATATTCCATCCATCCATTATTTACAATGGATGATGGAGAGAACCCACTTAGGAACAGGGAGATCATGCAAACTCCACACAGAAAGGCCCCCCGGCCAAAGTTCCACCCAGAACCTTGTCGCCGTGAGGCGACAGCACTAACCACTGCACCACTGTGCCGCCCTGGAACTAGAATATTCAATAATAACAATAATAATGATGCATGATGAAAGCAATGTCAAGGTAATTTATTTGTGAATGGGTTTCTCTTTCCCTCAGTATGGACATAACTCCCTGACCTTTGACACAGTGTCGCTGGTTCCATATGACAGGAAGTTGATTGACACCTCTCTCCTCAGCTCAGAACAGGTAAGAAATACCATCTGACCGCATTATCTATGTCTTAGTTAGACAAATTACTGTTCCTAAAAAGTGCTATCCCGCCACATAAAATAAATGCCCAGTAACAAGTTTTAATGTGAGTTCACTTCCCTAAAGCTACGACCAGTTTCCTGTTTTCATTTGTAAATACCTTTGGGTATAAGAGATTATGGTATCAACCAGGTCTTTCGTTTTCCTGCTGTACGACTGCTGGTTTCCTCTTAAAATCCCCTTTTGCATTTTGAGTAGAAATTTCTCTGCAGCTCAGAGATCAAAACATTCTTTGAAAAAACAAAACCATGTGTGAAATCAACTACCGTGTTTTGTTTCTTTTCATGTGAAAATGTGTGACTTTTTTTAAGCTTAATTGAAGCGGAAAGAACATTGTGTTGACAAAGTGATAACGTTTAGAAAATAACCTAAATGGTTCTATAAAAATATATACATTTTAATTTAATTTTGCATATTTTTCCACTCTTTAATTTCAGTTGAGCGTGTAGATTTCTATCCATGCCAGTGATGTGGCTCCATAGATTTTGTCCAAATTAAAATATCTCAACATTTATTGGATGGACTGCCTTTAGGTCAGAGGAGGAAAGATGTCTAATGAGTGTTGATCAGGTGGAAGTTTTAGTACATTTGTTGTTTTTGACTAAAATACATGTAAAATTACTGCCAGCTGTACTTTCCATTTACAGGTAATTACTGAATATTAGCATGCCATAACGCTACACTTAGATGGTGAACATGGCAAAAATTAAATCTCCTTAACATCAACATGTTAGCAGGCTGAGATTTATTTAGTATTTATTTCAAAGCACCACTGTGCCTACGTTCAGCCTTACATAGCTGCATGGCTGTCGATTCTCACAGACCAAGTTTAAGTGCAGACTAAGTGCAGACTAAGTGCAAATTAAGGTTTCTGTTTTGTTACATTTTAAAAATTTGATCCGTTTTTTTGTTTTTTTTGTTTTGTTTTGAGAACAAACTACAAAAATTTGCACAACATGCCTCCGTCCTTATACTTAACATGCATTGGTTTGTAAAAGGCATGCGTCTGACGTCTGCATGATATCAATTCAACTGATAGCCTTTCCGATATGAATGTAGAAAAATATATGTGCAGGTTTGTTTTGTTGCCATATATCATTATTATAATTATGTTGTTACAATGCTACAATCCAGACAGAAACAACCTCTTTTGGTTGGACCAAATTTTAATCCTTTGGTCCGGCCTGTGGTCGGCGGCACTTTGCATATCTGCTACTTTATAATCTGACCACGCTAAGTTTTGTTTGTAGATGTGACCAAGTGTCAGGATGCACAGTGGAAATAAAATGGGTCCAAGTATTGATCCCTGTGAAACACCTTAGAACAAGAAGATACAGTATTAAAATGTGTTCTGTTCATCTTTGTGCATTTTCTTAATGGGATTTGGAGTGAAGTTCATCGGTTTTTACAGAACTGAACACCTTTGGGGCTCGTTTATGAGTTTCAGTAAGAGTGGTCTTGTCTCTCCAGCTTCAGTGGCTGAATAAATACTACGAGACGATCCGGAGGCTGGTGGGTCCTGAACTGGACGAACAGAAACTTTATGATGAGAAGGACTGGATGCTCAAAAACACAGAGCCCTTCATTAAATCTGGATCCTCCGTGTCCGTCTGTTCCTCCTCGCTGACCCTCATCTCTCTGACCATCGCTCTGCTCCACAATATCGCCTGAGCATCTTCATCTCCATTGCACTCACTCCACTCACAGCAGACTTGCACACTGATGTTACCGCTATGCAGTCTCTATTGAGCAGCTGTACTAGGTTGAGATGCACTTCAATATGGCATTTTTTTTAAAATTAAAAGGTATATTTAATAATTTAATTATGTGGATAAATGTATGATGTTGTGGTGTTTAAAATGATCTTTTGTGTGTGTGTGTGTGTGTGTGTGTGTTGTTTTTTTAATATATATATATACATATATATATATATTAGCTTTTGAGTTTTTAAACTGGGCATTTGTATGACCAGCAAATATAATTTCTATTTTATTAAAGTAACAATCTTTAAAACTGAGGTGTCAACTGGAGTCATGAATCAGAGGACTTTTTGATAAGAAAACAACAAATTATAGATGGATGGTTAGATAGATCCACTTAAATGCAAATGTAGGTAGATTTTCTACCACATTAGACTTCCACTCAGCACATTTAAAAGGGAACTTCTATACTTTTTTCTCCACGACATGTATTTGACAGTTACAATGACTTTGCAGAAAAGATTTTACATTGAAAACATCTGGTCAGTTTATTAAATATGATACATTTTTATAAATAAACATGACCAACGATATTTGAAGTAGCCAAAATTAGCCCCATTTTGAGAAACTCCAACACCAAATGAACAAAGGTTAAAAATTATGTTTTAAAAGTGTTAATTTTTCAACCAAAGGAAAAGCATTTGTACTTTAAATCGGTCTGACAGCAGCCAATAAATGTGCTGGAGAAACATTTGGCAACGTACACTAACTGACCACAAAGTAATATCCACATTTGAACTCAGAGCCTTAGTTAAGATATTAAGCTGAGACCAAAAAAAACAAATTTAGTTTGCCGGCTAATAAATATTTAGACAGATTATGATCATGTAGATTCCTTTTTGTACCTTTTTGGTCAGTTTCCATCAACTGAAATTAAGGCTTTATTCTAGTAAATGGTGCCCTTATCTCATTTAAGTAGCGTGACCGACCAAAGGGCACCGAGGTCAGCGGCATGAGTCTTATTATAACTAAAAGGGAACAACAAAGAAACGTACGATTTATTTTCAAAACTGCAGTTTCAGAGAAGGACTCTTCCTCTCAGAGCTTTGAGCGGCTCCTGCCTGTAGACGGCTGGTTGCCTGGTAACTATTCTTCAGCTCGTCTTGAATGTGTGAATGTGCTGCCCACACTCTGCGCCCTGCATCTGCACGCTCTGATCAAACATGTACCACTGAAAAAGCACGTGAAGAAAACTTTGAGGCTGAAAGTCGGGCAGCTCTCAGAAAAGGCGTGTCATCCATCCACTGCACTGTGTTTCTGGTAAAGTGAAGAAAAGAGGAACAACAAGTATGAAATCATTGTTCTGTGTGAACAAAGATCTCTGCTACTTTTGTTATGTACTTACTGAAAAACCTTCACATTTACTCACAAAAGATGTTCATTATCTCCAGTTATCAATATCCTCCTGCCAGTCGGTGCAAAGTAGGTAACACATATTTAGAGGGGAACCTGTGGGGCTGTTAACAAACAGAAGTTGTGTTTACAGCATCCACTGTGTATAAAAGTGGATGTAGCTCCTGGGTCTAAAAAAAAAAATTAGTGCCTTGAACTGCAATGCCACCAAGGGCCAGTAGGGGTTGGCTGCAAAACGCAGAGTCCATAGACTCCCATTCAACTTCTCCCAAAAAAAAAAAAAAAGCCAATAATTTTTTTTCCATGAGTCATAATGACGTCATTTACTAAAGTCACATTTTCTCATTACATTTCTGGCGGCCCATCTAAAATTAATTCGATCGTTAATTAGATTAGGTCTCACATAACAGTATGTTTGAGGGGGTGTCTTGTTGGATTGACAGGCCATCTGGTGCAGTCAGGTTTTCTGCAGGTGCAGTGTTTCCTCTCCACTGATATAACAAGGACCCACTCCTCAAACTTTGCTTTATACCACAACCAGTGGCCAAAAACTCCACACGGTACTTTAAGTGCTTTACGTAAGTACATTTTCTAGTACCTTACTCATCTAATTTATTACATTTGATATATCTACTTTATTTTTTTTTTATTAATTCTTTCTTGTACATTTAATGATTAGTTTATAAAACATGATAAATTGTTATGGATTAAATTTTATATAACAGTGTATAGATTAGTGTAAATTAGGTCTGCGTTAACTACAACACCAAATACCGCTAACAGATTAGTGCATCAGTCATAATGTAAAATCATAAAATGTTCTAACATCATATTTTATGATTCTGAAAAAGTCCACTACGCATGATGAGTTTTTACCTTAAGTATATTATTCTGTGCGTTTACGTAACATGCACGACTTTTACTTGTAATGGACTATTATTTGTATATTTCTGTATTCACTTGAGTAAAACCTCTGAATAGTTCTTCCATTGCTGCTTGTCAGGTTTCAGGTATCGTCCAAATCTCTCTAAGCTCATTGTTTTTGTCCCTTTAAGATCTTCAGACAGATCTGCTTCGTGCTATCCTTTAATCGAGTGACAGGAAACTAAAATAGGGCATCCTTTTATCATGTGGTTTTCTCCTCACCAAAATAACAAGCTAAACTTGACTTGCGTTGAACTTCCCTCTGTACATTCAAAAGCATGCAGATTTCTATGACTCACTTGAGGTTTTTTTTGGTCTTAATTGTGTGTTTTGGATGTTTTTACCATGTCAGCATGTGTCTGGCTTTGCAAGTCATTTGTCTCGTAAACCACCTTTTATATAAATATCTCCCGCTGGATGAGCTGGACTGTCTGATCAAGAGTTTGCGATATGGCTGTTAGCAGACGGCTGCTGCAGCCGCAGAGTTGTTACCGAGTTTCTAAATATGTCATCTTAAGAAGTCTTTCACTTCCACACTTCAGTCACAGTGACTTTAACTATAGCCAAACAACAACCTGAAAAATCAAAAACGACAATTTGTCCAGGGAATCATGACCACAGAACACACAGCTGGTTGACAACACAGATGTTGCGTTACATTATGGGAGTGTTTCCTCCAAGAATATTCACTCCAGTATTCTGCAAAAGTTGAAAAACTGAATAAATGTTGTAACTCGCTCTTCATTTCAGCAGACATGACGTGCTTTTAAAATGACAGTCCTCCGCAGATCTTTTATCTGAGTGATTTGTTTACCGCATTAAATCAAGTCACTGAGTAAATACTTTCTGTTTGACTTTGTGTAGTAGTAGTAGTCGTTGAACTTTGTTGTATGATGACATCTTCATGAACTGTTTCAGTTTGAGCCCCAGAGATCTCGTAGCACGCAATAATGAGAAATACATGTAGTAAACCCGCTGGCCTCTGAACCAAAAACAGGGTTTGCCTCTTCAGTTTCATTGTGACCATGTGACTTCCTGACTTCTGCACTTCATTCGGTTGCAGTAGAGTGCACCTCTGCCTTCCTCTGTTGTATCTGACTTTGCCAGAGTCAGCACGGTGACAGAGATCCTCACTGACTAAAACCGGCGCGGTTTTCTTACAGCTTTCTGTCCAGGGAGATCAGAGGATCACTGAGGGAGAAGATGCTGAGGCGAAGGCCCTCAAACGCCTCAGAGAAGGAGCAGGTGCAGAAGAAGAAGGTGAGTTTCTGGTTATTCCTTTGTATTGGAGGATGGGGAGAGGGTAAAGCTAATGTTCAGAAACTAAACTTTTATATCTTTAAATATTCTAGCCTGTATTTGTGAAGAGACTTTCTCACACACTCGTTTGCACCGCAACGTCACATACAGCTGTCTTTGTGTGCACATCTTTTTAACACAGGATGTCAGCGCAAACCTTTGCAGTGAGGCGGAACGAACAAAACCACACACACACACACACACACACACACACACACACACACACACACACACACACACAACTAAACTTATTTTTGTCTAAAACATTTTACAGGTTTTCTAACTATCCTCTGGCTGCAACTTCATACTTCACGAAATTAAAGTTCCTGTATTCTGGCAGGGTGAATCATTGCTGCAGATGTAGTTTGAGTCAGAGCGAGCTTTGTGGCTTCTGCTGCCTTCATCTCTAGCTGCCACCATGAGATCCAGCCTCCTACACTTGATACCGGTGCCCTCATTTTCCATCCACATCTCTGCTCCTGTGGTTCACACCTCGACATTACACATCTCATTGCATTTGGTTTCTGCAACCATTTAACACATTACTGTCACCGGCTGGAGAGCGTCGCTGTTTCCGCTGCGGTTACCAGCGTTAAGAGAAGACTGAGTCTGCTGAGAGCTTTGTGGCTGTTAAATAAGAACTGTTGCAGGAAAAACTAATGTTATAGGTCACTTGTTCTCTTGTACTCTGACTGCATCACTGGTTTAATTCTTCAGACACAGACTAACAACTTGTGGTGCCAACTGGATGTCTGCAACAACAGTTGCTAAAGCTTTTCTGTTTCCTGTGGTTTCAGCAAAAAGAGAAGGATAAGATTTTTCACACTGACGTGGTTTTATGGTTAATTTGACAAGGAATTTCCACTATAGCTACTGTACATGTGGAAAATTGTACATTGTACACAAAAAATGTGGTTCTTATGGTTACAACAAGTTTCCATTTTGAGCAAGAGACTTGTTACATATTGAGAGGATCTGTGGATTAATTGATTAGTTGATAAAAGAGATGTGGATTTTTAAGTGGAATATTTTCAAGTTTTTGGACAAAACAACACAATTTTAAAGCACCAGCTTGAAAATTAGAAAAGTGTTCACTATTTTCTGACATTTTATTGACCTAATGTTACTGAAAAGAGAAATTAATTAGAAAGAAATAATGAAAAGATCATACCACAATGAGAGTAAGTTTTTGTCCATCTGTACTTTTTCATGTTCAGACTAGAAACCTGTATCTTTATGTTGGAATTGAGTTCAATTTAAAGGGTGGATTTGTGTTTTTTACACATTTGATCTTTAGATTTTCTGTTCCCATGTGTCAATTTATTAAGTTTAAAATTTAGTTTCATGAATACAAGCTTTTTATTGCAGAGATGCTCATGAATCAATCAGTTATTTATTTTGTGTTTCCTGGTAAACTGTATTATTATATATATAAATATATATATATATATATATATATATATATATAAATGGCGCAGCCACAGCAGTCATGTAATGACCCAGATTGGCAACGTTATCTTTCAGTGAGTGGAAATTCGGGCAATGGTTCTAAGAAATTTATCTGCAAATTCATTGTGTTCACACATTCGAAGTGATAAGAAGATATTTGTGTGTGCACCACCATGAGATCAGCTTTATCAGAGTTGCACCAAAAACCACCAAACAACCGACATGTTTCCAAAGTTTTTTGTTTCCACCACTTCAGACCTGCGCTGCTGCTCGCAGTGTTTTCCATTCTGGACTTTTTTTTTAATATATTCAGTTCATGATGTGTTTGCAGCTCACCCTGCAGAGGTCCAGCAGCTTCAAGGACTTTATGAAGCACAAACCCACCTCACCTGTTGTGTCGGAGAAGGAGTTTACCTTGGAGGAGAATGTGAGTGGTTCTTCTCAAACATACAAATATAAGCAGATATACAACACAGCACATTTTGGAGAACAAGAAGTTTGTGTAATCTTATTTTTTGAAGTTCCTAAATGATATTTAAACACATTGTTCCTCATTCGTCACGCTGCGACCCTTTCATCCAGCATCTAAGTGACGTTGCATGCAGTGGAGGCCAAGCAGAAGCTCTTATCAGAGATGGCTGTTACAGAAGTGTCCATTTTGAGCTTCCTGATTTAACATGCAACTGCGCGTTTGAGCACATCAAAACTGTGAAATTTAAAGAACGTGTTAATCAATTCCCAGTAACATTTAGTCTGCTGAGTGGAAGTTGGAGAACGAATTAAGTGCAGTGGAGAGGAAGTAAGAACGAGAAGTGTTGCACAGATGACAGCAGAATGCAGACAGGATGTCCTCTGGTGTCAGCCAGTCAAGCAGAGAGCCTCTGCATCAGCCAGACAAACATTTAACTAAGACAGTAACTCCCCACAGACAGTTTTAGCATTTTAGATTCAACGTTATTCTTATTTTATTTCTATACATAACCTCGAACATTAAAATCTACACTGAGACTTCAGCTGTTAGACCCCTCCTGTCTCTGTCTCAGTAGCAGCTTTGTCCTCGGCATTGTGGTGACTGTGTTTTACTTTGCAGATAAACAGCTCTCTTTCTTCATTATAAGTATATATATATGTGCTTAAACAAGAAGAGTTAAAACTCAGGTATGAAGGGGAAAGTGATTATTTAACATGAAAAGCTTAAGCACATAATTTGAGAACTAAGTATCACGAATAAAATCAAGAATAAAGTAGTCCACTAGCTCTTAATGACTCCTGAATCAGGATCTATGATTAAAAAGTCTAATAAACTCTCCTCCTGTAACTGCTGTAACTAACTGCCTCATAAAAACACTGAAAACGTCATCAACTTTCATTCAGGAGCCCCCACAGGCTGGCTTCAAGCAGTTTGGTAATGCTCTTAGAAACTACTTTCAAGCACCAGGCCACAAAGTGCAGGTGTGAGTGTGTGTGTACATGTCTATCTATAGTTATGTGAACCAGTTATGGTTAAAAACCCAACGTTATGAGGACATTTCTGCATTCTGTGAAGACATTAAGGCTCATAACTAAAAAGAACAATTTGAGGGTTCAGACTTGGTTTTAGGGTTCAGGTTAGAATAAGGTTCAGGTTACAGTAAGAGTTAAGGACGGCACATACAGTAGTTGTGATGGTTAAGATTTGGGCAAAGGGCTAAACAATGCATCATGTCAATGTCCTCACAAAGATAGACAGACCAGTTTATGTGTGTGTCTGTGGGTATGCAAACCCCATGACCACGAGGTCTGTGGCTTTTCTAGTTTGTGAGAAATGAACACAAGGAGTTTAACTATTTCAGTGGCATAGTTTTTACATTTTCCAAATTTCACAGACTTTATCAACATTGTGCCAGATGATTTCTGAAATAGCTGCTGATTTTTCTTCCTCTCATCTTAGCTGGCAGACGATGTGACAGTAGAGGAAGCAGTGAAAAGTGGCAGCAAACTGGGAAAGAAATGGCGCAACGTTATCTCACGCACCATGACCCGCAAAACATCCAAGATGGTGCAGAAGGCTCTGGCTGAAGAAGGGGTGAGGACTGCTCAAGTTTCACATACGATACAGCAACATGACTGACATATGAGGGTGTTTAAACAGTAATAATCATTATGTTTAAATAGTAATAATTCATATGTTTACTAAGGGAAAATAGTTTCCTCAACAAATGTATTGTTGTTACAAAAACACACACTGACATCTGTCGAAAAAGATTCTTCTCCTGAAACTCAGTTAATACAAACGGTAGAAATTGTCTCCTCCTCATGGACAAATGAACGTACTGCATTTTTCAAAATAATAGCATAAAGTCTGAGTTGGATTTTTAGTGGTTCAATGTAACAAAGTACATTAACTGGAGTACAAATTGAAATCACTTGTATTTACTTTATTATTTCCATTTGATGCCACTTAAAATTGTCACTTTTATAAATATAAAATATTGTAGGTTAAACTGAACAACAGTGTGCAAATAATGTAAAGTTCAGATTAAGGAACTACAGTAAAGTAAAATATTGTGTACACAATAATAAATAATTAAATAAAATACTATTTACTTGTTTAGGACTCACAGGAGCAATTATTTTGCAATTATTATTTTAATTTTGGATTTTAAGTAAATTTTTCTGATAATATTTGTTTGCTTTTACTGAAATAACATTTCCAGTGCTGTAACTTTTACTTCTAATCAAGTATTTCTACTGCACGGTATTACTATTGTTACTTATGTAAAGTACCTGAATACCTGCACCGCTGTTTTTTAAGGTCTGGCTTTTACCGAAGTTCTGTACATTTTAGTCTCAGTTAGTGCTCTAAAATTATAAAACTACAGGTGAAACTAACCTCATAAAAACACTGAAAACATCATTATCTCCTGTTAAAAGTTTGGTCGTTTGGTGTTAAAAATGTCCTTGAAGCCCAATCTTGTTGCTCATGTTGACTTCTGACCAGAATGTGACAATTCACTTTTCAGCAGGACTACGTTAAATGACGGAGCTACGAAACTGACAAAAGATTTGTCAATGACAATGAGACAAAGTCAAAATTATAACTTAATAAAGCAATTAAAAATAATTTTAAAGTGTTAGAAAGAAAATATAATGCTTTTTATTTTAATGCCAATCAGCTGGTACAGAAAATCAAAAACTTAATTTATTTTCTTAAGGTTATTTTAACCCATTATTTAAAAAAAAAAAAAATTAAAAAAAAAAAATTCTGAATTACACTTAAATGTTATTTTGACTTGTCTGATAACTTTTTTTTGTTGTTTTTTGGTCAGTTTCAGTTATTTTTCAGTAAGGCTTAACCGTTTTGTGACTTTGAGCTTTAATTTGACATCATTATTATTATTCGCCTGTTTAAGTAAACTGAAGATGACTTGACCTTTGACCTGCCCCACTGTCCTCTGTACCTCCAGGGGGAGAGCGGTGAGGAGCTGTCTCCCGTCTCCTATGACTGGCACCCAGATCTGAGTGCTGGACAGAGGACGTCCGTGTGCTCCTCAGGCTCCGAGGAAACCGTGTCGAGCCCCATCACCCGCCAGCTCTCTGGCAGTGAGTCTGTTTTAAACTGTGACAGAGAAACAGGCGGCAGATACAGACTCCTTCTCGGAGTCAGAACTCAGACAAATCTGACTGCGCAGACATGATATTGTTTCAGTGTGACTTACACATCCCAGGGATGAATGGAATAAATTTAGGATGAATCTTTGAATCATGGATGTTGGCTTTAAAATCGTAGCAAAAACAGTTACTCCGTTTCAGACAACGTAAGCCATCTCTGTTGTGTCTGAACAGGCTAAACTTTTCTGAGAGATAAGTCCCATGCAAGGTGCACCATTTTATTAAAAAAAATTACCCTCTGGCTAATTGTGGGTTATTTGTAATAAGGATGCCAATGAGCCAAAGTGTTGTTATAAAAGATGCAAAATGTATAAAGGCACAGAGTGTCCCATGAGACATATAATCCTGGGTCATGTAGAGGTATCTGCTGTGTGTAGGGGTTGTTTGATTGTTAATCTGGCCCTGCTTCTTATCACCCTCCTCAGACAGCGACAGGCAGAGCTTGGACAGTGGCTACTGCCAGAGGGACAGCATGAGACTGGAGGAAAACAGCGTCCCTTACAACGGGCCGTTCTGCGGTCGTGCTCTGGTCCACACCGACTTCACTCCCAGCCCCTACGACGTGGAGTCACTGAAACTCCAAGTGAGTCTGGGGGGAGGTCTTCCTCGCTGTACGCGTTTGGCCTTTGGCCTCGTCTTCTGTCTCGTCCAGTCGCCCTCCAGGGAGCTTGTTAACTGTGTGAAACAAGACGGGTCGTTTTGATTATCATCACAGTTTAATCTACGTGGCCCGTTACCGACCGCCTGCTTGACATAATGACATCATGTCGGTCACGGCTGTGGCTGCGCTGCAGATATTACACTCATCTCCCATGTTTCCTGTGTCTCCTGTCGGGCTGTCGCTAATCTCCTCACCCTCGTTCCTTCCCACAGAAAGGAGACGTCATCCACATCATCGAGAAGCCCCCCGTGGGCACCTGGACAGGCAAGCTCAACACCAAGGTGGGCTCCTTTAAATTCATCTACGTCAACCTCCTGCCTGACGACAGCCCCCCGGCCCGGCGGCGAGGCTGCAACACTAAGAACCGCCCAGCCAAATCCAAACCCAAGTCCCTGGAAGAGGTTCTGGACACCATCGGCATGTCGGTGAGACAAACAGGGCTGAGGAGTCGCTGCACTGGTTGCCAGCGTCCATAAAATGATGTCAGTTATTTGAAACTTGCTCTGACGGTCTGCTGTGTTTCAGGAACTGAGTTCCTTGCTGTCGATGCACGGCTTCCAGAGTCTGGAGGACTTCGCGGGACTGAAGGAGTCTCACCTGAACGAGCTGAACATCACCGACCCAGAGCAGCGCTCCAAGATGCTGAACGCCACTGAACTGCTCAGAGACAGTGAGTTCACACACTGTGATGCTGCAAGGCCTATAATGTCTCATAAAGATGCAGCTCTGGGGTCACAGTCTGGGTTTGGGATGCCTAAGATAAACCGTAAACCCTGACCCTTAGGCTGGCGATACACTCGCTTTAAATTACAAGTTTGCGTGCACGTGATGGCTGCCTTGCGTGTTCTGCATCTGGTTGGAGCGTTGATTGTGCTCGTCCTTAGACGTTAACGCAACGCGTCCGCAAGATGCGGTATATACATGATTGGTGATGGCAGTTTCGGGGCAGTATGGAGGTCTGAGGTTCAGGGACCTGAAGAACTAAATGGAAACAAACATATGGCTGTTAGGTTGATGCACGGTGGAAAATGCCGGAAAAACAGAGTGACGATGGTGTTTTGTCCCCCTGAGATCTCAGAATCAGCAAAGTAGTAACCCCCTCGATTCTCGCCATGTTTGTTGTTTACATTGGGCAAATCTGGATGTTCTAATTATATCCTTGTTTCTCTTCAAGTGGAGTCCTCCAGTAACATGTAAAGTAAAAAGACAAGTACGTGAACAATAACATTCACGATGCAAACGGCGTGGTTCAAAACAAAGTAAATCTCCAGTCTTTGTGGAATTTCAGTCACATCTGAAAAAACTGCAGTTCGTACCACTATCAGGTTGTATAACATCATACTTCCTCGGCCTCCGCTGGATAATTTAGGTTCATTTTATGGCTCACTTGCAGCACATTAAACTCACAGTTTGCAGTTACTCAGTCACTTCGAAGAAATTCTTCCTTTGTCTCGATGTTTTGTCTCATCTGAGTTTAAGACCAACAGTTTATGGATTTGAATTTGCATCACAATCAGCTGCAGCGATGCAGTCTTCTGCTCTCGTGTTGATTTTCTCAGATCGTACAGTATCTGCTGTTTAGAAATTATCACTGAAATTGAAGAGGTGGTTTTTTTCTTGATCTTTGAGTAAAATTTCTATTAAACATGACCCACTGTAACACCCTGTGTTTCTAAATTTAGTGGATTTAAAATAGACTAACTAGAGGATGAACTAACGCAAATTTGAATGGTCAAAGGTAACTATGACATCACAAAACATTTGTGACCATAACTAACTAATAATTGAAATATCTAATAGGATAAAATGATTGAATGAGGGGAAGATTGTGGCCATATTTGAGATTATTAAAATTTCCCTGTGAAGCTGAACAAAATGAAAAGACCTGTCAGAGTCCAGGATAAATAAAAAATGATCGTACTGAAACACTCTGTATTAAGACATGCTTGTTTTGGCCTGATGTAGCTGAAGAAGACTCGGAGCCAGAGGAGGAGGAGGAGGAGGAGGTCAGGTCTGGGGAGGATGCCAAGGAGCCGAGGGATTCGGGCTGTTTTGAGAGCTCAGAGAACCTGGAGAGCGGACGCGAGGAGCCAAAGACGGAGGAGCAGCAGGAGGCCCAGCTGGAGGCTGTGCAGGAGCAGCTGCTGGAGCTCACGGTGGACGAAGCATCCTGAGAAGTGCTGGAAAAAAAAAATTAAAAAAAATACTCAGACCTTTTGCCCTCCTGGCTCTCGGGGACTCTGGACGCAGGTGTAACGCGATTAAAGCATCTCTTCACGGTAAGAGAGCGGACTGTTGACAATCTAAGGCTGAAATACTGTACGAACACGATGGTCTCCGTTTCCCACAGCTTGCTTGCACGGTTGAGCGAGCACAAGATGCTCCAATCTGTCAGAGATGCATTGTTTTGAATGAACATGTTGTTTTATTGTCTGGATTATGATCTCGTTTGTCCTTATTTCACATGTAAGGTGTGTGATTATAATAGTACAAATTAAGCATTTAAAAGTTGTTGTTGATGTTTTCATGTTCTCATAAATACAATGTCAAATATTTTCACATACATGTAACTTGAATTGTTTTACATTGATTTCTGTGACATGTCGTCATGTGGACATGCTGTAAATAGGAATTAAATAAAAATTAAAAAATGTATTCTGTGAAATTTGGATAATGTAATGTTAATTTTAACCGTGTGAGTTTTACATGTTTTATTTTCAGCCAATTTATGAAAAAATAAGAATTTTTTTAATGAAGAATAAGGAACAAGATTGAGAAACAAATTAAAACTGCAAGCGGTAATACGCGGGCCCTCGCACGCTGCACGACGGGGATCCAGCGGGTCGGCGCCGCTGGCAGCACGCGAGGGTCGGCATATTCCAGCTTGCAGTTTTAATTTGTTTCTCAATCTTGTTCCTTATTCTTCTTTAAAAAAAAAAAAAAAAAATTGCCTTTTTTTTTTTTGGCGGCTTTAACAAAAACTCATGAAAGTGGGTGCCTTCGGTGCTCGGGCCCTAATAATTCCTTGAATAAGAAAAGGGCCTTCCCACCATCGGTGCTCGGGCCCTAATTAAATATCATGAACCTGAAGGAGCCGTGGATAATTAACAGTCGGCACAGGGTCGGGGTAAATTTACCAGCTGTTTCCAGAGGTTTCAGCAACATCTCAGTCGTCGTCAGCCAATAAAGGCTTGAGCAGTTGTCACGGCGATGGCTGGGCTGTCATCACGTGACCGGCTTCCACGACAGAGATATTTCCATGGCAACACAGCAGCATCCACATGTCGTTGAAAACTGTGAGATGTGATTGAAGGAGTCAGAAAACGACTCCGAAGTGGCTCAGTTCAGACGACTTGTCCTCCGGCGGTAGAGTCCGGGCTCACACTCGTGTACAGCTGCACATCCCGCGTAATGAGCTTATTAGCTTCTGTTAGTTCCTGACGAGGTGGTCCAGGTTAGCGAGAAGGTTCAGTGCTCGAGCCTTTATTTAGAGCACGCGCCCTCCGGCAAAAAAAACACGCACGTTAACTGGTGATTCTACATTACGTGTAGAAGTGAATGTGAGCGTGCACGTCTGTTTCGGGCTTTCTTTCTGTGTTGATTTGACAGGCGACTGGTCCTCCGGAGTGAACAAACGAGTGAGCTGTGATGGGCTGCAGCCCCCCCTCTCCTGTTCAGGATAAAGCGGAAGTAGATCATGAATGGATGGACGGTACCCCGACAAGATAAACATTATATTGTATTGTTCTTTTTGAGAGTGTTGATGTTACCGTTTAGCTCAAAGCCCTGCTGGGTCTCTGTGACACTCGGTGAGGTCGCTCTGGGAAATATGAATGAGAAATGCAGGTGTCCTTGAACAGAGCCCTGGAGAACGCCACAAAGGCGTTGCCTTGCATTATCTAAATCTGTTAAGAGTTTCTTTGATTTGTAGGATTTTCAAAGGGAACAGTAGTTTTTAATTTATATTATTGGCCATTTTGAGGACGTGACTTGATGTGTGGCTTACATTTTCTAATGAACATATGGTTTTATTTTGATTACAAGACTAGCGATCTCCAGCAATGTTAGCAGCTCTGTGAGGCTTTGAGCTAAATACCGTCAACACTAAAGAAAGACAATATGAGGTTCAGGTCACCATCTTAGTTTAACTTGTCAGCATGCTATTATCAATCAAACTTTATTCATATAGCACTTTTCACACGGGTTAGCTGAAGATAGAGATGATTTAAAAAAAAAGGTAGAAAGATAGACTTAAAAACTAAAATAACAGTAAGAGTAGTAAAATAAAGTGAAATTAAAAACTAGATTAAGAAACTAAAAATATATCAAAACAAAACAATAATAAAAATGTAGGCAATTAAATAAATAGTAATAATAAAAAGTTAAATAGCAGTGAGGATAAAAGATTAGAATTGTTAAGAGTAATAAAAGTATGTAAAACTAATTTTTGGAAAGAAAAATAAATACATGAATAGAATAGAATAAATAAATTACCGAATTCACGCTAAACATAGATGCACAGCTGAATGCACAGAGCTGCTAAAGGGTGTATTGAGCAACAGACTGGCATGAGAAAAAAATTAAAAAATCTCAGAGGAAAATTGACCTTGTGTAGACATAACTTCCTGTTGGGCTTCTACCATCTGCTGTGATTCATCTTTCCCGCTCAGAAAACGGCCTGCAGACGTCTGTAACCTGCCAGGTTTAAAAGATGACCTCAGGAGAAAAACTGAACTCATGTCGTTTGTAATTATCCAGAGATACAAATATACCTGCAGACATAATAAAAAAAAAATCCCCCACTGAACATTTATTTCCTCACATTTTCTTATAAACTCCCACTGAAAGAAAACTTCTTTAAAAAAAAAAAAGAGTTATAATAAGACAATGTTGTTTATTTACCGACACATTGATCATGTAAAAAGAAGTGAATGAAATACATAGAATCACAGTGTTGATACCAAACAAAGTGAACATAAATAAGCGTTCCGTACTGTATCTGTATACATAATGCAATGTAATAGATTGATCAGAGCATTCAGATCTGATCATGGTTTTAATACAGGAATCATAAATACAGGAGCTCAGCTTGGTGGCTCTACAGTCGGCAAACCTTCGACTAGAAGTTCCTCGGCCCTTTTAAAATCTGCTTCGACACACAAACGTCCCTTTTATCAACGACTACATTCTTGCTTCTCGGTGACAACGACGCAAAGCGATCAAATACACCAAACTGTCTTCAAATACTTTCCACACAGGAAGCCGACCACGTTCAGCTTTAAATAAAACAATTAAAAAAAAAAAGGTCCTGGTTTTTAGACCTTCATAGTGGAAGTTTAACATTTCTTTGAGAGTTTTTCCAAAAACAGATATTGAGCACGGAAACAATACCGACACTCACTTTACAGCCTCTCCCAGCACAGATATGAGAAGTGAACATAGATAAAGGATTAATCTGGAGTGCAAACAATAGGTTGATTAGTCAATCAAATCAACTAAAAACTGACTGATGGCAAAATGTGGAACTTCCAGCTTTTCAAAATGTAAATTGAATAATTTTTGGGATCAGACCGAACACATCACCCAAAGATGAACCGACGATGAAACACACCCAGATTCATCTTTTATTGTCTGAAAGAGCCTCACCAGTCTGCAGCTTTACACTGCTCCATTAAATGACGTCACAGCTGACAACGATCCCAACGTCCTCACGTGTTTTCAACTCTTGATTGTAAAGTGTCTTGTTAGGGGGGTTAAACAGGAACTGTGGCCGTTAATCTTTCAGAGTCTGATACAACGCTAAATTTTCTACACACCTATATTTCACAAACTCAAACTCTGTCTTGCATACAACACAATCACAAATACAAACTCTCGCTATCAGCTAACATCGTTTAAATACCAAGAATAAGCTCGACTCTCTCTTGTTTTTTTTTTTTTGTTTGTTTGTGGACGCTCTCCCCTTCAGGCGATCTCTGTGACCAAAACAAAATCAAAGAAAGGCCTGAACGTCTTTCTTGCTTTATTCTCTGCCGTAATGAGGTCGCCACAGTCGGCTTCAGTGGAAGCTGCCTGGGCCGTGGGCGTACTGAAGGAATAACGACGCAGCAGAAATGCGAGTAAAAAGAGAAGAATGCGAGAGATTTTTTTTTCTACAGATGGCAGGAAGAGAGAGGATCAGCTCCGGTGTGATTTTACAGGAGGAGATGGTCAAGCTCACAGGCTGAATAATTAACTCTGTCTGCACTCTACACTTGTGTCCGTCTTTCATCCTCACTCATCAGCGGAGAGATTTTCAGTAAACCTGCACCTGTACAATGTACAATTAAATAATGGCTTTGTTTAGTTTTTTTTTTTTTTTTTTTTTGCTTCACAAGGTCTGTTTCATGTTCCCAACCTTAGAAACGCAGCAGCGTCTGCTCACTTCAAAACTTCAAACAAACATTATCACTTCCGAGATTTGATTTCTTTTTAACGACTTCTTGAGAAAAAAAAAAAAGCACAAATTTGTCGGATTATGTCGCAGAAAACAGGAATTTCTACTCTCCTCTCCTGTTTAAAGAAACAATTGGAAATACATTTGTTGGCTTGCAAAGAGTTAGATGAGAGGACTGATACCACCCTCACTGTTACTGCAGCTTGGCTTTGCATAAAGACTGGAAGCGATGAAAAATGAAACCAGGTTCTAGTCAAAGTACCTCTACAGCTCACTAATTAACAAGTTACATATCTTCATTGTTTAGTTCATACAAATAATGACATTTATTTTATTAGGAAGCTTAAGAAGTGCGAGCAGGAAGTTGTTTGGACCATTGGCTGTATATAAAAGTGGACGTAGCTTCGAGGTCTGAAAAAGGAGGCTGATGTGGAAGTGCCATATAAACTGCAATGCCACCGAGGGCCACTAGGGGCTGCCTCCAAAAAGCCTTTGGCTCCATAGACTCCAATTCAACTTGTCTCATAAAATCAAAGTCTATACATTTTCCATACAAGTTCTTACGTTATCATTTGTCATCATTTCAAAGTCCCTCCTCATTAGTTTTCTGGTGGTACATCTAAAACTAATCTTGTCGTTAATTAGATATCAGGCCTCAAAAAAGTATGTTTTGGGGCGTGTCTGTTTGATTGACAGGCCTGTGGTGTAGTCAGGTTTTTGCTATCGGTGGGCGGGGCTTAGTGTCAAGTTAGATCCACCCCTCGCTCTTCCTCTAACTTGACCAGATATGGTCACTTCTGGCTCCAAAATCTGAACTCAATGCTTCGGAACGGCAGTTCACAAACCGATGGCTGATGTCACCGATGATTGCCGCACGGTTTGGACACAGCCGGGCGAGCCGTTTCTCTCCGTTTCCAGCCTTTGTGCTAAGCTAAGCTAACCATCCGCCAGCTGTAGCTTCAGATTTATTGAAGAGTGTAATCAATCTACTCGTCCAACTCTCAACATGAAAGTTAATACACTTTCCTTTAATTACTAATTACACCCACTGGACTAATTCTTGTATAAACGCTGTCATTTCTCTTCTAACACGGCTGGTTCTTTCCCTGTTGGTTGACCTCAGCTGCTATCGATGGTGCAACTGTTACAATAAGGCACTGTTACTACGAGTGTCTACGCTCTTCAGGCCTTTCAGTCACACACACACACACACACACTGGGACTCGGGCGGCCGAACGTCACCTGGATACAAGACGAAAACCGTGCATTTAATCTGTTTCAGAGTGCCGACGTCACGCTGCATCCTCAATTATAGAAAAATGGAAGGACAGGCGTTGGTGTGTATGAGATCACTTTAAAAAAAAAAGATGGACAGAAGTGACAACAGTACTGAATGCAGCAGTATCAGAATACAAGGTAGACTTAGCCTGGAAGGAGCCTTCAGGGTTTGCATGTCCTCCTCCTGCCTGGACGTCGTGTTTCTTCCACACCACTCGTCCAGCCTTCTCCTGGTTTGCATAGGGCATTTGATGTATGCACAACACGAACTGACTGTATAGGAAGTTTTACACATGTCCAGAAGTCATACCTTCTGTCTTTGCCAGACATTTGCAAGGAGTATATTAGAACTGGCCTCTCACGATAAATGTCGTTATGCAATTTTTAAATAAAGAACAAATGTAGTACTGACAATCAGAGGAAGCCCACAGGTGGACTGCGGCTTGAGTTTTTTTTTTTTTTTTTTTTCTGCAGGTCTCCCAGCAGCTTCTCCTCCTGCGTGTCTTTTCCATGCAGTGTTCAGGAGACAGGAAGCTGCTGACTTTCCATTTAATCCCTCCTCCTCCTGCAGGAGCAAGTGTCACTCAAACAGCCCTGCAGCTACCGGGGAGAAGAGGAGGGAAGAGGAGGAGCTGCAGCAGAATCCCCCGCTCTCCTGGGATGGAATGAGGGTCGGGAGTCGGAGAATAACCGAGACACCCGCACAGTAATCAGACGTTGATCATTAATGTTTCACTTCCTGACCGGGCAGGCAGGATGCTGGAGGAGCGGCTGTGACCGGAGCCGCCCCGTCATGCAGCTAATGGGTCTTGTCTTTGACCGTGGATGTCTCATCAGTCTCGGGTGAAGCCAGGGGCGGGATCGTCGTAGCCGGAGAGTGCTCTTCTTTGGGGGAGGTGCTCTTCTCTGCTGAGGCAGCGATACTCGGCTTGGCATCATCAGGTGTGTGCTCATTGGGGATGAGTGGAGCTGTGGTTTTCTGTAGGCAGAGGAAAGCATGCTGAAAAAACGCAGAGGCAGTGAGATCATCTGACGACAAACTGAAGGGAGTCAGAGGCTTTACATGTACAAATATTAAACAAATGTAAACAAGCTGGGTGCAGAGCACAGAATCACTCCCTACATCTAAAAGACTGGAGTTGCTGAAACAAAATGGACACTCTGAAGGCTAGTTTATGACAACAAGCTAAACTGTGCTGCTCCCTCTGATTATACCGCAGACATCTTGCAGGGCTGAACTGATGAAACAACACGGAGACTAATATTAGACACTGGATGAAGCTAAAAGAATGACTAAAATAAAACTGAAGCCGCCAGCGGCCCGATCAAAAGACGGCAGGCTGACACTCATTTCTAATTGAAACGTGTGAAAATCAAATTTGTCAGAGTTTAGTTCAGTGATTGACAGGGTGCCACAAGGTCACGGTTTTAATGGTTTTAGTATTTCTCTTTGAATATTTAATCCTCGTGATGAAATAAGACAAATTATGTGTTATAAGAAGTTCAACGTTCAAAAACTGCTTAATCAAGGCTCTGAATTCGTTTTGATCAGGTTTGATTGACGGTGATCACATAGAAATGATTCTGATTCAAACGTTGCTGAATCCTGATTGGTGTATAAAAGTGTGGTATTGCATTTTTCCAGTGGAGCCCCATTTGCTTTAAAAAAAAAAAAAAAAAAAAAAAACAGGGAAAAACCACAGAGAGGAAAAGAACTGTGGAAATCTCATGTAAAAATTAAAAAAAAAAAAAAAACTGTTCAAACTTAATGCAGATTTTCTGGGTCTTAAAGTTAAAATTATTAAATTAGTTTAAATAATTAAATGATCTTTTCAATGCTAATTATAAATATAGATTCCAAATTATGTAGATCTTCTGTTTAGTAGTACCATTTTAAAAGATATAACGTTGACAAACATCATCAGATGCTTCTTCTTTTCTGTCTGATTACTCTCCTCTTTCGTTGTTTTGAATGGCTTCACAATATGTTTGCTTTATTGTGCAGTTCTGCTCTGCAGTGAACATAATTTCTTTGCACTGAAACGCTTGTTTATAATTGACCTAATTAGACCAAAGAAGTAGAATTTATCAGCTATTGAAGACAGTACAAGCAAAAACAATTACACTACCACCCTTGGATACAGCAGCAATGATTGGGTTTTCCCAATTGTGTGGCAGTGAAACATTTTAATGTCTGTTGTTGTCAGCAGATGAAAACACAATGACAACCACTGTACCAGAAGAGGCTCAAAATGATCCTTTTTCTCTCACAAAAATATCTCTGTTCTCCCCAACTCACTGTTTTATGTCTCCTCTGTATTCATTATTCTGTGCTTTGTAGCCTCGATCCACTTCAGACTCAGAGCGTGTGAATGGAGAGGCTACAGTGAGTGAGTGAGTGAGTGAGTGAGTGAGTGAGTGAGTGAGTGTGTGTGTGTGTGTGTGTGTGTGTGTGTGTGTGTGTGCGTGCGTGCGTGCGTGCGTGCGTGCGTGTGTGTGCGTGCGCTCACCGTGGTTTGTGGCACTGGGTTGCTGGAGGAGGACGGAGCAGTGCATGCTGCAGGAACGGTCGGTTTGTCCTGCGTCAGTCCTCGTCTGTCCAGGACGCTGGAGGGTGAGACGAGACAATCAGTCACTAACCGCGTCCTGATCATTAGTCACCAGAACGAGGCGACAGAGAAACGGACAGATCTGAAAGTCTGTCACAGGACTCACTGACAAAAGGGAGAAAGTCTGGGACATAAAACTAAACGTCGAAAACAACGCAAGAAAAGATTCAACACAAAATCCTGTGTGAAACACAACAGGAGTACTCTGGCCGTTACCTCGGATACGTCGGCCCACACAGCACCTCACAGCAGTTTTTGATGATGTTCTTGTGGCTGTAAGGGTTCTGGACTCTGTTCTTCCCCGACCAGGATCCTTTAATCTGGGCACAACAACATACATCACAGGGCTTATCAGTGGATCAGAAAAAAACCTCTCAAACCATCACCCAACATCCTGACTTGCCTCGAGCCTCTCTCAGCTCTTCTTTCATGAAGATCTTCCCCGTGCTTATACCTTATTCAAAAGCATAGCTCCAGTTTTAGATGTTATCCCCGCAGGCTTAGGTTTGACCTACTAAAAATCTATCTTGTCAGGATTTAATGATTCCTGGTTTAATGGGAAGTCTGTGTGCCGACGGGTGCGAGCGGGCAGAGCAACGAGAGATTAAAACCACCTTAATAATTCATTGAAAAATCGAAGAATTCGCACAAAGGATTCCCCCCGCGATAAAGTCGCTCTTCGTGGCAGAACAGGAGGCCAACATTTATTTGTTTCGTTTTAAAAGGGGAAAATGACTGACTGTTTTATACTGCATGTTTTTTTTCATTAGTTTTTTTTTTATCTGCACAACTGCATTTAATGCAAATATTCTAGATCATTTTAAACATTTTCCAAAAAAATTCAGCTTGAAGTTTTGGTATCTGTGGAAACCTTCAGACCCCTCCCGCTCCCTTGACTTTTTTAAATATCATATTTTAAATAAATTCTCTGAATATATTAACTGGATGTTGCCACTGCAAAATCGAGATTAGAGAAAATCTGAGCAGGTAAAAGGTAAAATTGCTGATGCAGTCATCTGTGTCACCTTCAGTTCAGCAGTGAGCTAAATGATCAGCAGCGAGTGGACTCGTGTGCTTTTGCTCCGAGTTTTGCTGCCTTACTTTGCTGATGGAGGTGGTTGGGGTTGGAAGCAGCCAGAGAGAAATACCTTTAGACATGTCTTCCCCTCCTTTGTGTGTTTTATGTGATTCAAAACTGAGTCACAGTTAATATTCTCCAAACAATAGAGCGTGCAGATCCACTGCACCCTCCCTGGTCTGAATATGCACTTCAGGATGTAGGTACAGCACATCCCGGGCGACGACCGAAAGAGGGATCAAATCCTTTGGTAAATGCAGCATTCAAGTACCTAACCAGCTCTGATCAGATAGTCAGGATTGAAACTGTCTTAAACTTCCACTCTGTGTCTTTTAACAATGCCCCTAATGATGTTTTTTATAATAGTTTTTGAAACGATTTTTTTTTTTTTTTTTGGCCGGAGCTCTTTGTAATGGTGCAAACAGAGCTGCATTAACACCACAGCAGATGTTAACACAGAATGTCTTTTACAATTTGTTTTGTTAAACTACCATTAAAATGGAAAACACAATAATTACTCATAATTTCTGAATTGATGGATTTAAGTTTAACTGTAACTAAACACACAGGTTAGAAAATATTTGTATTTATCCAGTAAAAGCTGCAGAAGAAGAGAGACTGCCCTGAAACATTAAATTTAAAGGCATCTGTAATTGACTGTTTACTTCCACAGCACCGTTTCCACGGACTGACCCTCCTGCAGGACAGAAAACAGCTTTATTTTAGCTACTACAGATGTAGGTCGGCAGTCTGCACACAAGGCGCCTCAGTGCTGCATGCCTATGTGTGTCTGCATGTATTACTGAATGTGTGTGTGTGTGTGTGTGTGTGTGTGTGTGTGTGTGTGTGTGTGTGTGTGTGTGTGTGTGTGTGTGTGTGTGTGTGTGTGTGTGTGTGTGTGTGTGTGTGTGTGTGTGTGTGTGTGTCAGACAGCTGACAGAGCATGCATCATCCTGTGGGAGACCAGAGCAGCTACAACACTCAAGGTGCCTTCCCTTGTTCGCCCCTCACTCCACCATTCCTATCTTCCTCTTTTACTCCACCCTCCTCCTCTTCCTTCTCCTCTTCCTCTTCCTCCCCCCTCCTCCTCCTCTCTACCACAGCAGTGTTTCTGGAGGTGTGCCCAGCCCCTGCAGGTATCGATGCATCTATTATTAGGCCAATCGCAGATATTGAAAAGGCTGAAAGCCATTGTTTGGACACCACACTGTAGGTTCTCACTGCAGAGCTGACTAAATGAAGAAAAAAAAAATGAGGGCAGTCATCCCACAGGAAAGAAAAGGGGGGAATTATAAATTAATCATTGCAACAAAATATGAGTGCACTCTCTTGCTTTTAGCCATCTAGAACCTCCCACAACCACCATCATCATCATCGCTGCTGCTTCTTGTCGGAGCCCCTGCAGTTAGATCTGGACTAACAAAGCCTCCAAAAGTATACACGCTGTATATACACAGACACGACACAAATGACTCCCTCTGTGGATTCATCCCTTGCATCACAACCACTCATCATCTGCTTTACATCAGCCCAAGTGTGTGTGCACGTCTGTTTCTGTGGTCGGTGACTAATTAACGACTTAACCAATCGATGCTCCACCTTCCCTCATATAGCTTCTTCTAAATGTGGTTGAGAGACCGAAACCAACAGCGATGTTTTTGTTCCTTTTTCAGCTCCATTCTGTCAACACTTTTCTTGAGAACAGCAGCTTTTCAGACGTGATTTTAGATCATTCCACGACATGAACCCGCTGGTGAGCAGAGAGAAGTCCAGCTGCTGCTTTTAGTATTCAGCGCAGAGAATTTGTCATCGGACTCAGAGCAGAATAAAACTGCTCCTGCTGTACATTTTTGGTCTCAGTGAGGCTGAACTGGATGGGAAAAAAAAAAAGGGTATTAAACTTTAAAAAGTTGGCACACATATTGCTGAATTCCAGTCCGATTACCTATATGCAACCTGTGTTTGCTTTAACTGCAGTTATTCTAACATGAGGTAGGCTCTTGTTGTTTCAGCCTTCATTTTTCTTTTTATCGGAGCTTGCAACACTTTCTGTATTTGCTTTCCTTCAGTTTACACTTGTTTAACAAGCTACAGTTTACCACCCGTGTGTCCTTCAGTGCTGAGCGAGGTGGTGCCGTTGTCAAGGTAACAGCTCTCTGGTCTTAGAAATTGTAGTGTTTACACCGCGGCGATATCCGTTTATCTTTCCAGCTCCGTGAAGCCAGGCTGCCTAATCACAATATTTACAGACGTATTCTTAAAACTTTATCTTCATCATGTGTCTGACTTTGACAATAAGCACTAAAATAATATGTGCTGGAAGGAGGATTTTATTCATCCTTTTATCAGTGTGGTCGGACTTTGCTCTAATTTCTGATCCAATCATAAGTGATCTGTGTAGTTCCATTAAGAATGAACTATTATTCACCTCATGAAAAGGACTGGTGAAATGATGGTAAATCTGCAGAGCCTGAATATGTGAGCTCCTGCCTTGATTCATCCAACCCAAAGTGTGTGACACACGCCATCAGTCCACAACAGGACAAACTGTCAGCGTGATGTTTTGCCTCGCCAGGCTGTGACAAGTAAGGTGTCCTACATGTAGGCACCAAAAACCACGTGGTTAGGGTTAGAAAGAGATCTTGGTTTGAGTTTTAAAAAAGTGTCAGTCATGTTAAGTATGTCATGCAAGTTTAATATGTTTCTTTACGCCTGACCTCCTCTCTACATCGACTTTATCATTCTTTATACTTCATGTACTTTGAACACGACCTCCTTAAAAGGTTGGACATAGGCGTGTGTAGTATTTACATCTGGGCAAGGCACAGTATCCTCTTGTGGATTGACCCGATAGCGGGGTGATTTACTTCACTGTATGACTAAAAACAAAAAATGTAAGAAGAGTAGATGTATTCAAGAATAATTTCTGTGCTTCTAACTGGCCGTTTAAAAAGGTGGAAATGCAGGCATTCATTCAAACTGCTGAGCTGCATGAGATACGAGTCCTTTGTTTTTTATGTAAGCTACAAAACAGTCCAAGTGCATTATTATCTTCTGATGGCGTTTACCACTCTCGGGTCATTTGTACAGAACCAAAGTGAAACTGGTTCTTATGTTCTCTGTTCAAAAGTAAGAAAACCTCATTCAAAATCCCCTCTGACACTAACTACTAGAATAAAAGCCCTTATCAATAGTATGTTGAGTGGCTTGTCTTCTATGTTTACATAACTTTAACAAACACCATTTCTCATGGGAGCTGCAGGTTTTTTTTGTGTGTTTCTTTGCTTAACTTTGTTAAAGTGGAGCTCTCTTTGTCTTTGGATGCAGAAAGTAAACCTAGAGATGAGTTACAGATGCTTGTGGAACAGCGGCTTTTTATAAAGACAGTGTAAAACCTAAACAAACTGATGTGAAGATTCATATCTGAGAAAACTGCCTGTAGAAGCGACAATAGTATTATTTCATACCCAGACATGTTAAAAACGACCATGCGGTGAGATGCACTTACATCCTCGTTGGTGGTCTGGTTGAGAGAGATCAGGTAGGTGTGGAAGCCGGTCAGTCCCACCACCGACCACAGGGTGAAGAAACACACCAGCACCTCCAGCACAGTGAAACTCCAGTTAAGAAAACAGCAACAGATGTGTCGTGCCCGACTCGTGGTCACTGATCAAACAGTGGGCAGCAGGTGACAGCAAAACAGAAGAATTTATGTGACATGATTACAGCCAGTGACTGCCAGCACAGGAGGAAAGAGGAGTACGAGGGACGAAGGGGGATTTTGCCCTTTTAACTGTGTGAAAAAAAGAAATGAACAGCTGGGATCTACGCGAATTAAATCCATAAAATGACAGATACAGTAGTGTTGAAGCTTCCGTTCCTGCACGATAAATAATTGGGGCTACAATAAGAACGGTGGCAGATTAACCACTAAAAAACATAATAGTGTGAACACAAGTCCTTAATGTCACACAGCAGTAGACAAACTTCTCGTTTGTTGTCCAAGTCTTGTCCAAGTATGGACAAAAATGTAACTGCAGTAAGAAAGGGACTTTGGCATACTTCCGTGTAAAACTAGGCCTGTGTGTGTGTGTGTGTGCATGAAGGCAAATAATAGAAGAACTAGAACAGTCTGCCAAGTTCAGAAAATGACATTAGTTTACAGTAATACAGCCTTGAAAACCAGTAAAAAAGGCAACAATTATGTCATACCATGATATCCAAAATCTAAGATGATATCGAATCTAATATCCCGATACGATAAAATTTCAATATATCGCCCAGCCCTATGTTGAAGCTTATGTTAGAGCACACAATAGCGTCCAGTAAGCCGTAATATGCTGTTGTGCAAATCTTGACAGGCTGTCGTGTTGACAGCAGTTGCAGGTAAACTGAGATTGATTTACTCTTCTATTAAATGAAATCCAGCAAACATTATATAGACAGATTTTAGCGGTATGAGCTGTGGCCAGCGGCTTAAAAAGGATATGTTCCAGGTGTTTCCTTCAAAGTGTTCAAAAAGCCATTATCCACTGAGCCTGTGAACAGCGAAACACAAAGAAAGATGGTTTTTAGTCAACTGAAAAGGCACAATTCTGACATATTACACAGTATTAAGATAACAAAGCCCACAGCTAATTATCCTGACAAGAAATACCCCCTCATGTTTCCTCGTCTCTCAGCCTTCTAGTGTTGAGTAAAAGAAGGAAGGATAAAAGGGAATTATGTCAAGCTGTTGGCTGCTGTTGGGTGTCGTGTCACGCTTCAGGAAAAGCCCGGTCTGCAGGAAGTCATAGATTCATTTACATACAGACCAGGAACAGCTCGCGCACAAGTCGTCCTTCCTGTTCTGCCACATTTTCGGAGCTATACATGTTCAGCTGCTTCTGATTGGACAAATGGCTGACATGATACTCACGCATGACCACGTGGATGATGTCAAAGGTGAAGATGTAAATGGTGAGCAGGGAGAGGGACAGGGTGAACAGGTAGAAGTATCGGTAGTTCCTCTTGCCCACACAGTTGCCCACCCATGGACAGTGGTGATCAAAACGGTCTGTGAAAAGAAGAAAAAAAAAAAAAGGGTGAGGTGACCTATAAATATGTAAAATGTAGCAGAACCTGCAAGTGAGCTTTCATAAGAGAGCAGCCATTTTTGGAAATCAAATAGCTGTTAAAAATACACCAGTTTTATTTAGACAAAGACATCTTTATGCGTCAGTTTCTGAAAACCTGGTGTCTAAATATAGGGACTACTTCCTCTTTGCCTCTCCTCTTCTATCATTTAGAGGCGAGCCAGATGAAAAGCAGGGCAGGGTCAAACGGACAACGGAGGTAAACATCGTACTTTACACTTCTCGCTGCAGCAGACACCGCTGCACTCCGCAGATGCAGTTTCACAACAATACACAGTAAATACCGAGGCACAAACACAAGACATGAAGCAGTTTGTTGATATAAGGTCAAAATGAATGGATCATTTTCAGATTTACAGAAGTATTCACACACTTCTGTTGTTCTGGGTTTGTATTCACAGGGTTCTGAATGAGGTGGTAACCAAAGTCTCAGTGCTCCTGCTCTAAATGAGTCTGTGTTGGGGGAACTGTAAAGGTCATATAAGCCTTGCAAACATGCCAGTAGCACGACTGAACCACTTTAGTGCTGAATAAAATATCTCAACTGAAACTGGAGAGATTTATAAAATATTTGGCACTGACATTCATGGCCCCCAGAGGAGACCCCAGAGGAGCCCAATAACTTTGGTGATCCAATGACTTTTCCTGTAGCGCCATCATCTGGTCAAAATATTATTTGTTCAGTACTTTGGTTTGTAACCAAATAACTGCTAAACTAATGACATTCCTGTCAGTCTCAGCTTTTACTTGCGCGGGCCCGCTCTTCAAACAGCAAATGTATGTACGCCCGTTTGAGCAGTCTTTGGCGTGTTGGTCTTATCATGAGCAGAAGTGGATTTGGACGTGCAACATGCACTTAAACAATGTGTTTCAGACCAAGCACTTAAATTGTTACAATAGAGCCTTATATCTTGTTAAACAGACTCCCCCAAATCTTTAGACTGCGTATAGACTGCAGTAGAGTTATAATCCTCGACACTGTTCATTCAATATTAAAGCTCAAAGCACTTTACTTGCCTAATAATCAAAATGATTCAGCATTTCTTCCGTGTGCAGTGATTCAGGGGTCTGGAAGCCGACTAGCACTTAAACCCAAGAGTTATTATTTTATTTCAAATTGAATGCACTGGACTATCAAACTGACTAAACTGTACATTTGCATCTCATAATATTGAAACGGTCCGGCGTTTTTTTTTTTTTTAGTACGATGCATATTCTTTCACGACTATAAACACAGTTACGTTGGGGAAGAAAGGATGTGACTGCAGTAAAAGAAGGACTGAGGCATGCTGCTGTGTAATACAAGGCCTGTGTGTGTGTGTGCGTGCGTGCGTGTGTGTGTGTGTGTGTGTGTGTGCGTGCGTGTGTGTGTGTGTGTGTGTCTACCGCAGGTGTACACAGATGAGCCAGTGTTCACAATGACTGAGCGCTTATTCCCTCACTGAGCTTCCACTGTCTCCTCTCATATCGGCGGTGAGTCGACAATCCCTTCAAACACATTCCTCAATCAACAGCAGCCAAATCACTGCTAGTCTGCAGGGCTGAGTGATGACACAGCTACATACACACCTCACAACACGACACACTTAACGCTTCAAAATTCAAAATTCAAAAGCACATTGTAAAAAACAACAACAACAAAAAACACATTCTCTGTGAAGTTTTTGGTGCATTTCTCTCCGTTTTCTAAAACTTCTGCACCCTGTCTGCTTTGTTCAACATTTATTTATACATTTTAATCATTTCATCACGGCGACAAATGAACACACAGGTAATTAAAGTTGAGGCTTCAGTAATAATCATCATGTCAGCAAGCTATTTTTCCCACAAAACTTCACACCCATTTCTATTTCGGTGCAACTGAAATAAACCCACCTCATCTTTCCACTTTGTAAAGGGTTTGTTTGAACAGCAGAAGAACTGACGGCAGATCAGAGGAGATGTCTTACCGACGCAGTTGTCACAAATGCTGCAGTGAGATGCTCGAGGTGGTCGGAAGATCTTGCAGGTGTAGCAGTACTTGAGCTTGACGATCTGGTTGTTGATCTGGACGTTGCGGATTCGAGGTGGCGGTCGCTGCCCGGCGGGGACGTTCCCATTGGCGGCCTCTGTGGAAACAAAAAGGAAAACATTCGTCAATAGGCGATGCCAATCTCATGCTGTATTCCAAATGCAGACTTACGTGCTAACGCGCACTATTCTGAGTGCGTTCAGTGTGTGGAAACTACAAGTATCCAGATGATGTACTCAAAACGATGGGACACTTTTTACATTCAATGATCGCCATCCTGGCTACGTAGATGAGAGGGAGGGACCGCCGACGTGTGCTGTGCATTTCAATACTCGTATTACCATACTACCATTTAGTATGCCAGAAAAGATTTAGTATGTCCCACAATCCTCTGCAGCAGAAGATACGTCATATCGACTGAGCCGCCGGGAGAGTAATGCTCCGCCCGTTTGCAATTCACAAAAGGTAGAAGAATGAGAGGCATTAAAAAAAAGAAGTGTAGGGTTAAGTGTAGTAATTGTTACCCATTTGTATGCATACCACAAGCAACACTACAGACTTTGTAATGGAAGTTACTTTTTCTACTCTGAAGTTGTGACAATTTTCTCATTAGTTGAATTGTTAAAGGGAACTCGCTGTGTACAGTTTGTTTTATGCCTGGAGCATTTTGTATTTTTTTTTGTATTACTGAAAGTAAAAAGAAGAAGTGTGTGAGTCCTAACGCAGCTAAAGAATTGTCAGATTGCCGTGTCTGAGGAAGCTGTAGCTGTTGCAGAACATCTTATAAAAGTCTTTATTTTGTTATCAGGGACCGACATACTGCTGTTGGGTAGAAGCCATCAGTATGTTTACTGTGTGCGTTAAACAGAGGGCACAAAAACATTCTTTTTGGGGTTAGATGATCAAAGCCTGCAGATGTGTTGGCAGGTGCTGCATTCGAATACTACGGTTATTTCCGGTAAGTGCAGAAAGACCATGTGCAATTTGAGACGACACTACTCTGTCGAAATTCGCGTTCTACACACGTCAGTGTACTAAGATGTAAGAAGGACATTTGGAACACAGCTTTAGTCACATAATAAATTATTCTCAGGTTTAAAGGCTGCAACACCACCACCACAGATGAACACCGCCGAGAGGGATTTCACACAAAAATACGAACTTTATATATTCACAGAGGTGCTGTTTCTTGCAGCCCTGTAGCACTGGATTGCAGTGGATTGGACAGGAGCTCACAGTTTTCTGTTCCCCTGCTGTGTATTTCTTAAACAGGGAGTGAGTAATGTGAGATTCACTGACAAGGACAAGAAAAATATAAGGCGTAAATCTTGACGGCTGAACCTTGAGGACGTCAGTGAACGGCAGCACTGGCTCGATACGGTATTGATGATGGTGGATTTATGTGTAATCATTGCTGAGCTGTTCATATTATTTATTTGCAGCACAATAACGCACCGTGTCTCGCTCTGTTTGGACTTCAACTAACAGTGGAAAGACTGTATTTCACAGTCATATCTTTTACATGAGGCGGTCTTGTTTCGGCTCAGCAGTCACAAACCAAATGTAGTAATCATACATTCATTACTGTTGACAATTCAGATCTTTCTGATTATGTTACACTGCAGGAGCCGGGAGGTTAGAGAGGCAGGCTATTGATCATAATGTTGCCGGCTGAGATCTCTCAGGAGAGAAAGTGCTGGTGAGAAATCTGCCATTAACATGCTGCAGTGGGCGTGAAGTTAATGGAAAGGAGCGAGCGAGCTCATTAGACTTTCTGGGGATACATTAAGATAAAAAATGTTGTATTTGTGGAAATTAGATTATCTGGACTGGAGCAAGTTTTCAGAGATGAGCAGAAGGAAAATCCTACATTAACTAATGACATATTTATCATTTGTACAAAGCACTCAAAGAAGATTCTCTATTATGTAAAACAAAACCGTTTCTGCACAAATAGATCAGCGAAACAAGCACATTTACAAGCTTCTATCAAAGCCATCCATAAGACGTAAACGTGAGTACATTTCTTTTTTCAGACAGCACAAAATACTCGGCATTATGCATCTACAGAATGCAGGATTAGTGGCTTTTAGGATAAATCAGCTGGGAATACATTTATGAGTCATCACTCACGGGGAATGATGCCACTCCCTCGGGTGAGCGAGGCTCGATCTGCTAGTGGCATTATGTATTTCAGGAGGATGCCTCTCCTCATATTAGCATTCCCCCTCGGGACTCCCGCTAACAGGCGGAGGGGACGGAGCGTCGAGGCTGCAGCAGCCTCATCAACATGCCGGCCCGGCTCCTCGACCGGCTTTCAGCACACCCACACTTACAACAGCAAACAGCTATTCTAACACTCCGAAAAAAAAACATACTGCCTAACATCTACAAGAGTGGGATGAAAGGCGTTAAACAAAGTGCTTCATTTAAGCTGGCATGATGTGGTTATGTGATTCATTTTAGCATTTTAGTCGTGAATGCTTTGCTATTTTGAGAGATTGCTGAGATGTGGTATGTAAAAAATGACACCAAATAAGGAAGCTATAAGACTGAAATGAGGCAATCAGTGAGGGGTTTGAGAAACGATACGCTAAACAAGGTCGAGGAAAACAAAAAGCCAATGTGCTGCTAAAAGGTTGTTGTGATTTTAAAGGTTCAGTTTCCCATTTAGGGAATTACACTGATTGTTTGTTTTTTTTCATCCAGAGGAGACGATTGAAACCAATCACAGATCTGCACATTTAATAGGGAGCAGCTGGTTAACTTAGTTTAGTATAAAGATGAGAAATATGGGTGAGCACCTGACAAAATATACCAACCTGCTCCTCTGAGGCTCAGTGATTAACAGTTTTATTATAGACAAGAAACTGAAAATGACAGTTTGCCATTTTTACAAGAGGCTACGCAAAAGACAATTTATTGGCTTGGACAAGCAACTTCCTGCAGTTGCCACTGGCTACTTCGGCAAGAAAAAAAAAATAAAAAAAAAATAACTAAGAAACATCCATCAGTTAGATTTACATATTGTTTAGTGTTCTATGTATGACATATCCTGTTAATCAATTTGAGACTGATAACAGGTGAATTGGTGGACGATGTGGATCACAGATTATGTCTTTAACTAAAGTGGCATTTCTGGTGTACATGTTGTCCATACTGTATAATATTATTGGAGATAATGTTAATGAAAAGATATTCTAAAACTCCACTAACCTGAAACAAAAATCACAGACATAACTTCAGAATTTGAATTTAGAATGTTTTGAGAATTTTCTGATATTTTATTGAATAAAAAATGAATGAAAGATGTGTTAAGATATGTATTGATATATTTTAATTGTTCATAAATGTGCTGCCTATTCTGTAAATATTATTTTATCTATAAAGTGAAAAAGAGTGAAGAAATAACTAAGAATATCCATCATTTGTCATGGCAAGTACAAAACTCTATATATCTAAACTCTATCTACTCTACTACGATCACATAAGGCAAAGGAGAGCAGCAAAGCATCACATCAGAGAGGCTAGAACTGGGGAATTACTGTACTTTAAAAATAACCAAATAATGGATTATTAAAAGAGTCAATAGACACATTTTGTCCACTGACTAATCAATGATCAGCTTTAATTACACAGATCATTTCTAGTGTGATTTCCTCATGCGGGTCACACGGTCTCCACCGGGGTCATAACGGCCAAAGTTAGATGGTTAGACGACGGAGCTTTTGTCATCCAGCGAGTAGGATGAGTCATAATGAGAGCAGCGCTGGCTGCCAGCTAACACCATCCTCAGAGGTCTGACTGCCTCAGCCTTGGTTTCACAGCCATCCTCTGTCATGAGCGGACACCAGCCTCCACCCAGGCCTCTTGTCTGGAGTGAGAGAGCATGAGTGATGGCTGAAGGACACTGAGTCTTTTAAAAGAGACAAAGAGCTCTGAACAGCCACACAGGGGAGGAGGTAAAGAGGGCAGGGTGGGATGCTGTAGAAATATTGGAGAATGAAAATACAAGAATGCAAAGGAGAACAAGGCTCATTTGGTTTTGTTTGCAAATGATTTGCTGTCTGTCCGAACTAACAGTGTGTTTGGGTAATGAGACAAACAGAGTCCTTGTAATGAAAGTGTGCTTTAGACTGAGCTCTACATCCATGGATGAGCACATCCAACTCTCAGCAAAATAAAGCAAAACAAACATGAATAAACCAACAGGACTGAGGCTATCTGCTCGCTGCTTAGCTAACCAATATACTGAAAAATGAATGCCTCCAAAACATTTCCACATCAGTTACTTCCACCTAATTTCCACGTCTCTGGATGTAATTTGAGGCCGACAAGGTTTTTGGCAACACCCTCGATGATGATGATGATGTAACAGCACATGGCCTGTAATAACCATCTGTCCTGGGGCTGACTTCACATTTGAATGGATGTAGATAAGGGAAATATGCCTGAGCCGTTATCAGTGCTGACTGTGAATAATAGCACTTCAAGGACAGGTACTGGAAAGTCATACTGGAAGAGGCGAGGCCACAGGCTACTTCAAAAACCTGGGAGAAATCAGCACTGCTTCTCAGCATTATCACCTAAAAGGTGCATGACTGGATGGATACACCACAAGAGCAATTTTACTCTCATGCAAATAACATGTATATTTTTAACCCTAGAATTTTATCAAATCTACTTAAACCTACAACAACTAAAACATCACCTTAAAAAGTTGATATGCTGTAGAGCAAACTTGTTATCCTATTTACACATCCAGCAGTTACAGAGCAACATCATTTTTTTTTTTTGGAGTGGAGTTTGTGTTCACCTGATAAAAGTAGGTCAAACATGTACTCTTTTTTTGGGGGCTCAGCTTTTGGTTCCTACCGACTGCAGAGGGAACATCTGGCTCTTTAGCTGCTAAATGCTACACAAATGCTGCACAGCTCGTCACCTACTGTGTCTGTCTGCTGTTTGCAGATTCAGGAGGTAACTTGTGTCTAACAATGATAAGAATGTATGAAAAACGTGTTTTTCAAACTCATATCTAGAGGCCATTACACCTATTTTCTCAACCTACTTATTTCTATTGACATTCTTTATGTAAAGACTATTTCCCTCCAAAGGTCTTCTGTAAATGTGTTTTTCTTTGCGCTCTCTTCTCACTGGTTAAAAGTAAATAAGGCTCAGTTGGAAACAGGGGATGTCATAAATTTCTGGGCATCAACATTTGAATCAGATTCTGATGATGGTCAGTTGTTTGGCCAGTGCCAATCTAACCTGATCAAACCACATCCGCACACTGCATATTTCTGTGCCTGTAAACTCACCGATTTCCATCTCGATGAAGGTAGCCTCCTCTGGAAGGGCCCGCGGCAGCACGCCGGGGTCACTGAAGCTGGTCCTCAGCAACATGGCGATGACGAAGAGGAAGAGGAGGGCGGCAAAAACTGGGATAGCAGGAGACAGATGGACGGCCAGGTACGGACATCTGCAGAAGAAAAAGATTATAATTAAAGGTAAAATATATGGTTGATAAGTGGGTTATATTTTATAACACATTACTGAGATAACGTTTTTTTTTTATTATTTTAAGGTGAGCTGTCAAAGTCAAAGTTTTCTGGTTCCTGTACCTCTAATGTGAGTATTTGCTGCTTTTATATCACTGCCAACAAAATATGGCATTTTGGATTTATTTTTTTTACTGGCCAAAAACAAGACACGTGACATCAGGTTTAATGTGATTTCTGACCTACTACAGACAAAACTGTAGATTCATTTACGATTAAGATTCATTACAGTTAGGCTCCTAAATTTCATGAAATGATTTTAAACAGTTTATATTTTTGCATCTCAGCAACACCTGACGAATACCGAGAGCCTTTTCAGTGAGAGCGTGTGCACTGAGGGCATGACATGACAAATACATAGTCTGAACTGCTGTCCTGAGCGCAAGGTCGTGAACTGCGAGAGCTGGACCGTGCCGAAGTCATGGCTGCGAATAAACAACACCATGCCACGCTCCCCTCACCTTCTGGAAGAGTGGACACGCATTAGCATACTGCAGCTCCTTCTGCCAGACCGTCGAGATGAGAGCCAGCAGGGCTGCTCCAAAAAGGCCTGCTGCTCGGTACGATAACAGATGTGGGCTGCAGTGCAAAGTGCTGCGACAGACCTGAGCAGCAGCAGCAGCAGCAGCAACAGCAACAGCAACAAAGGCTTCCACATGCAGTTATTAATAGTTAAACCATGTGGCCTCGTGTGCCTCCTATGAGGCTGAGATCATATATTCATAATGCAACACTAATGTTGCACTCCAGGATTGTAAGGGACTGGGGCACATCCTGAGCAACACTAACTTTTTACTGTATGTCATGCATAAAACTGCCCACGCGCTGTACTTCATTACACGGGAGACACAAATGTGAACCATTGAAACTTTATGTGGACAGAAATGTGGACGTTTTATAGACCCAATGATTATTTGATTGCAAGAGAAAATAATTGGAAACTTCAGAGACAAGTAATAATCAGTAAATGCAGTTTTACATATGATTCATTTGGATTTTTACAGCAGCATCAACATTAAATCACAAGATGCATTTGTAATTTTGTATTTGTATGCAAAGTAATATTCCTTATGGACAACAGCCATTTATCTGGATCACATATCAGCCTCGACGCTGCATATACTGTTCCATAAATGACTTATGAATAATTCTGAGCAGCCAAAACTGCTTGAAACCAAACCTCAAACATGATGATAGTTTTAATACTATGTGACAGTTTCTGGTCTTTCATTGATCAGACCTGCACTTTACAACCGTGGCCATTCTTTCATGTCAGTATCAATGTGATGTATCAAATCTGATGATTTTTTTTTAGATAATTTTCATGCAGAAATATCTTCACAAACTTTCAAGCAACTCTGTATATATATGATTTCTAATAGGACAAGTGATTTGACTGCCATGTATTTATCTACTATAGTGTCACAGTTTGTTTTTGTATTGTCTGGTTATTATTGCCATTCGTGCTGCACACACACACACACACACACACACACACACACACACACACACACACACACACACACACACACACACACACACACACACACACGCACACAGCTGAGAGGAACTTGAAGGGATGTAGCTGAATAAAAACTGTCAGTTAGCACCACTTGACAAAGAACAAAGTCCACCTGTTTAGTTGCACAAAGACAAACCACGTACGCCAGCATACCTAAGCACTGACGAGACAACAACACACACACGCAACACCTGCCGGACTGGTCTGAGCAGTTTTCCTGCAGGGTCTTTCTCACACTAATGGAAACGAGGAGCAGAGATCAGATCAATAGAAATTTCCACAGTGCGGGCCTGCGAAATGTTCTCGTCCCATTTGTTAATGCAGAGACGGCAGAGAGCAGGGCTCCGGCTGAGGGGATGCAGTCTGTCGATGAAGTGTAATTCCCATAATGATGACTGGTAGGTATTGGAGACACACTCTATCATCGCTTCCCATTAAGGCCCCCCCCCCCCATGTCCTTCCAGGATGTGACCACTTCCTTTACTATTGGGGAGCAGGGTGTTGCTGGCACAGTGACGCTGCAAGTGTTCATCAGTCACCACAGAGGCAGCAGAAAAACTGGATTTAATCCGGTTCTGCGTCCATGAGGGCAGGGCCATCAGCCACAGCGCTACATGACACTCACATGCCACTTACACTGCTCCCTCTCTTCCTGACTCAACCTCCTGCCTCTTAATATCTGCCTGCCGGCACCGCTAAAGCTAACTACAAGTTACATCTTGTTTGGATGAAAACATAAAAACAACAGTTTGTAGTTTTAGGGGGAGTGTGTGCTGGACTATTGTTGACTTTCTGAATGTTATTTATGAGCTTTGGTGGTGTTGTCAAGCAGATTTTGTTACCTTTGGACAGAGCCATGTGAGCTGTTTCCCACAGTTTCTAGTCTTTATGCTAAGCTAAGCTGCTCCTGACTGTAGCTTTAAATTTACCAATAACATATTAGTAGTGTCAATGTTCTCATAACATTTTCAGCAAGAAAGCAAAGACATGTTCTCAAAATGTCTCAAAACTATTCCTTTAACACTTAAATTATAATCAAAATGTAAATACTATAATATGATATCTTCTATAATATTGTAATATAGAGAAAGAGTCCATTTTGCTCACATGGTCAGTAGTTTTACCTTTAAAATACATATTATATAATACCTTTTACTGTAGTTTTACTGTAAAATTTCTTAATGCAGTCTTTTTCTTGTATTCAAGTATTTTTACATGTGGTTGGTACATTTTTTTTTTTTTAAGTTAGCATGTTCTCCACGTGCCTGCGAGGCTTTTCTCCGGACGCTCCGGCTTCCTCTGACAGTCCAAATACGCGTGTATTACTTTACGTTGGTGATTTCAAATTGGCTGTGAATGTGAGTGTGAATGGTTGTCGGTCTGTCTGTGTTGGCCCTGTGATGGACCGGCAACCTGACTTGGGTGTACCCCAACCTTTGAACGAAGTGCGCCGGGATAGGCTGTAGAGACCTTATCCGCGATAAAGCGGGCTTAGATCAAGATTGGGATGGATGGTTGTCACGTCTGCTGAATTTTTGCTGGCTTCATGTTGGAGGAAAAATGTCTCTCTCACACACAAACACTGTGTTTCAGGTCTGCCACGCAGACATGTGTATTGCTGTATCTAAACCCGTAGAATCACAGCTCTGTCTTTTGGTCTCTGAGGTGTGTCTCGAGTGTCGTGAGAATCTGTGTCTTCTTGGTACAACTCTGTTTGCAATGGCTATTTGATTCTGTAGACCTTGAAGCTTTTTATTTTCCAGCCTGAGTGATATTTTTTTTTTTTGGTATATTATATTTGCTCTTGGAGAACCTGACTTCCATTTCTACACTTGTAATTATTATGCAACACTTTCTGGAAGTAAGTATTTCTGATTGTTACTTTAAAGTGTTGTAGCAGCCTTTTCTTGGCAGTTTGAGTTCCCTTGTTGAAAAGGTTTTGTGCCACCTCTATGTTACTCCTTCTGTTCCCCTTGGTACTTAAGTGAGGTCATAACAGTGGTATCTACTTTTACTTGGGTAAAGGATTTTAATTCTACTTCTATCAGTGACTATTTGGAGCTGGGACAATGTATTAGCACCCATACGCTCAAAAAACTGAAACAAATCCTGCTCAGTGGACTACACCAGTTGTCTTTCCACATTTCAAAAAAATAAATCCAATTATTCATAATCTGTAACTATAACTGTTAGTCATATTGGTTGCTGATTTGGGCGGAGTCAACGTACATCACATTTAAAAGGAGATATGTTTACTGTAACCTGGTTTAAAACCATAAATTAAAAACCATGCCACATAAATATACTGTTATCACACTTCAGTCTTCTTCTGACCGACAACGCAACTTAAATCTGGTCATATACTATATCCTGTTTTGTTTATTTATTGGGCCCCTACACAAATGTCACAAAACTATTAAAGAGTGGACATTAGGTCTGAGGACCATTTTGGCTTAAAAACCTTCTGGTCATGTGGTCATGAACGACAACAATCACACTGAATATATAAAACAATTACGTCATAAAATATCCTATACGTGTGTGCGTGCGGTGGGCATGAGATGCTTTAGGGTGTGTCGACTGCAGACTGAAGCAGGGGATTCCCCCTCTTAACGCGGGATGACACGAGCTCAGAGATGAGCAGCTCCTAAAGTAGGGATATCGCCGCATTTAAATCACTTCAACGTCTTAGCAATAAAACCTCTGAACTCTGGATTAATACGTCACCGTGTCATGCACCGGGGCTCATGACATTTTACCTTTGTTGAACATTTCAAGCTCTTCCTTTGTTAATACTTAACAGTTGTAAGCTGTTGCCGTACTGCATGAATCATACTGCAAATGAATTATGTACTTGCTGTGCAGGCAGCTGAACAGCAGGGCTTCACAGTAACAGCCCTCTGTCATCCAAACATCTGGAGACTGTGACTCGGCCTGCTTCTGGGGCACTGCTGGAGAGAAAAAACAAAAGCTTGCAAACTCTACTTGCCCCCTCTCCTCCTCAGGATACAAAAGGAGAACAACTCAACATCTGAAGAGCTTTCAAACATCCCTCCGTAGCAGAAATTGCGGACAAAATTGTGATTTTCCACAAATGAAATCACGCTTCTCCAGTTTGTTGTTTCTGAGGATAAACACCTGACAGTCTTTGAAAAGAAGCTCAATGAACAATATGTACAGATTCATCTGAGGAAATTTCCACAATCTTAAAGACCTCTGTATTAAAAAATATTCAGTCCACTGTATTAAAAAAAGTTTTTTAACACACATCTCAAATTGTGCTTGAATCTCCTAATGCAGGTAGCCAGAAACTGCATCCATCCTTTCTCTAATGTAATGGCACACTGCGGCCTTTGGTTTACATCAGCCTTCCTTGTTATGCAACATTTAAATACTATGAGAGAGATGAAACATTAGAGCCACGGTTACAGACCTTTTACCAGGATTAAAGTGAGGATCACAGATTTTACATCATAGAATATTTCATAAGTGAAATCAAGACTAATGAGAAAGCAGATTTTTTTTTTACTTTCAGCCCCAACAAAAAAATACTACTAATAAAACTGACTTAACATCATGAGTCTATTCTAAACCAAACAAATGGAAAGGAATCATAAATATTTCACTCCCTGTATGAGGATGTGGGCAAAAATACATAATTTCATCATCCACAGAGGAGCAGCACTCTCCTCCTGGCAGGGAAGCTTCCAGAGAACAAAGCCTGAAGATCACTGTTACTGTAAGTGGATCATGTACTCTGAATAAGGCATAAATCATGTTATTGCTCATTTAGCCTCGTCCGGAAGCCGTGTTCTGATTGGCTGACGGGGAGACAGGGTGGGGTTGGATGCTGAGAGAGGCTCGGGGTTTGGTTACAGATCTGCTCTGACTGCAGCTGCTCGCTCTGCAGGCTCAGCCCTGCACTCTTACTCTTTTATGACACCTTCACATTTCATCAAGATGAATAGAGGATGTGTGGTCAGTCAGACCCGCTGAACACCACCACCATATGTATGGGAGTACATACAGCACCAATACGCACACAGAAAAAAAATCTGCTTTATTGCATGCACATATGCTTCTCTGGCGTCGTAGCTGGGTGTCCTGCGGTGGACAGACAGATGACACACTGTCCTTGTGTTCCAATCTCTTCGTCCAAGCTCCATAGGCGGCTGCCCGCATGCACATATGCACATACACACACATCTACAGAGATGGGCAAATAGGAACCAAACCACCAACTGTGAGGAAGCCTTTTGCACATATATACCTGACAAAGCATGTGATTCCCAGTTTATGTAAAACCACATTATCAAAAGGATCAGAACATACTGGGCAGGCACAAAATCAACCGGGAAAGAACATACAGTCCTGAAATTAATTTTGGCCAGCAAGGGAAAAAAACAGGCCGGGCCCACCTCTTCAGTGACTAATTTGTTTACTTGCTCCGAATGAGTCTTTTCATTTGTGTATTCGGATGCTCGTTTCCGCAATTTAGCACAAATTAAAGTGCAGAGAGGTCTCCCTGCACGAGGTGCCGATGGCTGGTGATAAAAGTGTCTGCTCTGCTGGTGTTGGATATGAGCCAGCCGACGCCGGGACACTGCCCTCTCTATTCTCCCATCGATGTCACGGTGCAGCAGAGTTGAACCTCACGCTCTCACGTGAGGAATCAACTCTATTTGTGTGTGTATTAGACTACAGTTCAGTTTTTAATCAACAATAATTTATGTTTTTGACCACCTCTGGTCACCATTGTTCGGTGCTTTGGAACAGCGATTTGCTAACTGTATTGTACATTTATTGATTAGTAGACTGGCAGGAAACTGATTGTCGACTATACAGAATGAGTGGAACAATGCTGTGTCTTATTCGTAGTCTTATTGGGCTTACACTTGGTCTAAATGCTCACGTCAGCATGCTAACATAATGACAAGACATCCCGGCATCACACTAACGCATGAAGTACACCCATCAGTCCACTAGAGGTCACCGTGTCAGTTTCACAGTTTTGTTTTGCCAAGAAAACCACGTGGTTACGATTAGGAGGAGATTTCTTTAAAGAAATCCACATTGTTCTCAAACTCAAACCTTGGTGTCCTGGGTGAAAGTCCGATGTTTTAACCTACAGTGATGATTTCCATCACATGACGTTCATCACATGATCAGTGTCGACTTTTCTATCGTCTTCAGGGCTGGTTGGTTGATTACACACTTTTCCGTAATACTGGGCTGGACAATGGCTAACCTACCATGCTGATGTTAATCACATCAGCATCTTAGCTTAGTGTGTTAGTGTGTTACCATGTTAATGTTTCATAACACAACTGAGGCTGTCAGGAATTAGATTTGCAAATGTTTATTTATGAAATAAGGAAGGGACAATAAAGATTTTGGACACCATGGTAGCGCTCGAGTAAAAGTCAGGGGATCAACAAAGGGATAGGAATCAATTCTGTACCAAACTTAGCAGCAAGCCTAGTAGCAACCCATTTAACAGTTGCTATTTATGTCTGGGCTAAAGTGGTGGATCAACCAACGACATAAAGCCATGCTGGTCGCTAAAAATTGCCAAACATTCTTAAGATTTGCTGCCTATCTTTGAGGTAAACTGAATGTATTTGGGTTTTAGGCTGTTGTTCGGACAAAACAAGAACTCTAAAAATGTCATTTTAGGCTTATAAGAAAAATTATTTAGCGATTTATTGAGAACATATTCAGTTGATTAATAATTAGAAAAATAGGCATTGGTTGCAGATACGATCTGAAAATATGCGATTCCACAACCTACAAAATCCTGGACTTAGTGCTTCAATGCTTCTATTAGACATCGTTACAAATGGCCAGTTTGTGAATCCATTAAACCTCAAAGCCTCCCAGCAGAAGGCGGATTTAAATCAGATATGTATCTGCTTGTAATGGAGAGTTTGACAATAACCCCCATGTTTGTCTGGATCCAATCTCAACTTCAATATCATCCCCCCCAGACGCCGCATAATTTCATTCTGCTGTAATACGAACATAGCTATCTAACGACCCTCCAGCCATTAGTCATCACAATGCCTCCACCGAGCTCTGGATGATCAGCGTGAGCGGCATCATCTCTGCCCCTCTGCGCTCCAAGCCTGACAAACGCTCCTTCTGTCCAGGCTCAAAGGAAAAGCAGGAGGCCATTAACGTGCAGGGCAGACTGAGATGGGAAGGGCCTGGCACCATGCGAGAGCAGCTACTTCTCCTCTCTGCTATGCTACGCTCCAAATCCATCTGGCCTGGTAGCTGCATACACGCCCACAGTGGAGAGGGGTTACCGTGTTACACTGCAGGATTTTCTGCCAGATCGTCGTGCGTTATGTGTCACTTATAAAGTGGCCGGTAAAGAAAGACAGAAGAAGAAATAGAAAGGACGCAGAGAGAAAGTGTAAGCAGCGCTGCTTTATCGTTTTAAGAACAGTCGCCTGTGCGGCCTGAAGTGAGAGGAGGATCTGGGTTCACATGCTGAATCTGAGCAGGTGGGCAGTGTTTGCAGGGATAATGTGTCCACCGGGTTGTGGGAGTAGTGGATGAAGACAGAACTGCTGAAACAACAGCAAGAAAGGCGGCTTTCCTTTCTCAAACCAGACGCAAAGCCGGACAGCTCAGCTCATTAAATATTAAACACCTCAGTATGTGGTCAGTCGTAAACCTTTTCTCTAGCAGGGAGTGGATATTTGACAAACAGGACATGGATCCACAGTTATCAAACACAATGTCTTGTTACAAATGAAGGCCATACAGGAGGTTACAGATCAGCTTACAGTGAGACTGCACAAGGAAACACTGATCCGAGGAAGCCCATTAAGTAGAAGCTAACAAAAATCCAATATCCCTTTAATAGGACTGAACACATCAGGAAGACCAACTGCAGACAACAGAAATGATTGAGATGAACAACTGTAAGCAGCTATTTACAACAAATGTTTACTGGTTCAATGCGAGGACTTATTAATTTGTAATACACAATAGTGGCCTGAAGATATTTGAATTTAGTTGCTTGATAAAACAAGCTATTTCAACACATGGCCTCGAGTTGTGGGAAGTACAGATTTATTTCTCGCTGCTGTCTGACATTTGTGATTGAGAAAATAATCACCACCTTGACCAATTATGAAAATACTTGCAGCATTTTGCAACAAATATTTTCATTTACAAATAATGCAGATTTTTTTTTTTTTCTCAATTTAAACGATTAATTGTTGCTGAAAAATATCCATCACAAGGCCCCAGAAGCCAAAGAGATGTCTTCACGTGTTTTGTTAAGAAACTTTGGGGTTTTATGTATTATTAAAAATTGACTGAAAATGAATAAACCTTTTATTATAACAGTTGCAGATTTGAGTTTCTTATGACTAATCGATTAAGTGATCGAGTTGGGAATAGTTGGATAAGGATATAGTCTCTGGACTGGCAGCTATAGAAATACTTTGGATTTTTTTGTGTTGGAAAAAGGCAGGGTGAGTTATAAAGACTTGTGGAGCAGATTTTTTTTTTTTTATTTTTACACAATCTATATTTCGACTTACTCGAAAGCGAAGAATAGAGAGCAGGTCCCGACGATGAGGAAGAGGGTCAGGTAGAAGACTCCCTTCTGCCGGGCCATCATCACCCGTCCGTCGCAGCAGAAAGTGTTTTTTCCCGGGAGCTTCTCCCATTTTCGCACCTTCCGCGTTATCATCACCGCCGACATGGTGTCCTCCTTTCAGATCTCTTTGGCTTTAATGGAAGTTGTTACACCGCAGACACCAAACTGATGGAGAGGTTTATATTCTTTAAAAATACTGTTCGGACTTACTCGGGGATTTGAAAGACTTGTGCACAGAGAGGCGGCTCGGAAGCATTTTTTTTTTTTTTTTTCCCCTTTTAGGTGTCGCAGTCACATCATCAATGTTTCCTAATCCATATTATTGCCCGTGTTCGCTGCAGCAGGTCATCCTCACGGTGCGCTTCCTCCGACAAATAATCTCAACCCCTTTCACGGTCAAATTACCAGAAATTCCTCCGAAGGCTTGCGGCAGATGTTTCCCAGCAGAAGCTCGACAGTCCAGCGGCTGTTGCATCGGGAGAGCGGACCTTGACCGGTTGACATTCATATCATCTCCATAAATCATAAATGGTCGTAGAGGCGAGCCGCGGCGCGTTCACACACACCGGACTGTGACCGTGACCAGGAAGCCTTCATTCAAAGAACAATCCCCCAAAAAGAAGAGACATAATCGGCTGTGTGGAGGAGAATATCTGGAGCTGGTTGATGTGCTTTTTTTTTTCTCTCTCCCCGCAGGATGCCAGCTCTCGGGTTCAGTCAATGGCAGCAGGAAACACGCCTAGATTGAAATGTCTAATCTTAAAGGGGCAGGACAGGTGGAAACAAGGAACAAAGGACATACCTAGTGGTCCTGTTTAGATCATATTCATATGACAAACTGCTCCTTTTGTCCTCCTGCCCAGGGGAGGAGACGTGTCCTAATGAAATTAATTAGTAAAAGACAACCAGAAGCATTAATGTCTCAGGAGAGAAGAGGTAAACACTGGAGAGGTTTGTCTTTACATCCATATCCAGGACTATTACAATCTTCTGTGTTTTTAGTATTTTGTTTTGAATATTAGGTTTATGTATATTTTTGCCAGTAAAATGTAAGAAAATGTGTATAAAATGTGTATAAAATGTGTATAACAGAACACAACTCAACTTTTCAAAATTTGGCCGAGCAAATTCTTTTTATTTTATTCAATTTCAGCCAAAATACTTTGGATATTTGTTATGATGTCGTATGGTCCCTGTGTTTCAGATACAAATTTAAGGGAAAAAAGGATTTAATCGTGACGATAAATCAGAGCAAACAGCTGGTACTGGTTTCCCACATGAGCATGTGATGTGACATTTTCACTTCTGGATTTACTAAAACACGTAATGTGAAACAAATGTCATCGACAGTATATGTCAGGCAAAATACAATTCTGTGGGGGATTTTAACGTGTTTACAATATATTCCCGCTGGCGTTCAGTACTGTAAATGGGAGTTGGAGAGGAATATTTTGTCCACAGCTCCATTCAGATGTGTACTGTCTCAAATTTTTAAACAAGATTGTTTTACTGATCATAAAATTACAATATGTTGATTTTCAGGACTGAAGTTTAGGACTGAAGTTAGGCTACAATTTAACATATTTGGCCTCAATTGGTGCAGTTTTCTGCTAAAAGGCACAGGTTTTGATGCTAGTTTGACTTGTAATGATGTCATAAGTAGTCAGGGAAGCTTCTTGCTTAATATTTAATAATAATAATACTTTTCAGGATACTCAAAGATGCTTAAATATTTCCAAGTTAAGATCATTTTTAATGAAAGGTTGTCATCATTGATTTTGTACTGATTGTATATGACTGTGCCCCATTAAGCTCGTCCTGTAGAAAGGCAAACTGGGTTAAATGACACATTTCTTTACCTCTGCTTTTTGATTTTTGTAACTGTTTTGTCAACTCTGCATGAACTTTTGATCTAAAGTCTGTGTGGTTTTGTTGATGCTGGTCATTCAAGATACATTGCCAAGTCTCTTCGGGCAAAACCATAAAAAGTAATGTTGCAATGGCTAAATATTTTCTCAGCTCAGCCATGCAGTTGTTAGAGTCTCCTTGTTGGTACGCAGAGGCCAAACAAGAGGGCAGCCGGACCATAAACGGTCCAGATAAAGAACCAAACGTCCTTCACTATCAGTCCGTCCTGACATTATCTACAACAGGTAGAAAGGCAACTGTACATATCCTTCAATAAGGATCCCTGTTGCTTTATAAGAGGAGGACATTATTCACACATGACCTGTCAGAAGTTGCTTTGACCAAACTGCCAACTCAGGTTCAACTCACCAGCTAAAACACTAAATGTATACTTAGACGTGACGTTTCATTACATGAGGAAAGATGACAAAGGGTAGCAGGGCTGACGTCACGTGTCTTACAAAGTAAAAAAAAAAAAAAAAAAAAAAAAAAAAACTGCATCAAGATTGAATTTTCTATTTAAAAAAAATCTGCCTATCTGAAGTGTGTCAGTGTTAGAGAAGCAACGACAAACATTAATGTTACTTTAGTTTCACCTTTTTATATTAACTAACATTACTCACCTGAGTTTTCTCCAATCTGTCTCCATCTATCGGTTTCAGCCAGCAGCGTCTTCAAACTAATAAACATGATGATTTTGCGCCCTGTTTGTCGTTCAGTTACAAAAAAAAAATGTAGTGTAAATAAAAAGCCGTCAACTTAAAAAAATGTTCTTCTTCAGCGCCATAAAGTTTGAACCGTTGCAGGAGGACATTTAGCCGCTTTTCGGCTGAATAAAGTTTTGTTTTATCAAACGTCCGTCCTGCAAAATAGTCCGACTAGAAACATGCGTTGGTTGTTGTGCTTCCTGTAAATTTTTGTTGTTGTCGACTAAATTATCACTCACAAACCGTCAAACGTGAACAGATTGGATTTGTTTGTTTGTCTCTAAATGGGCGGTGTGCCTTGCCTTCGTGTGTTCCGGTGTCATGCACAGCAGTCCAGGTAATCTTCCATCTCGTGAGTGAGTTAGAAATCTGCTTATGCCAAGTTAGCTGGCAGCTAGCGTAGGAACCACAGGCACTGATGGGAACAGAAATGCTCTTTCGTTTGAACATGTTCTCTGTGGCTGCTTGGAATAAGTCTTGACATATCTACCGTGCATCTTAATCTTACAGGAGATGTCTACAGTCCAAAGGAGCTCTTGACTCGAGTTTGTGTTTAGTGAAAGACTCAGATGGGACAGTCCTTTTACCCGTTTTACGATCCTGTCTGTCACAACTTGATCTGCAATCTTTTAGAACCACGTTGGCTTCAGACAGTGCTTGTGAACTAGTATGGAGTCAGGTAATTACAGCTGAACGAAGTACTATTAGCATTGCACTGCACTATACTGCAGCTCTAACATCTTTGTGTGTGTGTGTGTGTGTGTGTCTCCTGTTGTGCAGTCTCCTTTGCAATCAAAGAAAGAAAGAGGAAGGAGCAGGTGTAACAAACTGGAGAAAATCCTCCAGCAGATGTTGGAGTCTTGTGGCGAAAGATGGACGGAGGAGCAGAGGGGGGACCTCCCTCACAGCTTCCAGCGGCATGGAGACCTCGTCCTGCTGGGAGACAATTGTTTTACCCTGCCACTGTGGAAGAAAATGGGTACTGTTCTCAAACCTGACCACACCTCTCTTTATGGCACTAAGTGTACAACATAATTCATTTGGACATTCATTGATTGATTTTTTTTTTTTTTTTTTTTTTTTTTACTAATTTAGATAATCAGTTATGGTGTGCTGTAGCCAGAGGACTGGGCGCAAAGCGTCTGGCAAAGATGAGCCGAATATCCAGGGATGGATTTAGGTCTCCAGAGGTGACAATGCTGTTAGGAGAGCACAGCTGGGTCCAACATGTGGACAATGGCATCAGGTAAATTTCAGGAATAATCAGTCTTTTATTTGCTGCTGATTTACTTACTGAATAGGTCATGGGGATATGACACGACTTAAACATACCTTCTTCACCCTTTCACTTTTTTTGTTTTCAGGTATGAGTTTGATGTTACCAGGTGCATGTTCTCAGCTGGAAACATAACGGAGAAGCTCCGCGTGGCTGGATTTGACTGCAGAGGAGAGACTGTGGTGGATTTATATGCAGGTAGTAAAACACAAGATACTAAATAAACCCTTTTTTTGTACTTCAACATCTCGTTATTTGGACTAATAAACACATGTACAGTATTATAAAATATAACACAGACTTTGTGTGAATGCCACTTTTCGGAGGTTAAAAGTTTCCTGGACATGAAATAAACAAAGTCCCAGACTGAGGACATTTCTTGAATTTTGAATTAAGTCCAGGTGCATCTGCGATCACAACCCACCAAACTGTCTTATGTCATTTCAGCTGTATGCTAATTAAACATAATCTGAAGTATGATGTAAATTGTTGTGTAACTATTACATCTGTATCAGGTATCGGATACTTCACTCTCCCGTATCTGGTACATGCGAAGGCCAGTCACGTTCATGCCTGTGAGTGGAACCCCGATGCTGTCGAAGCTTTGCAGAAAAACCTCGAAGCAAACCGAGTGTCAGACTGTTGCACGATTCACCGCGGAGACAACCGCCAAGTAAAGTGGTTTTACATCCAATCCTTACTTCTGGCGCTACATTCATTGTTTACACAATACAAGATCCTTCGATCTGTCTCCCAGCATCTCCCCGTATTTCACTGCCTGGATGAAAGTGTTGACTCACCCCCCTCTAGTGGTAGTGATGGTGCCAGAGATGATCCCCATCTCCACTGATCAATAAAACAAGCATCTAAATCTATAGACACATAATTGTAATCACAGTTTTTTTTGTGATATAACATTTAAGATATTCAATTGATTTCAAAATGTTATGAGTGGAGTTTTGTCATATTTACGTAAATACATTCATCACATTACTGATGAAGGTTGAACGTTGTAAATTAATAAATATTCCAGCAGTCAGTGAGATGGTGTGTGTGATCTTTTTGAACCATATCTCACATTACTAACATCATCTAAGAGTTAAATTTCAATCTATTAATTGCCCTGAAACTTGGACTAGATCAACTAAATAACAGCAAATCAAACTGTTTGTGGCTGTTATAACTGTGTAACAACCAGTGGCTTAATTTCACAGTCTAAAGATGTTTTTGCAGAATCAAAAGAACAATTATTATTATTATTTTTTTTTAATAGTTGCAGTGTTCTTTGGTTTCAGCAGATACTTTATTTCTTGCTCAGTCTGATTCTTTAGTCTTGGTTTTGCGTTTGCTTTTTGTGAAGTCTGGTATAGTTGTAAGCACATTTCTGGCAGTCATGAAAAAATGTCCACTGATTACAAAACATTCTTGGCACTTCATCGTTCTGTACTATCCCATTTTATCCCAGTTTCTCTGCTTTATAATCCCATTATACATCATTTATTCTGCATCTTTGTTTCAGAACAGCAGAAAAGGAGAAATTGTTTAGAAATGTTGCTTTCATCAGGACTCAGAAGCATGTGTTCAAAGATGTTTGAAGATGTCAAAATCGAATCAACTTTGTTGCAAAGGCTTTTGGAAAACGAGTTTAGTACACAGTATTAAAGAGCTTTTTCTTATTGTACTTTTTTTTTTCTTTTTTTTTCAGCTCAAACTGCGTGATGTTGCTGACCGTGTAAACCTGGGTCTCATACCGAGCTCTGAGGACGGCTGGCTGGTTGCCTGTCGCCTGCTGAAGAGAACGACTGGTGGCATTTTACACATTCACCAGAACGTGACCTCGCCGTCACAGAACACTGCAGCCAACGATGGCACCCAGAGGGATTCTGGGAAGAAAGCCGACATGGAGGTGTGGCAGACCTGGGCCGATGACACGGCAAACCACATCGCTTCTCTTTTAAGGGACCTCTCTGGTGCACTGTGGACAACAGCCATCCAGCACATAGAGCATGTAAAGTCATACGCGCCTCATGTTCACCACGTTGTGCTGGACTTGGAATGCAGACCGTCCTGAATTAAAGATGTGATCACAGATGCTGCTGCAGTTGCTTTATTCTAGAGAGGAAATAGACGTTTCCAGAGCAACCGAACACTAAAGTATCTGGTTTGACTGTCAGGTTGGGAAATGAGCTGCTGCAGTGTTTTTATAAATTTTTATTTATCCAGGAAAAGTGGATTGTGCTCAAATTCTGCCTTATGATTATGTTCCTCTAATCACATATGGCAGCTGTCCAGGGATACTACAACCACAGCCTTATTTGTTGGTCACTGGTGCACATGGTTGTGTTCGATCACCAGACTTCTAGTCTGATTCACTGGATGTAGGATGTTGGAGTAAACCTACCACTGGCCAACTAACTCAGGCAACATTCTCCTCCTTTTCTACTATCCATGTGTTACCATTTTTACAAATCTCCATAGCAATGGGAAACAACAACAACCTCCAATCAGCAGCCTACATGTTGAAAATGGCAAGTTTTAATAAAGAGTAGGATCATAACTTGCTTGCTTGTTTGTTTTGGTCTTTTGCAAGGATTTAAACATTTTAATGCCAGGACTCACCTCCCCACATGCAAATGTTCCACCGAAACAAATTCCCCCCTGACCCTATTTTGTAAGGGTACCGCCACTGCATCCTAGACTAAGGCGATTGGAATTGGTTTAAATTCATACAAAGAAGCAGAGAGGATTTTCCCCCCTATTCCAGAATAATACAAGGGTGCAGTCAGACCATTCTTCAGCTCTAGCAAAACATAAAGAGTTAGATCTGGCTATGTGAGATTAAGTTCTTAAGCTACAATATCCTTCCTATTAAACTACAGTACTCACATATTTGGCATGATTCTAAATATTAACCTCTTCAAGAAATAAGACAGAAACATGTAAAGATACAGTATTCAATATATCTTTGGAATTTCTGCTTAGACACAACTGAATTAAAGGAGACGCCCAAATAAACGAGTGAAGAGGCAGAAAGAAGCTTCCAAACAGAGAGGTCAATGAAAGGTTTCATGAGTGTGGAAGTTATGTGATTCATATGATATGGTCTTCACAGTCAACAGGTCTGAACACAGTTGAATAGATATGAGAGGTTTGGACCCAAATAAGGGAATATCTTCTGGATGAATGAGGTTTATCCTTCCAGTAGAAATCAATGCCAAGGAGTAATGAAGCGGTTCTGGTAGCTCGTGGTGGACTGACATGTTATTTTTCCTTTTTCATCCATCTGTGTCTGCTGTGGAGGTAGCAGGGGATTAAAACACAAGATGTATATTTGTGCAACTAGCCAAAAAAAAGCCTTATTTAACAGACATATCTGGGTGAATGCTGAGTTTTCTCCGTCCATTTCTACCCAGTTGTAGCATTCGGCCACACACATTTAATTAATCAGGATTGCAAACAGTTCTTTTTCAACAGCAGATTGGTTTTTTTTTTTTTAATGTATGTATTTATTTATACATTTATTTATTTATACGCAAGTCATTTTCATCATCCATACTTAAATGAGAAATTAAGTAATATAAAGGAGGTATTCTTTTCTGCCAAAAAGGATAAATTAACTGTCTCAAACCTATTATATGTCTGAGATTTGTCATATATTGAAATGACACCTGCTGCAATGAGGCTTCAAAACTGTTGTTACTTTACTGGGAGGTTTTATAGACCCAGTGATAATTTGCTTTGCATCGTGCTGTTCTTTCATAACTTTGCATACACCCTAAAAACAAACAGTGGTGTAAGAAGTATTCAGGTCCTTTATTTAAGTAAAAGTACTGAAACCACACACTGAAAACGTTCTACTACAACTTAAAGTCCTGCATTCAATACCTTTCTTATGCACTGTTAGTTGTTAGTTTAATCTACAGCAATGCATCACATCCTCTATGCTTATTTGTGTCAATATTATTCGGTAAGAACGTCGTATCTCTAAAAAAGTCAACAAGCTCAGAAAAGCAATTTCCAGTAAATCCAGGTGGGATTTAAAAGGTTTTTTGTTTAGCTTAAAAAGTAAGAACGTCTAATCTTCCAGTTTATCAGAAAATGTCAAATTCAAAATCGACAAATTTGGACATTTTGATTGTTTTCATTGGACAGAAAGGACCGTAATCTTAAAAGTAAGTAGTATCTAACTAAAGCTGCCAGACAAATGTAGTGGAGTAAAAAGTACAGTATTTGCCTCTGAGATATAGTGTATAAAGTTGCATTACTTGGAAATACTCAAGTAAAGTACAAGTACAAATTTGTACTCAAGTATTGTAGGCTACTTGAGTAAATGTACCTACTTTTACGTTCCACTACTGACAACAAATAATGGCATAGTAGCCTATAAGAAGTCGCCATCTCAGCAGCATTAAATAGTTTCCTGTATTTGCTTGTATAAAGATTTTCACTCGTTTCCCGCCTGATTCAGTTAACTTTTTGACCAACAGGAACAAGAAAAAAAAACTAAAGCCAAGCACTTCCCGTTGCTTCAAGTTTCCAAACAAAAAGAAAACAGTTTCGGTGGACGGATAGTTCATTCTTGGCCAGTTTCAATGGCTAAAATGTTCCACATGCAGCTCCCCTTGCGGTAAATAGAGCAAAGGAAATGCACCTGTCATGGAAAATGTGGAGAGGCGCTCCTGCCTGTACGCTGCAAACTTTCCTTTATCTTCCGGTACTTGGGAGTCCTGCAGTGCACATAGTCAGTAGGTCTTGAGACGGGAGCCGGAAAAAAAAAACGGTGGAGAGGCGGAGGAGGCACAGTTATGGTCGAAGCCGAGGAGAAACGTGAGTAAAGTTCATATCTATACGTTAATATCATCCTAAATGCGAGGCTGGCTTGTTATCTATATTTTTTTTGTTGTGTTTTTAGTCATGAATATCTCGCCCTTGCTCGTAGTGACGCAGAGCCGTCGACTTTTACCTGCAGGTGCGTCTATTTGAACCGCCACGAGAATTTGATTTAGACTTATCTACGAAGCAAAAACAATTGTACTGACTTTACAAATCAGCTTCTTTTTTTTCTGTGGGGTTTAAAGTAAAACTGTTTCAATTCTTGTGTAGATATCTGATGTAACATTGTAGCGTTCATTTAAATTGTCCGTCGGTAAAGTGCGCTAATGTTTGACCGTTAATCGTTGGGATCTCCTTGTGGACTTTTTTAAAAACCCAAATTAAAAGCAGATCGATGAGCCGGAAAGGCAACTATCATGTCGCACAATATTTGCAGTCTGTCGTCGTGGATTCCCCCTGTTATTGTCCACAAGCGTGCCTAAAACTAATGCGCTTTTTCGGCTCTTTGTGTGTGTGTGTGTGTGTGTGTGTGTGTGTGTGTGTGTGTGTGTGTGTGTGTGTTTTATATGTAATTTCCCTCTTTAATTACTTCTGTTTGGTGTTTGTAAAGGATTATTCCAGTCAATGCAGCACTAAGTCTGTCTGCTAGTACAGACAAATGCGCCATTTCCTTGAAGGTGAAGTAGTGGTGGAAAGTAACTACCTTTTTAATCAAGTACTGTACTTCATTTTGAGGTACTTGTACTTTGCTTGAGCATTTTTATTTGATACTTCTTTATGCTTCCACTCCTTTACATTTCAGAGGGAAACGACTCCGCTGTACTCATTTGACAGCTTCAGGGACTTTTAAGATGAAGATTTAATACAATTGATAATATAGCAAGCTTTTCAAATACAACACATTATTAAAGATTTAGACCTTGAATTCTGGCGTCTTACGAAAAGCAATGTGTAGTCTTGATCACATCTCGGATGTCTACGAGTTGTTATCAGATCCATCAAATAGTGATTTAGCCCTCTAAACCTTTCACATGGTTTCATTTCAATAAATGTTCAAATGATTTGATATCTCGCCAAAAATCAAAGATCAGGAAAAAGTCCAAACACTGGAAACAGATTTGTGTATCAGAACTTTGTTTTTTCTTTTTTTCCTCAGTAAATCATCTGATGACCTCTCAGATTTGTCTGCTGTCTCTGTTTATAAAACTGGATAAAGTAGTTCAAACTAACTCCCCCTGCAGCAGCTGCAACACTAACATGCCGCTCACACACTGATGCTTCAGTATTAATAAACTAACGATGTCATGTATGATCATTTATCCATCAAAGGGACCAAACTAGTACTTTTACTTTAATACGCCAACTACAGTTTGCTGCAAATACTTGTTTTTTTTTTTTTTGGGGGGGGGGGTTGTACTTAAGTAGGATTTTTCATTCAGGGCTTTTACTTGTACTGTAGTATTTTTACATTGCTGTATTGATATATTTTTTTCACCACTGTCTAACTAGAGGTTGCCCAGCAGGTATTCTTACAGTCTGGTTAGTTGGCCTGAGGTATTCAAACAATGAGGAAAAAAAAAGTCTCCAATTTTGCATGCGGCTTATTTTTTCTACTGCTTGGGTTGGGTAACAGGCACATTTAATCACATCACTTACATGGGAGCATTTCAAATGGAGCATTAAGTTTCAGACGTAAACATGACGGGTGACGAGCTTTATGTTAAGCTTAAACAAATGGTTAAGCTGTTCAACTCCATCCGGCTCTCTGTATCCTTAGAGGGTGGGAACCCTGCACGGTGGCCAAGTTAATATTGTTTTTGCCTGTCTCACGCAAAACAACCTTTCACCCTGGCAGAGGCTTTCCGTGGGATTTTTAAATCGTCTTGCTTCCTGGTTCTTTTTGGTCATTTATCGTGTTTGGGAAGCTCGGTTGAGCCAGAAACTTGTTCCAAAGTTGTAGACTGAAGCTTGACCTCATTATGAAATGACAAACCTTTAATGGCTTTATCAAGATTCTCATGCACAATCATAGTTACTGCAGTTTTCAAACCCTTTTACTCCAAAGTTGCTGTAGATTGTCTGCAACAGCATTTAGATTATATAATGAGGCAGTATGTACTTTTGTTTTTCTGCTTTCTTAATAATTAGGCACCTCCAGCTGGGCTGAGTTATATAGTGGGACAGTAATGGCAGAAAGAGCTTCTCTGCATGGAGGCCAACAGGAAGAAAGAGTGGTCACTCATTTGATTAAGATCACATATCTGTTTCTGCTTATCTGTATTGTAACCACGGGGCATCATCATGTCACTGTTCCTGTTTTACAGAAGATCATAGAAGAACAGGCTGTTCATCCTACGAGACCTTCTTTTATGTCAAATCTGTCAGTTCTGTCAGATTTCTTCTTTTTTTTTTTACATTAACACAGCAAAGTGTTTTTAACCCTTTCAGTAGATTCCTGATGTTCTTCTTTGTCCCCTTCTTTGTACAGGGATATCATCTCCATGCGACAGTAGCCAAGCTGAGCAAGTTCACCTGCTCTAAGGGTTCTTCTTGCCTAACAGCACAATGCCTGAGGCTGCTGACATGATCAACCTGGGCTTCCTGTCTGACTCCGAGCAGGAGTTGATCCTGGAAGTGCTGCGACGGGACGAGGAGCTGAGGCTGGGCGAGGACCAGCGAGTGCGGTGAGACGACTTCTGAGCACTTCCCGTTACATTTCCCCTCTTACCAGTTATAGAAGGACAAAAATATGGAAGATATTATGAATTCAGTCAGTTCAACGTGTTAGTAATTAAACAAATTCAATCATTTCAATATGGTTTATATTTATTATTGTTAGATTGTTAAATGCAGATTATGCAGATTATATCAATAAAGGTGTAGTTCCTGGTTAAAGAGCAATCCTTGTCCTATGATCATGATTACTTGCCAAAATATGTTTTTTTTTTTTGTTTTTTTTAAGTATAAACATATAAATAACCCTACATCTACATTCAAAGGAAAGTGTCACTTACATAAATGCTTGTTTGCTTCGGCTGTTCCATTTTTTTCTTTCTCCTAAAAAAAATCAACTAAATACATACTTTGCTGTGGTGTGCTCAAACTTGTGCTAGAGCTGTTCATGTGAAACTCAGTGTGATGTTTATGTATTTTTTAATTTTTTTTGTCTCAGGAAGTTGAAGTCAGAGTTACTGGATGTTAAGAGGAAAGGGGCCAAACGTGGCAGTGGAAGATACAGTCAGCGTAGTTGTGGCCGGTGCCTGGAGCCTATGAGTCGACTGTCTATGTTCTCCAGACAGTGTAAGATGTGCAATCACGATGTGTGCCGCAAATGTCAAACAGTCCAGCCCAATGGATCCTGGCTGTGCAGCGTTTGTGGCAAAGAAACGTAAGAGACGTTTTGTTTGTAGTCTCTCTTCACTTGCTAGAATCTGTAGTCTTGCAAATATTGGATCTTGATAATAATAGATCTGTAGAGTCAGGTTGCTCTTCATGTTTTTACTTTTCTTTTGATTGCCATGAATCCCGTGAAAAGCCTCAAGCCCTTTCAAACCTTCTGAACATAGAAATATTTAAGTCACAAATATGTGCTTTAATTTTTTTTTTTTTTTTTTGAAAACCTAAACAGTTTCCTAAAACGGACAAATGTTTTAGTTTTAAGCTATGAGGGACCAGAGGTGGCTGTGTTCATGTCATTAAAGGAACATTTCACACGGTGCACAAACACATTATCCTTTTTAGGTAAATGCCCATTTTAAAGTTGCTATCGAGCAGAAAATATTAACACTGAAATCACTAGATAGCCTATATTTATGATCTTTAAATTTTTGGTATATTTTAGATATATTTTCCTTCAATTGGAATTTTTTTTTTTTTAATTCGCAGTAACTGTTAGTCAACAAATATTTGTCTGTGAAAAATCACTGGTGGTCTCACCCACTATTTATGTGGATGTGAGAAAGTAATGGAACTTGTATCAATACTCCACTGTACAACATATCTGATCACACATTTAACCTGCTCTACTTGTTCGTTCTCATTTACCAACCATAACCTTTTGAGCTGACATTTCTAAATATATCTATGAAAAGCCAGAACTGTTTTTTAAGCAATGTCACAGTGTACAGTAATAACAATAATAACGTATTGAATGTGTTGCAAAAACCAAATTGCTTAAAGTACACAGCTCACACATATTGGCCTACCATTGCCAAATCTGTGATTTAACTGATAATTGAATGTAAATTCTGCTCAGTTTTGACCTTTTAATTAAGTTTTTATTTTTGATTCTAGAGAGCTAGAGAAAAGGACAGGAGATTGGTTCTACAATCAAAGGGTCAACCGCTTCTTTACAGCGCCTGGGCACGACCTCGTGAGGATCTCCCTGAAAAAGAGGCCTCTGTGTGAGTACAGGAACAGGAAGTAGATGTCACCGGTTCAATCAGGAATGCAAACAGAACTCGGCCTGCCCACAGTCACAGCAATGTTGTTCCAGTTCCTCCACAGAAGGAGAGAAATGTTAAAAAAAAAAAAAAAAAAACTGCCGTAACATGAAAGAGTTTTGTTGAACTTGTATGAATGTGTGATTTTAACTTCTTTTTTTTTTTTTTGTTCGGTGTTGTAGTGAAGAAACGGGAGACAATGGGAGAAATGCTCTTGAGAAGTGCTAAAATAAACCCAGATCCTCCTGTTCTTCTTCAGAACAATCAGACGGTTAACAAAACGTGCGTCATCATTCCTCACATCAGTTTGGTCTGTTTTTGAAACGGTAGTGTAAAGTTTTTCAGAGCGCACATTAAGAATATCTCAACCTTTTTGTCACATTTTTGTTTGACAGTAATTCAAGCGAGAACTTGGGCTCCATTACTTCACGGGAATCCTTCGAATCAAAGGACGACGCCTGGTCAAAGCCAACTCGCAGCGACACGGAGTCGGCAGAAAACGCCAGTATAACTAGCAGTAAAACAGAGACCGAGTCTGGACATGTGACGCCCGAGCAACAGAGGTAAACTCACCTGTAGTTATACTAACAAGCAACACTAACTTTAAAGTAACATTCGAAGCAGGAAGTGCAGCGTTTAGTCCTCCACCCAAAAGTTCAGTTTCGTGTTTACTCAAGTGAACCGTCTTTGAAATGTGGTTTAGTCTGTAGCTGCAATGACTAAAGCTCAGTCAGAGTATTTCTTAATAGGGAAAGTTGGTAAATATAAATTACACAAAAAATTATTGTATAATCAGATAATGATGAAGAAATATTAAAGTAGAATAACACACATTTCATTAATTGCCTGAAATTCTAGGCTTCATAGTTTCCACTAAAACAAAACAAATATTGGAGACATAATTGAAAATTCAGAAATATGTTGTAGTAAAATGAAAAATTTAATTAATACAATGCAGCATATTTAGTTTTGAATAACACTCACCTAAATATTATGCATTGTTAAGGTCTGTCAATGATTAACATGCAACAATGTGAGAAACCGCCGGGGCAATTTTTTTTCTTATGCGTGACCTCATTTGTGATTATGCTATTAAAATAGAGAAAAATGATAAATCATTGCTGTCCTTGTCGTTACAGGTAGAGTCATGAACAACTCGGCCCTCCAAATAAACTTGTACATTTTAGGGCACAGTTCCCAGTTTGCATGCTGAGCAAAATCGAAGGCCTGAAATGTCCACTGAAGTAATTTAATTAAATCTAAAGTGTGGGACTTTATTTTTATATGAATGTCTGTTCACGCAATGCTGATTGAGCCTTTCACCGCCAAATAAATCTGTGTATATTTCACAGTATGCAGTTTTTACATTTGGTGTCTGAGACATTTACACACTGGCTGGATGAGTATAAATTCGAAACAATTTATTCACCCTTTTAAAACCACAACAGTGGCGACAGAGTAAGCTGCAGTGGAGCTTCTGACCTAATTAAGTGTCAACAGCATTTTTGTAATTACTCTCCCTGCCTGAAGGGGTAGACAAAGCTCCCGCCCTGCACATTTTAAAGCGCTCATGATTTTTGCTGTTAAAATCGAGGTCACAAAACTCGTACAAATAAACTGGGATGGGACAAAGGATAGACATCTTTACTCTGGAACAGACACTGAACATGAAAGGGTATTTTTGTATTAATGTAAAAAATAAAGTGTTGCACATTTAATTGAATTTCATGTTAATTTATTTTGCCAACCAGGACAGAGAGCCGCTCTGTTCGGTCCAGCCCATCAGGATCCACCATTTCCTCTCGGACCGTCCCAGTCGAGGCAGATATTGTCAGCAATGAAAGTGCCAACTCAGAAGCCCAGACTGTAAGATACTTTCCCATGGTGTTAGATTACTATTTATTTATTTTTCTTTCTCTGATTGCATTTCCTCTTTTTATGTCACGCTAGGCCTCAGAAATAAAACCGGTCAATCAAAGCCCAGAGCTGGATGTGGATAAACTCTTTAAGAAGAGCATCAAACGACCTTCCGGTTAGTGTTTCACACTAACATGTGCAGGGCTGTTGTTGAGTGTAAAATGTGTGCGTAAATGTGTGTTAAACTAATCATTACAGAGTCTGTATCGACACTGGATCTGCGGGATGGATGTGGCTCAATTCAGGCCTCAATGGGCGACAGGAGCCGTTCTGTACCAGGCTTAGATTCACAAGTTAGAAGTGTGCAGGTACAATTAACTACTGATTCTCTCACTATCTCATGACTGGGACTTTGTACACTGTGTCCGAGTTGTTCCCCTTCTTAAAGCACGAGCATGCACCCGGGTGTAAGAAACACCACAGGGGATCCTGCTGACGTTTTTTCGTAATGCTTCACTTTTCAGAATCTCAAATACTGCCATTTCAGGTTGTTGTTTTTTTTAGCAGCAGGCTAATCACTGCCTGAAATGAGTGTCAAAGCTTTCTGTTTTAATATTCGACCAACGGGTTTCGGCTTGTGGAATTCATCAGGGTCAACATCAGGGTTTGGCCTCTTTCCTCTTAACATTGGCTGACCCTGATGAGGTTCACGGGCTGAAACACGTTGGTTTGATATTAAAGTTGTTCCACATCCTGATAGTGTTGCTGGAGTTTTGACAACTTGTAGACTCTTTGTCCTTCTCCGTGCACCTTGGCAGTTGGTGAAGTTGTGCCACAAACTTCTACTTTGCTTCCTCAAAACCTTCTGTTCTGGAAAGTTACAGAAAACCGTTGGACACACTCCCCTTTCAGCTGACGTAGGAAAACTTTCTGACGTGATTGAATGAACGTCACTGCCAAATGGATGTAGCTGATAGTAGCAGCCAAAACCTGGCATATTCTTTTGATGTTGCAAACATTAATATTTTCCAGCTAATGGTATTGGACCGATGAATTTTTTTTTGCTGCAAAAGTTTTTTCTTCAACTTCCCTTCTGCATCAGACTTGTCTATTAACAATGTATTCACTCAACAGTAGAGATTCTCTGGTGAACCATTATGTTATGAGTTATTGTTTTATTTTTCTATATACCACAAATTCTTTATTAAATCTAGTGGGTTTAAAATTCCTTCAGTGCGTGTGTGTGTGTGATAAGCCTGCTAAATGTTTTTTTAAGGTGCCACAGGAAGATGAAGAGGAGGTGGAGGAAGATATTGACACCTTGGTCAGCTTTCATAAAAGTACAATGGCCTCACGTTCCACCAGCCTGCACAGCTCAAGGGTACAAACACTGACATTTTGCACAGCTCATATTAGATCTCTAAATGCTTGTTGAAGGGCAGCTTATTATGCCTCATCATAGAACTGATGTTAACTAATCTGAACGAACATCTCTAACCTCAGGATATCCTCTTGCAAGTTCGGAAGTGAGAAATTGATGTGTAAAGTCTACCAAAGGGTTTCTATAGTTACAGGGGCCTGAGGGGAAAGCAGAGCTGAGGCCAAAGTGACTTTCATGGTGTCACTCTGGATTTAGATATTGGCAGGGCATTCTGGTCATTTCTAATTACTTTGTTTGTCCCTGGCCTGCTTTCTGTTGTAGCATTTTCTTCATCTGTAGCTGCTTTGTTTCTGTGGGGTTTTTTTTGTTTTGTTTTTTAAAACTGATCTACAGCATTTAAGCTTTTAGAAAATATCCGTTTCATTAATATGTGTAATTAAACAGTTGGAGGTAAAGAAACTTGGAACAAATCTTTATTCATGTCTGTTTGCGCAGAGCACACTGGGCAGCCTGATGAGTATTTACAGTGAAGCAGGAGACTTTGATAGCGTGGAGGTGAGCGGAGAAGTCGTCTTCTCCATAAGCTACGATGAACATATCCAGAGCCTCCAGGTCTTCATCAAGGAGTGCCACGGGCTGGCTTACAGCGATGCCTCACGGCACATTTCCAACCCGTAAGTAATAAAAAAAAAAAAATATTATATCAAGTGTAGCTGTTATGTGTAGCCCCAACAGGCAAAACATTTCATTTGAAGCGCGAATGGCATTCACAGTAGCGGCTGTTGAAAGGACACATTTTTCTACTGCATACACACACACCGCTCAGTGATGTCAACACAGCTTTGATCAGTGTAGATAAGAGGTTGCTGTGTTTACAGAGTTTCTATAATCACATCCCAGAGGTGATTAGTCAAGCTTCACAGGAAATTGAATGTCAACAGATATTTTTTCTCAGCATTTAGTTAGGAAGTGCTGCAGAAGGACCAGCAGTCATCGCTGGGAGAAACGCCGTTTGACATACTTTTCTGTTTTTGTGTTTCAGTTATGTCAAATGTTATCTACTCCCCGACAAATCTCGCCAGAGCAAACGGAAGACCAGCATCAAGAGGAACACCATCAATCCCGTCTACAATGAATCATTAAAGGTGATGGTTTATTTAACTGGAGAGCTGCTGTTAACCTTATCCTGTTGACTTAATGACACTCCCAGATTAGCGACCCTACGAGATACCTGCTGCAAATATTGAATATTAACCACACCTACAGAAACCTTAAGATTACTATTATTGATATTGTAGTTTCGAATAGCTGTCGTCAAATATTGATTTTCGTCGTGGCTTCCAATGTAGTCAGCTTAAATAGAGGCAGGTTGCCGGAAGGGAAATGAGCTTTATAGATCTATTTGTACCTGATAATGGTTCTGTAATTTAAGATTTGTTGTTCAACCATGAGAAGGAAGGTAGGTATTTAGAAGTTTTTTTTAAAGCAACTTCTAATAAAATCTTAATTCATGTTTGACTGTCATCTATGTTTCATGATTTATTTAAAACTCCCTCAGCCGCCGACCAGTCAAATTATAAATAAGACCTGTCCGTCAGCAGTGAGACGGGCCTTTGATCATCACATCTTCTCTCTTCCTCCACCAGTACCCCATCAGCCGTTCTCAGCTGTCCACCCGCTCCATGTATATATCAGTGTGGCATCACGGTCGCCTCAGCCGCAACACCTTCCTGGGAGAGTTGGAGATCCCTCTGGACTGCAGAGACCTTGATTCTCCACATGAAGACTGTATGGCTCTCACGCCGAAGGTAGATCAGAGAAAGTGGAATATTTTCTTCACCGTACTATGATGTGCTGTTTGTTAAAGGGACTATGTTTACACTCGAGTGTTCCACTCCGTTGTGTATACAGTGTTATTCAACAAAATGCATTATATACTATATATCCTTGAAGTCTGAAGAAGAAATTCAATGCCTTTCTTTTCTCATAAAACACTTGCAAAGCAGATTTTTCTTTAAAAAGAGATATAATTTGTGCCATTCAGGTTTGCCAGAAAAGTCAGTACTACCGTCTGTACTACCATCTGTACATTGGGTAAATGGTGGGGTGCATGAGCCAAACAAAATGGGAATCCACGGATAGAGTTACAGCTCCACAGAGCCACTACAGGTCCAAAACACTTTACAGAATACCTTTCAAGGAGGAAGGATTTGGTTATTTCCATTCTGTGTGGGTGAATGATGCAAATACCTCAAGAAACAAGACCTGAAGGGGGCTGTTGCTCTGTCACTTGTGTCTTATATCAACAATAATATGTTGAAATTACAGACAAATCAACACCGTGTAAAGTAGGTTGTCAAAGATAGACAACAAAAAGCGCATTTTAAAATCAAAGTGAGGGGCCCAAATATCAAGCAAATCAATACACGGTGAACTATTGATTGGCTCTGAGGACTCAGGCCTGAACATTATAGATCTCGGCTCTCGCTGATGAGTATCTGTTATCTGGGTTTCAGTGCACATGTTGGCAGATTTGCAAAAAGACATTGCAGTTCATGAAATAGCAAAATTGTGTCTTTGTTATATCTTCATTCAATGAAACCTCAGAAAATGTGGTTGCTTGTTTAGATTTTTGCCTCAGCCTTTCAGTATTGGTCAGGTTTTAGTGTGCAGGCTTAGCGTCTTTACTGGGTTCAGGTTTCTTGTGCGTCCTAAAAAATAATGGGCTTTTCTCAAACAGGCAGCTTCTGTTGTGCTGGCTTCAGCTTTTGCTCAGTACAGAGGAGAGTTGATGATTTCATTGAAGTATGTCACGCCTACAAAGTCAACGTCAGGGAAAACCAAAGGTAAAAAAAACAACTTCGATAAGAAAACTGCTTTTAGCTCTGATACACTTTGCCTCAAATTTCTAAAAGTGTATGTCTTCTCCTCTTCAGGCAAAAAAGCAGTTCCCAATGAAGAGGGTGAGCTGCATGTCCTGATTAAGGAAGCAAAGAATTTGACAGCAATGAAACCAGGAGCCACATCAGACAGCTTTGTTAAAGGGTTGGTAATGAACTGGCAATACTCACTGTTTTCAAACAAGTATTCGTCTTTTTAAAGTGACCTGGTGTGTCCTGCTATGCAGGTATTTGTTCCCAACTAAGGCAAAGAACGCAAAGAGGAAGACGTCAGTGGTGAAGAAGAACCTGAACCCCCACTACGACCACACGTTTGTGTACAAGGAGCTGGCTCTGGAGCAGCTGAGGGGAATGTGTCTGGAGCTGACTGTGTGGGACAAAGAGGCCATGCTGAGCAATGAATTCCTGGGAGGAGTCCGACTCAGCTCCGGAATAGGTATAAGACAAATCTTTGTAAATCCTGATGTTTTCTTTTTCACCTGGCTTTCAGGTCTTACATGTGAAATGTAGTTTGAAGCGAATATTCAGTGTTTCGATCTTGTTTTGAGCAGTGGGAGGGGAGCAGTGGCTTAAAACTGGACTGAAGTTGGATTTAATTAATTTCAATAAAAAGAGCAAGTAATGCCATATCTATCTTCTTCCACTTTAAATGGTTTTATTGTAAAAGTCTCACTGTCTTTGAGAGACACTTTATTTTATATTACTGCTAAAGCACCTACAAGACATCCATGTGTTTTTCTCCTGTGTGAAATTAACAGAGTAAGGGCTTTCTGCCAACACTAATTCTGATTTCACTGTGTAATCTTCATCCCTGCAGGCAGGGTAAAAGTAGGAAAAGAGGAATTGGAATTGGACTCTGTTGATGAAGAGGTAAATCTGTGGCAGAAGATGATGCAGTACCCCGACTCATGGGCAGAGGGCACTCTTGTACTGCGCTCCACTATGGGCAAGGCCGAGGGCAAATGAGGATATCACAGGCCTGGACCCTCGAAAAGAATCCACAGACTGGAACAGAGAGAAGCCGAGGCCTCCGAGACAAACACAAGAATTTGGATTTGTTTATCTTTGCAAGCTTGTCTGACCAGAAGCTTCTCTACTGAAGTGAGTAGTCACACAGTTCGTCGGCCTACTGATCGCCACACATCTGCTCACATCTGCATTCCTGTACAGGGTTCATCTTACACACGTCCTCTGACTGCAGTTACTGTTCAAAAATGTGCCAAAGAATCACAACTATAAATTTATTTTTAGAGCATTGACATTAAAATTCAGGCTGTATATATTATTGCAATCCAAAATCATGCACAGCACTTAGCACAGAAACGGTGCTTTCATCTGTCATTCTTTTCTTTATAATTGTGTACAGACTTACACTAATATGTGGAAAAATAATTCATAATAAACTGGTAATATACAGAGTATCGGGTGTTGCACGCAACAAATGGATGTTTAGGTTAATCATTGTGTTTTAGATTACTATCACATTAAAATTATATTTATTTAACTTGCATTAAAATCCCTTTATTTTAGATAATTAGTTGCATTTAAATGTAGATTTTATTATATTTACCTCCAAGGTTGCCTTGAATATTCTGTTCACCAAATAAAATTAACTCAACCCAACACATGTTTGATTTCCTCAACTCTGCAACTCTGAATCTAGCCAGTAACTTTCTGTCATACTTAACAGTTATTAGTATGAATAATTGGGGAATTTTGGCTTTCATAAAATTTCAGGTTTACTAACAAAGGTTGTTTTTTTTTTTTTTTTTAAAGAAAATTAGGAATTCACATCATGCATCTAACCAAATGTTCTACAGTCATGTTTCACTTCTTGCGCATATATTTGCTGGTGTGTTTTACTCCCAATTTTATATACTGTGTTTTCTGTCGGGATCATTTTCTGCACTCGGTGCCCCTCAGCTGATTTGATATAAAGCAAACAGTGCTAACACTTCAGTGTTTTATACTGATCACATTTGAACACGAGAATCTGCCGCCTCGTCCTCTTTTCCCGTCAAATGTTTTTCCTGACCTGGTTTCTCGTGGGTTTGTCCCTCCTCCTCTTGTGTTAGTAATGCTGATGAGTTTATTGCTCTGGCAACCAGGAAGGTTTATTAAATTAGTCACAGAAATCTCTGTGAAGCTCCAGCCTCTCTCGTTCCTCTTCATCCAGCATGAAGCTGTCTATGTAGGAGAACAGCTCATCCGACCCCATTGGCATAATGAAGCGTTCTCGGTCCAGTCCGAGCTCGTCCAGCAGAACCATGCTGAAGTAGAACCTGGAGATTCTGAATATTTGCCTACAGAGAAAGACAATACAAGCAATTACATTGTCTAAGTGACAGTCCACTCACCTTTGGATTTCACTTGTGTAAATAATCAATATTTTCATAGTAACAATGAGATAGCTCAGAAACCTACTGCTGTGCCCGATACCAAACAGCAGAGAGACAAAGTTAGCAACTATTTGGTGCACATGACAGAAAATTTTGCAGCTAAAGAGCCAAATATTTGCGTCGGGAGTTGATAGAGACCAAAAATGGAGCTAAAAGAAAGCAGAAATTTGACTTTGATGCGATACGTGGACAGAAACACAACAGCAAACCAATGCTAACGTTGCTAAAATGAAATGAATAAACACCTGTTCACTAACAAGTTTGCCATATCAACTTTATAATGTGATGATATGTCAGTGTTTGAGTGTTGTCATGTCCCCGAGGTTTAAAGAAGCATTATTTTAGTTTTTGTATTTTGGCCACTTGATGGCAGACCTCAAACACAACACTGATATCATGTGCTGGTGAGTCATGTTTTTGGGAACTAGACTGAAATAAGTTCAACGTTTACCTCTTTTTTTAGCTCTGAGGTCTCAGAATGCTTCACCACATGCATCAGCCTGTTGCTGACTGTCTGCTGTTTAGTGCTGGTCAGCAGCTACTGTGCTGTGGGTTTTTCTTTTTCTGTTGAAAACAGCTGTCTGCTGTGACCGGAAGAGACGCTATGACGGCAATGAGCGTGAACCAAAACAGGACAGTTGTGCCCGTAAACCGAGAATAAGAAGTCTGAAACACTGTAGATGTGTCGTGATAATTCTGTGTTCATCACTCCACGTGCTCAGTCACTTTTATTATTCTTATTGTTAGAGTATCAATTAGTTCAGCTATATATCTGAATCGTGAAGGCTTTCCATTCAATACTTTGTAAAATTCTTTGGATGCGATGATTTCCCCTCTTCTACTTCAACCTTTTTTTTTTTTTTTTTTTTCTGATTTGCCAGAGTGCTTCGCAATGCACTCACACCATGTGCCTCTGTATGCAATTCTCGGTTAGCTCTGGGATTTCTGTCAGTGGAGAGATTGAATGTTGGGGAGAGATTTTCCAGTCTGGAAAAATTGAGCAGTGCCCCTTACTCAAATTGCACAGTTGTTGGAAAAAAAAATCTTTATCTGTGCCTCTTGTAGGAAGAATTAGTCTCTGTACGTCTGTGTCTATTTCTGGCAGGAAATGGTGGACTTCAAAAGAATGCCACTGTTTTTCAGGGGAATCCGAGCCAGATGTTTACTATTGATGTTTTGTCAGTCCTGTCAAAATCCCATCACTGATACCCTGCCATGATTATGTAGCTATTTTTTTTTAGCCGTGTTAATCTTTGCAGAGGTTTTTTTTTTCATTAAAACTAATGGAGGCTACGTTTTTATTAGGAAACTCCTGACATTTAAAGAGTGAGGAGAAACAACTCTCTACTGTTAATGCCAGTGGGAGTAAAAAAAAAAAAAAGAAGCCATTTCAGGATGGACATGTTTCATTTCAAGGAACTTTTTTGCCAGAATGAACCATGAAACTGCTGAATAACTAAATGATGAAGTATGTGATTATTACCTCAAACCCTCAATGACTTCAGTGTGAAGCAGACTTTCTTTTATGCGGCCCGTCTCTCGAGGCGGCGAGCCCAGGAGCTCGATGACGGTCACATGTCGCAGGTCTAATCCGCAGTCTGATTTCTGTTGGAAACAAGAAAAACAGATTTTGGGGTTCTTTTTGTTCTGCAGAAATGTGTCGGGGAGATCATGTGAGGTCACGAGCCGCAAAATGTTCTCTGACTTGTATCATGATGTTCTGCAGCTGGTAGTCGGGGTCAGATATGTTGGGTGCAGAAAGGATGAGCAGTCGCCTCTTTTCATAGAACTGATCCAGGAGAGCAGAGGCTGTCGTTACATCGGATTTAATCTCCATTGCTACAAACACAAAGTCACAGTTACATCCTGCATATAATACTTCCTCACATGTACTTATGCATGTTGCCGTGTATACAATATGCAATTGGCAGCCAAGTTCTGTATTTAAATCACATTTTGTGTCCCAAAGAGGTCAAATCCTCCAATTCTTCACAGGAAAAGCAAAGACAACATGCAAGTAAATAAGGAAAACAAAATTGTTCAGGAGAACTTTATTGCTGTTTTGTTTTTGTTTTTTTATGGCCCCATTAATCCTCTCATGACCTCACAGGTTCATCTTGTGACTCTTTGTAAGGGTCAAGGTTGGGAACCACTGGCCTAAACTACCTAACTGTATGTAAAGTATATACTAATATCAGTCAATCTGCTCATAAGTCTTCTGTACTTTTACTTCAGTAAACTTGTGAATTCAGGACCTTTAATTGTAATGTGGTGTTTTTATATCATTGTATTTGTTACTTGTACTTTAAGCTCTGTTATACGGTGCTCTGTGCAGACTCAATACTCACGAACGCACTCCGCAGGGTTTCCACTCCAGCTGCGGTTGAACTGGCAGACACGACTAGACACCCCCCTCCGTTCATGTCCGCCATCACAGTGGTATTCACATGTTGCGCCGTAGTTATTCCCATCAGAGGAGCAGCTGAGGTAACCGTGCAGAGGTGGAGATAGTCCCGAACATCTTCTCACTGGACGGAGATCACGGCGGACACAAAGAATTCAGCGTGTCGTCATGTACAGTCCAACACTGGCCTGAAGTTCACGTGTTGTACTTAAACTTGTGTCAGTTTGGCAGCTTACCCTCAACACGTACAATAAACTTGCAGGCTGCTCTGTTTCTGGCCTGATCGTACACTTTGTAACGGATAATGTTTGCTCCCTCTTCGAATTCGGTGTCTGGCTCCTTGCCCACTAATATCACTCTGCAGAGAGAGGCCAAATGTTTCATTTCCTTGTAAAGTGAAGAGGAAAGAAGGGAATAAAATGAAAGGAGTGACATACTGGAGTGATTTGTCAGCAGTATCTGTGGCAGCGGGGGGGTCCCAGGTCACCCTGGCCGTGAGCTTTCCAGGCCCCGCGAACTTGAGTCTGGACGGAGGACACTTGATCTTTGGGGGATCAGTGTCTGAAATAAACCGTTGGAAAACTTGAAAACAATACTGAAGACATCAGAGGAAGGAAATTGATTTTTAAAATAGTCGCGCCGCTACTGAAATTAAAAAGCTGAATATGAACACTGAAACAAAAGAGGCCCCGGCTTGAATTCAGTTCAAAGGACGCAGCAGGAAATCCCCTTGTTTTTTGCAAGAGTGGACACAAAGGGAGCCGTCTTTGTGAGAGAATGATGGAAAACTACACACCGCTGCAGATGGACTGAATTGAAATCCACATTATGGCAGTAAGTTAAAACTGTAGTTGACAGACAAGACTTGTGACTTTGAACGTCTGACCAGCTGTACACTAAGACGGTGCCGTGTACCTGAACACACTGGCTGCACTCCGCTCCATGACCCCCCGTGCTGGCAGGTGCGTGAGTGCTCCCCCTCGATGCGATAGCCGGGGTCGCAGCTGAAGCCACACCTGGAGTCCACCACAAAGCCCTGAGTGCAGCTGTATCTGCCGTGTGGAATGAGGGCCAGCACGTGGCAACGCATCCCTGAAGCAAACGCACACGACGTGTTGAGTGAAGGGTCGACACAGACTCAATATACAGAATGTCTTCGAGAGAAACGGATAATCCCACCCAGTAAATCGTACTAATTATTACAGTTGGGCACTGTAGTCTCAAACTACTGTCACTAGAACATGAAATAGAGTAGTTGTTGGGGACTACTTTCAGCAGCGGATTAACACAGATTTGTTGTACCAGTGAGTAAAATGAACTTTTCCAGTGTTGAATAAGTGAACATGTCAACAAGTGCCACAGTGTTGATAATTTGTGTTTCCATAGTTCCTGGGCAACAGTGAAGGTTTTTGTTGTTGTTGTTGTTTTTAATAAGCTATAACACTTTGAATACACACAGTCTTTTCATGGGATTTGCTAATAGTAGGAAAATCATAGCATACTAATAATTAATCCTCCGATACAAATTTAAAATTGAAATCGTACTGCGGCAGTAAGCGGTCCCTGACCAGCGGCGGTTGGCGAGGCACTGAATCGAGCTTCTTCCCAGCAGCCGGTATCCTCGGTCGCAGCTCATCTCACAGCGGGTCCCCAGTGTGCTCCTGTAGGCCCCGCCGCGGGGGGAGTGGCAGGTCACCTCACCATTGGTCAGACCCGGAGAATGGCACCAGTTAGGGTCTATTTTTAAAAAGGTGCAATATGTAATATTCAAGTCCTGTGTTGTAATACCACTCGGTACCTTAAGAGGCGCTAGTGAGTCGCTGTAGAGTTCAATCTGCCCTCAGTCTCTCTGGGTTTCAACAGTTTGATTGAATTTGGTGTTTTTCTTGCCTTGGCTTGGCTTTTGTTAGAAGTTGGCTTTGCTGCTTAGTTTTTAGAAAGACCGTAGCAGGAAGAAGACGGCCACTGCAAAGTCATATCTTGACGCTATTTGCATTGTTTATCGGTACAGTTGATCTTGTCATTACCTGAAGTAAAAATCTGTTTTGAATTGTCCAAACAAGGTCAATACACCAGTTGTTGTTGTTTTTTTTGCAACATAAAATTGCCTCAGTTTGGTAGCTGGCGAGATAACGAGCGAACCGAGCTGGCGACGCAGCTATTCTAATTGCTCTGAACAACAGCTAGCTTCATGCATCAACACTGTCAGTAACGTTATCCAACAACTACCTTTATAAACTATCGCTAAACGGCATAAACAGCTGTTTTTCTAACCGGTCAACAAGACAACGAATATATGAGCATTGATGCAAGTTGAAGCTTCTTGGTTAAAGATCATGCCGAGAGTGTTACTTGATATTAATACCAATGATTGGCATGACATCACCCTCTAAAACAGCATCTATCAATGCAGCTACATTAACTTTGCTGGCAGATTTTTCGATTGAACTATGTCACATTTACAAACCACAGAAGCTGGTTGATGGGTTTTTTTCAACTGCACATTCAAACATCACACAACAATAACACCGTTGGTTGTCTGTTTTCTTGTTTGTTTAAATCTTTGAACTATTGCTTAGTTTTAATTTAATTATTCTATTTTATTGTATATACTGTGCATTTTTATATTTAATATTTTACTGTTTTATTGCTTTCCTGTACCTATAATGCTGCTGTAGCGAAAAAAAACTTGCCCTTGTGGGATTAATAAAGTAACTATCTATCTAACTAAACAACAGATTTATGTCCCAACCATATTATACAGATACATGAACACATCTCTCAACTATCTTACATAGCCTACATAAATACAGACATAGACATTATTGCAAAGCTTCTTAAAGCTGCATGTGTTAGCTACACAGTGTTAGAGTATGAGAGAAAAGGCTGATTGTTTACTGTACGGTGGGCCGTACTGTCATATGGCCCAACCCCCAGTGTGGGTGTGTTTTCCCAAACGTACTTTGGTAGTCTAGTTGAGGAGTGTCGTCTTCCACTGCAAAGTCATTATGGCTGTCGTGCAAAATGGTCCCGGAACCAGCTGGAAAAACAACAGCAAACAAACATTTTCACAAGTTTCCTAACTGCAAGATGTCCAAGGCTGACTCACAGGTCCGTGAAATATTGTGATTGAGGCGTACAAAATGTAGGTCATACAGAGGCAGGCGGACATGCGCCTGATTCTCCCCACTCAGTCTCATTTCCATAACTTCCTTTCAGGCTTCCTTTAACATGAGACCAATAACATTCCTGTCCAAAGACACCTGGATATTAAATCAGTGACTCTAATGGAAACTGCTGAGGGTTTTAAACCTGCGAGCAGCATCAGAAAACACAAACATCTTTCAAATGGTTTGAAGATCATGTTGTGTCTTGAATAAACTGCTGTAGACGTGAGCACAGAGACAGTCTGTTAGACTTGATGTGGTCGTGTTTTCTAGCTTTTATTATGTGGTGAAACTTAACAGTAAATTCGACAAGCATTCGGACAAGCAGCATGTTTTCATTACTCACTTGGACAGTGGGCCTCTTACTCATCACTTTCCATGTTTCACTGTTATCCCGTTGTCTCAGCAGTAGCGCTTCGGGCACATTATCCCTTTCGAAATCCAGAAAATGACTCAAAGGGCTGCCAAACTTTCCAGCCTGTCAACCTCCACCCCCATCTCAGCTCCTGCTCTGCTTCCTTTGCTTCTGCTCAGTTCTGTTGGTTTTCTTGGCACACTTAGCCTTGAACAAATGTGGGTCACCTTAACACACTTTCTATTAATAATGACGCATCACATTCAACTTCCCAAACTCTGGAAGCTGCTCCGGATTGTGGATGAAACCCGACGTTAGCATTTTAGCTCATAAAGAGCCAAATGTTCCACTCAGTAACACATCTAATGTCCACAGAGAATTAAGAGAAAATAAACAGGATAAGATCATCGGTCTGAAGTTCTGCAGGGCCCATGCAGAGACAGACATTACCTCAGGTGACATGCACCATCATGCATATAGCTATTAAAATCATGTATTTCTAATTACATACAGGGCCTGAGGAAACTGTCCTCCACTTACTGTCAGTGCAGTTTTGAGATACTTGTACTTTTCTTGAGTATTTACATGTGTTCTTTTAATCTTCTACATTTATATGTAGTTACCTTTCAGTTTAAGATTTTTGGATATAAACTAATAGAATAAAACACGAATGAAACCCGAAAGATTGTCCAGTTTCCTATTGTGCAAAACGAAAAAGCATCAAATCCACAGAACCAGCAAATGTTTGGCCTGAAGATACGCTAATTATTTGAACTTTCAGAATATTTTTTATATAGATTTATCATGTTGAACTGGAGCTTTATACTCAAATAAAGAATCAAAATTCTTCTTCTGACACTTGACGACTGAGGGTGCAGAATACCAAGACCTTGACACCCGCTGTGCATCAGACACCAGTCACAGTGCCGACTTTACCGCAGGCACATGCATACTGCAGGCAGGCTGAGTCCGTGCAGCAGGGATGAGTCGTGACACGAGAAGGTTTTTCCCTGTTTGAGCTTTCATCTATCTCTAAAGACAAAGACGAGATAACGACCCTTTCAACCCCTCTACATCTTCGTCCACAGGTGCTCCTGGGTGAGTCTCCGGTCACGTTATCATCCTGCAGGATTAAATGACGGCTTTAACACACTCGGCCCAGAGGGGGGACTCCTCAGTAATTAACTGGCCGTGATTGGAGCCGAGCTGTAATTAAACTGCCTGGTCAGCCAGCAGAGAGGAGCACCGAGGGGGGGGGGGGGGGCAGCTGCAGCTACAACTACAGCTCATTTTAAATTCACCCCGATTGGATTCTGGCCAGTTTCATGTTTGGAGATGTTGAGGAGGAGCTCTTCATTCCTAAAAGGATGACTGGGTTTTTGTATTCATCCAGTCACCTCAGAAATTCAGCACATCTGCGTCTCATAGAAATGCTGTTACTGCTGAGATGAAAGTATTTCCCAGCTGCAGGGAAGGAAGAGGTTTGAGTGTTTCCAGCAATCGAACATATTATACTCACGTGTTTATAAATGGTCTTGGATAAGACTTACAAAGAATCAAAAAAAAGTAATTACTTTAAAAAGATACATTTATGATTCAAGTTAAAAATTTCAAGAATTTATACTTGAAAATTTCTATCTTTATACTTTCATCAAACTGCACTAAGAAGCAAATACACAATATGTACTATTACAATAATCCAGTCATATACTGTAATATAACAGCTTGTCTGCATTGCTCATACTTGTACTTAAAAAAACATGACTTTCACTTTCTTGTATTAATGTTTACTTAATCAAAGGATCTTATTCCACCAGTGGAACCAAATGAAATGTGTATTAAATGAAATACAATTAAACACTCTGAAGGGGTTTTCTTACCTTCTCTGCTCAGACTCATGAACTCACCTGTGAACAATAAGATCAACACAGCAGCAGTGCGGCTCAGAGACATGTCAGAAACGCAACACCCTTGGAAAAGAAAAATACGTTTTTTCGGGCAGGATGGTTCCCAGAGTCCAACAGAAAAGGATCAAATAAAAAGTTATAATCCAGGGAAGGTTAATAACTGCTTTGACAAAATGCTTGACTTAATAATGTCCGCTGAGAACAACAAGAGTCCCGTCTCATCAGAGTCTCCGAGGTTTTTGTGGAGCGAGGATCCCGCTGGTTCATCATCAAAGACAAACCACTTGGTGGCACTAACGGACTTCTGTTTCTGTGTTTCCTCCCACTGCTGCATTAAACATGATAATAAACTCCACCCCTTGAAAGTAAAGGTTTCAGACTACAAATGGGGCCTATTATAGGGAATTTATCCTTTCTGCAGCAAATCATTGGTTATTTTGTATTATTTAAAAATATATATATATATATTATCGTAACAATGTCATAGTCAAATTGTTTATTATATGTAGGCTACTTTCAAATGTTTACACAGTGTTGCAGACATGAAATCAGGAAATACACTGCAATGCACAAATAGAGCTCAAGAGGAGTGGCTGCTGTTTTGAATTTATCACATGCAGGCCTTAATTTGTTTAGAAAATGTCCCACCTCAGGAAGTGTGTTGCTGTAACACACTACAAGAGGAAAACGTCATTTAAGTAGATAACACTTTTTTTTTTTTGGGGGGGGGGGGGATCAATCTTCATGTTTGTCTTTAAACAAGCGCCATGGTGTGTTTTATTTACCCCATGCAGCTGATGTAATTCACACCAAACATGAAACTGTCACGTCACACGTATGCATTTGATTTTAAAGACGGATTAAATGTGAAAGGAAACAGCGCTGGTGCCGTCAAAATAAAAGCACACGTTTTGACAAGTAGTCAATAGCAATAGCATGCATTTCAATATATTGCAATTGATTCCCTTTTTTTATGAATATCTATTCACCTAATAAAATAAATTTAAAAAAAAAAGTTTTTAGTCTTGGTTTTTATCTCATTTCAGTCGGTTTCATTTTTTATTGCAGCAAAACAGGTTTGTCAGGAAAACAGACTGAGGAAGCTTGTCACAAGAAAAAACTGTGACAAATGTTGCATGCACCTGATGAATTTATTTATGAATTCAAATAGTATAATATCGACAATATATTATCGACTTGTAAAATATAGCAATACAAGGCCTATGCTGTATCAATTTTCCCCCTCAAGTCAAACACATTTACCTCATCAATTTTTCTTAAAATCATCAGACTTACTGAGCCATAATTATGAAATTGATTAAATAAAAACAATAACAACCTTTTCAGTACAGTCGGGTCTGACTTTTTAAACCAATAATTGTCACCATGTGTTGGTTCTGTTTGTCTATTTATTCGTATTTATTTGTTTAATCATATTCCCAAATCTTTTTTTTTTATTTTTTTTTTTATTATCTTTTCCCAAGCAGAAATTGGTTGTGTGCCGAGTCCGCATGAGGATTTTGGTCAACTACAGGAAAACTGTATCAACACCCTTGGGGTTTCATTTTACCGACTGTATCCACCATGTTGGTCAGTTTATGTGGTTTTATTTATTTAATCATATTCCAATTTATTTATTTATTTTTTTCCCCTGGCAGAAATGGGCTGCGTTTCAAAGTCTGCATGAGGATTTAGGTCACCTCGTCAAACTGCATCAACGTCCTGGTGTTTTATTTTGGCGGCCGTATCCGCTTGCACATGCGCTGTTTTGAATGTCGTTGCTGCGGACTTGACGCAGCTCCGCTCCGGATGAAGGAAATCTATTTATCCCTTGAGGAAAGTGAATCTGGGTTAGTGACGACACTTCCCCCTCATTCCTTGGCTCTATCGCTGAAGTTTTTTTTTTTCTTTTCTTTCTGTTGGCTCTCTGCTCCGGGACGCTGTAAAGTGAACTTTTTTTTCTCCCTCTCTCTCTTACAGGTGAAAATTAAAAAATAAAAATAAAAACCCGCAGCATGTCGCCGCCGTCTCGACGGCTTCAGACGAAGCCAGTGATTACCTGCCTGAAGACTTTCCTCATCTCCTACAGCCTCATTTTCTGGGTGAGTGTAAAATGGGGGACAACAGGCGAAAAGAAGCGCAGCAACAATGGGCTCAAAGCGGCGCCGATGCCAACGAGGCCGACGACATGGATTCCTCAAATCGCGGCAGCGGTTCAGTTTGTTGACTAAATTTTCCCTAAAAAAAAAAAAAAAAAAGTCAGGTCGGAGTTAGTTTCGTGGTGACGTGAACAACCACTTGTTGAAAGTCCGATAATCAGCTGTTAGTGTTTACGTCACCGAAAACATTTCACCCAATCTCGGTGTCACTTTATTTACAACACATTTGATAAGTCATTCAATTACGCTATATATCTTATTCTGGTTATACAGTCTGATTTCATTAACTTAATGCTGCACCGAATAGTCGTATTAATCATCTAACGACAGAAAATTAAACCCGCAGAGCCACGGGTACTTTAATAAGCACATTTGTTTTTGTAATTTATCATGTGCAAGTGGAGTATCCTGTTTATCTAGCTTCATGTTGGGGCAGCAACCAACAACTGCTTTAAAGATGTATGTAAGATGTAAGCCCCATCGTGTCCAGTCGTGTCTTGCTTTGTCCGACCAATAGTCCAAAAACCCAAATATGTTCAGGTTTAAATGAGGTACAAATCATCACGTTGTGGAAGCTAGAATAAGAGGAACGTTTAGTGTTTTTACTCTTAAATTCTTTATGTGATGAGGATGGACTGATTATTCTGTCTTGTCGACATATCGGTTATTAACAATTGCTGCAGCTATAATTTGATGCCTTTCTTTGTTATTTACAACAATAAACTGAATATCCTCAAAGCCTCAACTGTTGATCAAACGAAACAAGCAATCTGGATCCATGACTTTGGACTGTGGGAAAATATAACACGATAGACTACAAATGAACTCGGAACAAAATAATCACCATCTCCTACTACACTTAGGTTAATGTGTATTTACAAAGAATAAACATTAAATTGTCCTCTGAAGAAAATGGGCACTTATCGTGGCTCTCCCTGTTAATCTTTGTGCCAAGCAAACAGCCATCTAATGCTGCTGCTTAACACAAAGTTCAGGTCTGTGCTCTTATCTGGCAATTTATTGCTGCTGGCTGGTTGAGCCGATGCTTCCCCTCAGGCTAATGACTTGTGTGGGGGTCGTTAGAGGAAAAGATGCAGAGAAGATTGAACCGCAGGCCGAGGCCAGAAGCAAATCACGGCTGTGTTTTTTCTAAAACATTGACAGATAAATAAATAGTCCGCAGCATATTAATCACATATGTCGTGTGTGTGTGTGACGGAGGTGGAAGGAGAGTTTATCAAATGTAAGGAGGCGGCTTCCTGTTTGACACGGAGATACAATCTCCCCTTCAGCTCAGCTCCACTTGTTCCCCTGAGAACAGTGAGGATTTAATAAAGGAAATCAATAAGGGAAATTGTGTTTTTCCTGGATTCAGCCCATCTTGGTTCTTAAGTAAAAAATCTATCCCTGATATTTGGCAGCTTTGGTGTAGATCACTAGTCTGTCTGAGTCGATATGCAGCAAAACTTACATTTCTACAGCAAAATTATGACAAAAGAGGTCAGCTGGTGTCAATCAGACAATTAATTTAGTGATTTATTTATCAATTGTGACAATTGTCACATTTATAAAACTGAAACTAGAAAATGTTTGGCAGTGTTGCTTGGAAAAGAAGGACTTAATAATCAGAATTGGTGGCGACAAATTTTCTAAAGATCCTCTGAACCATGAATTAACTAATATAATGAACAACTCCACATTTGTTATTGATTAATTTGCTGATTATATTTGAAATGTTTTTCTTGGTGATCAGTTACAAGTTTCCACAGGGGTATATATTTGGTTGTACAACCAACCTACAATTGCTGCAGATGAATTTGTCTTAATTTACTGTAAAAATACCTGAATTTGTTCAAGCCCAAGTCTGATCAAATCTTGTATCCGCTCTGCTTTTTATTAGCAAAAGAAAAAAAGGGCCCAAAAATTCAGCAAATTATTAAAAGTAAATGGCTTCTTTTTTTTTCTTTTTTTTTAATCTGTGAAACAAACCTTGAGTCAATGTTAATATTCAAATTTTAGGTATTAAGCATGGTGCGATTCCTTATTTGGGAACTGAAAGCCATTGAAAGCGAATCTTGATGAGGTGAAGACGATGGAAAAGAATACCGATTTGACCAAATGCTCCCGGACCCAAACTGACCAGGCGGCTTTCAGCCTTTAATCTTAAGGTTTCGTGTCCTGAAAACCCTCCTCGTCTCGCTCTCTCTCTGCGCCTTTTTGATGCCGGAGCTGAATCGTCCTGCCGTTGTCTTCAGTTCACAGGCGTGATCCTGCTGGCCGTTGGAGTGTGGGGGAAGTTGAACCTCGAGACCTACTTCTCCCTGGCTTCTGAGGAGAGCACCAACGCGCCATATGTCCTCATTGGGACCGGAGCCATCATCGTTATTTTCGGGCTGTTCGGCTGCTTTGCTACATGCCGCGGCAGCCCGTGGATGCTCAAACTGGTCAGTGAAGGATCAGTGAGAAATACTTCCCCCCCCCTCCCTCAGAAATGGCCTCGCGTAACCGTTTCTCTCTTTGCTCCCACAGTATGCCATGTTTTTGACCTTGGTGTTCCTGGCTGAGCTCGTGGCTGGGATCTCGGGCTTCATCTTCAGGCACGAGGTGAGACACCGGCTCAAAACATCAAAAATCTGATTTCAAAATGAGCGACATCAGCTCGTAGAAATGTCATCTGCTTTGCTCTTAATTCACCAGATCAAGGCCAACTTGGGCGACGCCTTTACAAAAGCTGTGATGTCCTACAACAGCACCGACGGCACCAGCAGCAGCACTGCAGTCGACGTCATCCAGAAAACTGTAAGTGGGAGGGTTTCCATAATGGTGTTACAAAGGGCTTTTAGAAACCACCTCGACACTGAAGCACTGCTGCTCTTGTCACTGGTGTTTATAATAGGTGATCCAAAACAGTGATACAGTGTCATCACTCATTGTTTTGTGGCGAGAGATCCATCATCCAGATGTTGTTTTTGTTTTTTTATTCTTATAAACAAACCTTTTCTGTTGGAAAAAGTAGTCTGTTACAACTTTGAGTTCATTTTGTTGTACATTTTTTTCCATGTAGTTGCATTGCTGCGGGGTGAAAAATTACACTGACTGGGGTAAGACGGAATATTTTAGCGAGAAGGGCATCCCCACCAGCTGCTGTAGAGACATCGCCAACTGTTTACCGGATATCTTGAAAGACCTGAAACAGGCTGAGGCAGAGGTGTACCTAGAGGTGAGTTAAGAAACACGCACGGTGTTCAGCTCCAAAACTGACCCCACTGTGTTTGTAGAAATCTTTTAAAGCCTGTATTTTCCCACCGTGCAGGGCTGCTTCGCAAAGGTCACCGTCGTGATGGAGGGAAACCTGGGAATCATCGCTGGGATCTCTTTTGGAATTGCATTTTTTCAGGTACGTCACATATTCTCCTGATGTCTAAGTATAAAGAGTGCAAAAGCAGAACGGTTATTGACTCTCATTCTGAGCCGCAGGTGGCATTAGCAAGCCTAATAACTGTTGGCAGAAAAACACGATCAACATTTATTCCTCTTCAGCCGCAGTAAACACAACATGCGCCCGACCAGAACTGGTTTATTCAGAGATTGACAAGATATCTGAGGCTGACAAACAGTCAGTTAAGCTTGATGAACATCACATTTACAGTTATGTGCTGACTCTCCCAGAAACACTCGCACGCACCACAGAGCCTCTCGTGCTGTAGCAGATAAAAAAAAAAAAAAAAATGTCTGAAAGGGTCAAAGATCTTGACGTCCTTGACCCTCTTACGATCCACGTCTCCTGCAGTTGTTACTCCCTTTACTCCTGACGCGCCTCCTATTAATTTGAAGGTGAAGGGACTCTTATGACTCTTTTAAGTATTTTATAATAGTGAAACCTAATTTCACCTGCTGCTCCTCATCTTCGTCGCTGCCTTCGTAATGTGGTTGCTGCTGCTCTCTCATGCAGCCGTGTCTTGACAGATTAAAACTGTAAAAGGCAGAAAAACGATACTATCCAGATCCAGAATTTTCCATTCGCACAAGGACAAAAGGTTCATGTAGTGTATTTGAATTAAAACTGTGTCAATGTTTTCATTTCGTCTCAGCTCATTGGGATATTCCTGGCCTGCTGCTTGTCTCGATACATCACCAACAACCAGTATGAGATGGTCTAACAGTCACCCGCCACAGGTAGGGCTTTTTTATTTTTCTCTAGTTCCTACATTTGAGGGGAAGTGAAGCTGTTTCTCGTTGGCACATTAAATCGTGTTTTTTTCCACACAGATTGTGAACTTCCCTCGCCATCTCAATTACTACAGCTTTGATTTAATGACTTCATGTTCAAATGCAAACCGAAGTGAGCTGTCCTTGTAACCACCTGTCTGTTTTCTGTTGGCAGGTCACTGACTGGCAGCTCCTGGGACAAACTGAACTGAGATTTTAATATTGTGTGCGCTAGTTAATATCATTTTAGAGAGGGAAAACACTCGCTGCTTCTTCTTTTATTCAATCTCACCGGTGACAAACAAGCAGAAGGGAAAAAATGTTAAAGCGAAATCATGATCGGATGATAACCACTGCTTCATTTGACCAAAAAGAAAGGGGACCCCGGACAATTCAGAGACCATTTGCTATTCCAAGGATTTAGTTGTAGCTGTCATGGCATACTTGTCACTTTTTCTCATGAGTTTAATTTGTCAACATTTCCGTTTCTTGTCTTGCGGCTGCCTTATTTTGTAATTTTGCTCAAATTAGTCTGTAGTTAAGCAGATAATGTCTAGAAAATAAGCTGATAAATGTGTATCTCTGTGTGAAACTTGTCCAAGAGATGGACGAGAGGTCGCCGCCATGAAATCAAGGATATGCGATTTATCAGTTGTTTGGAAAAACGATCCTTCCTGATAATGTGGGCCAGAACCGTTGAAAGCCTGCGTGTGCCAATTACAGCCGACCAGCCAACTTCATACGACAGTTTTCAGTGTTAAATTGTTATTCTTTTGTGGATGCATGTGAAATACTTGGGGGGAAAAAAAAAAAAAAAAAACCCAGATTAAATCCAGTGTCTTTAACCGAGTGTGTTTCCTGCAGCTCAGAATGTGTCTGTTCTGCAGCCGTTTGCTTCTACGGCCATTTGAAAAGATGCAACACAAATATTCTGGCGGACAAACATGCCTCACTTATTCTGAGGCTCCTAAAGGAGCCAAACAAAATGCATGCAAGATGTGAAAAGCATTCAGTTTTCCAGCATGAAGAACAACTTTTGATATCGGCCCAATATTTATGGACACGAGTTTCAAATAGCATGTTGGTCGTTTGATTATGAGGCTTCTGTCTGTGGTTTATTTGACCAAATAAACGCATGTGCATACACTTATAAAACAATGTGACAAAAAAACTAGAAGTGCTCATATTCCACCACAGCTGCAGAGACTGATAATATGGGCTTTATGTCTGTAGATGAAAACGTTATTTTTTTTTTTTTTTTTTAAATGCATATCTGATGTGTTTTTTTTGGCTCTTGCGTTGCACATTTGCATAGATTCTCTTAAATCACCTCTGCAGTCTGTTGTTTTACATACAGACAGGAACATCTGAGGCCTGTGGAGGGGATGCGTGCAAAGCTTTCAAGCTTTACTTCCTGTCATAACAACCAAACACACCAGAGTACATATCAGGGAAAATAAATATCAACACAGTCAAGGCTTAATGAACTCAAATTCCTCCGCAGGCCTCGAAGAGCTGTTGCTCATTTTCAATGCGTTGAAGCGGCCTGATAACAAACGCTGAGCATTGCGAAACAAAAAGAGTGCAATAGTATTGATCAGTGGGCTTCCTGCACGTCGTGCGCACTCGGATGACTCCCGTCACAAGTCAACACATAGAACATTTCGATCGGTGTTTCACGAATACTCTCATCTCTAATGATGGCATGTTTAAGTAAAAATCACAAACATTATCGCACGAGTGACTGATTTTCCAACTTCAACTCTTATTGGGTATGAGGTTCATTTTCATAGAGCATAGAAGATTTATGGTTATGATGTCATTTTGTTATTGGTTTTTTGGGGTTTTTTTTTTTAAAGATTTGGATCATTTAAAAATATTCAGATTTAGGGAAAACACTGTAGTTCAATGCAAATATATGAAGTAATTTGTGTGTTCCCAACCTGGATTGGGGTCCAACAGAAATGTCAAAAGCTCAGAAGATTAACAAAAAAATAAAAGACATGAAAGTTTACTTCTGTAAAACAAAAATGAGTTATTTGTAAACTAATGGATAATTGTACACCTGCAAGCTTCTAAAACACATTCAAACTTAGAAAAAAAAAAAAAACAAACTGAGGAAATAGTTGACTTAAACACTGGTCTTGTTTAGGAAAACCAGAAAACAACCTTCTCCTTTAAAATAATTAAAGATTATAGTGAAACTGAGCATTACATGTGCACCATGAGTGACAGGTTTATTCCCACAAGTCTAGAACAATAAATCTTATCAGTGTGCTAATGGGTTTATCGATTGTTGCACTTGCCAAAAAACATAAACTTAAACCGACAAAGTCTAACCACTAGGTGGCAGTGCTGTGCAACAATAAGCCTTTATAAACAGTCTGCAGTAAACTGCGACAGCTATGGATTAAAAAGTGACTCTGCAAGCGGAAAAAAACAAAAACAAGATCTAACTATGCTAATTTGACTCAAACAAACCGTTCGTCGTGTTATTTATGAACTAAATAAACTAAACTTAAGACACCTGACGCACAACGTGCAGCTCTACTCGCACCCGTGTTGCCTTCAGGGTATAAAACTGTCTGAAAAGGATGAGAACTAAATGGGGTGCAGCAGCTAATTGCAGACAAGCCCTGGACAAATACATTTGACTGGCAGCTGCGGGGTCTTCTCTCATTGGTCAGATTTGGATCAGACGCTGTGGAAGCCCGCCCACATTCTGCCCGCGGTCCAATCAGCTCTGCAGAAAACGGAAGGTGGGCCGGGCTACTCTTTCTTTCCTACCGCTCAGACCCGGCTATCGGTTATAAAAACTGTGTTTTGATGCTCGTCAGTTGGGGAAATTTTTCACTTTCCTTCCTGGCAGGTGGTGTGTGGTGACTGAGACGACTTGGTATATATATCTAACCAGCGCGCCAACATACACTTTCCTCAGGTTCACCTCGTTGGTTCAGGTCAGTCTGCTTCCCTTTTTTTTTTATTTTTTATTTATTTATTTATTTTTTATTCAACGCCTCCGACGCGAGTCGCCTCTAGTATTTCAGAAACAGGAAGCCAAGGTCATATTAATGTGATTCGGCTATTTCAATGCGGCAAAAAAAAAAAAAAAAAAAAGAAGAAGCCGATTATCCATAATAGTCGAAATGTGTTTCGTCGTTTTGGAGTTTAAAAGTGCATCTTTGATTGCGATGTGAAGGATAGCGAAGCCCTTATTTCCTGTAGCCAAGCGGTTCTCCGGTGTACTTGCAGGTTGCGCCGTAACCTCGTGCAAACCTTTTTGCTCCAGAGGATATTTGGCTTTGTTCTGCTGAGTCTGCTCAATCTTTCCTGGGTCCTCATGTCTTTTTTTGTTTTTTTTTTCCTTCTTCTTCTTCTTTTTTTTTTCCCCACTTCCTCCTGCAGATCAGCTCCGCCTTTTTTTTTTTTAAGATCAAAACCCACCTGCCTGCTACCACACAAAGTAACCAAGCCCCAAACTATAAGCCTTCATCATGATGCAGATCGACTCCGCCAGCAACAAGCACTCCCTCATCAACGTAATGCACCGCTTCATAGCAGCTGCCAACAACATGGACGAGACCATTATGGTGCCGAGCCTGCTGCGAGACGTGCCGCTGGAGGAGCAGGCGGCCGGCGAGCTGGAGGCCAACAACAACGAGCCGCCGTGTCCCAACAAGCAGAGGGACATGTACGAGCACTACCTGCTCCTCAAGTCCATCAAAAACGACATGGAGTGGGGGCTGCTCAAGCGGGAGATGAGCAGCGGCGCCAGCTTCCTGGAGATGGCCGTGAAGCAGGAAGAGCAGCAGCCGGTGACCGGGGATCTGACCGTGGATGACAACTCTGACCTGGAGCACCAGTTTCACTATCACCTCAGAGGACTGTTTGGCGTGCTGTCCAAGCTCACGACGCAGGCGGACCACCTCACCAACAGATACAAGAGAGAAATTGGAGGGGGGAACTTCATGAGATAGAAGTCCCTTCACTTTCTCCCCCTTCCCCCTTTCCCCATCCCCATCCCCTCCCTTGTCCTCCTCCCTCCTGATGGCTTGACTTGCAACAATGGGATGTTTTGTGAAGGGTGCTCCGGCTCTTCCAATAAATCTGTCAGAAGGTGAATTGACCAGGGCAACCAACCACTCTCTCTGTCTCTGTCTCTCTCTCTCTCTCCTGAATAAGCCACAGTCCTAACCTCACCCTGCTTCCTCCCCCCTGGACACCAGTGAAACCTACAGGAGTCTGCCGGCCTGCTTTGCAGCGGTGGTGGACACTTGTGCTGGGTGGAGGTGTGTACCGAATCTGTAGTCCAGATGAAGCACAGCTCTGGTTTACGCAGAACCTTGCCCTCAATTTTTGTCTCGCCATTTCCAAATTGAAACATGAATTTTTGTCACCAGAGTCGTGTGTTGGATTGTGAATATATATATATATACATACATATATATATATATAAAGGTTTCTGCCAGTAGGAGATATTGGATGCTGGTTATTCTGTCCCTCCTTTTTAAAAACATATTCTTAAAGCTGAGCTGAAGGGCTCTTGCCTGCAAAGGTTTTACATTTTTCCACTCGGTATTACTGTAACATGGTGTGCCTTGACGATTTATTTTTTTGTATGCCCTTCATGCCCTGTTCAGTTACCTCCCTTGTTGTCTTGACTGCTTAAATGGTTCATCAAAGTGTTTCATGATGAACATGGCTCATTTTTGTCCTTGGATATTTCACAACCAATTTTTATATTGATGCAGAAATGCAAAAAACTGAAATAAATAATTGTAAACTTGATTTTGGCTTTGTTTTGTTTGTCACTGCTAACAGGACGGATGTCATGGGTGTGAAGGCTTTTCCTCCAGTTGCTTAGTTACAAATGTATTTGTTTATTCTGACAAATTGTGCAATGTACTCAAGACTGTGCAGAATATGTGCTCAATTTTGACAAGATGAAACATGTAAACCACATAACTTTTTTGTTTTTTTGTAGGGCAAAAACCTTGTGTAATGCTGCTGTTGATGGCTTTATAGTGCTTTAATGAGGCTTTACCTCAAGGAAATGATCTAAAGCGGCGCTGCTGAAGAGGTCACTGCTCTCCAGCTTTAAGACTCCTGCGCAATTTCATATTGTTTCATGCAAATGAACACTTGTGCTTTTGCAAATTTTTCAGTAATGCTTTTGTAGCACTTCAGGCGCTTGCAATACCACGCAGCTTGTTGGCCCAATAGGGTGCAGTGAAGCTGCATTTTGTTTTTCCTGTGTTATTTAAATGCAAATGTACCTAAATAACAATTTTTCACATCTGTAACCATTTGCTTTTTGTAACTTGTTTCAAAATGTTTGATAATTACAGAATACTTAGAACTCAAAATCTGAAAACGGTTGTGCAGACTTTTCCTTACAAATTATCTAAAGGGAAATTGCAAAATACGGATATCCAACGGTGCCTCTATTCTTACACGCTACAAAGAGTCGGGATCGAAGAAGCCCCTTTAAATCGGGTATTTATTTTTTTTTAGCTGCAATTTCCCATCTCGATCTAATAAATTTGATATTTACAAAGTCCACTAATCATCTCAAATTGCTGCAACGGGCTCAAAATCTGTAAAGGGCACTGAACCATCAGAGGTGATGAGACTTTATTTGCACGATGCAGTAAATTTGATAAATAACAACCGGCACCCTGGTGGCACAGAGAACATGATCTTTAAAACCTCTGAAGGAGTTCGAGGAGATTCAGGCGATATGAATCACATGTTTCTGCAGCTTTGTCACAGTGAGCGTGATAGCGCCGCCAGAGTATAAGTGAAACATTAAGTTGATGTATATGTTGCTCAGAGTGGTTGCTTCCTGCTGCTGACACATCTATCCATCACCAAGCAAAACCCTCCCCTTAGCAACAGCTCCAACAAGAGCAGCCAATCAGGTCACAAAGGGTTTTCCCCCCTCTCTCTCTCTCTCTCACTCAAAGGCACAGCAGTGATTAAGAGACATAGTGTGATGAAGGGCATCCAGGAAGTGACATGGTCAAACAAACTGGTGCTCCTCTGAGCGGCGGCGGAGGCGGCGAGCGCGCCGGGGGCACAGAGTTTGCATGAAAAGTGCTGCACGAGCTGTGTGGTGAGAGGCTGCACTTCTCCTCTGTTTCCACTCACAATGGGCCACACAAATGGCTGCAAATCAAAATGGCTGTGCTGGTCAGTGGGCCTCGGCCCACTCAGCTAAACCAGGTCAGCCAAATTGGTGACATCTGGCCACACGGGGGTGAAAAAGGAAATTATGTTTTTACACTGACTTAATTAGAATCTACAAAACATTGCAAACCCACTGATGTTTACAGGTCGTTTCATTTGTTTGATGATCATGATGAGGATGTGAAAACAATATGACATTGTGAAAGTGGTCACCGCTGGGGCTTAATAGCAAGGTTGAGGTTGTTTAGCTGTCACTGCTCTCATATTGTCCTTTTTAGAGAAAAAAAAGCTCAAATTATTTTTAGTATCTCATTAACTAGGTAAAACACAGTTGAGATCAAATCTATTTTTCAATGGTGACCTGGCCAAGAAGGCAGCAAAGCTGCATGTCAAGTGCACGTCAATTATGTACATAAATTAGAATACAAAACAAGACATTACAAGAGCAATAACTAATGTCAATGCATCACAGAAGAGGTTAAAGTTCAAACAGAAAGTGTGACAAAGTTAATTATGCACGAAAGAAAGAACACTTTGTGGTTAAAAACGGTAGTTGGCTTTTGATTAAAACACCAAACAGCAGACACACAATTAGCGACTTACTGGTGAACATAGCTGAAGAGTTGGCTGCTACAGAGATAGCCATGTCCTTTAGGCGTTGGTAATGGCAAAAAAAAAATGGAGCTAAAAAGTGAATATTAGACTAATATTCATCAGGGAGAAAGACACAACTGCAAATGAATAATAATGTCTCTCCTTAAATGCTGGTTGTATAAATAGGCAGCTGTTTGCGAACACGTTTGACTCACAAAACTTAAAAAATAAAAAATAAAAAGATGATACTCTACATCTGTGTTTTGTTCACAACTGGTTTAAACTGCTCAAAATTTTTTTTTTTAAATACAAAATTTACCGCAACAGTCTGTGGCCGTAGCCAGCAACAGAGCTGGCCCGGCTCTATCTGAAGGTAACAGATCCACTATTCCCGCACCTCTAAAGCTCACTGCTAACATGTTATATCTTGTTTTATTTTTTTACAAAAAACAAAGTGTAAAAACAACAATTTGCTGTTTTATGGGGTTTCACACTAGTAGCGCTACATATACTGTCATCAGTATATTATTATACATATATATATATTCTATTCTATTCTATTATTTTATTCTATTATTTCTATTATTATCTTATTGCTTCTGTATGCTGCTGTAGCGAAAAAAAATTCCCCTCGGGGATTAATAAAGTAAATACCTACCTACCTACCATCAGGGAATACTGTTGGCATGACAGGAGGAGACGTGGCCTGCGACCGTGTTTAGGCCGATGGCCCGAGAGAAAGTATCATCCACATGAATGCCTGCAATGGAAATGTTTTACTTTAAATGTTAGCAGAAATATGTGCAAGCGTACACTGAGAAAACCTGTGGATCAAGGTTTTCCTCAGACGTACGCTACTATCTCAGTTATGAAGTCAGGCTCTACATGACTAAAATTACAATATATTAGCTTACGATTCAATGAAAAATAACTTCCGTGGCCTTCTGCCATTTCCATAAAAGTCAGTAAACACGTTACAGCTTGAGAACGAAAGGCTTGTAGAAAATTCAGAGTTGTAACGTCGCGAACACCACAGGAGGGGGCCGTTCATGTGGACTCCTCCGGTGTTCACGTCAAATACGACCCCGTTTCAACGCAACATCTGTCACGAGGAAATACAGTTAACATGACGGGGAAGACAACTTGTTTTGATAAAAGACAAGAAAGACATTTTAACATCCACTTCGAGGACTGATGTAATTCCCCTGACAGGTGGCATTTACGAGACGAGAATGTTACACACTTCACGTGCGGTAACGGTTTTAATGATATGGCCGATCAGAGTACGTACGTATTTCAGACTCAATACCAGAGAAATAACTTTATAAAATGTAAAATTCTTCTCGTTGTAAGAAAAATATTCTTTGAAAGCCAATTATATAATATGCTTACTAAATCATTTGTCCAGAGAAACATGTCCTGCAGAGAAATAATGAGATCTTTTGAAACTTGTATTTGCCAAACAAACCTCAGGGCTTGAACCATGACATTGATATTCTGAAATACAAGTGTGTCTGCCGGCATGCACGAGTCTCCCAAGTCACACTGATGTCTTGAGAAACTTGAGAGCAAATACTTGTAAACACTCGGCACATAGCAGTATTGAAATGGCTCAAGAGCAACGTGCAGGAAGTGCTGTTTCATCAAGCAGTGACGTTTCAAAGTTCACTGGCTGGGCTGTGTTTTAAAAAAGTTAAACGGCTTTTTGTGTAAAGTAATCTGTTTGAATTCGATTCATCGCGGTTGAGTGTAAAACTCAGAAACTTTACATCAAGCGTCGTGCAGACGTCTGACATTTTTGGCTCGGCTGGGGTGTTGCAATGTGTTTTGGGTTCACTGCAACGTGACCGACGGGTCTCGGGACATGGGAGAGATCTGATGTTGAAAGGTCTGTTGCAGCTCTGTACGGAAGGCAGGTCTTGTCCCCACCTCGCCTCCCAGCACTAGGCTGCGTGACTGCAGATTTTATGACATTGGCAGTGTCTGTTGTCTCGTCTCTGGCAGTGTCCCGCTTTGCTGAGCAGCACTTTCTGTTGCTCAACGTCTGCGACCGGGATGCCCCAGACAACCAGACAGAGCAGAGATGATTGCTTTACAAGGCAGGTCGAGCTGGATTCGTACAGGTGCTGACGTCTAAAGGTCGATAATTCTAAATAAATCTTGTGACACACCTATATTCTGTTTGCTCTTATCAAGATGTCAACCTTATTTTGAAGTCTTTACGGTAACACCGCCGCTCCGAGCACACACACCTGTGTGCACACACTGTGCTGTTTGCTTTAATATGAAAGCACGTTTAAAGAAACCTCTGAGGTGAAACTTGGACAAAAGAAACTTGAATTTGAGTAAAACTAAGAAAACATTTATTTAACTAAGAGGCCTCGAGCAGGTTTTTCATTTATTCGCAATGAAGGAAGGAGTATTGTGAACTGCTATGTGGAAAAAAAAAAGGTGGTATTTTAACTTTGTAATGCTTGATGCCCCCTGCTGTGTTGCAGTATTTTGTGGTGTACCCCATTGGTCTATTTTGGGTCCCATCTTATTTGCTATATACATGCAACCTCTGGGGCAAATCTTGCATTGTAATGATTTTGCCTTCAATTGCTATGCGGATGACACCCGCATATGTTCCGATGAAGCCCGGTACCACAGATGCTTCCTGTACTTGGTCTTGCTTCACCGAAAATAAAAGATGGATGTCCAAAAAAAATGTCTGAAGCTAGCTAGCTGGCTAGATCAATACATACATACTGTACATAGGCAGTGGGAGATTTGTTATTCTTTAACAGAAAGGATGGAACCATATCTGTACAATGTGATTTATCAGTACACAGCACAGTTAGGCAATTGATATTTCAGACTCTGAATATATGTAGAGGAGTAAAAACACAATGCCGCCAACATGTAGAAGTATAAAGCCGCATAAAATTGAACTGGCGGTCCCGACCATACGTAGGTGCAGCTCTTGAGTCAGTGCACTCGTTACTTTCCACAGTTGCTTCTTGAGAGGACTAAACTTGAAGGGCCCCTCTGGCAGGTCTTTAACTTGGTCCCAAGGCAACAGTGGCTTGTGATTAAAGCACATTTGTTGTTGTGTAATGTGATACATGTTGCCCGAGTGCAGAAGAGGTAACGTTGCTAGGCCACATCTTTGTGCACAATATGCTGCCTTGTGCTTCCAACATAATGTGAAACAGCGCTCTCGCTGATGTCATTAACATTTCTGCGTGCTGGGCTTCTCCCTGACTGCACAACAGCAGCCCAGTTTCAAAAAACATCCGTGAAGACAACAAGTTTCTTCAGAAAGGAGTAATTCATAACACATTGCATCTCTACTCCAGCTTTGTGCAATGTGACATAATAATAACATTTACTGTACACTGTCTGCAAAGTGGCTTAAGGAAATGAATAGAAAATATAAACAACGTGCAGGTTTTTGATCTGCGCCACAGTGAGATAGTGTACCGGCTCAGAAAGTCTTAAATCTGTTCACCTTACTTTTAATTTTTAACTGCAATCAATTAGGATGTCAGTGTGTTGCCCTATGTCTGAATGTATTGATAAGTACATATCAATAGGTTTGATGAAGGTCTAAAGTGTAGCTCAAGCACAGAGGAGGCGACCTTCGTTGTATCTGGCACTTCACTGAGGTCCTGACGGATTCTGGGACATTATTAATGTTTACATTGTTTATACAGCATCATGACTTAATGACAACTGAACATGTTGCTTGTCTCTTTAGGGTTGTTGTTGTTTTTTTAGTCTGTTTGTTGTAATTTAGTGTCTCTGAAGTCATTTTGTGTCTCTTTGTTGTAATTTTTTGTCTCTCGGTGGTCCCTTTGTGTCTCTCAATGGTTTTGTATTTTCAGTGATAATTTTGCATCTCCTTGTGGTCATTATGTGACTCTTTGTGGTCGCTTTGTGTCTTTTTGTGGTTGTTTGACTGACTTTGAAAAGTAAAGATATTATGAGGTTTGGTGTAGATGCCTCGGGGCTGATCCCCGTCGGCCTGTCCATACTCCATTCTTACGAGATGATTACCTACTAACTTTCTGACTCTGTTTGGGGTTCAGCTGGGGTCCAATCAGAATCCAGAAGGGTCAGAGCTTCTCCATGCCAAACTAAATGGAACAAATTCAACAAAACAGTGGCTCCTCAGTTATTGGGTTAGTTTGATATGATGATATATACAGATATAAATGATAAATAATAATTTTGCCTTCAGACATCTAAGCATTTATATGTAAAAATGTATCTCTAAAATATCTCTGGGTGTATAAGACATACATTACAAGACAAGAAAACAACAAGAAAAACGTCTTATTGACATTTTAATGTTATTTATAATTTTCTCAAATTAATCTCTGGATTTTTTTTCTACGTCTCTATAATTTATATTAATATTACAGTATAAAGGTACTCAAACTATATCGAATTATTTGATCTATAAGCATGTATTGGTTACTCATGAATGATTCATGCCTACTATAAATTAAGATCAGTACGATGCTTGTTAAATGACTTCCTATAAATTAAACCCAATATTATTACATAAACTAGGTAAAATAGCTTTCCATTGACAACATAAATTCTGCTTCTATGTCAATACTTCAATAATAATGATATATTAATATAATACTAATAATTTGTGATACTTGAAGTACATGTGGCATATAATAGGCTACTTTTTCTTGTGTAAAATACTTCTTCCAAAACTGGTATTGCAGTTTTAGGAGTTATGATTCATTCATTATTATTTTGACATTTGAACAAGGCTTCTGTATGTTTTGAATTAAAGCAGATGAAAGTCTTTTGTCAGATGAAAGCTGCTGTCCAGTCTTTCAGCCTCAGCCCTTTGTCTTTTTAGCATGAGGGCGCAGCTGTGCAGGATAGCGGAGGCTTTCCCACCCAAAAAAACACCCCCCAAAAAACTGAGTCACCACCTCCTTCCTGGTATTTCCTCGCTTTCATGATAAGACCTGTGCCTGACTGGTATCTGTGTGTTCCCTGGTTTTAGGGAAACAATCAACTAGTGTTTTGTTTGGGTTGTACAAATCTCTGGTGAAAATCGACATGGGAGGAGAAAATACTGAATTCCTTTGAGCACAATAAGGGTTGTTTTACTCTTCCACACAACGCTACCGGCTAGGCAGGGTGGTACGATTACGAACCAAAGAGTCACTTTGCCATTGCTGCGGATCGGCACACCAGGATCAGTATGGGCAGAGCATATATGGGAGGAATGTATGAGGTTATGTAAGAGTCGAGTGGGAGGGTGTGGAGTCCAGCTGGAGCAGCTTACAGCCTGACACAGAGTGTCTCTGAGAGGGAACAATCCTCTCGGCTCTGCCTTGTTTGCTACTCACACACGCTTATAACCCTGACGGTTTACGTGCAGCTTATGTAGGTCAGTACAACCTCCTGTCATGCACACACATGCAAGGAGTATCAGGAGGAGTTTTAAGGTGCTTTGTGTGTGTATTCATATCAGCTTGGATGCTGAAGTTTCCAGGGAACCTTATGGAAGCACTCAGAGCTTCTTTTTTTTTTAAATTTGAGTTCAGATGACGAAAAACTGCAATATCAGTCAGACATTAGACGAAAAAGCACAGAGGAATTAACAGTGAAATGTACTTAAAACTAACAAAAGTAAAAGTGTTCATTGGACAGAATGGCCGTGTGTTATATTCAATAGTTTAATATATAAGAATGCATCGTAGTTTGCAGGTTGTTTGTATGTTTTGTGTGTGAAATTCTATTTTCCGCAGCTGGCAGATGAAAGTAGTGAAATAAAAAGTTCTGTTTTCCCCCCAGAGATATCATCAAGTAGAAGTGAATCTAAATAAAATGTACTCAAAGTAAAAGTACTTTGCACCACTGGCTTTATGTGTGTTAATCCATGATCCAGTTTACTCTAATTGTCAGGTAGGGATGTGATGATAATCAGGGTTATCCACCCAGCGAGATGAAAGAGCTGAGTTCAGTGTCTTTATCCGTCTCTGTTCGGCTGCTGCATTCAAGCTAATCTGCTAAAGACAAGGATGAGACAACGGCACGGCTGTTCATGTGAGCGTTTTCACTGGCATGAAGGCCTCTACTGTCAGTGGAGCTTTTGGAAACTCCGTACAATCCTTCGAAAACACCGTGATCAGTGTTTGTTTGCTGCCTACAGGTCTGGCTCTGGAGTTTATGTGGCTGTCGAGTGTTTTTGTTCACTGGGAAGAAACAACCTCAAATGTGATCAGCGAAGAGCAGAGAGGTGCCTTTGCGTTGCCGTGCTGCTTTGAATATGTAACTAATTTACTCACTTTCATGGAGCTACAAAGTGCAGTTTGTCAGTTTTACCAGGATGACCCTTTAGAGTCCACAGATCCTGAGAAAAATATAATCAGTAAATAAATTAAGGTATATTATAAGAGCAGATCTGGAGGGAAATCTACATTCCAGCACTATATGGCGTAATTAAAATGAGCAAATACATAAATACAATATATTATTGTGAATTCTGCATTATGAGCAGTTGCCTCTGCTTTACATTTTAATGACAACACTTCTATGAGTTTTTATGCCCCTGCTCTGGCAACATCATGATTTCGGTTTGTTTGTTAGTCCCAGGTTTGTGAACGCGATTGTTCTAGAACAAATTAAAGGACTTTCTTCAAATTTGGTAGAAACGTTTACTTGGTCCCAAGGGCGGACTGATTGGATTTTGGTGGTGAAGGGTCGCAGGTCACTGTCATCTCACGTCCGTAAATTAGTGTTTCATCAGAATCTGCTTTATTTACCGAGCGTGCGAACATTTAAGGATCCCTTCAAAGTCTTCACTTCATATATTTTTTTTTAGTCTGGACCATAAACTGTATATAAAATTAGATGTAGCATCTGGGTTTTAAACGTAAAGCCAATGTAGAAGTGCAATGCCACTGAGGGCCACCAGGGGCTGGCTCCAAAAAGATCAAACTCATATTCAATAATTGTCAATTTTTCTCATGAAATGCAAAGTCAATCGTTCATTTCTAAAAGTCATCGGTGGCATTGGCTAAATTCACTCCTGATCAGTGCCTCGATGGTCCTTCAAAAAAATGTACAGGCCTGGGGTGCAGTCAGGTTTCCTCTTTAGGTGGGAGGACATAGTGTCCCTTGGTTTTCAGTCAGATCCATCCCTCGATCCTTCCCCACTAGTCCAAATATGAAAAACCAAGATGGCAATAGCAGAAATGCCAGACTCGATGCGTCAAAACATCAGTTCACAAAACAGTAAATGACATCTCTGCAGGATGCCGTTTGGTCTGCACAAACATGCATGCAAACTGCTACTTGTCTGGTTGGCAGAGGTGGACAACCGCAAGGCCGTAGCATTAGCTTGACTTAAAACTGATTATTTTACGTAAAATTGACATCTCTTCTTTTACTCGCTACAATCCACTTGGAAGTTTTATTTATTTGATGGAACAAGAAACTGACAACTTGGCTTTCTGCACTCCTTTGACAATCAGCTTCAAATTTTATTCCCTGAACTTTCACACTTCAACTCCTTTCGGTGCTTCAGCTGAACCTGTAACTACCATATAGTATATTACATGCAAATAATTAACATTTCCATACATTTGAACCTCGTATCACCTGCGATATTCAGTGTAAATTACCACACATTAGACCTCAACTTTATTTGACCTTTCTATATATAAAGAGTTCAAAGGTTCTAAAATTAAACCAGATTTATTTGGTATGTCTGGGTAACTGGAGTTGTTGGCTGCAGACAGAGGCAAACTCAGAGGTCTGGACAAGGCCAAGCTCTTTGCAACATGGTGACAGAGCAATGCATGACTGTTAGTTTTTCCCTGAGGTTATATTTAGAGCTGCAGGGTCAGGCGGGGGCATAGATAGTCAGAGATAGCAACGGGTCAAACATCAAATGTCTTCATATCAGCACTAACAAAGGACAATTAACACAAAAGCAGGACAGCGCCTTGTATGCTTCATCAGCATATTTTAACATGTATGCCGCCACACAACAGAAGTTCCCGGCTGCAGAGAGAGAACACATTCATCTGATCACAACAAAAGGCCGGGCTGAGTAGTCTCATGGGATGAAAGCAGGTTTGATCTTTCTCAAGCACTGAAATATTCCCCAAACGTTCAAAGTGCCACTCAGATAGATTAAAACATTTAATTCATGCACTTTTAAGATTCTGGTCAGCACTTGATGAAGCAATTCTGGGAGCTGATTTCCAGGGGGAGGGGGGTTGAGAGAAAAGAAAGTTTCTAGGCTGAGCTTTACATGCAAGCAAAGTGAGCAGGACTTCCCCCTTCTGTTTTTTTTTTGTCAGAGGGCTCTTACATAACCCGACTCAAGCTCCTTCAACAGACAACAGATGTCCTCAGTGAACCCAAAGCAATGTGAGACACTTTTAGAGGAACTCACTTTCATGATACAGACAGGGCACAAAATAATCATTAAGAACCTGAAAAGGCTTTTTCAAAGGCAGTTTTCTGGATTTAAGAGACTGGTGGGAAAAAAAAATTTCAGAGAAAAAGTCTTTATTTTAACGTGAAAGACTTGCGCCTGCACACAGTTAGTATCATGTACTCCGTGTACTCTTTCCTTCGTATGCCTTTGTGCCGCCTTATACTAACAATGAGAAGCTCCAACAGGCTGGCCTTCCTTCCCCTTTCCATGTCAGTCTGTCAGTAGGTCTTGTGCAGACTTGCCCTCATTTTTTTTATCCAATCACAGTCCACTACCCCACAATGGGAGGCCAATGAGCGCAGAGACACGGCAGGGGCTCGGTGGAGAGGTTGGACTGGAGGGCCCAGCTCCATGTATGATGTAAGGAGACTTGATTTACAGGAGAATCAAATATGTCCCCAACCTCAACCCCCTCAGAAACATGATCGCTTTACTTGGAACAAAGTGAATCATCCCGGTGAAGTTTACAGTGTCTGACAACAGTGAAAGACCTAAAAATAAAATATCCTATTTTAGAAACTTTTCATATAAGAGTAAAACTGTGATTGGATATGACTCCGCAGTGAACATGCGGGAAAAACCTCCCCGCAGCCACCTGCTGTTGCTGCTTGGAGTTAGTGCCTCGCTACAGCAGCGACTGAACTGTAGTAACCTCATGGGGCTGCACAGGTTGCACTGTGGTTAGGGCCATTTGTACCAAGAGGCCCTGGGAGGGGCGGCGACTGGTATGTCATGTCTCAGTACAATGAAACATCTTCAAACAGGGAACAATATGCTCACAGGCGAATGCAGATTTACTGATAATTACTGGTATTATATAAATATGTTCCTTCATAGCAAATCTTGAGATTTTTTTTTTTTAATGGCTTGAAAACTGAAATAACAGCTGTAATATCATCAAGATGGAAGTGATAGTCGGTGCTTCGTTAAATGTGATTTAATGGCACTTTTATGTCAGTTTTGAGCATCTATGCTGCTACTTTGAGGCAACAAATGATTTTATAGTATTGGGTTGTAATGTTTAATTCATTTCACGTGGAGTCACTGACTGCCGACTTTCCCAACATGAGAAGCTGCCCTGCAGGCTGAGCAGAAGTTGTGACGACTATCATGATGCCACCTCCTGGTAATTTGCCTCGGCTACATCGCAGCACGAGGCTCCACCACATCCCGAGCTGCAGCGCGAGGACAGTCATAAGCTGCAGGTAAAAGAAGTGCACATGTTTGAAACCCTGAGTGTATTTTCAGACGCTCCGAGTGTATTTTCAGAAGCTGTCGTAATCATTGAAGGAGGCCGTATCAGTAGACAGAATGATTGGTCTTCTAGCCGTGTGTGAAAGTGTGAGGCTGTAGATGTAACGCTCAGTTAAGAAAAAACAAAATCTGTTATCACATGAAATAGAGGTACCAATAAAGCCACTTGTAACATTCACGATGATGGAGATCAGATTGAAAAGTGGGCGGCAGATGCTCCTCTCGGCTTTAACACCGAGAGTTGCCGTCACCGGTTCCCTCTAGTGGATAAAATGAGGCCGAACCACACCGAGTTACAGGAAAGCGGGAGGTGACTTCTACCTTTCTGACCTGACAGATTCTTCTTGGCGTTGGAAACAGCAGTCGCTAAAACAAATCAAGATCTGCTGTGTTTGCTCAACTGTCATTAAACTATAGACTTTCAATGTTTCTGAGCAACCGTACGACTTCTCACAGGCTTACAGGGAGACAACGGCCTCTAAGTGACAGCAATAGTTGACAGTTACAGGATAACGCTTAACACAAACTGACTCACACAATCATAATGGAGTAAAGTTTAATAATGTGTTTTAACTTTATGGCCACCATAAGGTCCCGCCTGAACAGAATGAGGCTGTAGCTGTAAACTACTCAGTAAAGTGAACTGAAGGCCGGGTTTAACGTTTATGAATTCAACTCGTCATTTTTGTGAGGACATTTGTTATTCTTTCAGTCAAAAGTTCCATTTTTGACCTCGGCGGCGGCGGACAAAACAAAACAGTAAAGCAGCTCAAGGCCGACTGAAGCGTCAGAACAAGCAACAATAATTCTGCTCGTTATTTCTGGCCAGGCTGAATTATTACAAAGAAGAAAAGGTCTCAGTAGGAGCTGCACCAAACAGAAAATATCAGAGATGATTTGAAAAGCGCCTGAGAAATAATTAAACCCTGAAAGTATAATTTATCACAATAATCTGACAAAACAATGACATAGAAACTATGATTCACAATCATGCTTTATTGTTGTTGATTTCTTATAAAAGAATCAAATAAAAGGCTCTTTCAAGATCTCACACACGTCTTAGTCTTTCAATCTTGCTGTATCCCGTTTTCTTTAACTAAACTATACTTTTCTTTACACCTTTAAGTCTCTTCATCTTAAATATCTTTTATTAGTTTGTGACTTCAAACCAAAACTTCATTGATTGTCAACACAAAATCTATCGTAGCACCAATACAATAAAACTGTACTTTTGCTTTTTTTTCTTTTTTTTTTTGAAATACTGTTTTTGAATGAGGAGGAAAATCTCAGAATAAAGGGATCCTACATTTCATAATGAAGCACCAACCATAGAAAGCATTTTTATAGATAGGGTCGTCAGATACACAAGAGGTCAAATATATTAATGACTATTAAATTAAGCACAACAAACAGTGTAAATAAAACACTGCAACACAAAGCACTCTGGGATCCGGAAACACCATTATCGGGAGGTCGGGGACAGTCGTGTCTCAGCTCCTCTGGACTCCAGAGATGGTACAACTTTTCCTCTGAGAGAGATCCACAGGATTCTGTATCAGTTCAGGAGGTTAGTGGAGAACACTACGATCTGTCCAGTTCTGTAAACAAACTCTCAATCTCAAGGTCCAAGAAGGAATTATTTCATACTGCCAGCAGGTACTGAGTCAACTTAGCGCTGCCCGGGCGTACTAATGTGGAGGAAAAATAAACGCTGTAAGGTATCAGAAACGTCCAGTGATGATCTCTTGAGCATGATAAAGTGAAAAATGGAGGAAATGGAAATGAGGCTGGGAGCTGGGCGAGTGATTATGTCTGAATATTATGTGCCATGGTCTCTTCTCTGCAGGTCTCCAGATCTCCCAGGTTGACAGAGAAACCGTCTGGGCCAGTGGCCTCCCTGACTTAAGCGTCTTAGCTTTACGCAAGAGTTCTCCAAGATAAAAGCCTCGGATTATCTCCCATCGAAAAATATCGCTTTCCCTCAGGGACAAACTCAAACAAAAAGTCCTAAATGTTATCCGTCCCTTGCCACAAGAATACATTTATATAACCAAATGTGTTTAACCCTGATGGCAAGATATACATATACACTACCAGGTATATACATAATCAATAAAAAAAGGTTTGCTCAATAGTTCTCGTGTATTCAAATAAACCTATACTGTAGATAGGAACCTGAAAGCTGCTTTCCAGCACTGACCACTCCCGTGTGCAGGTCCTTGAGATCACTTCTGTCTGAGGTCAAAGGTCATCGGTGGAGCCTCGTGTCAGCCGGAGTTAGAACCCATGACCCTCGTTACATCGGACGGAGAGGTTTCCTCTGACCCGCTGCCTGCAGGAAAGGACTCGGGCTGACAAAATGACAAGAGTTCGTTGGGTGCGGTGTAAGAGAGGCTATCGGCTGCGAGGCTTCCCTGTGTTTGTCAGCGTCTCTTCCTCCTCCTCTTCCTCCTCTTCATCCTCTTGTAGGATGTGAATAGAGGAGCCCAGTAGTCTCTGGAGCTCTGGCACACAACGCACCAGATCCACAAGGCCCTCCTCCTCATCCTCCTTCTCCTTGTCATCCTCCTTCTTTTTGCCTCTGTAGGGAGAAGCTAAAGCGGAGCTCACCTGGCTGACGGACACCTGCTTCCACAGCTCGGCGCGCGGCAAACTCACAACCTCGAAGTGTGGGTATCGCGCCCGAAAGATCCGCGCCGACATCTTCAGGCGTTTCAGGACTTCTGTCAGGAGGAACCAGTTGCAAAAGCTGCAGGAGAGAAATGTTTGACGTTAGATGTAGGTTCATGTACAGAATGCGAAACATGAGGTTTCCACGCTTTAAACGGGAAGTTCCCTCAAATGAACACGCAGTGTGGACGAGGGCTCCAATTTTTCCATTGCACTGCATTTCAGTCACAAGGTGGCGGGCGGTTTGACAGACATGACGACGACAACAACAACAACTTTAAACCATAAAGACATGTTTATCGTGCGTGAGTATCATTTACATTGCAAGTGTCAGAAAGCAGTAAAATGAGCTGCTGTAACTCAGCCATCACAGCTCTGGGGGGGGAAAAAAATGACATAAAAACTCTCAAAAATAAAATCCTCGCCTGTCGGCCTGCGTCTCCACAGCACCTGCAAACTACTGCTGAGGCAGCAACATCCTCATCTGAAGTTTTTTTTTATCCAGCCTGATTCTTTTTTTATTATTGTCCCGACTATCTCGGTAGAAATACTGTAAACAAAACTCGTCATACTTCTTCATTTCATTCACATTTCCCTGTTAACTTTTTGCACCCTATCTGACCCCAATTACTATATTTCATTAACATATTGTGCAACAGCAACCAAATTTAGATGTCATTTGTGTGTTTGTAACAGTGCAGTGACATGATCAATATAAATGACTTCAACAACAGTCACAGTAGTCAACAGTTTTGCAGAATTTATGTTAGTACAAAGTCCTGACATGATTCCCCAAAATAAGATCCTACAGTAATTTTTAGTTTGTGGAACCAAATGCTGACACAAAGCCCCCCCCCCCCCCTAATTCTTGATAATTATGTGTCGTCTGTGTGAGCTCACCCTTGTGTTAATGAGACCTGGACGTGATAGCAGGGTAAGAGAGGCTCGGAGGAGAACTCGAAAAGAAGGCAGTCTTTGTCCGAGTCCCGCTCAGTCTTCACCGTTATGTTCTCCTCCAGCTCCGGGTTCTGCTCGGACAGCAGGAAGTCCCAGCACGGGTCCTGGTCTGTCTCTGTGAAGTCAAGTACACTGAGGTGAGAAGAAGAAGAAGAAGAAGAGGAGCAACTACCACTGAGCTGATACACGAGGTCTGAACTCCCTCTAGTGGGCAGTTTGTTCACACTTATGACTAATTGATGTCACTGATCTCTTAAAGGGACACAAACTTTGTGAATGCAGTCAAAGCTTTATGTTTATTCACCCTACATAGAAACACAAGGATATATCCATTTTAGCCGTTATTCACTGGTTTACTTCCTATTCCCCCCCCCCCTTTTTGAACACAAAGAGGCAGAAAAAAACAAATCACAGTTTAAGGTTTTCTGTTTTCTTGAGTTCGTGCCTGTGGAGGCCATTTCTAATTCTGTACGAGTATTAATGGATTCTAAAGCCAGATATCCTCCAGTCACTCGGCGCACTGGACTAATCTGGCTCTGCCAACCAATTGCTCAACGAATTCTGTGACGATAATCTGGACCCCTGATCACATTTACGGTTTGCACAGCCACTCTGAGGGCGGACCCATCAGCAACCATTGTCTGGAAGTCGAGCGTTCTTTTCTAAATGTAGTTGCAGCGGTCGTAGAGTTTGGGCGTAAATGGTGGTCAATGCCGATTGGTTAAAGATTGCTCCAACAGTTGAAAAATGAAGCCGAGGTCTACGCCCAGTGGGCTGCAACAACGATAGCCAGACTCATATATTTATACAGTGAAATTTGGGTCTGGAAACTCCAGGCTAGGTAGAGATACCAGCAGAAATACCATACAGGCGAGGAATCAAGCCACTATTCAAATAGTTAAAGGAGGAAACATTATTTTGAATTCAATGAATAAAAAAAATTATTTGTCGTTGATGTGGGGACAAAAATAAACTTGCACTTTAAAAAAAAAATTTTTTATCTTTAATTTCCAAGTATATTCAGAAAGATGCGGTCTACATTCTCTTTAGTCTCCCTCAGTTCTTCCATGCAACTCTAATCCCGTTCTCCCTCCGCTGGATAACAGGCTCCCTATGGCTGTTTACAACACAACACCGATGCTCGTCCTTAAAACTAACACTGCTCCACGTCCCAGCGGCCACCCGCGAGCCCAGCCTACAAACCAGCTTCCATTTCCTGCTGTGACCTGGTCGCTGCTCCAACAAGCCTTAAAGCTTCAAGGACAGCGGAGCGATGAGATTTCAACCGCCTTCCTGCCCCCGCGTTTACAAATTAAAACAGGATATTTGATTGATCATCGGGCTGACATTCAGCTGACAGACTGACAGGTTTCTTACCAAACAAGGAGCTACCGTAGAAATCCCAGGGTAAACTAAGATCCTGTTCATTGCGGCCTTCCAGGTCTGTGAAATATTCTGTAAAAAAAAAAAGAAAAAAAAAGAACACATCTTGTTTTTATTTTTTTCCCACAATTGTGACAGTTTACATGTTATGACTAGTAGATGAAAACATTTGGACAGGTCTCGACACTAATGCTTTTTTTTTTTCCTTGTCACAACCGAGAAAAAAACTTGCGATGGGACAAGTGTAAAATCTTTGGCGGTTGTCTGAATGGAAAGCACAGTACATAAAAAGCAGTAGCTCGTCTTTGTGATACGGTGCGCTTTGTCGCCGTGTGCCGCCTATCTAAGGAGGAAACATGCGCGCTTGTTGTATCAGGTACTGAGCCTTCATCTGGCCGTTTATCGGGGGAGATATGGCGTGAGACTAATACGCTGCTGTGCTAAACACCGATAGCGCAGCAAAGTCAGTAGTAAAAGAAACACGGATAGAAAAAAAGTGACTTGTTCTTCAGCCGGGCAACGTGCTGGAGAGAATCCAAACACCATCGACGTGGAGTGAAAGCGAAATACAAAGCAAAAGACGTCATCAAGCCGGCGTTGGGCTTTAGCTCGGCTCCACTACGTCAAGCGAGAGGAACTCAAGCATGTTACAAGTTTCTAAGGAAGGCAGATTTGTAAATCAGGCTGAAACTGTAGATTATTTGAATTGTCGATTATCAGTTTGGTCCTTTAAAATGCCAGAAAATGCCGACCAAAGCAGAAGGCGCTGCCTAAAATTCCTCGTTTTGTCCCGGCCGACAAGCCCGCAATCAAAAGTTGTGTCATTTGTTATCGTGGAGGACGAAAATGAAATATTCACATTTAAGAAGCTGGAAACAAAGAATTTTCATTTTCATACACAAAACGACTCAATACAATTAATCAATGAGCAAAATATTTGGCAATGAATTATCTGTCGATTAATCTTTATAGCTCCGTTTGTAAGTAATGAAATTACACAACTGATATATATATATATATACATATATAAATGACCCGCTGAATTTTTATGAGCTAAAAGTTACACAAATTTGTAAGATTAAAAAAGCAGCCAATGGCAGTTTAGATAAAGTCTTCTTCGAAGACAATCATGGATTTTGTGTTGTAAAGGCTTCTACAGACTTATCAATATTTGATCATTAAGAAAGGAAACGAATGATTATTGAAAAGCCTTCGAATTTATTTATTTATTTATTTTTTTAACTGTAAAGCATTTAGTTTGTGGGAACTCAACCTTCCAAACACATCAAGGTGAACTTCACCATTTACTGTTTATGTTGTGTCAGCTGTGCAGAAATTCAACTCCAGCTTCTCCTCTGAAAACGCAGGAGACCGAAGTCCCAAAGATCAACAAACAGTGTCATGTCATGTCAGCTTTGTGCATGTCACACTGGCAAAGAAGCTGCTACACACCATTAATCAACCACTGCATCACACAACCGTCAATAACGTACGTACTTGGCGAGCTCGACTCAACACAGTTTCAAGATGTTTTAGTTTACGAGGATGTTTTTTTTTTTTTTGACGACCAAATTGAGCTGCGAGACAACGAAACAATCTGAATCACACGTCTGATAACGAGTGACTCAGTTACTGTCAACCAGCGTGTGGAGACATGGAGGTTTTCTGCGGATATCTCGTACATGCTGCGTGCAACCTCTATTGTTTTCTTGCACACTGTGCCAAATGTGATGTAGTGGGAGTGGGCACAGAGTTTATTAATGTATTGACAAATTGCTTGATGGGGTGACTGAAAAGTTGGCAAATACGAGTGTAATTATTTATTTTTAATGTCTCATTAATGTCTCAATGCTCATTTAGCTTTATGAAAGCCTTTGGTGCCGTGTAGTTTACCGTGTCTAAAGTGTTTGTTGAAGATTTAAAATGCTCCGACGATCAATATTCATCCAAAATGAGTTGTTGTGAAGGAAACGGAGGTGAATAAGAGGCGTGAACTACCTGTGAGGAAGGTCTTCATGCTTGTGCTGTGAGCCAGTTTGACCGGTGTGTGTCCGGAGTAGGTCGCCAGAGTCGGATCTGCGCCGTGGTTCAGAAGCAGCCAGACAATCGGGAGGTTATCACTCGCTACGGCATCGTGAAGGGGCCTGAAGGACGAACGAGCGAAACACAAATGACTTTCAGGGATTGTAAAACTTTAGATGACAGAGACAATGCAACTACACATATTACTCCTTTAAAAAAAAGATTGAGTATGATCTCACCTTCATGCTTAAATTCATCACACACACACACGTAATTCAACTAACTAAAACCCCCATGATGCACCATGAAGCCTCACCGTGTTCCATCCTGGGCGCTGCAGTTGACATCTGCGCCGTGTTTCAGCAACATCTGGACAATCTGAGTCCACCCTCGAGAGGACGCCTCGTGGAGAGCCGTGTAACCGGCATTGTCACGCCGATTGACCTCCCTGATGTCCTTTTCAAGACAATACTGGACCACATCCTGCAGAGCAGAGGTAGGGGGAACAGACTGTCACTTTAACGTGTTTCAGAGAGGAACACTGTTCACCGAGCAAGTAGACAGGTAGGATTTTACCTGATAGCCCAAGCGAGCCGCACGTTGCAGCAACGTCTCCCCAGCGTTTTTATTGACGATCAGCCGACGAACCTCCGGAGGAATCTGCCTTTTGGGTGGAGAGTCTGAGCCACTGCTTCTTCCTGATGTGCTTTTCTTATTGGTTGGAGAAGACGGTAAACTTTTTGGAGTGGGTGGAGGGCTAACTAGTCTTTTTACAGCAGCACCACCATCATCCAGGACGGCGGAGGCGCCACGCTTGCCCAGACTGCTGCGTTTGGTTTTATTCTGAAATACAGATTTATTGATTAGCGCACTGTGAGAAAGGTATTCCTTTGTAATGCAATGCCAAGTCAGAGCAGTAGGTCCCATTTATCAGGAACCTGCGCTGCATAATCCCAGCAGCTATCATAAATGTGACAGACACAGAACTTCATCAGGCCACAGGGGGGCACTGTGAGCTTAAATATTAATGGTACCTCGCTCCGATCAACCCCGTATGACATCAAATGTTCATCATCCAGCAGAATCAGCAACTTACCTTCGGCTCATCACTGTCACATAAGTGTTTGCTTTTGAACTTCCTCTTCCCTGAAGGCTTATCGTTGCACTCTGGAGACTCCTCGCTCTCCTGGCAGCAGACCGATCCTGAGCGAGTGAGCGATGGTCTCCGTGGAGGAGCCTCTGGATTCGAGGCAGTGGGACTCGGACACTGATCCTCCTGTGGATCTGTGATGACACATTAGATTGACGGTTATGTCTGAGAGGTGAACCAACTGTCTTTTAAACACAGTCCATTATATCACTGATGCAGCTACGCAGCAGCTTCATGCTTCATCTGCCAGTCCTCACATGGAACAGTTGGAATATTGGATGCAATATTGTGGGTGCCGTTTTGTGCCGACATCAAACAGGCTGCTACTTCCTGAACCAATGGTCCTTGGCTTGGCCATCCTACCTGTTGAAACAGGGTAACTGCTGTCTACGAGCTACTCTGCTCTGCTTTTGCAATCATGAGCTTGCGTCTGCTATATTTCTGTTTCTTCTCAATATACACAACTGATGATGTGTCATATCCACACTAGCAGGCACATAATGGGGACTCCGATGCGGATATGAAACACCTCAGGAATATCAGCTGCACATTGCATACAAGTGCTGACTGCATAAATGTTATTTTTTGTTAGGTGTTAAATCTATTTCAGTATTTTTCACTTGTCAGTTATCATATATATTTATCCACTCATATGTGTTTATTGTAGTTGTTTCATAAAGTTCTATTAATGCTTTTCCAGTGTACCTATTACAAAGATTTACATCCTCATTTAATTAATTTGTCCATTCCTACTTAATATGTTTTAACTACAAATGTCCCCAGGAAAGTGTTGCTAGTCAGTTCTGATTCGTTCATTCTCAAGTCATTACAGACTGACAGTCTGAGCAGATATTTTTGTGAACACCCCGAGGACTGACAGATACATGACGTCACGGTAATTAAAACAATTTTTAGGTAGAATTTTTTTAGGGGTAAAACATGAACACCCAAGATTTCGTGCCAAGATATGCATTTGATCTTACATTACTAAAAGACCTGTTATTATATATCCATAAACTTTGGAGCATTCAAGATTTCTAAATCCTTCAATGAGCCATATTTGCTTGAAAAACAAATCTATAAATACAATTCAATTGGTCATTTTGTTATTTTCAGTTTGTTAAAACTGACTGAAATCTACCATCAGGTGCACTAAAGGAGATCAAATCATTAGATGTTGTTGATGCGCAAACTACAGAGAAATGTTAGGATATCATGTATATAATTGTACAGCGGCTGCACAATTATTCCACAGAGTAGAACAGGAGTTCAGCTATTGTCAGAACTGATTCATTCCTCAGACATTTTTTAAAAGTAAGAATACTCACTTTATCTATGAAACTTTAGAAATGATGATAAATACCCGTCACAAGCCAGCACAGCCAAATGTTTTGTCACTTAGTGTGGTCAGCAGCCAAAAAAAGGATTAATGTATAATGGTATTAAAACAGAATGATTCAGGCTTATTTGCAAGGGCAATTAATCTGCTGATCATCAAGTAATTTTTGCTGAACAAATGAATTATCAAAATACAGGCCGATTAATTTTCTGTCAATCTAATCATTGAAATGCCAATCTAAATTTACTATCAATCAGCGACTCAATCAACTTTTCAATTCAGCCCTGTATTGTAAAAAAAAAAATACAAAAGAGCTGTGGCACTCAAACTTTAAAGGTTCATTCTATAACTTTATAAATTGTTGTTATCATATAAACACAGCTGGAAATGGTTAAATGCGTGTAATGGTTAACTACCTGCTGGGATGTCCGTTCTCAGGGATTCTGCGACGTGCTCTCCATCTTCCAGCTTGTCCTTCTCGGTGATGTATTCACCAGTCTGATACTTCTTGCTACGACATCGCCGGCGTTTCTTGTGAGCGGGCGGGTCACCCTCTGCACTTGCTGCCTTGGCTTTGCCCGGAAGCACACGCTCGGGCACGGGGTTCGATCGCGGCCTCCCTCTCGGACGGCGGGCGGGCTGGGTGGAGGTCTGAGGGGGTGACGGGGAAACTGGGGGAGGAGGCATCGGTGGCGGAGGAGGGGAAGGCGTCGCAAAGCCCCAGAGGTCGAGTCGAGCGTCATCAGCTCGCCGTCGGCCTCTCCTCAGTCTTGGGAAGGAGCTCTCTGTAGTGTCGGCCTCCTTGCTGGGTACAGCAGAGCAGCTGAGGGACACTGAAGTCTCCACACTTTGAGGACTGCTGCCGCTGTCTGAAACGGATTAAATCACATCTGATTGTTACACTCACACCAACGTTTATGCCTAGAGACATACAAAAAAAAAAAAAAAAAATACCAGATGATACGCGAGACATTTTCTGTCTGCACCCACAAACTACAAAACTACTGCAGCTGATTATGGGCTATTTGTCTCTAAAGCCAAAACTCTAAACCCAAAGTAACCCAACAGTGAGCTTCATGTCTGACACAACTGAAAGCATCCCTAAATTTGCGATAGATGTCAGGAATGTGTGCCCTCCTTGAGAACTTCCAAGAGCAATGAATGTCACCGGATGAAAAGAAACAAATACTCTACCTGCTTTGTTGCGGCTTGGTTGCTCAGTCTTGTTGGGACTGATCTTGTCCCTTGGAATCGCCTCCTTACTCTGTGGGGTAAGTTTCCCTGCTGTCAGACTCGGCTCCAGCACAGGTGCACATTGCTTCTTCCGCTGAAATACACAAGGGACAAACGGAGCGCACTGTATTGGATGCTATTGATCACAAACCTTTTATGGTGACGGAGAGCCTGCAACAACCCTCGAGAGTTAAATCGTCGGTCATCAATCAAAATTATGAAAGCGGAGCCTTGAATGACCAATTCAACGGTTAAAAATCTTACAAGATGATCCCTAAGAGAGAAAATAAGAGATGAACATGACATTGAAATAACCACACACTGATAATTTACCTTCTTGTTGGGGGACACTTTGGTTGGAGTTTTTTCTCTGTCTTGCTTTTTCTTCCCCGCAGCTTTCTTTAACAGGGCCGCCGGCGACTTCTCCTTTGCTGGCTTCTTAGGAGTCGTCTTCTTTTGTTTGATGGCGGCAGCTTTTGCTTTGGTTGGCGACTCCTCTTTGGTTCCGTTTGTTTTCTTCTCAAACTTGTCGCCTTCCCCCGCACACTGGCCCGTAAGAATAGACGCAACCATGCCCTCTAATTTTTCACCGGGAGGACTGTCTGACGTCCCACTATCTTTCCTCAATATCTCCCCCTCTAACACCTGGGCTAGTTTGCTCTCCATCCTGTTCCCATTTGTTGATGCATTGCTCCCAAAGAGGTGAGACTGGCCAGCGAGCTTTGAGGAGCCTTGCTTTGCTTGCAGTCCCATATGCTCTCCCTGACTGGTGTGTATGTCAGTGTTATTCTCCAAAGGCTCAGTGGCGTTCGCCTTCTCGTGTCTTTTGATGGCTGGAGTCAAATCCTCTTGAGAAGGCACAGCAGGCCATTTTTCCACAGACCAGTACGGTGGGTATTCAAAAGCAGAAGCGTGTTTAGATTGGTTGTCTTGGCTCCCAGTAAGCGGACTCAGATCATCAGCCTTTCTTGATGGAACAGGGGCAGCTTGATTCTCGCCTGCCATTGCTGTTGAATCAAGAGCTTGCTGCTTTACAATGGACGTAAGGTTAGACAGTGGACACTTCATTCTCTCCCACTTATCATCCTCAGGTTTGGACGGGCTGTGATGGGCACTCTGAATCTTACATCCATCTGTAACTGCAGTGCCTTTGGTCTTCGGAGACCCCTGTGAGATTTTTCTCTGAACAGACGAGGCTTGGTGCGGAAGGTGAGATGGCTGCTGCAAAGCTGGATTGACAGCAGTCGTAGAGAATGGCACCGCCGTTTTGCCAGATGCCGACTTCGGGTGAATCTGAGCATTGGCAGAGCTTAACAGGGCAGTGGTGAGGGCTCCCTTAGGGGGACAGTTCTTAGTTATGGCTGTGCTGGTGTTTTTAACGTGCTTGACACTGTGAGCATGTTGGTTACCCTTCATTAGACAGGATGGCTTCTTTCCTCCTGAGGCCAGATGTTCTCCTTGGTCAATTATAGAAATAAACTCCTGCTTTGCGAAACTCTGAAATTCATCTGCAAAGGTCCCTTTTCCATCTTTGCCCCTTAAAGTAGAAGCCAGTATGGGGCTAGCCACACCTACATATGTACCAGGGATGCTTTTTATTGAGTCCTGTGAAGATCCCTTACCCCAGGTAGGTTTGGGCTCTGCGACCTGGTGATTCTGAGGCCTATTTGATTGCTTTTGATGAGATCCATTTCTGTGGGTATTTGGTAAGATAGGGTATTGCACAGCGGCGCTATAAGTGGTGGAATGAGTCCGCTTTGAATTCCGAAAATCTCTCTGGTTTGATTCATTATTATGAGGCTGCATCGCAGTAACTGAGGGGTCATTTATGCATTTTGGCCGTTTTGATTTAGCGGACAAATCAAGAGGTACGTCTCTGGGTTCAATTGAACAAGCTGTGTGGTCCTCTGCAGCAGAGGGAGGCGTTGTTTTAAGAGAGCCCATGGTTGTCTTGTCTATGCTGTTGCCTTTCTCCACATGGTTCAGCAGTCTGCTCTGTGATGTGATGCTGGCCAGTGCAGAGCCACAGCAAATGGCAGCAGTTGGAGACAAGGTGTAGTGGGTGGGGGCTGCTGAGGTTAGTGAAGGGTGCTGCAACGGTAGGGCAATAGCTGGTGAGGCTACCACGGAGGCTAAAGATTTGTGTTCTCCTACAGATTTTGCATTCTTTGTTGACGAGTGGTTCGATTTGACTTTTGAGGTCGACGTGCCTGCCTTTTTCTCTGCTGCTGGAGTCCGGCCCACAGACAACGAGTAGGGATAGGTCCGCATGAGAGGTGTCCCTCCGACACCTGAGCTTTGTGGCTGAATTTCTTTTTGAAACTGGCTGGCTGTGGCTTCTCTCAGCGCTGCAATCTGTCCCAATGCTGGTGGAAGAGTAATTTTACAAAGTGGAGAGGAAAAATTAGTGGAAGGCAGGAAGGCAACAGGCTGGGCTGGTTTAAACATGGCAGAGCATTGAAACCCAGGTGGAACACTTTGCACAGATTGTGTTTGCGGGTGTGATTTCTTACTGGATGTCACATGGCTGTGACAGGGGTTGAGCGAGTCCTCCCGGTTGGCTTTTATACCACTTGACCACTGAGGAGTGGGGAAGACCCCAGCACCATCGGCTTTGAGTTTAGGCGCTTCTGCCCTTTTGTCTGTTCTCTTCTCTGAGCTGGTGAGGACTGAGCCGGACATTGGTGCATTGTTGGGCTGTTGAGGTGGTGAAAGCTCAGGGCTGTGATTATAATCGCTCGTGTCCAGGCAGGCTTTCACTGTCTTACAGTCTTTAGTTGGAGAGGTCTTGTTTTGCTGACTGAGGGTAACATCTCCTCTGAACTCAGGGGGTAGCGTCTGAGGGGGATTTCCCACCATACTAGTCGACGCTTTATTTGGAGCACTGATCTCTCTGCTCACCGTGCCTCCATCCCCTACATTCATTAGTGTGGGATCCACCTGAGTGATAAAAGAAGTCCAGCCCAGTGTTAATTAGATGAGAGGACAGAATGCTCTGATCAAGTAATGCAACTTCAACAGTAAACAAAAGTATTACCTGCATAGGTGTTTCTTTAGCACAACATGCCTCGGGGGGTAGCTAAGTCAGTCAGGTGAGAGTTTTGCTTGAAATGCTGCAGAAAACACAAGACAGGAAAAAAAAAATGGTGTAAGTGTTGCTTTCATCTTAGTTACAGAAAAGATGTTCATTTCGATCTCCATCAAGGCATAAGGGGAATTCTTTGCAACCATCATTGAGTCAAAGTAATCAACCCCGGCCAATTGAAATCTTCCTTTCATCAAGACATGCTTGGTACAAATTTCCTCAGACCAGGGAGACAATTTCAGGTAGCAGTGCGAGGTGAGGAAAACTGATGGCACATATTTGTAGCGTAGTGCCCTCCGTTTTATTGGGTTGCACGTAGAAAATACTGGCAATTTGTCAGTGCTCATCTACCCAGAGTGTGAACTGTCTTTCCTAAGAGTTGCATATTCAGTGAGTGAACGGAGACCCCATGCACGCTGCAGCAATTAGGAACCGACAAACTCCCAGCAAAAAGATACCAACAACCAGATCGTGCCTCTCACATCGATGGCCAGAATTTTCCCTTGTTTTTCCGAGTTATTTTGCAAGTTAACCTCACCTTGAATATTCTGTTCAACCTATATCGTTTATGTTCTGAATGAAAAAAATACGGAGACTGTTCACGCTACAACAGATCCCCAATGACGCTGCCCTCGGGCATACACAGAAGAATATTATAGGAAACCAAGGGAAATCTGTTTTGAGCGGAGCTATACTACTGTCAATCATATTCAATGATCCATCCCAGACAAACAAAAATACTCTTTGTGTGTGATTATTTTTTACCAAAAAAGTCCAACAATTTTCTCAAATCAATCATTTCAATTGAACTTCATCTCCTCAATAAAGTCCATTCTGTGGAGTATATTCACCAGAGGCTGCATGGGTTCACATCACACTTACACATTTTAAACTACAATTCGGCTTCAAGGCAGTGAGATAAAATCACCCACGTTGATGACAGGGAAACTTCCCCCCTTCAGCAGATGAATGTGAAAACAACGTTCTAGTTCCAAGGAACGAAAAAGCAAAGCACATTTTTGAATGGACGGGACCCTACATCACATTTTAATGTGGGTTCACTGAAAAGCCAGAGTGTGCACCGTCCCGCTGTCAAAGGAAAAAATGAACAAAAATACGATAAATATATCCTATATGAGACTTGATATCAGCAGATTCTTAATATTGAAGGGTCACTAGGAAAACTGATGTGACGCTAGTTGTTTTTGTGTGAGCAGTGTGATTTTTCACCGAGAACTGTTTCCGACGGTCATTTCAAACACAGGCTCTTGCTTGGACGGCCCATGACCCCTCGGACCCCGGCCGGTCCCCGGTAGGCTCATTCAGCAATCCATCCATGAAGCAATCAGCTGTGACTGCTCAAATGATCTTTTATTAGCGGGAGTCAGTGTGTTCTGTGTTGATTAAATCATGCACAGCACTGGGTGACTGGAGATGAGCTTAAGTTTGGTGGATTGCTTATATAGTTAAAAAAAAAATATATATATATATGTATAACTGGATGGTTAATTATCTATGGTCCATGCAGCTTTAGACACTTATCACTCCTAAATTAAGACATGAAGTCCCACCCATCCCACTCGGAATACAAACCACAGATAGCCAGGCACACAATTATGAATAACAAGTAAATCCAGCTTTGTTTCATCCCAGAACAAACATTTGAAACACCACATCGGGCACACGCACGGCAGAGCAGCCCCTCGTATGTAGGTAGAGGTGAGCGCAGACGAGCGCATCTGCAAGTAAATGAGACGACTACAAAAGGGACTATGCAAAAAAAAAAAAAAAAAAAAAAAAAAAAGCTTTTGGGGGGAATGGAAATGCATCACCCTCGAGTCAGTGAAACATAACGAAGATGAGGCACATAATGACTGACACACCAATCTCTGCTGGAATCTGCGAGAAGGGATCCAGCGATGCAGATACGGCTCTGTGCGAGGAGGGTCTGCATACATTACCGTACAACAGTTGCTTACAGCTAGTTTTGTCTTTGTGCTGCGATCGCGGTCTGCTCCGCCACAGCGTTTGAATTCATCCGCTCTGATGTAGGCCAGTAAATGTAGGCAGTAGTCCGCGCACACGCCGTGGGCGACCCTGCTCAGACGAAACAAAAGTCAAGCCTGGAAAATACCTTTGAGAACAAAAAAAAAAAAAAGACTGCCTCGAAAGAAAGCAAATCATTCTGTTTGTAGCCCACTTCCACCGGTCAGCTCGCTGTCCAAGCCCACGGCACAGAAAGACACACGTCCCAATGTCATATCGGGAAAGTGCACGATGCTTGTTGTGGCACCGGGGCACTCACAAAACAACACGTTTCCCTCCGTTATAAATATCAGCCGGGGGAGGGTGGGGGGGGGGGGGGGGGGGAGAGGAAAAAAAAACCAACAACAAAACTCCGGAGAGCTCCGGGGTCGCTCTCTCTCTGTCTCTGTCTGTGTCTCTCTCGCTGGAGATGGCGAACAGTCACCATAATGAGAGAATGGCAACTGGCTCTCAGGTGATCGGTCCATCTGCACACAAACACGGGCACTAACTGAACAGAAAGGCTGCTCTCCCCTCTGAACCTTGTCTAAATAACGTGGAGCGGAAGGGATTGACGTGTTTTGAGATAATAATAATAATAAATTAAAAAAAAAAAGAAAGACGGATGGGGGGAATCATAGCAAGTGACAGGAGAGATCCCCCTCCCCTCCCCTCTCCCCCCATCGAGTGCCTGGCTGGGCTGCGACGTGGGAGCACAATGTGTCACATCTCCGCCTGATAAGGTAAGTCAACATCAATGGAAGCAGAGCAAAACAAACTCAACTCCCGACCACCATCACCCGCAAACCTGCGCTATAAGTGACACAACTTATTACACGGGCTCGTGCTGGTGGTGCAAGTGGCCGCGGAAAAGAAAAAAAAAAAAAAAAAAAAAAAAAAAAAGGGGGGGGGGGGGGGGCCAAACAATATATTTAAGTCCGCTGACCACCACCTCCAGCACGGGGGAGGCTTCCAGCTCCATGCGCCGCGGAGTCTCCGCGGAGCCCTCGCACTCCTCGCGGTGGTTTTACATGTTCAGGCAGGCTACTGTTATTTATCCCCCGGCCCGACCTAACGTGAAGTGCTCCCTGAGTCTCTCTTATCGGCCCTTTCGGCTGGACCGACTGAGCCACTTCGCCGTTGAAAGGCATTCACCGAGCCCCGGACCCCACCGAGCCCGTCCTCTCCTCTCTCCTCTCCTCTCCTCTCTCCCTCTCCCGCTCCTCTCCGGCCCCCCTCTTCTGAGACTCTATCCGAAATATTGAATAAATCCCGAGCTAATCAGCAGGCGAGATAAATAAAAAATTTAAAAAAAAAAAGAAAAGATGTCTAATGACACAAACAGTTACAAACCCCGCTCGTCCAGATGGCATGTGTACGACGTACAAGGCACGACTGTGGTACGGCCGCCGTCCAGCCTTTCGCCTGTGCCGTCCGTGGCTGCTCACTAATCTCGACGGTTTTCGGTTCTAAAAGTCCAGGGGGGGGGGGGGGAGGGGGGGGAGGAGAGGGAGGAGGGGAGGGGGCAAGAGGGAGGGAGGGAGGGAGGAGAGGGAGGGGGGGCGTCAAGACAGTCCGTTCTCCAGTGTGGTGGGAGAGAGAGCGAGGAAAGAGAGGGGCTGAAGGGTGACTGTGACGGCATGGGAGATGTAGTGCTCGGCTATCCACGCCCAGGATTAGACGCTGGAGAGGCTGGGAGCGGTGACGACTGCAAGTACCGGCATGCAACGCGAGCTCCAGCCGCTCAAGGGGAATAAGGGAGAGGGTGAGAGGAGGAGGAGGAGGAGGAGGAGGGGTGGGGTGGGTTGGGGGGGGACAGATCGCGACCAAAGAGTGTAACGGTGCGCTAAACTAACAAGGCTCATCGGGGTAACGAAGTAATGAACTGTGTTTGTTTTTTTAAACAAAGGAGGCTCCGAGTACCGGCGACTGTCTGTCTGCGTTTCGGTGTCCGGCAAGTCAATTAACAGTCAGCTGTGGGTGATGGTTTCTAAATGGCATTGCCAAAATATATTAAGAAAAAAAGAAAAAAAAAAAAGAGTGAGAGCGGTTTGGGTCTGTTGCAGGGGAATTAACAGGAGGAAGCAAGACTGTTGGAGGCGGATCAGGCTGCTAAAGCTTGGAGGAGATGGGGGGGGGGGGGGATTTCTACTGATTTCTGCGGAGCATTTTCAAACATAAAACCATGTGAGGCATCAAAGAAGTTGTAGTCATGTTAGATGATGTGATGGATCTAACTTCACTACTCTCACGAGGTTGAGCTTCAAACACAGCGCCGACCTCCATCAGCTCATTTGTATAAAGAGCCCCGGAAAGACACAACTTTTGCTTCCAAGGTGACAAAGGAGTCTTTTGCAAAATTTCCACTTGTGTGTTCTCAGCGTTGATATTAAACAAGCTGTATGATCATTTCCACATTGCTTTTTAAACCAAAAGCCATATTATCAACCTGTAGAGCCAGAATTATTTTCCTCACAAGACATATTGCCCCCGAATTGTCACCAAAAAGCACAATTAATCCGACAATAACTAAAAGACAAATCATATTTCATGGCAGCTTTCCTTCCCTTGGGAGGACATTCGCCTCATACATATTGTCGACAATGAAGTGGGCTGAATAAATTCACACTGAAACCTGGGTTTTCACGCTTCCCTTGATTTGGGCCAGGCCTTTACAGTCCGATGCTGTAAAACACAACTGCTAATAAACACTTATAATGAATATATGAACAAAGACATGCCTCTTCGTTTCCCTGTCATTCACTTCTTGCAGTGCCATGTGTGTCAAAACCACATTTCCTGTAACTGGTTGGGTTCATGATTTTCTACAGAGAAGTGGTTTTGAGATAAGTTCAGCGCAGAACTACAGTTTGGATGAAGGCGTATCTTAGCCCCCAGCTTTCGATCCCATATTTTTGGAGGAAAACCAAGACAGCAGAGCCGATTCAAGAGGACAACAGAAGTGCGCTGAGGTCAAGCCGAAATTGACCAGGATCCTTTACAAATGCGAGACACAGCCATGAAGAAGAAACGGCACTAAAGGTAATGCGATGTTCAGTGGAAGCTCTCCTGAAGATATAATGTGCCGCATTTGTGACAGAATAAAATCTACTTGACTTCTTACAACTTTTTCTTTATTTTCAGTTTCACACTGAAATGCAGCCAAACAAAGGCATGGCAGTTGGATATATATATATATATGTGTGTGTGTGTAGCAGCAGCTTATATTGCGAGGTGAAGGACACCACATATGCAACTTCCAGTCATACACAGACAAACAAAAGTTTGAGATACTGTCTGTAGAGCAGAGGATTTGCACTTGCCTGGTTCTCCCCCAAAGATAAACAACCACAGGATATTTAGCTCTCTTCCTCTATAATCACATTTACGCACAGTGGTTAAGCAGCACAGGTTACCCTGCTGTAATTAGGCCACTTGTCTTACCTGAATCCTGAAAGCAGTGCAGGCCTGCTGTTTACAAGGGTATCCGCTCCTCTAGGCCAACAGATTTCCTACTTTTCTCAACACTTGCGGTGGTGAGGAAATAACCGTGCACACACGCGTACACGCGCGCACAGCGAGGCTGACATCGTCGTGTGACCGAAAGAGTTTGTTTACTACCACGCGTGATCCCGCGTCGTTCCCGGCCACCACGGCGGTGCAGGACAGCGATCCTGTCCATCCGCTGAGCACAGCGAGCAGAAACTATTTCGCCGCTTTCCTATCGCGGAGTGGATCGGTGTGTGTGTGTGTGTGTGTGTGTGAGAGAGAGAGAGAGAGCCTCTAACATGCCCTTCGCCATTCGCTCAGTAATGGCTGCGTGCAAAGCAGCCAAATCGTTGACAGATGGCCAAATGTGAAATTGGGAACCAAAAAACGCCGATCAGTTTTACAAAAAAAAAAAAAAAAAAAAAGAAAGAAAGGGGGAGAAACGTGTCGGCGCAAGGCAGGAGTATCGCAAAGTCGGCGGCTGACACATCGCATTGTGTCTGAGCCGGGGTAACCCGGAGACCTCAACGACCGCGCAGGAGCTATCCCGGTAGTGACCGGCTGCTCGGGGCTTCACCAATTATAGACGAGTTTGGTTCACAGGCTCCACATCGGATGTCTGAAGCTGTGGGGTTAAAAAAACTTGGTATGCACGCAATTATAAATCTATCGAGCGGGGATGTGGTATTCCGCACATGCACTGTGACAACTGCGATAGCACAGATGAAGGCACGTTGTTTATTTCGCAGGCCTGATTTTTTTTTTTTTTTTAAGTATGTCGTCTTCAAAGTGGGCATATATGGTAATCTATCTGCGAGTCATATTGGAGATTATCGACCCCGTTTAGGCCGCCATGCTTCCGAGCGACGAGGATGTCCCGTCTAAGTTCGTGGTTCACCTGGTCAATATTGAATGTCGAGGTTGGGAAGGCGGCGGGAGGTGAACGCTGAAGTCAAAATCCAGCGCATTATTCTTCCATCTTGTATAAGTGATGAATTATTCTACAGTAAACGAAGGGAGGATGGCAGCCGATCACAGAAACAGTCAAGGGTGATGTTCTTATTTTCCAGGTTAATGGATGGCCCGATGCGCCGTCCACATAATATCTATCTGAAATGGAAATTGAACACTTCACATTTAGTTCCTGTGTCAGCGTTTGGCCAGCCGACTGCATCCACAGCCCGGCACGCATGGACAGCAGACTCATGGATGTCATCTCGGTACACAACTTGGCTGTCCCTACATGTGACACGATCCTACATATTGCTGTGGGATAACAGCGAAACATAGCCGCAACTACTGCGGCTCCTGCAAGACACCAACAACTATAAAATGCAGATATCCAGGTCAAAGTTTGGCAGAGTTTTACTCGCCCTCAATAGCGTTGTGCAATGCCCCCTTTAATGCCCCCTGCTCGCCCGTAACGCCTTTGTTATTAGTAATCGCATGGTATTGCACCGTCTTACCTTGCGCTCCGAGCTGTCTACAACCACAAAGCCTGCACACAGCGCAACAAGCTATTGTTGTGTCTACAGAGTCTTCGGTGCGGGGCCAAGGAGGTGATTTTGAAGTAGGATGAAGACAGTATGCAATTTTGGCTTGTCCTCGCGATCTTCCCTTATTGCCAGTTTTCGGTCTGCAGCAGCTGGAGATGAAAATCGCGCACCCTGGGTCCTAGCGCCGGATAAAGCCCTACAGGTGAATAACAAACAGACTGATGCTCGGTGGGCTCCGGTCTTTAATCGCAGGCTTTGCTGGAGTCAGACGTATTGACCAGACTCTCTCGCTTTTTACCCACAAAGATTCAAAGATGTAGGTATTCTGGAGGGCACTTAAAAAAAAAAAAAAAGATGTGATAAACTGTAGCTAAATTTTAAATAAGCGTGCCCTCAAGTGCAATTACGCAGACCATGCATTACTTTAACAATATAATAATGGTCTGAGGCTGAAAGCTGTTCTTTGGACTTGCGCACAGTCCTGACCAGCCCAGTTAGCCTCACGGTGGCTCACTGCAGACTGATTTAATTTCTAACCAAGCCATCCAGCTAATTGTAGATTTTCATGTTTTAAAAAAAAAAGAAAAAAAAAAAGATAAATATATAAATGTTTAAATCAAAGTGTCCAAAAACTGCCAGGTGCACCCACAAGTCAAACTTTGAGAACAATTGCATTCAATGTTTAATATTTTGTCACCATGGCTGGAGAGTGGACCGGTCCGGCACAGATTCAGAGAGCATCTGTTTGTCATAAATCAAAACTTGTTGAAAAGTCAAAGAGTTCAGTGAGTATTAAGGATGACACAGTGATGTGTAAGGCTCAGTGTCTTTCAACATTGAACATCCACCCATACAGCTTCTGATCTATTATTTATTTTTTCGCTACAAAGAGCTTCACAGTTTAGACAGTGAAGCTGCATTATATCTGGTCAAGCAGTTCAAAGTTCTGTTTAAAGCACAGGCCTATGTAACCTGCACCTGTTTATTTTGGTTGATTTCAAATATTGCAGATATAACAACTGTATCAATATTGTTATATCAGCTGGTAAATACTGAAGTTTTACATGTTTTGAAACAGTATCGCCGCATAGATTGTTCGTCACCTGATCAAAATAGCTCTGTATATTATAAGTTGTGTGAGAAAAGCTCATGAGCCACTCAAATATCAGTATCTGCCTCACATATCTTGTTTTATGTGTGTTGTATAGCATTTTCAATGATACTTTTAGAGAGGTGTATCATTGTGAATTTGCTGAGGCAGGAAGAGCTGGACATGAGCTAGACAGCCTCTATTTCCTGTGTGAATGAATTGGAGGTTCAGGGGTAGTTTTCAAACAGCAGCGGCACTTGAGAGTGATGGTCAGTCTACAAAATGTTGGAGAATGTGGTGGCCTAATGGTGAAGTTTTGCCTCATAACGGAGATTGTTCGATTCCCGCTCAGTTGACGTTTGTTGCATGTCATACCTCCCTCTTTCTTCCTGTTTCCTGTGTCTCTCTGGACAGTCACCTGTTAAAATAACAAGCCAAGATAAAAATATGCACGGGCAGCATGGGGGCCTCTACGCCCCAAATGTCACACAACCGAATCACATAGACAGTGTCTGACATCATGTGTCGACATGCCAGCCAGTCCGTGGAGAACAAAAGCTGAATATTTTGCTTTCTAAAGTAAACCTCGACAAATGTATTATTTTTTTCTAATGAATCACAGACCCTAAAAGTGTCTGAAGAGACTTTATGTATAGTTACCAGATCAGAAACAGCTATTTCTTGTTCTCTTGGTAACATGACACAAAGGAACGAGACAAGACGAACCGCAGCGGATCTTCCAAAAGGACAAATATAGATGTTGGGAAAACACTGCAGCAAAAGAAACAGTCTAATCATCATCAGTGACATAGATGCACATAACGCTGCCAACGTCTAGTTTTCTTCTCTTTCTTTGTTTAAAGCTTCGGCTGGAATTACACACAGATGTCTTCCAGAGAAACCTGTGCCTGAAGTTTGAGGTCAGGTCATCCTGACAATTTAGTAATGGTTTAAGTCAGTGAACAAATTAGGAACGCTGTTAAAGAGTTAAAGGCCCAGATTGGCCATGACAGAAACCTCCCAGTAAACCTGCCAGTAATGGACACGGCCTCCAATAAAGTCGTGTTTAAACCATCTTCCACTGCAGGATGACCTGTGCAAGCTGGTTATTTGAGACACTGTCAGTGACTAAACTAACCCAAAACACAAAAAGACACATGTATACATGTACCCACCCTGATTTTGTGTAGTCATGCAATAGTGATGATTTAATATGCCGAGCTTTGGAAATATTTGCCTCTGATATTTCTAATGACATTCCAATACAATGAGGTAAATTTAGTTTATGTAAATGAACCATGAAAACATCAAAAGCAACATGACTTTCCAGAAACAGGGCTCTGGTCACTGTGGTTAATCTACAGACGTTGCCGTGAGCAATTGTCACAGGAAATACTGTACTTTGGACTGATGGAACAGATCATATGGAAACTGTTGACAGTGACGTCTGAAGATTATCCCGAGAAACTGGGACACTGCAGCCGAACTTTTTGTAAAGTTTTTTTTAGTAGCACAAATAAAAATATATTTATCGTCATTTTACCTGGGTGGGGTCTAAAGCGTCAGACAGGACCGACCAAAAACACTCGGCTAGACACCACTGCAACGGAGTGATAAAACGTATGCGAGTAATTCTGATGACCTGACTCTTTATTCCAGATTTTGTTTCCGAGGAAGAAGAGACCCGAGTGGAAGAGCAAAGATGGCATCCCAGAATGCGGATACTGCTGAAGCCACTAATAAAAAAGGCTCGTGCTCTCTGTGTCGACTGAGTCTACACAAGCTCAGGCTCTCTGCAGGGTCGATAGAGTCATTGGAATCACAAGTGTTTCCAAGACGATGGCCATCAAAATGGCATCAGGTCAAAGGCGTCAAACGGTGAAGCTCGTGTCCTGTTAAACTGGGAACACACTGCACAGTTGTAAGTCCCACTGTAACAACAGTTCAATTGCTATGGCTGATTTTCAAGATTGTAGAACGTCTGCACTGGTCTGCAACAAACAAGGCAGGCTACCATTGACAGTGGCAACACCTCATCATGAACGTAAAGTCTTTAACCTCTTTAAAGCTCGGTTTATTCCAAGTAGTCATTACGAATACAAACACATTCAACTTTGTTCGTCATTAAGACAGCTGTTACTCGTGTTGTTACTGTTCACAGAGACTCCAGTCTGCAGTGTAGTCTGATACACTTCACTGGAAACCACAGAATAACCATTTCACCTGTCTCTCTGTCTCGCTAATTGCCAACACGTGTACTTTCTAGCGCTCCCTCTGTTTTGGCAGGTTGGTTAAATAATGTTTAACCGTTTGTATTATTGATTCAGTTCTGTTCCTGGGAGCAACACTAGTTCACAAAAAGCAGGCAGCCGAATGCAACGGTCTGAATGGGGTAAACAAAGGTACACTATGGAAGATTTGACCACAAGCAATATGGAGCAATATTTTCATACGTGGGTCATGCTGTGTTTCTATTGTGCAAGCGCATGAGGACACACATGCATATGCACCCGATGTGTTTAAAAGGTGCCCACCGACCAGTGGAGTTTTATTGTGAACAAAGAAAAGTTATGTTTTACGTTTAGTGTTCCTCTAAAAATACATGTTAGATGCATTTTGAACCATTTGCAAAACTAGTTTGTGACGTGTTTTAAATCCAGCATCGTTTATATCTGTGGGTGTTTCTGAATTTCAGGGCTACATCCTTGGTAAGTGCATTTCCAGGATGCCACATCATCAAATCAAGACTGTTCCAATGTAAATCATAAAAAAATCTGATCTAATAGAGCACTTTTGCCCCTTAGAGGTCTCAAAGAGAGAATTTTTACTTTCCATTCACCCACTCACGCACTGATGGTAACAGAGTTACCATGCAAGGTGCTCGCCTGCCATCGAGAGCATACTGTGTCAACTTCTGTCTTTGCAGTGCGGACTGGAGGAGGTGGGGATCAAACCGCCAACTCTGCCATTAGTGGACAACAAGTTCGGAGTCCAATGAATTTTCAAGGATGCATCAGGTGTATCCTCGGGGTCCTTAAAACACTCACGATCTTCTGCGCTCATGTAAGATCCTGTACTGTATGTGAATGTGCAATGACGCACCCCCTGAATATAAGGACTAACACAGCAGTAGGAGGCGATAATGCTCCGCCTGGTTGTTTTTCACCTTTGAAAGGAAGAATGACGAACACCTGACATTATGTGTTCTCTGAATGCTACGAAGGGGTTTTGCCTCGTCTCTGAAGAACCCAACTTGGAGGGACCTGTCCTACCACGGACGCATCCTTGAGATTGACAAACACCCCATGTTTTAGTTACGAGGAAACATCTTCCTTCTTTTTTTTTTGTTTACAAATTGCTGAATTTCTTGGAGCAATATTGCCACGTGTAAATCAGTGATATATTGTGTAGCAGCAGGAATGTGAATTATGTTACCCGCCCGCATGTGCACATACACACATATGTGCTTCCTCATGTGCAGTTTGTTCATGGCATAAACAAAACGGGGGCCCCATTTAGACACTCAGAGGTCAAAAACCTTTACAGTCCTGGTTGGTTTCACCCTAATAAACCCACTGACAGCTGGTGAAGGAAACACCATAACAAACTCAGCAGTGAACCAATAAAGGCAACAACAAGTCTGCAAGCAAATGCAAAATATTTAAAAGAAATCGTCTTAACAAATGTTTCATGAGGAAGTAACGCACTGCGTGTTTGTTCCTCGTCAAGGATATACGCAATGTGAAACACTGAATGTCAGCATAACTTTGTTTCCAAGAAAACTCCCGAGGGCACCTTTAAGGTCATTCCATCTGTTGAGATTCACTACCATAAACTTTAATCTGTTAAAAAATGTAATAATAAAATTGTAAGAAATAATTGGATCAGCAGGATCTCAAATGTGTGGTCTAACATATTGCATATCGCGTCACCTCATGTAACACCATGTGAACACTGAGTAATCGTAAATTACTATTTAGAAACCACTTACTCTGTTGTAAAATATGTTTCTACAACTATATTGTTTACAAGAGAGCTTAAACAGAAAACTAATCAATTAGTTAATTGACAGATAATTAAACGACATCAAATTTCATGATCAGTTAATCCCTTAACTCGTTAAACAAACTCAAATGCCAAACATGATCGGTTTCCTGTTTTTCAACCGTGTGTATTTTCTACTTTTACTTGAAGGTTTTTACTCTGTTAGTCAGACAAGATAAGCTATTTGAAGATATGACAATGGGCTTCAGGAAATTGGGTCGGACGTTGTTGTCTGACATTGATTTAAGTAAGGAAATACTCATCTGATTAACTGCAAATGAAAACAAAAGACAGATGCAGCCCTCCACTTACATGACATGGTTCCTATTCATTCTTAAGTTGTATTTAAACTCTAAATATGATCCTGGACTGCTCTCTAGTATCACACACAAATAATAGTAGGGCAAATTCAGAGTCTGTTGCATAGATCTAGCATGTCCTGAATTTTGATCCTGCCCACATATGAATCCGTGTATTCACTCTGGGCCGCTGTGTCGGCGCCAGGATCGGTGAGAATACAAGCTCGGGCTGGCTCTCAAGGTGCGCTATTGTACCCCACATGATAAACAGATGCAGCTGTCATCCCCACGTTTTCTAGCACAGCGTCACTGCCCTTCCCTCGTTCGCATCTTTAGGGATGCTGGAGTCAAAATGGCTAAACATGGAAGAAACATGCGTTTTGCTGTTTGGAAAAATTTGGTTTTGGAACATTTTCATGGTATAATGTGTGAAGGTCATGTAGACTCCCATGCGAAAACTTCCACATATTTTTCCCAACATGTGGTAAACATGTGCCATACATGTGAGCACATGTGTCCGTGTGGAAAACATGGGAAACCTTGTTTTTTTTTTTCTGCAAGGGGTTTCCTAATTGAGGAGTCTTAATGTGAGCATCAATCAGTGACAAACACACTCAAAGCCCACTACTTCAGTGAAGGGGTGGGGGTGTGCATGCAGTGTGTGTGTGTGTGTGTGTGTGTGTGTGTGTGTGTGTGTGTGTGTGTGTGTGTGTGAAATGAGTTTTCTTGAAATGAATGAACAAATGTGCCGTTTCATGCAGCATATTGATAAAAAGCTAAACTAATGACGATTACCTTCACTAACATGTTTAAAAGAAAATGAATCAGACACTTTGCTTTGTGGTATTTTGTTTGTCTCAATCCAGTGGTGGAAAGTAACTAAATACATTTACTCTAAAGTACTGTACTTAAATACAATTTTGAGGTACTTCCATTTGAAGTAATACTTCCATTTATTTCTATTTGATGCTTCTTTACTTTTACTACACATTTCAGAGGGAAATACTGTACTTTCTACTCTATAACGACTATTGGACAGCTTTAGTCACTTTTACGATGAATATTTGACACACAAAATACAAAACATCGTTAAAGATTAAACCAGTGGTTTCAGAATATTTTGGCTTCTGATGTCTCAGTGTGTAGTCGGAGTAAACTTTCAGATGTCTACATGAGTTGTTAACACCAAATAGAGATTTTTACTTGTTAACGTCTCAAAGTTTCATTTCAATGAATGTTGAAATGATCAAACAATCTAACAGAAAATCTTAAGATTAAAGAAAAGCTCCAAACACTGAAAACAGATTTGTGGATCAGAACTTTGTTTTTTTCTTTTGTTTTTTTTCCTCCCAGTAATCATCTGACAACCCTCAGAGCTGTCTGCTGTCTATATATAAAACTGGATATAAAGTAGTTTAAACTAGCTGAACCTGCATCAGCTACAACAGTAACATGCTGCTCATACACTAATGCTTCAATATCATTCATCTAATGATGCTATTTATAATATTATTTCAAAGAGGACCAAACCAGTACTTTTACATTAATACTTTAATTACATTTTGCTGCTAATAAACTTAACTAGGACTTCTACTTGTTCTGGAGCATTCTGAAACTGCTCTATTGGTACTTTTACATAAGGATCTGAACATTTCTTCCATCACTGTCTAAATGTCTCACACAACCAGTGTATGTTTAAAACTTTCAGCTTGGGCAGTGTATCAGCTGTAAGAAATTAAAAATAAACAAGAATACATTGGCTGACTAAATATGATTTGTTGTTAAGCACATTAGTCATGTGTAAAAACATTTTTTTCTTCATTGGTCATGGTCATTTTTTTCCCCTGTCAGACAGCATTGATCTAACTTCATGACAGCTCTATCTTTTTGACAATACACTGAGGTGATGCCATATTTACAGTAACCGGAGACACAGTGTGCACCTTTCAGCAATCAGATCTCAAAGTTTGAATATTTACACACTTGATCAATGCTGGTCGGACAAGCCAAGTCAGCTGTTTTAACTACAAACGGTAATCCTGATTTGATACGTCGTTAGTTCCCGCGCACCCGGGCGGCAGGCTGGTAAACACGCCTGATTTGATCGTTTCACTTCACGAGGTGGCAGCTCGGATGTTGAGTGTTAGCAAAAGACGCCAAAGCTAAACGTCCCAGGAGGGCTCGACTCGTAAAAGCAGCAGCAGCTAAAACGCAGCCAGGGAAATATCCAAGCGAGATGTACGACAGGAGACCGATGCTTACCCGATTCTTGGTTTGTCTGAACTGCAGCCCGCAGCGGAGGACAGAGGGTGTTACAGGAAGGCGCAGCGAGGGTCTGCGGACACTCGGCGCTGTGCTTTTGTCTTTATGTTGCGGACTACGAAACACCCTGGTCGGATTACGTCCATGTTTACCCTTCTAAAAGCCCGAATGGTCACCTGGTTCCATAGTGTAGCGGTTATCACGTCTGCTTTACACGCAGAAGGTCCTGGGTTCGAGCCCCAGTGGAACCACTACTTTTTTCCAGTCGCGTTACTGTTTGTACCAACTGACCACATGTGTTAGCTGCTGTAAAATATAATCTGCATCAGAATACATTCTTATACACTTTGTGAGTACACTGTAAAATGCAATGCAATCCAATACAACAGCGAAACCTGAAAGGCTCCACAATGTTCACTCTGGTATTAATTTAGCTGTATTTGTATTTGGGGTTGCACATTGCAGTGGTGTCAAACTACACTGCAGGGACATTAGACAACACATTTCTAATAATGTCAACCTCAATTATAGACATAAAAGTAAACAAAAAGGTAACATAATGATTAAAAAACACCAACGCACACTGTACCTGCATATACTAGAGTTTACTGCATGTCACATCTAATCCTTTTTTTTTTAAATGACCTGTCCACAATAATTAGCCAAACTGTAAACATTGCATTGGCTTTTCTATTTATGATTTTAGTAAAGAAGGGAGGAAAAAAAAACAACAAAAAAACAGGGTGAAAACATGCTCCACTGTTACAAAAAGATGACAGCTTTTGTGTAAACAAACACAACAAGCACAAGTGAAGACGTTTTAAAGGGTAAGCACACATTAAAAAAAAAAAAAAAAGCCTTTTAGAATAAAAATGCTTGGAAATTTAAAACATTAAAACTCACAATTCTTCGAGCAAAAAAAAAAAAAATCCTACAGATTGACTGGTTTGAGGAAGGACTTAATACTCTTCTTTGTTTGGTTGCACTGTGGATATTTTTGGGGTCTCCACTGTTGGTCAAGTTAAAACATGTTTTAGAACTTTTTTTTTTTAAATTTTTTTATCTTGACTGGCCAGTTAAAATATTAGTTAGAAAAGTAATCAAATGAATACTACTACTATTTCAAAAGTAACCTTCTCAACGTCGTCTCAATGTATTCAAACCTCCAATCATGTTTATGCTCTGTGGGTTATATTCTTCCATATTGTGAAAAAGCGGTGGTTGCTTCATGCAGAGTTTCACTCTTGTGCAAATAACCGGATAACTTGAAAACAGCACCACCTGTTTTCCGTCAACCCGTCCGGACCTCTTTGAGCCTGCCCAAATCTGTCAAACCACTGGTTTCAAACAAGTATTGTTGATTGCTGGTTAATTTTAAATAAAATTAAATTTAAAAAAAATAGTGTTATTTGTCGGGAGGTTAAGGTAGGTCACACGCTTGGTGTTTGAATGAGGTCCCTAACAAACGGATATTGTCGCCTTGTAATTTCCTGTTGTCCTGTTTTTTAATGAACAACAAAGAAAATATGAAAAACAAGGAAATGTATATATATAAATAAATGTATTGTATATATATATATAACAAACACAACAACAGACAATGACAGGGAATCAGAAGATTTACAATAATCATAAAGGGAAAAAAAAAAAAAAAAAAAAAAAAAAAGTTTATCAGGGTACATGATGAATTATTTTTGTCTTCCTGGTGTCACATTTATTCCTGTCCCCAAAATGGCGAACGTAGCTGCTGCCGCCGCGGCTGCTGCAGCCGCAGCTGCCGCCGCGAATAGAGACCCAGCCGTCGACCGGTCGCTGCGATCGGTGTTTGGTAAGTTTTTTTCTGCCGTTGCTTCCTCGGATCGAGGGTGTTTTATGCGTTAGGTTTATAATAAGTCGATAAACCGGCGGCTAATGAATGAACGCGTGCTAAGTTAAGACGACCGGCTAGTGCTGCTTGTTAGCTCGGCAACTTGGCAACAACAAACAACGACTCTAAATGGAAACGTGGATTCCTGATTCTTATCATATTAATTTGAGCTGTTCATTTTTTATATTTTTTTATATTTATATTTAAGTGGGAAACATTCCGTATGAGGCCACAGAAGAACAGCTGAAAGACATCTTTTCTGAAGTCGGACTTGTCGTGAGCTTCAGGTGAGTTTGAGTTCCCACCATAACCAGATTCCTGCTATTAACCACTGAGCTCCTTTTAAAAAGTCCCGAGTTTTCCCAGGTGAAATGATCGATCCCGCTTGTACAATCCTCCTGTGGTTTTGCAATAAAATAACAAGTCTTTAACAGTACCCCCTCCCCATGTTTCAGTCGCCTTTCAACACGTGGGTATTTTGATGATTATACAGCATGTTGCTTCTTGTTCTCAGGTTAGTGTACGACAGGGAGACTGGAAAGCCAAAGGGATATGGCTTCTGTGAATATCAAGACCAGGAGACGGCCCTCAGTGCCATGCGGAACCTGAATGGGAGAGAGTTCAGTGGTCGAGCTCTCCGTGTTGACAATGCAGCCAGTGAGAAAAACAAGGAAGAGCTGAAAAGTAAGTCTTAAACTCCTCCCAGCATCATCTCTAATTAAGGTGCTGAGTTTGATTTGATCGAGAGGTTTTGTTGTTTTTTTGTACACGGCAGCAGTGCCCAGTTATTTGTGTCTTGCACAGGTTTGGGAACGGGAGCCCCAATTATTGAGTCTCCTTATGGAGACAGCCTCGCACCAGAGGAGGCCCCAGAGTCCATCAGCAGAGCTGTGGCCAGTCTGCCACCCGAGCAGATGTTTGAACTTATGAAACAGATGAAGGTAAGTTGGTTTATTACCTCCTTTCTTCAAACCAGCAGCTGTGCGAGCGACTTTTTGCACAGGACACAGACTTTTCCTTTCCTTTTCTCTTAGACATTTAAAACTAAAGTTTACTACTTAACAGTAACAGTAGTGTTGGTAAGAGCTGCACTTATCAACACCAGGACCATCTCCTAAATGTGCAGTTGTGATTTCTAGTCCTTTCATATTATAGATCTTCTAGAAGTGGTGCATCTAATTGCATTTATATATTGTTTAGGTGAATTAATGCTCAGCTCTGTGCATAACAGTACATTCTCCCTAAAATAGAGCAGATTATTCACTGCCTTATTTTCACAAATTGCAGCATTTCGATGATTTTGCTTCCATCACTGCTGTTAAGGCAGCAACATCATTACATTTTTTACTCGAATGTAATAAAACATTATAGTTTCCCCCAGAAAACATGTACTTAGAGCCTGCTAACGCTTTGCGTTATGCGTCCTGTATCATTGGGTCACAAGTAGACGGCTCTAATAAGTACGGCAGTTCACACTTGGTGTCTCCACATTGTGCGTCTTGAGTGGCCACTTGTGCTCAGATTGTACTTCCTCCCTCCATATGTAAATGAACACAGAAAAAAAAAAAAAAAAAGTGAGGAGAGGAGTCGAAGCAACAGGTGTTTAACAAAATGAGACATCTTTGGTTTTTCTGGAGCCTCATTGTAATGCACTGTCTGTAAGAAATGTGTAAAGTATTTCCTGTTTTTAAATACCTGAACACCGTTCAGTGAGTTTGTAATTCACAAGGTGAACCGTAAGGACCCGATCGGTCAGGCTCAGATTATTTAAGCTTCGGGCTCTGTGCTGTGGCTCTTCTACAGTTGCAGAAATGATGCGTGTCAGAAATTTCAGATGAAGTAAACTAAACGAATAAAAACTCATCTGGGTTTATAGAGGAGTCTTTAGTGAAACAAGCATTATGTACAGCTTGTGTGTTTAATCACTGAACAGCTGCTTTACAGCTTTGAGTTTGCAGGTAAATCTTTCCTGCTTTCTGTACAGTTCAGCCGAGTTTAGCAGAATCACACAGGATATTGTTTGTGGAAACAAAACAACAACAAAAAAAGAAGCAGGTAGAGATCTTAAGGTTTAAGAACTGTTTGAGGTGAGGGAAGAAAAACATTCAAAACTAATGAACTTGCTGTAATGTGACGGTACCACATGGTCAGATATGAACACAGGAATGTGGCACCAAGAGCTGCATTCAGTGTTTCTCTTTCTTATTCAGACCACGTCTGTTATGTAGGTGGTCCTTCAGTGTGGCCCAGGATGCGTTTGCGTTCACACTTCTAAGAGATTGTGGTCATTTTCTTTCCAGACCACCTCTGAATGTGGCCTGAGCAGATCACACCGGTACTTTTAACTCACCACTTGTGATCCGGTCGCGTAAGACGGATGTTAATGCCAAATGTGAACAGCCTCATGGACTGTATGTACCATGCTGCTTACTGTTGTTAGTCTCGTGGAAAGACGGCGACAAATGTTTGTCTCAGTCTGATTCACCTCGAGCCTGACAACTGTACGCAGATGCTCTTCCTTCCCTTTCATTAACAGAGGCTCTGCCGTACAGCCTGTCTCTCTCAGCTCTGCCAGAGCAGCCTTATCTTTGCACAGCTGGCAGTCTGCTTCATTAAGCTCAAAGAAACACCACACTGCAGACATTTTTCCCCCAACTGGGAAAGTGTTTTGTTGCGCCAGAGCTTGTGTCAGTAGGACGGCTCCATATGCTGATCAGAGTCAGTTTGTGCGCCGATCCTGATACTACAGATATTATTCCACATCTTTGTCTCGTGTTTTGTGCCAAAGTCACAACTTTGGTTGGTTATGGACATGGATCTGAATGATAAGAGGGTTAAACAAAAAAAAAAACTACGGGGGCCGTAAAATCTCACAAAGCTTTTTTTTTTTTTTTTTTTTTTTTAATGAGAAAATCTTTTTATCTGTGAAAGACAGATACAAAGACTGTTTTTGTGCCCGTTTGTGATTTTTCTTGCCGTTTCCAATATCATATTTGAGGATTCTCTTTGGTAAAAATTTGATTTCTCTCTCCAGCTGTGTGTTCAAAACAGTCCCCAGGAGGCGAGGAACATGCTGCTGCAGAACCCTCAGCTGGCTTATGCTCTGCTGCAGGCCCAAGTGGTCATGCGGATTGTTGACCCTGAGATAGCCTTGGTAAGAATGAAGACATTAGTCAACTCCTGAAAGATCATATATTTATTTGAAGCGTGGTGAAATGAATGAGTTATTCCCGGCTGCGACTTTGTCATTTGTCAGTCGATATGAGTCCTATCCTGCACTTCACAACCAAAACAAATTATTAAGAGATTCCTTTTTTCATTGTTCAGAAAATGCTTCATCGCCAAACTACAGTCCAGCCTCTGATTCCCAGCGGACAGGCTGGAGGAGTGCAGCCAGTCAATCCTCCCCCAGCGCAGCCCAGCGTGCCGGTGTCTCAGCCGCAACCTGTGGTAAGTAGTCTTTCACTCTTTAAGTAATGATCGCATTTCTGTTCAGTCAAATATCCCTCTACTCGCCCCTGAAAAAGGACGTGAAGTCATGTCTCTGATTCGGGTTTGTAAATAAATATTGATCAGAGCAATCACAAGCTGTGTCTGAGAGCGATGCCACTTGTTGTGGACGGGTAGTGTAATTCAAAATTGGTCCAGACCCGGCTTGAGGTCAAATCGAAACAAGAACTGCATGCTTGAATTCCTCCATTTTGCAAACTTCTAGTGAAGGGAACAAAGAAATGGAACAAATAAATAGACAGAAATGTAATGTGACTGCACCTTTTTAACATATATAATTTAATCATTGAAATGAGTAATCCATAAAAGGCTACAGTTTAATTAACAGAAAGAAAGAAGTTGACAAAAACAATACAAATAACACAATCGGTCTGTATAAGTCAAGAGAGACGGGGTAGCAAAGGAAGATGAAAAATCTATCTCAAGATAAAGTTTTTAGTTTAGTCATTTTATGTTTTCTTTGTCATGTGATCAGCCTATGCATGTGAATGGAGCACCACAGATGATGCAGCCCCCCAGCATGGGTGTTGTCCCTGGACCAATGCCTGTACCAGGACCTGGACCCGGACAAGGCCCAGTTGGACCTCCAGGTAAAACTCAAACTTCCAATGAACTGTTTGTATTAGCGTCATCCTTGTGTTCCAATTATTCATTTCTAAAGTTATTGATGGTTATCAGATCCTACTGCAGAATGAGCTCTCTGGGCCACAAAGTGGCAAACATTTATTTCACTTTAAAATCAGCCAAGTCTGTCCTTCCTTTCAGTAGCCACATGTGTACTTTTTAATGTTAATGTATAAATGTGTTTCCCAGAAATTTATAATTAAAAAAAAACAAAAAAGAGGAAATTCTCTCATCGACAATGAACAGCAAGAATTTGTTAGAAGATGATTATATATTGTGGTTTATGAGTTTTTTTGTAAAGCGTTTTTATTTTTTTTAACGCAATGATTTCTGTACACAAAACTTATGTAGGCCAAGTGTCAAAATAAATTTGGCCAACCCAAAGACATGTGATGCTTTTTTTTTTTTTTTACAGTGGATTCAAGAGTATTTAGACCCTTTCACTTTTTTGCACACTTTATCTCTGTGTAGATTTCATTTGGAATAGATACACATGCCACTTTTTACCTATTGAACACATTTAGCAAAGCAGCAGGCAGGTAACGTAATACAAGAAATGCCAAGGCATGAGTGAGCGTTAACGTTTTCTTCAGCCGTATTATTGAAATATGAACAAAAACTTAAATTACAATACATTAACTTACCATCCAACGAAAATTTAACTTCCATGTCCTCCACCAATTCTGAAAACGTCATCAAACTGGCCACAACTTGTGAATTCTAAGTTTTCAGAAAATTCTGAGGTCAGGCGCTGTGAAAACCACAAGAGAGTGATGTGCCTTACACTGCCTGTCAGGATGGAAACTAAATGCACAGATCAAGGCAATGGTTTCTAAAGCTTTGGGTGTTCCCGGGAGCACAGTGGGCTCAATAATTACGAAATGGAGAAGTTTGGAGCGACCAGGGCTCCTCATGGAGTTTCGTGTCTGGTCAAAGAAAGCCAGTGGGCAAAAAAAGGCCTTGATCTTGGTTATAGTGTTTTCAGACATAGTTAAATTTTTGTCTCACCAAACCAGAGAATCTTTTTATTTTTTATTTATTTTATTGCAGTCAGGAACTTTAAATACAGCTTGGCTAGCTCCAAATGGAAACTTAAATCTAAATGACAGCGAAGTGTGCAAAAAGTTTACGGGTGTGAATGCTTGGTTGAATCCACTGTCAAATCTCGGAACGTGTCATGGCTCAGTGGGATCACTAGGTGTCACCAGAGCCATGTAATTAGTAGAAGTTCTTCGCGAGCAATCGGCTCCATCGCTGTTTATACTTTGTACATTTTCTACCGTTTACTTTCCAAAAGTTCCCTCCTCACCCGCTCTGTGTCTCTCTGTGTGCATAAGATGATTTCATGAGCGTGCCAAAAATGCTGCTTTGCCCTCTTGAGTCTTGTGTCTCCTGTTCTTTTCACTTTTAATGCTGGCTCAGGAAACCTTCAGCATTCTCCCACAGGATCGTCTGGTCAAGCTGCAATCGAGCGGCCTCAAGGTATCCCTGCACTCCCTCAGTTCCCCAGTCAGGCCGTAGCACTGTTGAAGAGCAGCACTATCCAAACTCAAAGCATGTCTCGGATTTAGTGTTAGTTTGGTAGACTGCATGTCCGCTGTAAGCAAATATGAAGTATTACCGTTACACATTCAGGCCTTTAGTTATGAAGCCCTGTTTATATAAAGATTATAATCTCGGAGGACTATCGCAACTACAGCAAAATTTGCCATGTCATGAGGATGGTGTCACTGCATGTGAGAAGATACAGGTTCGGGCCAGAAGCCGAGACCCAATTGTTTTTGCATGATTATTATCGATATGACAGTGTGTAAATAGTGAGTGCTGAGAGTATTGTATGCATAATTTGGTTTTCAAATTCACACGATGTCGAGTCCCAAGTTAAAGTGGTTTGTCTCAGTTTGACGATTATCAGTCTAAAAGAGCACTTAAGATATTCCATGATGCACTTTTAGGTGCCGCCACGGCTCGGTGACGGCTCCAGTCCTGGAGAGTAAAAACCCCAAACAGGAAAACATAAACCTCCAGTTGAAATCCACGAATCATCAAGATCTGAACTGTTGGTTTTGTCAGGGTCTTTCTAATACTCTGCAAGGGCTCATCTTTGACATCTGACAGTATACAAATGGCATCAAACTCGTCCAGGCACTATTGAATTACTTTGATTTGAGGGGATTACTTTGCAGAGTGTGGTGTGTGTGAGCTCTCATTGATCCAGGCTGATGGATGTGAACCCCAGGAGGTCCTCAGTTGTTCAACATTGCTGCATCTTAGACAGTGTGGTCACATGTTGAGGATGTTGAGGTGTGTTTTTACCCCAAAAAGGACTGTTCATTCCCATTTGTCTTGTGTTTATGTGCTGTTTTTAGCCATGGTGCTGTTGCCATGGCGCTGTGGGCAAATTTGGGTCAGCGCGCCCGGGGAAGTGGTGCTTCTCCTCCGTACCTGCGTGCTGGTAGATATCATGGTTAACACACCTGACAAAACGAATGAGACCTTATGTTTAGGGAAGAAATACGCTGTGAATCACCATTTATAATTCAGAAAAAATATTTAATAACATTCCCATGTTGCAGATTTCCACAGAACTCCCACTTCTTTTCTGATTCAGCAGAAATGTACATGAATGCGGTCGGTTCGAAGCTGGGACGTTGTCGCTAACAGAAGAAGAGACTACTTAGTCTTGTTTACTCTAAGAAAACTAAGAATCTCTTCCTAATGGCATGAAACTGCTCAGTCTGCTTTTAAGTGGGACAATCTTGTAAAATCAAGCTCTGTGCCTCCTCTTCTAACGCGCTCTTGTTTGTGTTTGTCAGCATCATTTGTCAAAAACCGCTCCAGTTTCTTGTCAGGTTTCCACAATAGTGTTACACAGACAAACAAACAGCAGCCCGTGAGTTCTTTATCCCATCAGTGTCTTCTAAATGCTCCCGTTTACTTGCAGTTTATTCATTTTCGGGGAATATTTTCCAGCATCGATAAATGTTACAGACATGGTAAACAAGCCACATTTACATTACGTTAATCTTAATTAAAGGAAAACTGCTGCAGATAAGATGGGCTGCATTCCTGCTGTCATCTGACTGAAAAATATTGTGAAGGAGGCTGTAGAAAAGCTGCAAAGCTTTAGCTTACAGGATGAAATATTTGGACTAATTATTTTATTTTATCGCTCATGTGACAGCAGATTTGCGCTCCAATCACAGTCAAGGAAATTTATGTCTGTTATCGCGGTCTAATGTTTAACAGTGAAGGTGTCGCTATTGGTCGTTTTCATGCTATCAGAAATGCATTTAATGTGACTGAACACTGAGACGTGCATTGCTCTTGATCGTCTCCCTGCATGCCTCCCGTCTGTGATGCCCTCACGGCCAAATAACATCAGAGTTACAAGACACAAGTAGGAGAATAGTCGAGACAAGTTTTCTGTGTCTGTGTGGGATCAGTGGTTTGTTTTTTTTCTTTTTTACTGAGAGGGTTTTGAACTTTAAATCTCCTTGTTATAATTGATGGTAGACCACACTGGTCTACTGTCCTCCTGCGTATCTGTTCCCCTGATCGCACCCTCATGTTTCCTGGTGTGTTGTGATGCTGGGCTGTGGCAGTTTGCTCATGGTCACTGTGTGTCCTATCAGTCCCAAACAACTGGCTGTTTTCCTGACGTATCTTTCCTGAGCAAACACCATTCTCGTGTGTGTGTGTGTGTGTGTGTGTGTGTGTGTGTGTGTGTGTGTGTGTGTGTGTGTGTGTGTGTGTGTGTGTGTGTGTGTGTGTGCGCGCGCGCGCGTGTGTGTGTGTGTGTTGAACTTTAGCCAACTCAACAAGTTGCCGCCTGTATTTAGTCTATTAGTCATGAAGCCTTTTCTGCTCAATGAACAGAAACGACATGTGTTTTGATGAAGTTTGTTGGAAAAATAACTCCGAGGCTTGGTTCAAAATCAAACACATCGGACATTTATTCTTGCAAGAAGGAGCAAATACATGCACCCTCAAAGAGAGATGTCCAGCAGTGCTCCCAGATCTCCTCCGTAGGGCAGCTTTTATACAGTGTGACAAACAGTTGACAGTCACTCGCATTCCCTTTGTATCTGCTTTCGTATTGTAATACAGAGTTGGTTGTAGGTCACAAGATAAGGACACGGGATTCGTCAGTTAGATGCAGAAAATAAAACAAAAAGGAATCACTTGCAAATAAGAGAGAAAACAGAAGAGACTTTCCGGAGCCTGCTTGACGAGACTTTCCGGAGCCACAATGCAAACAAGAGGAAGAGACAAATCTTTTTTTCCATCAAAGTTGACATTAATTTTTGCTCTCAGGACCCGGCGGTATCCCTCCCAGAGGCCTGCTGGGAGACGGTCCCAATGACCCCAGAGGAGGAACCCTGCTGTCCGTCACTGGAGAGGTCATAGACCCCAAGTAAGACGTTCACGTGTATCACTTATAATTTACAACCCTAACAACAGAACAGGTGTGGCTTTTAGGAGTGTCAATTTAAGCCATTAATGCTGTCATCCTTAACATTTCATTCCCGGATTAATGGTTGAAACCAGAGGTTGCCGAGGTATCAACAAGGGCGGTTTACGCCTTCATATCCCCGAATTCTTGGGCAGGCAAAAGCTCTCCGAGCAGACACTTTTGTCTACGATGTAACAGAGGAGCAGTGAGTGTATCTGTGTATCTATCCCGGAGCAAACAAGACTGAAAACAATAATTGCAACTGTGATCTTTTTAAGCTGCACAAAACAACATAAATATAAAACATGTCTGATGTTGTTTTGTTCTGTAGATGTATTTTTCATGACTCAGTGGCTGAGTGGGATGACAGTGAAGTCAAGCGTTTGTTTCTAAATGTTGTTCCAGGAATAACGTCCAGGAAGATACACAAACAGCCGTAGCAACATTGCAAACATCAAGGAATTGAGTTCGGTGCTTCCTGTATATATATACATACATACATTTACTATACAAAGGGCCTGGTTTACTAAAGGTTTGCGTGTGCAAACTCCACACCACCTGCAAAAAAATGTCCAAGCAGGTCTACTAACGACGTGCAGTGAGGATTGCGTCTTTCAAATGTGCAATTTAACACACGTTGTCCATTTTGCGTGTTTGCCTGCATACATGTGTAACATTGGCCGTTTCTGCTCGAACGTGTAAAAATACTGGGAGGGGAAATGCAAATGCATACGTTTAGCACCCGCGACGATATTTACTAAACCTGAAAGTAGAAACAGGAGAAGAGATTGCGTGTGTATTTTAGTACGACTGAAAGGAACGTATTAATCAGGCGACCACATCAGGAGAGACGGCTGCTCTTATTGTGGTGAGAAGGAGACGCAGGGGAAACTAAAGAATGAGTTTGTTCTTGTTATATTTATATTTCGTCATTTCAATGGGATCAGATTTCCTTTTCCTTTTGCGATCGCTCTGTTTTCTATTGCTGGAATCACTTTAACACGCAAACCCCTCATTTAAATACAGAGATTTGCACCTGATTTCAATGACGCAATTACTCTCAGTAAATCACCCGCAAAACGGGTGCAAAAAAAAAAAAAGTGCAAACTTTTGGAAGGAACACACAATTTAGTATCCTTTATTGGAGATCTTAGTGAATCAGGCCCAAAGTCTGCAATTGTAATTTACTGACATGGCTTTGCACTTTGCTCACATTGGGGAAGGTTCTTTGTTGTTTACAGCTTGATGAGTTTATGGTGTATAGGTCAATGCTGATTGGTTAAAGGCTGCTCCAATAGTTGGTCTGCTGGAAAAATGTATAAATGGAGTGTGTCATATATATATATATATATATATTTTTTTTAATATATATATTTTCACACAGTGAATATGTGTCTGGTACTACCGGACTAGTGCAGTTGAACACGTTTCATGTGAACCAGGAGGAAATTCTTCATCCGCACCAGCAGTGAATTTATAAAGCTCTGTTGGAGCGTTAGCAGTGTGGAAAAGACTGAATTACAAATGGGTCACATGCTGCATGAGCTACAGCTGGATGATGCACTCTGACACTAACAATAAAAACTACTATATAGGTACAGTATAGTTCTATTACTGAATCTATATACATTTAAAGCCATTTGCCGCCAGCCATAAATAGTGTAATAAACAGGGTTTGTTTTCATGTTGGTGGATTGTAACCTCAGGAACAATTTTTATGCCAGAAAACTGTACTGGTGACTTTGCCAGGTCAGTTTTAAAAAACATGAATCATTCTTATTTTGTGTGTATTTAGCCGGGGCTACATGGGAGCTCCACCACCCCACCAAGCTCCACCTGTGCACATGTCTCAAATGGCAAGCGGGCCCCCGCCGGATATGAGAGGGCCTCCGATGGACATGAGAGGCCCACCCATGGGTGAACCACGAAACATGATGGGTGACCCCAGAGGGCCCCCGATGATGGAGCCCCGGGGACCGCCGATGGAAACCAGAGGTAGCTGCTCCAATAAGGCTTCAGAGTTTCAGTTTAAATTCCTCGTTGATTGTGTCGATGTAGTCAACGTTCTGTAACAGGTCTGAGTTCAGTTTCATTCCCAGCTGGCAGACCAACCCAGCAGCAATAAACCAAACAAAAGAATCCTGTCCTGGCAAGAGGTTTTTGTGAGATACTGTAAGAACAGTTGTTTGGTATGGCAACCCTTTCATGTAACTGTGGTAACATTCCAATACAACCACATCTATTTCTTTATATTCAGTAGCTTACTACTTTTTTTTTTTTTTTTTTTAATGTCACAAAATCTCTAGAGGCCAACACGGTTCTTTCGGTGACAACACAACTGACGCGGGTGTATAAAAAAATAACGTTTCGCAAAGGCTGAACGGTTTTACTTTTCCTTGTGCAGGTCGTGACCCGAGGGCGATGGATGCTCGTGGGCCTGCGACAGGTCAGAGGGTTCCCATGACAGCAGGAATGCAGGCCCCTGTCCCTCACAGCATGGCTCCAAACGCCCCTCCACCTGCAAGACCGGTAATGGCACCACCCCATATTTTCAACGGCGTTCATTATTTATTGTTTTTGGCACTAAGCCGCACAGACTCTTTCTTTGTGTTATGACAGTGACTACATGTTGTTGTGAAATGGTATAAAAAAAAAAAAAAATTAAAATCTGTGTAATTTTATTTTATTTGGTATGAAATTAATATGGATATTACTTAAGAGAAGAGTAGAAGACATGCCATAGATTAACGTATTTGATATGTGACAAAGAATCTAAACCTCAGCAATTATTAATCAGACTCATTTAACAAAGACATTTGAAAAGCGTGCCTTGGGGGAACAAAGACGCAAAAGAAATCACTCAAATCGCTTAATCACTCAAATTGGATGATTTTTGGCCCCTGAAAAGCCGTGAGCGCTAACAGTGTGTTTGTCCTGCAGGGTCCTGGTATTTCTGGTGTCCCCCCATCAGGAGGAGGCTTCAGTCCGGGACAGAGTCAGGTCTCCACACAGGACCAGGAAAAGGTGCGTCACTTTATCTGTCAACGCTGTATTATAACAAACTGCAGCAAGAGTCGGTTTTAGTGACTTCAATAATGATATTTAAATATTTTAAGTCCGCTGCCAGGAAAAAGACGTAGATATGATAACGTAGACAAATCCTTCGTAAATAAGCAGCAGGTTTGGATAGAGGAGCAGTGTCCATCAGAACATCGCTGATCCCTTTTTGCAATCTCATTCACTGTTTGCACAACGGTGAATCACCTGAGAACAGCAGCAATTGTTTGGCTGAAACAATAGCTGGGGAAGATCTTGTAACACAAAAGAGTTCCTTGACTCCCAACACTACCAGTAGAGATCATTGTGTCACCCAGCATGCACTCATTTCTGTTCACTTTGTGGGGTATGGAAACCGATTTTCACTCCTAAATGACATTTTCCTTCCCTCTTTAGGCCGCTCTGATCATGCAGGTCCTGCAGCTGACTCCAGAACAGATCGCCATGCTGCCGCCGGAGCAGCGGCAGAGCATTCTCATTCTCAAAGAGCAGATTCAGAAGACCGCTGGCGGTGCACCCTGATGGTTTGGATAACAAAAGACTGGAAAGGCAGAGGTGTGGTTTCTTTTGTTCCATCCTTATTGGGAAATTCACAGATTCTTAAGAACATTGCGGTATCGTCATGGAGCAAATTTATTTCTGACTCCCAATTGTGTTTTCTTTCTTCATTGTGTCAAGGACTTGCAGTCTGCCCCTCCCCGACACGGCTGAAAGCAGCTTGACCAGGTCTGAAGATGTTCATCTTAGTTTGGAGTATTTGTATAGTGTTTTTTTGTAATCATATGTTCTGTTTTGTATGAAAGCATAAGGTTGTTCCAAGTGGGTTCAGAAATTAGTTAAAACTTTTTGGAGGCGGACGATGGTGAATGCCAAACGGATACAAAAACTGCAGAAATAATGTCGAGGTTTCATCTTTTTCCTCCAAAGCCAACTGTTGTCATGTTATTGCTCTGCAGACGGTTTTGTCAATAAAACAAAATCAAACATTGATTGTCTTTATTTGTTTATTCACAATCATATACAAGAAAGGTTTTTGGAAATGGCACAACACACAAAATATTTTCTCCTACGACTTTATGATGACTAACTGCAGGCTACGTGACTGACTGTGTTCCTCCTGGCACTTTTCACTCAAGGAAATACTGAAGAATTTGGGAGGTTACAAACAAATCTTTTGTTTGTTTCTAAGAAACCCATTTCCTTAACTGGTAAGGCTTTAAAAAAAAAAAAAAGTGAAAATAAATACTTGCATGACCAGTTTCAAACATTTGTTTAGAGTTCAATAGTTTATGATCCCCGTGTAATGTACACGTTACGTACAGTATATACAGTAAACGTAATGATAGGAAAATTCTGCAAGTAGAAAATATGATTAGGGAAGCTAAAATATGCTGCGTTAGAGCTAAAATGATAAGTAAAATATTTTTGTTTTTTGGACATTTGGTTGGATGTAAACAAGCAGCAGACATTAATTACCCTGAATAGTGCTCATAAAAAAAAAAACATGCCATGCCTCTTGAACAGAGGGTGCAGTATAGTCCGTATAAAAACACACCTGTCCTGTCACACAGGTTGTCACGCAGTTTGTAACACAGCCTCGTCATCATCAATTATCTTCATATAATCTGGTGGAAGAGATTGTTATCCTTCAAAAATCGGAATATTCTGCAATGCTTTTTATTTTTTTTGTTTAGAAATTCTCCTTGTTGAAGTAAAATATGGTCTTGCCAGGGAAGTTGAGTGAGTATTTGTTACATTTCTCCGCCAAGACTTTACCTAGAATTACAGGGCCGCACAAGAAGGTTCCCACGACAGACCTGAAAACAACAAAAATAAAACCAAGAGTTTTATTTAGAAGCGACAGGTCAAATGTGAAAAATGCATTGTAAATTTACTCAAGTTCTGAACAGAAATACAAGTCTGAGGTACTTTTACTTAAATTTGACTTATTTTTTTTCAGCTGCTTTGTACTTAAACTCCACTACATCTCATTAGAGCACGTTTTACTCTTTTTATAGCTATAAAAACTAAACTAAACTAAAGATTTTACATAACACACAGGAGATTTAGACCTTTTTGTAAACTTTATGATTTTGATTACTTTGTTAAATATTTAACTAATTCTAAATGAATGCATATTAGGGTACACTCACAAACCCATAAAGAAAAAGTGAATTTTCTTTTTTAATATTTTTTGCAAAATCATGAAAAATCTAAAGTTAGTTATCAGGACAAATGGTTGTTCATTTGCGTAAAATAACTGGTTGACCTTTTTTTCAAAATAATGGAATAAGCAGGTTTTGTGAACTGAATAAAGCATAATTTTTTTTAACTATGTTGTCTATGTAAAATCTTAATCTGTAAAGTATCTAATAACTTCAGATCACAGAAAGATAGCCGAGTAAAAATATTTGAGTAAATAAAAGTAATACATAATTGCATGTGATTGACCTTTTCCTGCTGAACAGCCACCTTTGATGTTTAATACTGTAAGTAAATTTTTGAATTCAGGACTTTTACTTATAACAAAGTATTTTCACATTGTTGAATGTGCACCTTTCATCCTTTGATAACAGATCTAAATATTTAATCTGTGGTCAAAAGCATTGGACTTTCTACTCTATCTATATATTTTAACAGGGAATCAAAGATATTTAAAGATTTTCTAAAAAGAGGATTTCATCTTACGTGGGGTTCTCGTTGCGGATTTGTGTAAACTCCTTGTCCCAGTTGGGCCGGCCGTAGTTAGTTTTCTGTTTGAGCCCAGTGACCACGTCTGTGTCCTTATCAAAGTTAACCATCACATGAGTAGCCTGTAACAACGTGTGGGGGAAAAAACAGAGATAACATAAGATGAAATGAGCTCACACTGTTTATCTGGACTGGGCTTTCACCAAATAAAGACTTGACTCGCACACATACATGGCTTTGATCCCATCCGGTCAGATAGAGTTTGTAGGTCAGGAAATCCCCCATGCCTCGCTCTTCCATCTCTTTCTCCAGCACCTGCAGGAGGTCGGCGAACCACTCAAAGGCGTGTGTTTCCCGGCAGAGCCAATAAAAGTAGATCTGAAACCAGGAAGCAGACTCGGGCATGTTAAATCCTCTTATAAAAGAGCTGGCTAATGACTCGTGCTCTAACATAGGTGTATTGTTGAAATACATTAGTCTTTATATAGAAGACAATAGCATGTCCTGTCGCGTGTCAACACGATGAAAGAGATTGATTGGTTTAAATGTCAGAAAGGTTTCAGCCGTTACCTTTTTGGTGCGCAGTTTAGGATCGGAGTCTTTGAACTTGTACCAGATGGACTTGAGAATGGAGGCAAAGGGAGTGACGCCGATGCCGGCACCAACTAGCATGCTGACCTCGTAGTCAAACACGTCCTCACTGGCAGTCCCAAAAGGTCCGTCCACACCCATTCTGAAGACGATCAGGACAAACCCACAACATGAAAATATAATTAAAGAAAAAACTTGCAGGTTGGAGAACCCAATTAACGTGTTAGAAAGATGAAGAAGCAAGAAATGCACACACTCTAGAGGAGGACTCGTTGTCATAGGCTGTTAATATCAGTTAAATAGTTTTTCATCATCTTCTGCTACTGTCTCCTGTGGTGTACCATAAGGCTCGATTTTGAGCTCATTTTATTTCCACTATACCTGCTTCCAGAGGGGTGATTTCTTTTGAAAATTCAAGATCACCTAACGGTCTTGACAAGCAGCCCTACCACCATTTTTGAAACTACATTTAGTAACAAATGCTCGACTTAACCTTCCTGTTATGTTGCGGGTCAAATTGAACCGTTTCGAAGTTTGAAAATCTAGAAAAAATATTTTAAAGTACTTTTTCTGTATCAAACTTCTTCTGCTTGCCTTAATTAGTCTAATCAATGTTAAAAAAAAATAAATAAATAAATATGTATATATCATATATTTGCAACCCCTCCCTGCAGGTTTATATTACAGAGATGATGTTCGGGTCAATTTGACCCGGCAATGAAAGTGGAGGTTATAAGGAAAGGGTCAAGTTTAGACCATTTCTTTCTTTGAAAATGTGAGACAGTCTTTCTTACTGCCCCCCACCATGTTTCACCCCATTTCTCTCTCACACACACACACACACACACACACACACACACACACACACACACACACACACACACACACACACACACACACACACACACACACACACACACACACACACACACACACACACACACACACACACACACACACACTATTTCATCCCAATCTCACACGCACACACACTCTCTTTCTAACTACCCCACCTGTGCAAGAAATACAGATACTATTTTGACGGGAACCTTTTTTTTTTTTCCCCGCAGGAAAACTGCGCCCACACTTAGCAGGGGAGAGGCGAAACATACAAAATGGTTCCTTGGGAGTCCTACCAACTATACACTCTGCAGATACATACAACTCAGCAGCTTACTGTAGGACAACATGAGCAACAGAAACAAAAGGATGACAGCCCTGGAGACTCTGGAGCACATCCTTGATCACGACAGTGAAACAGAGGAGGATGTGTCTGAAGATGAAGACCATCTTCAGGTCAATTCAGATTATAATGGTACTGATTATGAACCATCAGATGAGGAAAGTGATAGACCTGTTCCTCCAAGCGAGACATTCGTGTCAAAAAAACTTGAAAAACAGTGGTCATCCTCACCCAATACACATCAGCCGAGACCGTCTGCCAAAAATATTGTAAAGACAGTGCCAGGCCCAACCAGGACGGCGGTGACTCGTGTCACAGACATCAAGTCAGCTTTTGAGCTGGTCATTCAAAACTCAAAACAGAAAGTCATTCTAGAAATGACTGATCTGGAAGGGAGACGTGTTTTGGAGGAGAAGTGGAAGGAGCTGGATGAAACGCAATCCTTATGACTCATTTGGCTTGATTTTGAGTGAGCGGGTCAACATGACCCTGAACAGCAGAGGTGTCTCATCTCTATTTATCTACATCACTCCATGAAAAAAAGAAAGTTTCAAAATGCAAATAAAATTTTGGAAAAAATACATGTTATGGTAGACTAATGCAATTCATATCTAGGTTTTTCCAGTGTACCTAAAAAAATAGTTTGAACATGTATTTTTCATGAAAACGAGTGAGTTATTCACCTCCACTAGTCCCTTATTGGTCCGCACCTCGGACGGGCTGAGAGAACCTCAATGTGAACAAGGTTTCTAGACTATAAGAACAGCAAAGACTGAAGCGGTAAGCAATAGGTGGACAAGCCACAATGTCACATGAGAATAATCAAATATTTTCTCCAGCTAGATGGCAGCAAGACAGACGTTCTTATTTCTAAATCTAAAATTTCAGTATTGGTTTTGACAGCTCTTTTATGAATCCGCATTAAAAGTTGACAAATAACGTCTGTCAGTAGCTGTGCCTCCCCCCCTCCCCCACACCTTTACATGGACCTTTAGAAAACCATCTTAAAGGCTTTTATTACTTCATGTCTTCACTAAAATCACACAACCTCACAATTGCATTGGTATCACTGCATAAAATAATGATTAACACAATTTATGCTATTAGAAAAAAAGCTGCCCAAAAAAGACCAAACTGCCTATAAAATCAAATTATTTGGAGAAAAAAAAAAAGTGGTCTGTTTGCAAGATAAAATGTCTCCAATAACCGCATTGGCTGAAAAAGAATGAAATCTTAAAAAAAAAAAAAAAAGTACTCACTTGGGCCCTGGTGTTCCCTCTGGTAGATGCTGCATGATTTCGATGAGTTTGTTGGTCCAGTCTCCGGCCGAGCGGATGTGTACGCTGAAGAAGTCCTCCTCGGGGGCAGAGGTCATGGTGAACGGGTGCCACTCCAGCTGCGAGATGGCCGGGCAGTTGAGGAAAACGTACTGGCCCACCTCCATTTTGAAACCGTTCTTCTCCAGCTGCAGCTCCAGCACTTTGGACGGTCGCATCACAATCTGGAAACAAAGCACAAAGGTTTAGTCGCTGTGAGACAACCTACGAACCAACGCAGCCGGCAGCGGATGAATCATGAATAGAACGCACCTTCCTGTATCTGACGGTCTGTAAGTAACGAATGAAACGCAGCAGACGCTCACAGATGTACAGAATCATGGGACCAATCACCCACATCCAGGTCTGCAAAAAAACAAAGAGAAATGTGATCACAATATTGACAATTCACCAGCGACGGTTTTATTGCGTCAGTAAGCGTAGTAATACAGTAGACGCAGACGAACCTGTGGGAACCCTCCTGCAAACTGAGGTACGGGACATTGAGGAATCCGTCCCCAGTCGTCACTTCGGTCTTTACAGAAGGTGAAGTTGTGCGGCGGATCTGTCGTCTGTTGACTCCTCACAATGCGTCTGTAGATAACGCACACAAATGAAACCGTCTTGCAAAGAAAACAAAGACGTTCCAGTAAAATAAAAGAAAGCGAGACCCGTCCCGTACCCGGCTCCGTGAAAGACGAGACCAGCGAAGAAGATGATGAAGAGGTGATGCGTGTACCAGAAGACCTCAAAGTAGCTGCGTCTGATGACCTCCATGGAGGAGGTGATGATGAGGATGAGTGCCAGAGTGATGATGACACCCGTGAGGCCAGCAATGGTGGTGAAGACCAAGAAGGTGGGAATCTGCTGAGGATGCTGAGACGCAAGCAGAAGAAGACAAACGTGAGCTTTTATTCACAAACGTGTCGCTCAACGAAGCTTTTTAAGATGTGACGATGTGGACTCTGCTGTGTTTTGGCTTTCACATATTTTGACACTCAAGATAAACCCATTTTTAGCCATCTACCTTTTCAGCAGACTGAAATATTAAACAACTTTTAGATGGATTACCACAAAAATGCGTAAACAAGACGTTTACAGATGACGTGTCCACATAACTTTGTCGATCCCGCACCGTAAGGGTGACATTTATATCTCGACAACTATGGGATGTATTGCCAAAAAAATGCAGTACAGACGGCTCACAATGAATCATAGAGCCTTCGATGATCTTCTGACGTTTCATCTGACCGATATTAGTCTCCAATACTTTGGCTAAATGTTAAAACTCTAAGATGATGAATATGGCCAAGTGTTATCTTGGTTTGAGTTCAAATGATCACTTAAACCATGTTGTGTGTTAAAGTTCCTGCTTCCTTTAAGTTATGGAACCTTCATCATCATGGCAACAGTAAACCTGTTTCTTATTTCTTTTTTTTTTTAAACTATCAAGACTCGTGATTGGAAAACAGAAAGTGAACAATCCTCTCCTGCAACCACCAGAAGTCCACTTTGGGGCACTTTCTACTTTAATTCCATGATATTTTAAAAGGGAAAATAATGAATGTAATTTTTGCTCCACAACATTTATCTGTTGAGTGGTTATTTTTAAGATCTTATTTTATTTTTATCTAGATGCTATGTGATAAAAAAACAACAACCGGCTGTTCCCCTGTTAAACCTAACAAGTGTCAAGTTTTGCAGCTTGATGAAACACTTTAAACGTTATCTAAAAAGATTTAGAAATGTTCTCAAGTTGAACATACATGTAATTCTCCAACCAAATGTTAACTTCAATCTCCACATCTGGGGATTTGTTTTATTCTGACAGTTTCATTAGAACTTATTTGTTGATGACTTACGACGTCGATTTTGCGGATCGGGTTCAGGTAGGTGGTGTTGTCTGTGTCCTCCAGGTTGGACAGAGCAGTGCTGAGTTTATCATAGACACCCAGTCGGCTGTTATTGTACCACTCCACATTCAGCAAATGGGCAATGACATGAACAGCTGTCAGAAGACAGAAGAGACACGTTACTGCTGCCGCAGTTCCATCCATGTTTAAGAAGTAAGTTGGATTTAATACAAATATATTTTAAAAGGCACTTCTTTGATTAAGTCTCATTTTTGTGGATTGGTGTTTGCATGTCATTTTATTTAAAACTCGTGAAACAAAAATCAACCAAACAGTAAAATTCAAAAATCCATTCAACAAAACTGCTTTTCTTTCATAGCATTTGAATTGACTTCAAAAATCTGTTGTATTTTAAAAGTGTGCAGTTGCTACACTTGAGGTAAAGATGTGTTCTAATCTTCTGTCATTCTCTCTGTAGGGTTCATTTCACCTCGCCTCAACTAGAGCACCGGTAAAGTAAGATGCACACAAAAGAACTTAATACTTCTTTTTTTTTTTTTTTTTAAGTTTGTGATGAACCTAACTAATCACAAATTTTCATCTTTAAACAAACCGTTCATTGAAAACCAATTGCGTGTGTACGTTAAGTTCACCTGTCATCAGAGCGATCATGTACGCCACGAGCTTGTGGAAACTCAGATTTTTATCCAGTTGTTTCCTCATTGTTCTGCTGCAACACTGACAAAATGAATTGAAGGAAAGAAGTGGAAAGTAAAACATGATGAAGAAGATCTTTCACAAGCAGAAAGAATGATGACCAGCCTGTCGATTGGGCAGAGGGTTCAGGATGACATGACACATGGAAAATATTGTCATTCCACTTCATGTTACATTTTCAGATATGCACAATGTCCCTTTGTATTCCTTTGTATGTCAGTTAAATACATAGACTTTAGTAAAAAAAAAAAAATAAAAAAAAAAATTGCACTATTGTTTAGTTAGTTTTAATTTGATTTAATTATTTAATTTGATTTTATTCTATTTATTGTATATACTGTGCATTTTTATATTTAATATTTTTTACTGTTATTTTATTGCTTTCCTGTATCTATAAATGCCGCCGTAGCGAAAAAATTTCCCCCTTATGGATTAATAAAATAAATCTATCTATCTAGACTTTATTAATCCCACAGTGGGGAAATTTAATTTAATTTAATTTAATGCAGATATGCAAAGCGCTTCACAATATATTATTGAAGGAGGAAACTAACATTCAATAAAATATTTGCTAATATAAAATTTACCTTCTTATATTAAAGAAATGAAAAAAAAAAAAAAAGATTAAAGTGTATATAGATACATAACAAGAAAAGACACTTGTTGTGAACATATAACAGAGTGTTATATGTTTCATTGACGAAGAGCAGTCATGCTCGACCTTTAAAAGATAATGACAGCAACTTCAGCACGCCTCACCCCACCATGACAGGTAAACATCATGATCTTACCACGAAGGAGCCTCGGATCAGAGACAGCAGGTTCCTGCACACCGGGAGGAGGATCAGCAAGCAGTTAAAGTTGAGGACAGCTGCAGGAGCTCTGGCCCAGGCCAAGGCAGACTGAAATTACATTTACACACACATTGATTTGAGTCTGACTTTAAGAAGTCAGTCGAATACTGAATAGCTGTACTGAAGGACGATTTTGAGGGATTTACACTTGACTATTTCCATGTAATGCTGCATAATGCCTTTACTCCGCTAAATTTATCTGACAGCTATTTTCATTTGTTACTTTACAGATTATCTCAAATTAAAAACACAAGTAAATCAATAAATAGACACATCTTTTGTGTGCACCACTTATCAGCCACTTGTTCAGTCCTGAGATCATTGTGACCTTAATGATCCACAGCATGGCGGTTGGGTCCCACATGTGACCTAAACAACTCTCATCAACCCCACCATAGGTTAAAACCTGTAAATTCGGTCCAGTCTGTCAGAAATGAAGCCTCTCCAATGAGAGATAAAAACGTGTTCAAGAAACTAAAGGAAGATCTGGACGACAGAATGCTTTAAGTTAAAAAAACAAAAAACAAAACTGGTTTAGGCCCAAAAGCTAAAGTAAAAGAATATCATTTTTGGTAACTTTTTTCCACTTTCCTGCCTCATTAATCATTACAATCCTCAAGACTTATCTTGTGACCCTTTGGAGGGTCTTTGACCCTGATGTTGGCAGTCAATCTAATTCCAACTGATCAGCTACAACAGTAAAATTATACTTGTGCTTATTTTTGCATCAGCATTAACTATATAACAATGTCATATAATAATATGTCAGTTACAGGACTTATTTCTCTCCTGTATTTTATTTTTATTTTTTTTTTTTACAGCATTTTACAGTGTTGTATCGATACTTGTAAACATACTTTTAACAAGGACTTTCTCCACCACTTAATCAAAGTAATGAACCAAGCATCCTTTCTTCTCTGTAGAGATGTTAAAGATGTCCTTACTCACCCCTAAAAGATGACGCGTGTAGAAAAACTGATCCCCCAAGTCGTAGAAGAAGTAGAACCAGACAAAAAGAAAGATGTTGATGGCCATCCATACCCCCTGTAAACACAGCCAGATCACATTTTCAATTAAAAAAAAAAAAAAAGATCGCAGAATTAAAGTAAAAAGCGTTTAATCCAAAATACTCCATTTGAGGAGATGCAGGAGTTTGTTCACCGACATACATCGATCTTTCTTGGACATTTTTGGTATTTTGCGCACAACAGCTGCGCGTAAATTTCAAAAGTGACGACTATGAAGAGCTCACCAGCATGAAGAATGTAAATCCATGGTTGATAAAGCAGTTCCCCATGTTGAGCACTTTATCTCGACTCGCAAGTTTCCCAGCATCTACAGTCTGCCTACACTTTTTATAACTCCTGCTCGGACTCCTCCCTCCTTAGCAGGTGTAGCGGCGATGAGAAATTGCGCAGTTCGGGAAGTTTAGAGGTGAGGCTTCCCTCCTGCGGCTGAATGACCACATTCCTACTGGAAACTGGGGTTGGACAAACTTTACGCACGGCAGGAACGAGGAAGTGTCCTTCACACCTTAACGCCTTCTTTTACCCTGCAGACACTGACGCAATCATATCACACATATAGGTTTACAGTGCACGAATAAGACAATACGAATAAGTGTGTAGACATGTTTTTTTTTTTAATGAACGAATTAGTTTATGACATTTTATTGAAGGTTCAAGTAATACAACAGTAGTCAAGGCACTGTATCAACAAACAAAACATAAAAAATAAGCAAAAGTTCAAAGCACCTCAATAAAGTTTAAGCTCATTCAGAGTCCTGTTAATGCATCAGGTGCAAGATTATTTCTGAATTACCTCTAGTGTTACACAAATTATATTTTCTAAAGCCTCTTTCAGATGGATATTTTCACTAACTTTGAATGTGTTTTGTCTTTTTGCAACATTAAAACATTTTTTTTAATTAAGGAAACCAGATTGGAAAGTGAACAACAAAAGGCATTCATAACAGCAGTATGAGGAAGATAAATGACTCCTCCTCTGACCTTTTCTTGCCATTCTGCTGTTTCTTCTTTCTTTCTTTTTTTTTTTTTTTTTTTTTTTAAGTCGGTTTAGTACAGATGCAAACATGTGCAAAGGGGCTTTTGTGGTTTGAAAACCCTTAGAGGAAGTAAACTGGGGGTGTCCTGGTCAGTGTTTCGTCCACTTCGGACACACTTGGCACGTTTCCCTCACACCACCTGGCTCAGTGCTGCTCTCTCAACAGCGGCCTTTGTGCATCCCTGCATATCTCAACACGCTACATTCTTTGCTACACTAGGGCCTCACCGTGCCCTAAAGTGTGCGTAATCATCCTCAATAAAGACATCAGGAGTTCACCTAAATCCCTCTCAGAACCATGAATGAGTGAAGTTTTGTGCACTTAAGGAAAAAATTTAAACGTTTGTTCTTTAACACATGACCTCATTTAATCAAAAACATCCTGTTTTTTGTTTTTAACTACTCAAGGCCTCGTTCAGCGGGGAAAGGGGGGGGGGGGCACCTGGCGGAACCAGCATCTATTCCCAAGATGCATCTCTACATTGGAGATCAGAATTAATAAATTGAATCAATTCTCAGGCTGCTTCCATCATGTCATCAACAATGGCCGTCTCCCTCTCTCCCAGCTGACTGGTGAAATCGGGAGCTTGTGAGTTTTGAGGGTCCAGCAGCTCCAGTGGCTCCTCTGGCACCAGCACCATGGTGCCGGCTGTGGAGTAGGAGGATGGCAGCTTCCCCCGCCTCCCCCGCTCTCCATCCCCCCCTCTCTGGCAGCAGACGCAGTGCAGGCAGTCGTGGATGTTGTGCTTGAAGAGGCGTCTGCACGGGTGGCAGAACTGGTAGAAGAACAGCATGAAGAGCACGGCGAGGCTGTAGCAGATGAGCAGCTGCACGGCTAGCAGTGGGGCGCACACGTACTCGTAGAAGTCCGACTTGAAGAAGTACCAGAGTGTGATGAGGAAAAAGTTCTCAACAAAGCGTCCACAGTAGTACATAGCCAGGAGGTCCCAGCGCTGCTTCTTCTCGATGAGCTCGTCCTGGGTGAGGTCCAGCAGCACCGCCGACCAGCAGAACATGTTGATGCAGGCGTAGAGCAGCGTGAACATGCACAGCACCACCACGGTGCCCAACTTAGAGAAGTTTTTGTCTACGGCCTCAGTTAGTGATCCTTTACTGGCCCAGAAGCGACACCAGGGGAGGAAAAAGAAGAAGAGCAGGTTGATCAAGACCACAAGGACCACCCAGTGGGTGAGAGCCGTGCTGAAGAGGACCAGAGCAATGATCCGAGTGGCGATCTCCAAGCCTCTCCACACAATCATGCACAGGTAAGCTGCAGGGCGGAGCCACAACTTGTACTCGTCAAATCTGATCTGGATGGCCAGAACGCTGCACACAAGAGCTCCGTATGTGATGGAGATCAGGGTGATGATCATCAGAGTCACTGTGAACGCAGACGCAAGTCACCTGTTAGACTTTACAAATATCAAGAGCAACTGAAAATCATTCAAAAATGCTTTGTTGAAAGGCGCAATTATGCGGGCACGGAAAGACTGCCATTAACTTACTTTTCCTGGTGTTGTTATGACATTTGCATTCACTAAAACTGTTTTTTTTGTACAGCATTAAATCAAGGTGATGAGTCACAGTCTTAAAGAATTTCAGAATTTTCATTGTGAGAGACATTTAAGCCTGCCAAGAGCCTGTAAATCAGTGCTTTCTAAAAGAAAGTTAATGTTGGCACATTTGCTTGACCCCCGACCCCTCAGTGATTCTTACGTCTCGCAGGGAGGACGTATTTCTCCTGGATGGTGGTGTACAGCTGGAGCGTCAGCTGAGGCGTGGAGCCCAGGAAAGCCTGGATGACCGTGGTGCGTTTGAAGGCGTTCCTGTGCATGGCCAGGGTGCGCTCCGTCCGCCCGATTTCCCACTCCATGGGCATCCCCTGTCCCTTCTTCAGGCTGATCTTTCTGGAGATGGTCAGATAAGGCTCCTCCTTTTTACCTGCCTTGAAATACACCACCAGGGCATCAAAACACCTGAGGACGAGAGAAGAGAGCGTGAAGTGATATTTACACACCGACAGGGGGCAGTGCAACATTATGTTTAACATACAGGGCGCCACCACGAAGAGTAATAATGTCTGTGTTGTGACTACTTTTAATCATAGTAGGAACATGTAGGGGCAAGAGAAGCTATAAAGCAAAACTATATGTAGAATAAAGCAAAGTATTTATAGTTTTAGGGATTGTTCATCAGCAATTTGTTGTTGTGGTTTGTCTTCAGTTTAGCACATTTTTCACCAACACAACAGTGATCTGAGAGATATGTCATCTCATGGAAGGGATCCATCATAAATAGACATCTCTTTGTCAATCACAGCTAAACAAACAGGAATGAGGCTCCAGCAGAGGGCAGTCACAAGAAAGAAGACGCAGTTCCCTGAGGCTCTCAGGGTGTGGTTCCCTGAAGGTTTGCAAGGTGAATGCTCTCTGTATTTGGTCTCGGCGGAAATCCACAATGTTCAGGAAGAGGGAAACAGGTTTTACACTTAACTGGGTTTCTGTGCCACAAATGCAGGTTGCAAACTTTAAAGACAAAATATTTGAATATTTAAGAAAAGCAGTGGGGGATAAAGAAAATCAAATGCTTAAATGTTTTTTGGAGGCCCACATGCCACACGCCTTATTCAAATCATAGAAACAAAAGTTCAAAGTGAAACAGTGGAAACTGAAAGCGTAAGTTTATCCCTGCCAAATCACAAAATGTCAACACTGTAACTCCTGAATAATATTCAAATAAAATGACCTGAAACTCAAAGCCCTGCAGATCTGCATTCAGCAACACAACCCTCAGCCCTCGGATATTCCCCCTCAGCACTAAATCTCACATCTCTACTCTGCAATGTATTTTCAGACACTGTTGCTTCAGCTGCTACTCGTAGGTAGATTGCACTCTTTACTTACAGCACCAAGCTCCCTGTGAACTGGGTTTGACCCAAACTGGAGAGGTTAGCAGGAGCAATCTTGTGGGAACCCTGCTATCTTCACACACGTTTTATTCTTCACTCTGATCAGGGTTTTTCAGAATTTGTGTACGAGCTTGACTACAGAGAAGCAGAGACAGAAGAGACAGAAAAACCTGATTTACCGATATCCCCTGCCAGGAAATCTGGCAGCACAATGGACTCGGGACGCAGCACGGCGGTGCTAAACTCGAGCCAGCATGCACTTAGGAGTCTGTAAAGCGACTCGGAGGCAGACTGAATTTCACTTGGGGTGGAATAAAAACAGCACAAAAGACGAATGCATTAGCCAAGAGGTTCAATATGCTGACTTCCAAGGCAGCATCTTATGGATTTATAGGGATTTATAAGGAAAAGACGAGCTGCAGCTCTGAATTTGCAGTCTAAACATGCAATCTGTTCCCTCAGTGTGTGATTACAGCAGCGCGGTGTGACAAACACCACACAAATGAAGAAGAAATGCCTTTAAAAGGAAGTCTGGAAGCGACATGCTATTGATCTCCAACTGCAGGGCAGCAGAGTTTACAGGAAATTCTTTCAGCATCTTTTTAGCAACATCATCCTGTTTTGGCAGCATTGAAATGACCCCATCAGGCTCACTGACACGGCCTCATCAGACTGAGGCATTTGTAACAAAAACAGACACACAACAAGAAGCTGTGCATGTCGAGACTGGTCCAAGCTGACAGAATAATTATGTAGTTTGTGCTCCTGCGTTAGGAGGATACTTAAGGAGACGAGTTAAGACAAGGTCCAGCTAGTAATAATATAATCATCATAAGATAATCCTGACTCTGTGGATACCGTCGTATTGTCTTCAGATAAGACTGCAGCACAACTAAAACAAGGCTCTTACAAATAAGAGATATATAGTTATATGCAGTTGTCTGTAAACATTATGAGCTGAAATTACTCTTTTGATAGCAGATATGGTATGTTTGACCGTGTCGCAACAGGCTCAGCAATCACACCATCCCCAAGTCACACAGGAAACCTCCCATCTGAGGCAAGAAGGACCTGAGGTGATCTGTTTACAGCAGCACAGCCCAGAGACAGAACAAAACAGAATATTAAGAACACGGAGAACAGAACGGACCGAGCTGTACTGTAATAACAATGTTTGTTTAGTGGCCTCACATTACAAGCCTGCATCAGAGATATATTATGGCTATAGAGTAACAGATGATAACTGCAAAAAGTGATTACATTAGAGATGCAGCCAGACTAGAAGCCGTTTCATGGTCGCTGCTGTTTTAAATCATCGGCATGAGCGAAGCATTCTCGGGTGGAGGCGAGACGTGAAAGGGGATCGAAAGCAAGTGCGCATAGTTGACCGCCAGATGCAGCTGCTTTTGGTTGAAGGTGCTCACGTTGTTCAGCAGAACCATACATTTATTTGTCTTTTGTTTGATGTATCCAAGCTTTTGATTTTAACTGGTGTGAATGGAAATCATTTTCAAGTCAGCGGGTTTATCAAAAAATATTGGCCTTTAGCAGTAAGTAATAGAAAAGAAATCTCAAGTCTTTACTCTGACTTCCAAATTTAAGAATAAAATCTATTTATCGTATTTCTTATCACACTTCAGACATGTTCTGTACACAAAATATTAGTTGCGACATTGAGCAATATAAACACATTTCAAAATGTGTAGTTTTAGCTTATTTGTTTGATTTGAACAGCTGATAGATTTTTCTTTTTTTGAGTGAGTGTATCATCAAAATTATTTTGAAGCTGTTATTTTAAGGTAAAAAAACAACAAAAAAATGTTCCCCCTGCATGTCACTTTTAGCATAAGGATGTTGCTTGAGATTTGATCCGAGTTTATTCAGAGGCCTCTGGACATGTTTGAGGTTCTTGAAGATGTTCATCCTCTCATAAGAAAGGTTTCCTTCTGGTGGTTCTTTAAATAATTCTTAAGTATAATAGTTGTAAGTTTAATGTTTGTGGGATCTGATCTCTTCATGTTACAACCCCTTCCAAAAGTCACACATTAGACTGTCAGTACTGCTGGGATTCTGCCACTCTCTTACAGTAGAAATGTGATTCAATCAGCAATTCATTCCTAATACAGGACTTCTGCACTGTACGCTTCAACATGCAGACTAAAAGTGTTTATTCTGCTTTCTGTTGAGGAGCTTCTGGTGGCTTTATTTCTAATGTGTTCCTGAATAATTATAGACCTTCGGCCCGAACCACTGAGAGCATGACCTTGATCCAGTTATAGTGGAAACTTTGAATATTGTAGGGCGTGCTAGTAAATAAATAATCTTTAAATATGATACATTGTCCTGATTCATGAAGCCCTTTTGACTCAAATGGCATTCATCACAACTGGAAAAGCAGGAATTACGTAAATTCTTGGCCTTGTTTTGATACACTGTATTACACAAGGACCAAACACACGGTTTACTTAACACAGAAGAGAAGATAATTTCCTATCTTTTGAATTGCATTACAAAGCAAATTTCCTGGTTCTAAATTTATCCATCATTTTATCTGCATCTTTTCTTATCTGCAAATGCTCTTGAAATATAATGGCCCTGATATATTTTACGCATAAATCAAACCATTCAAATGCCTTTTAGCTACACTTTCTCCTGCAAAACATTCTTTCTTTGGCAAGTAACCTCCAACTAAAAGAAAAAGTTCAATTTATTGCCCCATGAAAGAACACACCCTTCAATTAACTCTTATAGTATTGTAAATTCCCTACACCTCCTTTTGAGCACACTGGTGACAAATCAAAGGTCAAAGAGAGAAGGAGGAGTTGTAGATTTGAATCTTATAGACCTTAAGCACAAGTCTCTGCCTACCTCATCCTAAATGAGTCACGGTTCGCCAAACAGGTATCACAGCTAAGATCAACCGTCACTGAGGTGTGAGCTGACAGTATTCAAACAGAACTCCTTCCTTGAACTGAACTGACCTTTTTAAAACATATTGAACCTTACTTGCTGATTTCTTGTAGATTGTCTCATCTGTATCTTTTCCAAAAAACAAAAATAAAACTCAAGCTCTATCATTTCTGGTAACATTTACAATCCCTTTGAAACCTCTCTTCCTCCTGCTGATCCAGTCTAGCCAAATCCGTGATCTGACTGTGCTGCAGCACAGAGGCCTTTGGGTGCCATTATCTGAGATGAGGTCATACAGCTGAGTGGAACAAGTCATAAGCATAAAGGATGCATTACAAGGGTGGAAACCAGCCGTGCAAAGTCAATAGACGGTGTGGTTTCAGAGTTTAAACTGCAGTATTTCCCCATCAGGGAGACTTCAAATTAAAAAAGGATAGGAGGGATAAACCAGGAAAGGATGTTTGTTTTTAAGTCTGTCCCTGTAAAGCCATGTTTGATGATGTGGGAGGTTGTTATGTTCAGTCATCCCTCCTGTTTCTCATACTGAACTCACTTTCCATCTGGAGTGACACAGTTTTCTGCCAAATCTGCAATCTTTATTCAGTGCAAAAACACTGGTTCAACCAAAGTTATCAGAATAATAACTGGATGAATGAGTCAGTCAGCATTGGGGCTGTAACTAACTGTTATTATCATCGTCTATTAACCTGCAGATTATTTTAATTTGAATGGTTTAATCTATGTAAAAGTGAAAAAATACTAAATAATAGTAATACAAATAAATGCCAATTACAACTTTGCCTAGCAGGAAGTGATGTCTTGTTATTTTCACAGCACTTGTACAGTCCAGTAGCCAAAAGGATTCAGTTTCCTATCACGTATGTGAAAGAAAAGCACAATCTCCTCACAATTCTTGGCCTTTTTGCTCCAAAAATTACTTTAAAGTTGCAACAATTGTCAAACTATATGCTGTTAAATTTGATCAACTAACTACTTGCTAATCATTGCAACTCTTGGATGTCTGAATAATGAGTATTTATAAGGACAAGCAGTGAAATATTCCAAACTGTACTCTTAAAAAGTCACTATTCTGGTAAAATGTGACTTTGACTGTTGATGGCCGATCAATGAATCGACTGAATGTTGCAGCTCTATTCAAATCCATTAATAAAAGGCTGCAGCGTCATGTGATGTGCACTTAACAATGATTGTAAATTTGTATGGCATGAACTGTTGTTCTACACTGTGAAAAGAAAAGTGGAAACTGCATGTTCAATAAGAGAGACTAAAGGAAGATGAAAATGAAGGGACTGATCGGAAAAAGTCAGTGATTAATTTTTGTATGCCTAATTTACTGCGAATCAAATCTATGAATTGCTGAGTAAACAAATAATCTATGACCAGCCAAACTGTAAGGTGTCTGGGTTTGTTAAATGTTCCTCTCACGCGCAGCCCCCCTTGCCCCCTGTGTTTCCCCACCTGATGACGGGGCCGAGCAGCAGCAGGTGCAGGAAGAGGACCAGAGGCCGGTCCCGACCCAGGTCTCTGTGGATAAAGGTCAGGGCCAGCTGAATGAGCACCGCGGGCAGTAGCACGAGGGCGATGGTGTAGCCCATCCAGACGACATCGTCGGTCTTGCGGTACATGGCGCTGAGCACGGCGGCGCACACGAACTCGGCGCAGTACAGCACGGTGGCCAGCACGACGCTGAGGGGAGGACGGATCCGGCTGTGATTGACCATCAGTATGACCCCGTTGTCCACCACCGACGAGCACCGGTCCATGTCCGTGATCTCCCTCTCCTCCGCGGCCACTTCGCACATGTTCAAATTTGGACGCGTCTGACGAGCAACGAGACGCCACGGGATCCTCAAACTGAACCCGTCTCCAAAAGCATCACTTTTTTGTAAATATGTCCTTTATTGCGCCGTCTCTCCCAACTTTCCACCAAGTTGATCATCGCTGGTGTCTCATTGTGTTTAACTTCGCCGCTGGGTTGAGCCCCCCCCCCCCCCTCCCCGCGCCGCTGCAGACACACACCGAGCCACCTCTCAGGGGGTTTTTGTATTGTCTGATTTACCGCCGTCGTCCGCGGCATTCATGTGCCGCGGGGCCGTTTTAATCCAGAGAAAACCACCTCACTGTTGGCACCACAGATTGACCCGCTGCCTTGTGTGCAGTTTTCGGGAAACTTCAGCCTCGTCAACGCTGTCAGTTGGATTAAAAAAAAAAAAAAAAAATAAAAAAAACACTCCTGCCGGGCAACCCCCGTTAAAAAAAAAAAAAAAAAAAAAAAACACAGGGAGATCTAAACTCCAGTGAACCCGTTGTTCCTGGTTCAAAACCCAGCGAGTAGTCTGACTGTGGGGACTGGGAGGTTTGGGTGGCTCCGTGTCGGCATACTTGTAGGGCTGCTGTCAGCGAAACAGTTGCGTCAAGTCAGACATGCGCAGACAGATACCGGAAATACAGTTTTCAAAATAAATACAATAATTCAAAAACGTTGATTGAAAACAATTCTGAGACGTTTCTTTCTAAATAAACACCAACACATAAATCTAAAAAAAAAAACCGTGAAAAACGAGTTCGCGTTGCAGAAACACTGAAGGCGCTATTTTATATGCCGAGTATGCGATGTGCACATATACAGGCACTTGAAGGCACGGAGAACAAAGAAAGGTTTTTAATTTAGTCTGACATCTATTCTGAAGGCCGATATATGAATTATAGCCTGTACAGGCTATAATATCTACCTATTCAGTGACATAGAATTAAGCATAAAAGCACGTAAAAGTTAAAAACATGCCAAATTACAAGAAATTATTCGACTGTAGAATATTTTTACTATTACTAAAAACAAAAATCCTAGAGAGAAGTATTAATTACAATAAATTAATTTCTTCTTCTTCTTCTTTTTTTTTTTTTTTTTTTAAAGAGTAGGCTGTGTAAACACTTGGGGAGATACAAATTTCCAGCACAGACTAACAGCCTACAGTATTAGTATAAACAGGAGAAAGAAAACACATAACCAAATAATCAAAAAAAGAAGGGGATAAAAACATCAGACGTAGCGATAGAAATGTTAGAAGAAATTTGTAAATATACAGAATCAAATATCTAACTGTGTTATTTTCAGCTGCCCTACATGTGGTATGTTGTGCCCGTGGAGGTCACAGCTGTAAAATCACAGTGGGCGTCTTCTGAGTTCAACTAAAATAACTCACGATCTGTGAGAAAACTGTGAACTGAGAGGAGCACAAAGACAAGTTGTCTCTCTGGACTCAGACTAACTGCTGCTTATACACAGAGAAATGTGAGAAAACAGTGCGAGAAACACGCTGTTGTTGTATTGCAGGCTGTTTTGGAAATGTCCAAATGGAAGCACTGTGCAGGGCGAGCACAGAGAGATCAGTTTCTCTGCACCTCCATTTTTAGTTTCCACCAGCAGGGAAGACTTGGCCTTGTTGCAGTGACCTGCAGGCCTGCGAGTGGAGCTGCCACATGAACAGGTGCAGACACACACACACACACACACTGAATCCTTTCATTCAGTTTCTCACAGACATTTCCTTATTACAATACTATTTGTAAAGAGCAAAAGGTCATTAGGCAACATTTTGTGAAGCAACTGAACAGAACAAACGGGATGTTTGTTCAACTCCTTATACAAACAAGAGTTATTTGTTTGTAAGGTGCATGAGAAAGGCACAAGCAGTAGTGGCATATCTAACAGCTCCATTACAAAATGATTCTCTCTGCTCGGGCTGGTATCTGCATGGCGTGTCAGCTTAAATATATTTGTACTGAATAAGAAAAGAGCTGACTTCCACATATCTTTGCTGTAATTTCCTCTTTAACTAAAAAACAACAAAGGGAGGTGCTCCTAGCACATTTTGCAACAGTTTCTACACAGCTTCCTTACACAAAATCCTTTTCTTGTCTAATCAGATCTCCTCCAAGTCGCTGACACAAGCTTGGCATTGGGAAAGGGGGTCACCACAATGCACGAAGGCTCGTCATTACTAATGCATGTGTTTGGTGAAGCAGTGGTGTGGGTCACTGACTTCAGACTGCACAGGCTCTGTGCTCTGAGAGGCCACAGAGAAGAGGAGGACAGAAAACCCTGTCGCGTAGCACCAAGCATGCCCTGTGCACTGTTTTATTAGTCAGTCAGGTCAGAGAGAGGGTACGCTGCTTGTCTGCTTTAAATTCTTTACAACCCTGACATAAAACACGAGTTCTCTCTTTGCTTTGAACTATTATGAAAGGAAAATCTCAACATTTAGTCAATACACTTATCAAATTTCTTGCTGAGGGACTAATGAGATTGATTCGACTCAATAAATATATATAAAGCTACAAGCAGCAGCAATCAGTTACATGCAAAACGTAGACTAATGAATTAATCATCTTGATTTGGAAAAAAAAAATAAAAACCTACAAGGTGAATGCTAAACACATCTTATTGATTTAGGGAATAATTTGATGTGGATCATTCTGCCTGTTTTCCTCACATTAGCAGAAACAGTATTGTTTCCGTCTTGTATTTAATACAGTTAATGGGAGATAAAAAAAAAAAAAACTACTATTGATAACAACTTGAGTGGTCTTGGCTCAAACTTACAAACAGCAAAGACTGTATGTGTTGAGATGTATCAAGCAAGTGACGTCCCAAAATAAATTACATTTGCCGACACCTGATGCACAGACTGGTCGGGATGTGTGTGTGTCTGCATGTGTGAGTGTGTGTGTGTGGGGGAAGGTTGGACTTAATATAGGAACAACACACTAGATGACTCGTCAAGAATGAAGCTCTTCTGGATTTAGCTCAGGAGGGAGAATGAATATTCCCCATGATGTTTAACTATTATTTTAAAGTAGATCTGACCGTGTAAAGTTGTATAATTGTAAGAGAGACTGCAAAATCAGCAGTTGGGGGTCTGAAACATGTTTGCAATGTGGGGAGGAACAGATACGGGGGTGGTGTTTATCTGCTGCTGTTTTTGTGTGTGTGTGTGTGTGTGTGTGTGTGTGTGTCTGTGTCTGAGTGTCAGCTGACACAGGGCTGTGGTCAGAGTCTGGGATGAGTTTAGTCATCAGAGCAGGGCAGTGCCTGATTGGACGTTGGTCTAATGACATAATGAGATAAAGCCTGAACAGAAATCACTGCTATGAGTCTCAGAAAGAGGTCACTGGACATTTATTTGCCTACAATTTAATCAGGGCTGCAGCAGCTCTTTCACCTGCTGTATATTTTCAGCAGATTTTAAACATGAAAAAAGGAAATAATCTGTAATGAGGATTGGTTACTATAGAGGTTGCAACTACATGTAAATTCAACAAAGAGAAAAGTGAGATTTAGTGTCAGGGGAAACTTATCTTATCTAATTAGGGACTAGAACACACAGACATTATATTGTTTACAAGGACTACATGATGCATAGCAGCCTCTGGCAGAGTATATAGATCTGGTGGATATGAGGCCATCTAGTGGCTAATGCTACATTACAAAATGTGATTGACAGGCTTCATGATTGTATTAATACCGTTATGTAATATCTTGATCAGGTGAAGCCTTTCATAATAGAAAATTAATATTTAAAGACAGATAAAAATTAATATCTATGACAAAGTTTTCACCTCTTTGTGATTCAAATGTTTTGTAAATAAATTCTTACCGCTGCTCCAGTGGAAACAGCTCCCAGTTTGGGACAACCTCTTTACTTTTAAAATTAGGGGTTAAAACCCTTTTTTTTTTTTTGGTTAAGTTTATAGTTGGGATGGGCTAAAGGGACCCTTATACAGCCATTAGATATGTTCCTATAAGTCTGTAGGCTGCTGTGGGACCTTCAATGATGCAGCGAGCTCCTTTCCTCTCCTTCCTCTCACACTCTATGAATTTAAATGCCACCAGCGCATGACTTTGTGTCTTCTCTCTCCAGTAGTTTGTTCTCTCCCCATGCACCTTTCTGCAGGTCTCTCTGGCTCCAGAGCTGAATATTTCTGATCTTATAAACCTACCCAATGTTTATTGTGTATTTATGTTCATCTTTCTTCTCTGTGCTCTCCTCTCACACCAACCTCACCTCTGAGTCCAATTCTGTCAAAGAATTCTTCCTATTGAAAGGAAGTTTTCTTTCCTAATGTCTTCAAATGCTGCTCAGCCCGAAGCAGTCTGAGATGATTTATGGAGTGAATTGGCACTATATAAATCAAACTGAATTGAATTTGATACACTGTTATCATCCAGAACCGTTTAATCCAACAGAAGATGTACCTCACAAGTAAATATAGGTCCATATTAGCCTTTGTTCCAGTTATACCTGTGAACTCAGTGAGTACATTGCAGTGTGACACGGCAAGGCCATCATGATGTCATTATCTCCCTAAGAGACTAAAGTTGTTGATTCTAAATCTGTACAAAAGCTTTGCATGCTATCACTTTCTGATTTGGGAGATCAGAGCACGTCACACATCACACCAGGCGACACATTTAGGTTTCATGGATAGATATGTGCACCTTCATTTGGTTTGTTAGAGAAGAACCACACCATCCAATGGGTTTAGCGATTGGCTCAGAGAACTCCAGGATTGGTTGAAATGCCTACACAACATTTCCCATGTTGCACCTCCCACATGAGGTGACCAAAGGCTTAGTGTGAGCCTGATTAGTTTTGTTGCTGGTGTGTACAAGATGTTAGTAGAGACAAGCACCCAAACAAATGAATGGACATAGACTTACTGTAAGTATTCCTCAAACAGGTTGTTAAACTTTTAGTTTTTGCATTTTTTTTACATGTAGAGTACTCATTTATTTGTATCGAATACTAGTAGTTTAGTGACTGCTGAATACAAAATGCTTTGCTTTAATCCACTCGTTTACAAAAGTTAACTTACCATGTGTTGTGTTTGCTGGTTGTCTGTGTGAGATTAGCCTGGCACATTGTTCAGTATCTTGAAGACATTATTACAGAAATATTAATAAAACAGTTGATTTCTTTTACTGATAAATACAAAGTAACCAACTGTTAGTCTAGTGTAAGTTTTTTTTTTTAAAGCATTTATTGCTGATAATTGGGATTTTTATTATGCTACACAAATTGTTTTACAACTGACGTATTTGTGCTTAAATTCCAGTGTCTCTTTTTATTTGTGCTTTTTAATATAACTAAAAATCAACATGTAAGTTTACATGTATTCTGTGCAGTTTTAAGTATGGACCAGAATCAAAAATTCAGCGAAAGCAACATCTCAGCAATTACATTTTATTGTAGTTAGGCAAACAAACAAAAACAAAACAAAACAACAACAACAAAAAAATCTAAATTTGTCATACTTCCACATGGAGGAAACGTTTGCTTTAAAGCTTGGTCATTGTGCAGAACTTCAGAACTTCAGCATTTAGCACTGCAGAAGAGTGATTTGTTTGTGTTTTAAAAGCACTTAAAACGGTTGATATTGATGATACTGTTGCTAACAACACTGTAAAATCAGGACATTCTAAACAGGCTTTAGCAGATTATGCAGCCTGAACAGATGCGATGGACAAAGGACTGGAAGATCTGCCAGTGATTTTTTTTTAGCGCATGGCCTGACTACCTCAGATACACCTGCTGCATATGTGTTGACTCAAGACTCATGCGGACGATTCATAGTTCCCATGCCATTTAAGAATGCTTTTACAGGGCTCAAACATAATCAGTACCATACAAGACAATATCAGGACAAGTTAATAGAAGAAAATATTTGGTTGTAATGAGACTGAAAGTAGAGAAATACTTGGTCCTGGATCTGACTGAATGTTGTATTCTCGGGAGAGACACTTGGCAGTGAAGGCAGTGTCTGGAGTGACCACCTGTAAAAATCTCCTTAACCCACAGGAGACAGAGACAAAATCTTTGTGTCGGACCGGGCCATGGCCCTCAGTGACTCAATCAGCCGGCCCTCTCTGTGCGTATGTGTGTGTGTCATACTAAAGTTTGCCATCTGCTTGCAGGTATCAGTTCCAGAGAAGATGGTGGCCACTGTGCACACCTTGCTCATCTCAAGTAAACATGTTCAACCTTATGAGCAACTGCTGCACCTGGGTCTCCAAAATACAGGAGCCAATCAGGTACAAAGAAAACAATTCTTCAAAATTGTCAACAAACTTCTAACTTCAAATTTTTTAGATTGACAATATTTGACTAAACAATCCTCGTGTTCAGATGTTTCTTACTAACAAAATACTTAGTTTATGTAGTAAAATTAATATAATCCCAACTCCCAAAGAGAAGTAAACAAGCTTTCTGTACAGAGATCATAAATAGACTGCCTTTTCTTTTGGTATTTTTTTATCAAATTAATTTGCACATGTACAGCTCCTTCAGTGCTGATAAAATCTACAGATGTCAATTAAAACTACTACTTAAGCTCAAATATGCTAATGTATTTATCTGTCTGCAGGAAAGTCACCATTCTTGTGGTTGGACTTGACAAAGCGGGAAAAACATCCTCCATCAGAGGAATGTTAAGAGGTAAAGTGCGAATGACTTTAAAAATAATTTACCTGAAGTGTTGGGAGCTGAAATACAACAACTAAGTCACCTGTGTCTTCCTGCTCCAGTCCCCCATGGTGTGGAAGCAGGGCCCACCTTTGGCTGCATCAAAAATGAGCTGCGGGTGGAGAACTACCTGGTCACACTGCTGGATGTTGGAGGATCAGTGGAGGCGCGGGGAGCCTGGAGGGAGCTGTGTGGAGAAGCTCACGGGATCATCTTTGTGGTGGACTCCAGTGACAGGCAGAGGATCAAGGAGGTCAAAGAGGTTCTTGCTGACCTACTGAGGCAACCGAGGGTGGCAGGAAAACCCATACTGGTGTAATTACACTCAGCTTTATACCTGAATTTTACATGTGGTCTGACACCATGTGCAGTGAAAACACTGCTCTCTGGTGGCCAATGATTGAACATACAGAAACAGTTATTCATTGGATGATTGTGATGCTGACATGAGAATCACTCTGCTTCTGCTTCTTTTTTGCAGGTTGGCCAACAAACAGGATAAAATGAACGCTTTGCTGGGAAGTGAACTGATCGAGATCCTGTCTCTAGAGAAGCTGGTCAACCAGAGCCGCTCTCTGTGCCATATTGTAAGTATCAATCGGAATTCCAATCTGCAATTGCAATCTGATCTGACTTAAATCAATAGCGCCAGAAAATAAGGTAAACAAATAATCTGCAGGAGAGAATTTTAGATAAATGGACACCTTAAAGACATGCAGAGAAACTGACCTTTTTTTTTTTTTTTGTCACTCAGGAGCCTTGTTCAGCCTTAATGGACCTGCGACGCTGGTCAGACAGAAAGACTCTGCGAGGTCTTCGCTGGTTGCTGCGTGCTGTCTGTCTGGATTACCCGGAGCTCTGTAATCGAGTAGCCCAGGACAGCAAGAGGCCTCTGGAACCAAGAGAGAAAGAGAAGAATGGAAAAACAGAGAAAGTACGCAGAAAGACCAAAGTCGAACGGTAAGAAAGGCCTTTACATTAAAATAACTCACATGCTGCACAGGACAGCTGAAACTTTAAAGTTGGGTTCATCTGAGCCACACACTGACCTTGTATTCTCATGTCAGAATGCGATCCAGCAAGTCAGACCTTCGTCAGGTTCATCGGCCCAAAGACAAGGAGAAAAAGACCAAGAGCGAAGGAAAGCTGCAACCCATTCGGAACATGCTGCAAAAGGTCAGGAGATAATCTTACATTATTAAAAAAAAAAAAAAAAACTAATGTGATTGAAAGCTCAGCCATAAATTCAACCTGCACTTACACAAAAATCCCATCAGTCTCTAACATAAATACAGTAAAAACCAGTTGCAACACCTCTCTGACACTATCCTTAAAAATCATAACAATATAATCTTCTTCAATGTAGATGTTGTAGCAGGTCTGATGCATTCAAGCACATTAAACTATATAGTTTAACCCAATAAAAAGGCAATGAGGTGAATATTTCTGTAAAGTATGCCTGTACAAATGATGTCAGTCTTCACTATGATTATTTGTTGATAGAATTTTTTATGTTTTTATTTACCATACTTAGGCTCCTGCCCCTAACAATTATTTTCTTTCTCGAATAATCTGGTATTTATTTCTCAATTAAATGAGAGTCCAGTGGTCTCTAAAATGTCAGAAAATAGTCAAAGCTGTCCATCCTGGCTTTGCATTAACCAAGGGGTTGACAAATGGTTTAAGACCTAAAGATATCCAGTTTTCCATCATTTCAGAAAATCAGCAAATATTCACATTAGACTCAGAACAATTAATATCAACTGACTAACTGATGAATAGCCTGAACATACCTTTGTATCTCAGCCTCTTTCCAACAAGAATGCCAATTATTATGTTTGTGTCCTTTGTTAAAGTATTCCTATATTTTGTTTGTCACAATAGTGAAGTCATCCATGATTATGTCAAATGAAACGGGCATTATAAACCTTCTTTTTCTTTTCCAGGAGACCACGCTTAAAAAGAAGTTGACGACAAAGAAGAAGAAGAAGCCGGTTAAAGTGAAGGAAAGTGGAAAAGATAAAGAAGAGGCCATTGAACAGGAAGTGGAAGAGGAGGGTGATGGTAATGAAGGCGAGCAGGAAAACTCTGGTCACAGAGACAGAGCCAGCAGTGCCCTGATCCCTCCGAAAAAGGACAAACTGAAGGGCAAAACAAAAGTGAAAGAAGAAATTCTGGATGTGCCGGAATCACCTGAAAATGACGAGAAACCGCTGAAAGGTTGTCACCAGTTACCAATGGACTACATTTTTTTGATTGTAAGCTGTTTAAAAATGAAAATCTAATTATTGTTTTATCTCATGTGTAGCTAAAGGGGGGAAAAGGAAGAAGAAGAAAGTGAAGACAGTAAAAAGAAAAAACAAGATCAACACGGAGGAGATGCATGAAGCTTATTCTCAACCCGTGGACCTTTCTGCAACCTTTGGTGAGCTTCATCCACTTCTCCTATCCACTATTTAAATAATAGAAGACTTTGGGCTCTGAAATGATGAAATCACAACTTTAATTTAACCAGATGACCCTGTCTCCTGACAGATCTTTACCGGAAAGCGATTCTGGCTCTGAAGGAACGTCAGGATCAGAGAGAGTGAAAGCGAATGCTGGTTGTGTCCTTTCCCCGGAGTGTGAGGATGGTCCATAGCAGCAGTAAACAACACACTACATCACTCTGTAGACTGACTACCTGATCCCTGAACCTTTGGAGAAACTGCAGCATCCACTGTGTAGTGAAGGGCAGGTCTGAATAATCGTTAAATAATGAAGACTAACATAAGATAAAATGTTATTTTTTAAAAACGTTAGACGATAACTTGTATACTTGGCCAAAATGTTAAAGGGGATTTTGATTCTACACGTATAAGCAGTTTTGAATGGAAGGGAAAAATAATCTTTGAATTTTATCCTTGTTTTTTATGATTGTTTGAACATTTTCCAGCAATGAGCAGTGTGCTGGGAAAAGTATGGGACATTGCTGATGAACAGACCCGTGAAATTGTATATTAAATATTTTGTCATTATACTTGCTTGTCCTGTTTTCGTGTTTACATTGCAGAAGCAGCATATACAGTTGAGAACACAAATTATTTGTGCTACAAGTTAGTTGCTACTTTTAGGTGCAGGTTTTTTTTCCATCTCATAATTATTTGTGCAGTTTTCCACAATCCAGAGTACATATCCTATTTCCTATCTGAGGAAACTGGGTAGCTGTCAGATGGCATAACAGATTTGAGACTTAGTGCAACAGTTTCTGGCTCTGGCAGTGGGATTTTGGATTTTCATCAATGTTGATTGCGCTGTAAGACTTTAGCAATTAGAAAAATTGTTAAATGCATTACAGATAAACAGATTCTGTGGTTTGTTGAGTGATTATGATGACTTTACTCTGAAAATCCATGGGAGGAGGTAGTTAAATGGACGCATATAGTGTCCTCATTACTCACTAATAAATGTAAAACTTTCCATCCAACACAATAACATTAAAATATACCTCTATGAACCTGTGGTTTACATGTAATTCATTGAGTATCCTGCAGAAATGTATGGGAAAACTACTGATTTTGTAATATAAGGTGAAATATGAGATTTGATCATAATATTACTTAGCTGAAGGGAGGTGGCTAAAGTTAGCAGGCAAAATGTTCCTTTTACATTAAACAGATTTGGCCCTTGTTTTATATAAAAATAGAAAATAAAAAAAATGATCTATTCAGGGCTTTAATTAGATGCTAAGAATGACTACTGACTACATACTGCAAAGGACTATTTAGGGCAGTTATTGTTATTGTTATTGTTTTTTAGGGAGCACAAATACCACCTAGGTCAGAGTCATCAAATGTCTAAGTCTATGTTTGTATCAGTGGATTGGGCAAAATCTATGGGATTTTTACCACGGCCAAGACGGTTATGTTTTCCATCATCTTTAGGTTTGTTTGCTTGTTTACTGTTTGTCAGCAGTATTAGAGAAAAACTACTGGACCAATTTTCCTGAAACTTGGTGTAGCATCGGACAAGGAAGAACCTATTAAATTTTGGAGTGGATCTGAATCACACGGGGGATCCACAAATTAATATTTCTCTTTCATTAACATTGCAAGATTGAGAATTTGGCAAACTAAAAACCATGCATTATGATATCCAAACTGAATAGCAAGTACTCCTTAGGCAGCACCTAAGGACAATGGTTCAACCGCAACTGATACAATTGTAACATGGCCACAGTTGTTGCATAATCATATATGATTTGATACATATAAATGAGATAGATGAACAAAATACACCTACCAGCACCTATAAAGCTCCCTAGTAAAACACGGTATATCCAACTTCTTCAATCAGTACATATATCTATATATGTAAAGCATCAATTTGTTTTTGTTTTTATGGGGGTTATATGTGGGACTATTTCTTCCCTGGGCGCAGTGACCTCCTGGTGTCTGCTGGTTGCTCGGCAACCGAAAAGTCCCAACAATGTAACGCTTAGAAGACGACCTCCTGCAGTTATAGGAGCGAAACCGGCATCCCGGCAATGTCGGGTTTGTTTTTAATAAGTGAAGCGCTGACAACTAACGTGTGAGGCTGTTTTAACAGTCTTCTCCTGCTTCTGGATTGCTAGCGGCGCAGATGGGGGTGGGTGGGTGGGTGGGTGGGGGTGGGAGACCGCTTCGCCATTTTTTTGTGGCTCATCCTCAAAGCCCATCCCCCTGATGTAGCTTCACCGGGAAAATAGTCCGACTTTCATTTCGGTTCAGTGGGAAGCGCCTGGCAGCTGCAGCGCACGGTGGCGAAAGATGGCCTCACCAAGGACAATAACTATTGTGGCCCTTTCTTTTGCTCTGGGTTTGTTCTTCGTGTTTATGGGCACCATTAAGCTCACCCCGAGACTAAGCAAAGATGCATACAGCGAAATGGTGAGTAGCGTTTAAATCTTTACCCATGAAGTGTCCGCATCTGTCGGGAGGGTGAGAGGGGGGGGGGGGGGGTAAAGGCCATTTGTTCTGCGTTGGCTGCAGACGCTGTAGTCTCTCAGGCTTGAATAATGTGTGGAGATGGCGACCTTTAATAGTAAAAGATTACGGAAAAACGAACGCTTTAGATACTGGCCTGCTTTTTTTTTTTTTTTTTTTTTCCCCCCCTCATCTGCCTCTGTGAAGCCTTGTTTTCCCAACGGTGCATCCTGCAAGGTTATATAAAATGTTTAGACCTGCCTGTAATCACACAGGTTAGGCCTGCACATTGTTGGATAAACCTGAAAATAATTCAGTATTAACGCAGGTTTTACGTTCATGAATCATTATGGACACGTAAAACAAACCGGAATTTGTCTGTCATTAGCCAGTAAACGCTGAAACGGGGAGGGATAATGACTGAATGAATGCTTAAAACATGCTCTTATTTAGTTTAAATGTGCGGACATGTACGCAGGATAACCAACAGATAGGGGAGTGATAGCTTGCTCTCTAACGTCTTAATATGTGTGCTGGAGCTGCAAAGAGCAACTTAGCAGATGAAGAGCAATGGCGGCGCATTCGAGCAATTTCTGAGATGCACTTAAGGGTTCTGTTGCTTGAATATCCTGTGTGGAAGATGATACATGCCTGCAGGTTTAATCAATGCCAAATCCACATCGACAAGTCCCGAGGGCATTTTCTTATAGTAATTGTATGCATTTATAGGCTTTTTGAGACGGGGAGCAATAGGCTGAAGATAAATGGTGCAACCACACTGATGATAGCTCACACTTGAAATGCTTTGGGATGCTTAACACTTGAGTTGGTGACCTTACATGATCCTGGAATGACCTCACTAGAAGACGCCCGGTGGAGTTTGTGGACCTCAGTTGCATGTAATAGATGTTTAAACAGATGTCTGTACTCTTTGTTTCAGAAAAGGGCATACAAGAGCTATGCCAAGGCATTGCCAGGCCTGAAAAAGATTGGGATCAGCTCAGTCCTCCTGCGTAAGATCATTGGCTCTTTGGAGGTGGGCTGCGGTGTGGTGCTCACCCTGGTGCCGGGCAGGCCGAAGGATGTGGCCAACTTCTTGCTGCTGCTGGTCATGCTGGCCGTCCTGTTCTTCCATCAGCTAGTAGGAGACCCCTTGAAACGGTACGCCCACGCTTTAGTCTTTGGTATTCTGCTCACCTGCCGACTGCTCATCGCCCGCCAGAGTGATGACCGGCCGGAGAGAGAGGACAGCAGAGAAGAACAGCACATCAATGATCAGGAAAAGAACAAGGTCAAGCAGTCCTAAGATCCTCTTCCACTTTGGTCCAAGCCACAGCGAAAGGAACCTGGTGCACCTCTAATGGATTGTAGTAATTCAAATTTTGAAGTAAACAGTCACTCCTAGTAATATTACCCCCTCACACACATCCTCTGTCCCGTCCAGCTGACTGACTGATTACTCTCACCTGTGCACTCTTACTGTGAAACTGAGAACTCCTGACCCAAACATCCTCAACATAATCGTGGACAATCATACCTGTGGAAATTCTGAAGAGCTCAGCTCAGTGTTACACTAGTCAGTCCAGTTTCCTTATTTATTTCATTTCTATACTGTGTTAAAAGTGTTTGTGTTTTTACCCAAGTATGAGTTTCATTTATGTTATAAGTTGTTTAGAGAATGTTATTTTTCATGACAGAATCTTTGTAGCTTGTTTTTCTAATTTGTTTTTATACCGCAGGTAGGAAAGACTGATAATACTTAAATTTCAAGCATGTTCAATTTGGTCAACATCATAGAACATAAACTAAGAAGAGCAGTGTTGAAAGAATTTTGTACTAATTAAACATCGTATTACATATCTACATAATATTTTGATGCAGTGTTACCAGCGCGCTGGTTTAGGAAGAAAACAAACATATAATTCCTCATTCATTTTTCATCTCAGTAGATTTTTCCAGAGGTACGCATGACATCCTTTCTCCCAAAGTGAAATAAGCTGAATGTCCTCTTTCTCCTTTGAGTTCTATTATCACAGTGAAGTTGTTTAGGAAAGGGCAGTGGTTGCTGTCTCAGGTGTCTGCTGCCAGCTTGTACAGCAGAACATAACCAAATCAAAAAAAATATTTTTGCTTGTTAAATCATTGATTTAATCATTTGTAATCCACAGTTGAAGTATTAAACTTAAATTCTGATCATGGGTTTAGTTTTATTTTTCCTCTTTAAAGATATAAAAAGCATTCCTATTGCAGTTGAAAATGCTGTCAGTTTTGAAATTCACAATATTTCTGTAAATGATATACTTAAAATAAAGTATTGGAGGTGAGACTGACTAAATATTGTTTCTTTTATTAGCACTCTTTCATGTCATTCAATCAGAGTTAACCAACTGTACATTATATTTGCAACACTGGATGCTGTAAAGCGGTTTTTGCGTTGTAATCTTGTTATATAACTTCTGTCAGAGTGATTCCTTCTCATCAGAATTAAACAACACACTGCCCACATATGCAGGGTTAGTCACCATGCCCTGTAAGGAGTTGGTTGTTTACTTCATTCTATGTGTTACAGCGCAACACCCCTTTACTGACCCAATAAATGGGGAGAAAACAACCAGGCCCATGGTAGACCACGGTGGCCATGGGGACAAACACAAGGGTCCTTCTGTTACTTCTTGACAAAGTGGAGGGATTTTGTCCCTGCTCCTCCCACTAAGCATGAAAACTAGCAGTTACAGTTGGGCAAAAGACAACTTTTAAACTAGTGTATTTTGCACTCCCCAAAGGGCTAATTGTCAGACCGTCTTTAGTTACATGAAGACATAAAAGTAAAAAGAATGAACCCTCCTTCAGCTTTCATGTCTGGTATTTACTGACCATTTTATGTTGTAGGGTTTACAAATGCTACATAGTTTTAGTTTTATTTAACCGGATTTTGAGATTTCTGAGATTATACAGTAAATTAACAAAATTCCTTCCAAAAATATCAAACAGCTCCAGTTTCTCAAATGTGAATTGTTTTGTTTATCTTATTCTCTTGATAGTCAACTGAATATTTTTGAGGTTTGGACTGTTGTATAGACTAAACAAGACATCTGAATATGTTAAGATGGGCTTTGGGAAATTGTGATGAACATTTCCACTATTTTCTAACATTTTAAAGACCAAAGAGCTGCAATAATATGACAAACTGATTAGAGAACTAGTCAGTAATAAAAAAGAATTGTGAGTTATAGCCGTAGGGACTTCTGGCCTGAATAAAAGTGAACTGAATTGCATTTGCTGTGTTTAGAGCATTGACAAGTATTATCTTAAAACACATCTGCTTTAATGCAGTACTTACTGTATTGAATTTAAAAGCAAAACAAAGCAAATTTTAGGCAATCACCTTTTTGCTTCAAACCTTCACAAGCAAGATTTTGAATTTGTTCACTTGAATCCACCTCATTTATGATTTGCATTGGTCTCGTCTGTAGTGTATTATGTATTTATATTCGTTGTATGTTTGACCCACCACCTCTAGAAAATGATTAAAGCAGTGGCCTGCGATCCTTTGTGACTGAAGGGAAGAAATTGTTCCTCAACTGTGTGACTTTGTCTCTCAGAGAGAAAGAAGAGTTTAAAGACAAGGTGTGAAGGGTCAGTTAAGTTTTTACCTGCACAGTCCCCGACCCGGGAGGTGTCTGTCCTGTAGGGATGGTAGGAGGAAACCTACTGTCTAATGGGCTGTCTTCACAGCCCAATTTGTTCTACTCCTGTATGGTTTCAGATCCAGCCCAGAATGTGATGGAAACACCAAAGACAAACTCAATGGCAGCAGCAGAAAATGATGTGAGGAAATCGTGTGGGAGTCTCATTTTCCTCTACTCGTAGTTAAATCATAATGGTGTTTTATGTTGATCTCCCATTTTGGATCCTGAGAGATGGTGGAACCCAGAAATGTTAAGACATCACAGCAGATAAAAGTATTTCACTTCGATGGTGAGGGGGGAGTGGTGGCCACCTTTAAGTGACTTCTCTACAGTCTCGGGAGGGTTAAGCTCCAGGATAATGGAGCTTGAACCTGCGGACAAGATGATCCACCCCTCTTCTGTGCGGACTCATTATAGTCCACGATGAGTCTGATGGAGGTGTCATTGGAGGTTCCGTCTTTGATGTAAAAGTGTTGGCGAGAGGACGCGCCTCAAGAGAGGGTGGTGGATGTGGGGATTTTGAAAATGGTGACGGGCAGATCGCGGAAGTGGAGGGGGATGCCTGTTGACCAATGGCAGGCAGTCTTAGTCTACATCCGGTGTGTCAGGCTAGTTTTTCAGTAATACTGACCAGTTTTATTGTTATTCGACGAAGCGTCCTCTCACAAAACAAAAGCTACGTGACGATTGTAGTCCAATGGTAGCTTGCTTGCTTTTTCGGCGAATGAAGACAAAAAAAGAAAAAGGACTACAACTCCCACACGGCAACAGAAGCGGGTAGACTGTACTGCGCAAGCGCAGGTCAAACGGTCGCGCGGAAGATTTGAGTTTTGTTTGAATGGCGGAGGAAAACGGAGCAAAGCGCAGTGTTGTTGTTGTTGTTGTTGTTTTTTTAGCAAGTTTTTAGCAATGTAGAAATGGCAACGACGCTAAACCTGTCGGATTCTGTGTCCAGCCGCAGCAGTAACAAAAGTTTGAGAGTCGCGGAAAATGAGAGGAGGAAAAACGAGGCGGAAGATCCGTTTGTTCTGGCCCTGAAGTACTTCTCCGAGGGTAAGACTCGGCCAGACACTTCCTCACATCGGTAGCAGATGGTGGCGTTACTGCCTCCAGATGGACCTCTGCTCGGATTTAAAAATCAAAGAATAGATGGCGATAAACAGGCAATATCAGGAGGGACAGTTGGGCGAACGTTAAGCTATGTTTACGTGGTTTTCTAACTGAACGTGGGTGTGGATCAGGGCTACCTGGTGCTTCACATTTGGGCCACAGAGCTGACAAACAAATCGTTTTTTCTTAGTTATTTCACCGGAGATGTGTCGTATAAAAACACCTTTCTGACTGTGGTTAGATTTTTTTTTTTTTTTTTTTTTGCAGTGAACGTATTATGTTTTTATCCACAAGGCTAGAAGTGACTGATTATTCTCGTATACGTATATTAAAAAACCAAAAACAAACATGAGATCCAAATGTATTGCAAAAACCACGAGGTACTCTCTGGAAGCTCTTGTGTAACTTACATTTACTGATGGCTAATAGAGTCGTTACTTATCACGGCTCAGATCAATGGATGAGACTTCAAGTCAACAAGCTCCGTACTGGACGATCAGCTGTAGTATCTGGGATCTACCCATGGTGACGTCATTGTGGCCACTACGTGTGTGTTGGACCATCTTTACAATTATATGACTATTTATTTATTTATCTATTATATTATATGATTATATTCTACCACATGGTTGACCGTTGTTCTGAAAGAGATTTATCTGAATGCCCGGCATGCAGCCAATATTAATTTGAGCTATGCCGTGAACAATGCATGGGCTGCTCAACTAAATATGCAGATTTATTCAATTTATTCATTCAATTTATTCAACAGCAATATTCACCAAAACTCTTGCCAAAGAATGCTTTTAACACACAACATTTAGCATTAAACATAAGAACTTTGGCAGGCAAATCATTTTTAATTAATGATTTAACTATCTTGATGATATGTTTTTAACTGAAATTTGGTTATTATTCAGCTAATGCTCCCAATTTCAGTCTCATGAGCAAAATCAGGAAGTGAAGAAGGGATGTGGATTTTTGGAGCAATTTTGTAAAATTATTCTTTCCAACACAGATAAATATCTTATGGGGTATGTAGTTATTTTCAATACTTTTCTTCTTATTTGAGTCCCTTGTGTTGAGTTTTATTTTTTAACATCGACATTTCCAAATATTTTACGATGGAGTTACACTTAGTAAAACAGTGAAAGCCGCCCATGTTCATGTCCTAGTAAGAAAGGGGAAAGGGGGGGGGGGTCTGCAAATAGTTTCTACTGTGCCAGCTCATCTACTTTCATGTCATCAACGTGTTGATAATGCCTCTTGTATGTCAAACTGTGGGAGTATTTTAGAAATTATAAAAGTACATACACACTCTGATGGGTAATCACCTCTCCCTCCTGTAGTTGAAGCAGGTACTCCTGTGCAGGGGAACGATGAGTTGGAGAAGAACCTGGAGTTGGTGGAGCAGGTGGCCTTCAGTAAGGGACTTTCCCCAGAGGCCATTTCTATTATGCTGGAGTTTGCCATGAGCCTCCGTATGGGTAAGACTGTCACTTAGCAGCTGTGGACTGGTGATTGTTGTAATCGTGGAATTTCTAGCAGTAAGAATGGGCTTGTTAGCTACATGATGGGGGGGGAGCTATTATAGCACATTCTTTAGTTGTTTGGGCTTGTCGTCTGGCTGATCACACACCAAGCAAGCGCACTCCTGGGACGGGTTGCCAGTTTGTCATGGAGCTAACAACGTTCACACTCCAACCTCGGTTAATTTAAAGGCAAAAATTCACTCAGCCTGCCTGTTTTTGGACTGTGGGCAGAATCAGAGAACCCACAGTAACTCATGTGGAAGTAGAACAAACCACACGCATTCAAGCAGCTTCTTAATCTGAGGTGGTTCACCACTGTTCCACTGTGGCTGTTCAAAATGTAATAACACCTTGAAGTTGTGCTTCAGCGCAAGTTAATTGACGAGATCTGAAGTTATATTATAATAAAATTATATGATGTAATGTCCTATCAGTGTTCACCTGGACCCAAAGTCTAGCGGGAGAAACATTTCATCACTCATCCAAGAGACTTTGTAAATGCAAGCATCCTCAACCTTATCAACAGCACAGCTGAATATCAAACGGCGCTAGTGATTGGATTCATATGCAAATTTTGGTGAACATTAATCACAATGTCCTTGTGCATTGTAGGAGCCAGACATCTGGCTGTCTTTAATTAGACATTTAGGCTGCACCCTTCACTGCGGGTAATTGGCACACGGGTGTGGTTTCGCACATCATTGTTTACCTGTTCACTTGTATGGGGGCACAGAGACCATGCGGGGGAGTAAGCCTATGATATTTGGCAGCTCAGTTCATATCTGGTCACATCAGAGTATTAAAGTTTGACTTGATTATTACAGTACAGTAACTGGTTGTCAGTCTTTTTTGTTGTTTTCATTGATAAACATTATAAAACACATTTGGATTTGTGTGAACATGTCACAGTTACGATCCCGCTCAGTCCCCTTTGTGCTTTTTTCATTGATCAAGTCACTTAGAGGAGCGATGACATGTTTCTCCCACTAAAATTTTGGTCCAGATAAAGTGATTCCACTTTCTGGGAATTTAATTACTGAGCATGCATCAAGATGTCAGCATGATGTGATCACACATTTTCCACACAATTAAAACACATGGTGCAAAAATTGGTTTGAATTTCTTCCAAAACTGTAGGGACAACTGTGCAAAGTAAAAAGTGTGTATTAAGGCCTTGAACAGCAGGCTTTTTTAATTTTTTTTAATTTTATTTTTTTTAAATTGCTTCTTTCAACTGATTATGTTTCTGTGAATGATCTGTGTAGGGAGTGGTCCATGTGTCCGGGTGCTGAAATGCCTGATTCCCACCTCTGTGGTGCCACAGGAGGCTGTAGTTCGAGCATTGGTTTGGTTGGGTGTTGGCAAAATACCTATCAGCACTCAGGTAAGTGCAAATACTTTGCAACTTTAAGATTAAACTTGGATCTCTATGACTTTTTTAATTTTTTTTAAATTTTTTTTTATAGTATTTAGTTCATGGTGTTGGACAGTAAAGCTGTAATTGATTTGTTTACTTTCTATTCATGAATCATTTAAGTATATTGGTTGGAAGAAATGTTTATTTTACCATTTGCACTATTAACCATCTTTAACAAAATAATATGAAAAAAAAAGACTTTTGCTCTCTGCTCTCTTTCTGTTCATATAATATCATTAAAATTTATATTTTTGTGCCTTTTTATTTCTAAACAATAGTTAATAGCATTTAAGATGAGTTTGATTCTGCATGTGTCTTTAGTAAGATTGTTCCATAGTTTAATCTATTTGTGTGTCTTCCTGCATTTACAATTTTCAGATTCTTTTCATAAAGTGGGTGTTGACAGTGTTTGACATGATCGATGCAAAGGACCAACTTCGAGCTATTTATGGCTTCATCTTCAACTTCGTCACAGAAGAAAATCTGGTATGTGTGCCGGTGATCTTTGTATTTGTTTGTATTGTTTGTAATTGTTGAGCAAAATCTGATGCAATCAATACAAAATTTAACACTATTCAATTCTACATGTCTTACACTGCGAGTAACAAAATGGGGGTTCACTAAATTTAATTAGAATTACATTTATATCTATATATCTGAGCTGTTTTTTTTTTTAACACAATATTAAAATGACACGTGTTGGTTATAAGATAAAAGCTAACTTGTGCCTGACTGGAAAGACATAGATAGAAGTCTCTATGGTCTTGGCCTGCAATACATACACTACAAAAGGGGTTTGTGTTGTCCTGTGTTGCTGAACTGAATCTGTTTAGAAGCAAGTGCCTCGCAACCGGAGGCCTGTTTTAGTGAAAAGGTTTGTGGGGTTATATATCAAATATAGTCTGGATTATTATCAGTGGAGTCCTCCACATAACTCAGTATAACTGCATACTAGAACAGGTCCTATTCCTTCTCCTTCAGTACTTACATGTATCACTGCTATTAAATGAGATGTGAATTGATGAATTATATTTTGTCACATTTTTTCAGTGCCCTTTCATCTGCCATCTGTTGTACCTTTTGACCAGGAAGGAAAACGGTAAGCCAAATATTTTCCCACCTGAAATATGATCCACATACTATGAACATACTATTTCCCCTGTTTTTCTGGTTTGCTGCATTATTTGCTTTGTTTTGAGTGTTCCCATCACGTCTCTGAGCACTATTAACTGTCTCATTTTGTCCCTGTAGTGCGGGTCTACAGAGTCAGGAAGCTACTGCAGCTACAGTCTAAACTGGTAAACTTCTTGCAGATTGTATGTCACCTAGAGCCACGTATCAAAGGAACTACATTTTTTCCTTACTCAGGCTACATCCACACTGATACGTTTTAGTTTAAAAAAAAAAACAACTTAAATGGAGACTTGCTGACCCTTTTCTAGATGAAAACTCCCTGGTTTTATTGCTGTCCGAATGAGGCATACTGGTGAAGAAGACACCCAAATTAACTTATTAATTGTGTCTTGTCAGTCACAATGTGGCCTTCCCTGAATTTGTCACGTCCCCATCATGTGACCCTTTTCTGGAAAACAAAACAAACTACATCTTTAAATACCATAATAATGAATTACAGCCGTTGCTGACTTGTTGTCTATGCTCGCGGCTGCTGAACAGTTAATTTACTGCATTTTATAATGCTAGTATTTCCTACATGAGCAGAAGACAAGCTATCACTCAAAGGATTTGCTATGTCCAGTGGTGTCATCAGCCCTACATGGATCACTGTTGTTATCGTGACCCATCAGATTCTGTGACCTGCCCTGATATTCTCACCCTATCCATCTTACTCCTCATGCCTCAACCTAACCAACAATGTCAGTCATAGAATCTAATTGGTCACTAAATATGCTGTATCACTTGTTTTGGACTGAGTGCCCGGTGTGCATGACTAATAATGTGATGTGCGTTTTCTGGCGTGTTAATATGGACAGAGATAAGTTCTGAAACAGTGCTAAAACACTCCTGCAGAAGGAGATGGTATTTGTTACGAAATAAAAATATGTTAGTTTGGATGTAGCCTCACTATGTAAATCTACTCGGTGTCCAATTGCAGAAATGTTACGCTCTGCACGTTATTCCCATAAACAGTTGCCCTACCATATCATTGAGTATCGTTGTATTCTGCATGAGTAGAAAACATGATTCAAAAACAGAAACGTCTAGTACGAAGATGTGTCCTACTGAGTGTGCTGATACTTGTTCTTGTTTCCTCAGGGACGGCAGCCTTTCCTTCTGCACTTCCTGTCACTTTACAGAGTGTTTTGCCCTGAACTAGTGACGCTCTCCATCCAATCACAGATGAGGGTTTGTACATAGATTAAGTTAATGCTGTTGTAACACAATATGAGCATCATCTCTAAAACACCAGCGGAACCCTGAATGTTTTCTGTGCTTTTACAGAGTGGATTTAAGAACCACATTTCTCCCTGGAAATCAGCATTGATTGCTGTACAGAAGAGGAACGGTTCTCAGGTTGCTTCCAGCATCAGCGTGGCCTTCACGAAGAAGGATAAGACCACTGCTAAGAAAAGGGTATGGAAGCCCATTTAAGTTGTCAGATTTTTAAATATTTTTTTTTTTTTTTTTTAACTGTGTTTGCAGTCTGTTGCTGCTGTTACTTGCCATACCGTCCCAGCATCTCATCAGCCCACAGCATCCACCAGAGCATTCACCTGAAGGCTCTTTAGGTTTTCCCCTGGGGTAAAACTGGTATCGGAACTCACTGCTCTCTCATTGTACGAAACGTTAAAGTATAATTGGAGGGAGTGACATGGTCAGAAGACGATGCCAAGTGTTCATTATTGATTAATCGGCAGGTTATTTTCCTGATTAAGCTTTTACCCTGAAAAATATTGTGGCATTGTGAATAGCATTCACATCCATGGGGATGTCTCCAGTTTACTCTCGAGTTGTTCAATTTACATAATATGACAAAGAAAAACGGCATTTTGTCTTATTTGAGAAGGTACAAATGGAAATTTTTAGAGGCTCTATCAAAGTATCAGATTAATACAGAAACATAAAGTCAATTAGGTGATCAGTAGGGCAACAGATCAATAACTGGCAAATCTTATGATATTGAATACTCATTTGATTTAGTCTTTAAGCAGAAATAGAAAATATTTGTTGGTTTCATCTCCTTAACATTGTGGATTTACTGTTTTTATGTTTATGTATAACTCAGTATTTTGGGGTTTTATACTTCTGAGATTTGAAGATGTCACTTTGAGCAACAGGAAACATGAGATGATATTCAAATATTTCATAGACAAAATAAATAATTGATTTATTGATTAATCAATAATTGAAATGACTATTAGCACCCTTACTACGTAGAAATTTGTAATCAACCAGTTCATCATAAGTTTAGTGCTTTTACCTATGTTTTGTGTTTTTTTTTCTTTAGAAATACTGCCACCTGGAGTTGCCGGCATTGACTTCAGTAGTCAACAAGGAGGCTCAGATGGAGCAGTCCTCCAGCAGAAAGCTGGTCCCTCTGGTCCAGCTGGAGTCTTTTGCTCATCTGCTTGAAAATATGCACCGCATAGAGGTAATTCTCCTGGGACAAAATCTCTTTAAGTTTTACAACCGGGGGAGGGCCCGAACCCTTTACGGTCTTGTTTTCATTTCTTTTGTTCTCGGCTAACTCAGCCTCAGGTTAGTTTGTCAGTAACGGTTTCAGCAGCGGAATAAAATGCATGTCAGTCGCATGACCACGGGGACTGTATGTCCCAGGTAGAGGGAAAACCAGGTGCAACATGAACATGAGACTCCCCTCGTCCCAGCTCCCACAGCCACAATCAACAACGACTATAAACCTAAAAGTGTTAAGGACACATTTTGACTTTAAGGTGGACTAGCTGTTAAATGAACTAAATGGGACTTAATTAATCAACCTAGAATAATCCACTCAAGCAAATCCCCCTGCTGTCGTGAAGAAATTTCCCCTCGGGGATTAATAAAGTGTATAAAATCAAAAATCAAATAAAAAAAAAAGACAAATCTCTCACCTTAACTTGAAAAAACAGGAGACGAGAGATTAAACAAAAATGCTCACAGTATGATCATTTGTGATCACTGGCTGGTTGGACCTGCAGGGAGGAGAGCCCATGGGTGCTCGGGAAAGCTGGCCTTTAACCTGTGGCTGTCGAGCTGGAACCAATCAACTCCCTGGAACCCACATACTGACTCGCACAGTCACTCACAGTCAGAGATTCTCACTTTCAATCCATTACACACAGAAGCAGAGAGGAGCACACAGAGGAAGGGTTAAAGTACATAAAATACAAATATATAAACACAAGATCGGAATACAACCTAACACCACAGTACATTTAACTTGTGATATAAGCTTACAGCCACAGGGTGGTGCTGTGTTACAGCTCTGATTTTGTCTGATCGGTGGCCTTTAACTCTGTCCAAGAAAAACCACAGCAGCTGGCCTGTGGCTGTTTTTCCTTTATTAGATTAGACCATAAACCGGCTTCATGAGCAGAGTGCTTGTCATTTCTTTTTGAAACTGGTCATCCCTTTTTTTTTTATTTATTTTTTTTTTTTTTTTACAGATATCATCAGTGCTTTATCGCTCCTGTATGAGTAAAGAAAGCAAATGACCAGAGATGAGATGTTTCTGAGTAATGCATTGGACAAAGTTTCAAAGCAAATGGTCATTTAAAGAGGCCTCACCATAAATGTCTATTTGTCCTGCAGATTCAGTGACCTGATAAACTGATACAAGTCATTTTAAATGACTTGCAGAGTTTTATGTGTCATGCTCAATAAATTCCCCTCTTTCACTGCCCACAAAGCCAACATAAACAATAAGCCTTTCGGAGGCTAATGCCACCAAATGTGTTTGTTATAGCCTCGGAGACTCTACTTTGCCACATGTTAGGAAAGACAGATGAGCGTAATCAGTCACCCTCATAAAACCATACCGCAAAGACATTGACAAAGGATTATTGATTATTTCCCTTTCTGCCTGAAATCTTGTCAAAAACAGAATGATGCTTTCTCAGTTTAATGATACAGTCGCTCCATAATTATTGAAGACCTGAGTTGTGTCCATTTACAGTTTGTTTTCTCCTTCTAATTTATTTTTTATTGTGACAAAGTCTCTATATTGAGAGGCAGCTGTTCGTGCACCTTACGGGTCTGTACAAACTATCCAGTGTGGTGGATAAATGTCCCAGCACCGCCCTCACAGGGATTACGGCATACTGAGGAATTGGTTCAGATTTGGATCAGTGGTCCACTCCATGACAACGACGCGAGCATTTGCTGATTCTTATTTGAAAGGAGTTTGAGGCGGTCAGTGACACAGACCAGCTCTTTGTGTCTCTTTAATGTGATGTTTGCCTTTGGGAATAGAGTTATTTGTCAATTTTTGGTTATCACTGCATATCTGTGACTAATTACATTTATTTAGGTGATTATTTTAGCCTCTCAATCATACTTTTTTTGTTTCCTGTTTGTTCATTTTACCTCCACCAGCTGCCTGCTCAGATGGGCTCACTGCTGGGTTCCAGTCTGGCACTTCAGTACCTGGACTGTGTACAGGATGAGTCTGCCCTCCTACGCCTCAATTTCTGGCTTGGCTACGCTTTCCACGAAGGTAAGAATGGAGGGGCGACAGGGGGACAACTATAAAACTCCTGTGATCTCTTCTATCCACAGGATACATCCAAAGCAAGGTTAACCTTCAGTTGAACCGCAACATATTACTTAGTTGGCATATCAAAGGGACTCTTAAAGAGAAAGCTTAAAAGGAGACCCAAGGGATGTCACCGTGTGAAGATGCTGTGCATATAAAATCCCCTGCTGTTTTCTCTCCGCTCCCCTGACTTTTTCGCTCATGAAATATCCCTTTTTGTTATCCTTGTTCAGAATTTTTATTCTGTGGCGATGGAGGAGCGATCCAGAATTCAGAAGAAGCTCTTCAGTTTTTGAACAAGTTGCTGTCCGCACAGCACTTTCTCCAGGTGAGCGTCATTTCTCAGGCACTGATATCTCTCTACGCCTGTCCCCATTATTATACATCAACCTGTCACAATTATTTTTGAACAATCATTAGAATTGTTTCCATTCATCGGTTTAAAAGCATCTGAATGAAACTAACAGGAAAGTCACATTTCCCTCCGTGATGTTTTCCACCGTTTGAGGTCGGAGTGATGCTCTTTTAATGAGGCCATTTTGTGGTCTCTTCTTCTTCTGTGATTTATTGGCACAAGAGTGGACAATTAGTGCCACCAAAAGTACAATGTTTATTTTGATTATTGGTATCTGTAATTACCAGTAATTTATTTGTATTCTTCAGTAATTATCTTTCTATATTTAAGTTGTTATTTATGTCATATCTGGTGCATGCAGTTTTTTTTTTAGTTTTTTTTTTTTTACAAAAACTAAAAGGCAAACAAAATATTTCCTGATGTGTAATGCCAAAAAAAATGGCGCCTTTTCTTCATAAGGTGCATGTGTATTATGAAACTACAGTTTGGCTTATATGTTAAAAAAAAAATCAACAGAAGTGACAGCTTTATACCTCACACATGCTGTTTATTATTTCCTGTATTCATTAACCTGCATCCACATGCTTAGCTGACACTTGCTGTGTACTACTAAGTGAAATCACAATCCATGGTTTGTTTCATATTGTCAATAATTTGTCATATTTTCTCCACCAGGAGGGGTTTTCCAGTTCAGAGGCTTTCCTCTACAAATTTCTCAACGTTTGGGACGGTTCTCTACTCCGTCCTCAGATCCTCGGCCTGCTGAGCAACATTCCCGTTATCCCGAGTTCCCGTGAGTTTCGCCTCCACAGAGTTCCCCTTTTATTCACCCATCTCTTCTTCACAATTCAAAGTTCTTTCTTTGTGTCTGTCAAACATACCCTCACAAACTGTTGCCTTCCTCCCGCACCCTACTGATCACTTGCATAAAACAAAGTCATGTCCTCATGTTAACAAGGCCTGTCATATTCAAGAAGTGTAATGCATTAAATTATGTAGCAGGTACAAATTTGACCTTTCGTCTCCTCCTGTTCAGAAATCCGAAGGCTTCTCTTTGAGCCGCTCATGCAGCTCTTTTTCACGTCTTCAGTGTTTTTCAAGGTAGGCTTTTCTTTCTGATGTCGAGAAAAGTTGCTCCTGCTATAAAAACCTTCTTTTAAGTTGACTGACAAGATGCATTCATGTTTGTCTTATATTCACAAAGCACTTAATATGGATCCAACATTAGTTCAGTGTATAAATTTACTATATGCTTATTGCTATTTCTCTGGGCACTGTCTGCAGTGTGGACTGATGGAGTGTCTAAACTCTATGCTACTGAAGTGGCTGACCTGGCACTCGGTGTATGCTCTGGAGGACGACCTGGACATCAGCCTCAACAGCCACACCTCCATGTGAGTCTCACATCTTCGTCCGGCTACTTTAAAAAAAAAATTTTTTTTTTACTTACTGAGTGTAAACAAGCTATAGACCTTTGTGAATGGACTGAAGAACGTGAAGGCCGAGGCTCTTGAAACCTCTGCTCTTGTGCCAAGAACTGCCATCACACACCTAATCAGTTACAGATGTAACAAAGGTGCCGAGCTGCTACCCCTGGTTCGTGTAATATTGAGTCGGAGTACTTTACTTTAGTTATCAATAATCTCAGCGCTGCTGCGTTGGGCTGACCAGCGGTGACTTCATCGGCCAGTGCCAATACACTGCGTAACGGTATGACGTTATGCCAACAAGTTGATAAATTGCAATTTGTCACCACATACATTTTTTTTTTATCATCTAAAAAAATTACACTGATGTTATCATGAAAGATATGACACACAGAGCCATACCTCTAATTGTCGTAAACTGCTACTGTGGCTGATTTGTGCGCTTTCCTTCAGCATAATGCTCCAAGGTAGATCCGCTAACCGGTGTTAGGAATGGTGCTGATTGGTCTGATCTGGTTAAAGTGTGTGTCTGACTTTCTGTTCTGTCATAGAAACATGACTCTGTCAGGTTTTAAGGATTCTGTGCTGGAGCTCGTTCACTTCGTGGGTCGGCTGGCTTCAGTGGGCCTTCAACTTGAAGGCTGTCACTCTCTCCTGCTCAGCTTCATCCTGGACTTCTATGAGACGGTAATTGAGCTGAAGCTTATGATTGAAGCTGCTTCGTTATTTGTCTGTGCTTGGGTGTCATGAGTACTTCTAAATAATATAAAATGTGTTTTGATTATTGTTAAGTCACCTGGATGTTTGACCCCCACTACTCAGAATGATGTGCATGAAGAGTTTGACACTGCAGGGCTGTTTTCTGCCTTTTGTGGGGAAACGTTTCTCTATTGATATTAAATCTGAGTTCAACATGTTTGCATGGGAGCTTGCATTTTTTTTTTTTTTTTTATCCAATATGTATCTTATACGAGTGTGTCAGTGGTTTCCTAGTCAAGTTGGCAGCATCACACACCGCACAAGACGGTTGAAGTAAGTTGAGAAAGAAAATAAATGATCACAAAACCACTAATTTTCTGAAGTCTTTGCCGGTTGCTTGGCAACCTCTCATAATGTTTTACATCATTCTGGCTCATGTTTGAATCGGAGGCTTTTAAGGGCTTGTTTACCTTGCTCGGTACACGCCTTAAGAATAGAAAGAACATTTCGGTTGCATAAATAGTAGTTCCCATGTTTATGTGGCACAACATCATCGCATAAATAAGAAGGTACGATGCCAGGAATAGCTTCACAGACCAACTTCTAACAAAGCAGAGTCACGGTAAAAGCTTCAGCAGTGACATATATTCAATCTTGGAGTATCTACTTTTTTTTTTTTTTTACTGTCTCCTGCCACAGGTGTGCGACACATTTCTGAAGTACGGCCTCCCCCTCGTGGTCCTTCCTCCACCTGGAGTTTTTTACCCGGCCCTGTTTGCCACCGACCCGGTCAGTGTGGACAGACTGGCCTACATCATGCACAGGTGGGGACTTCACATCTCTCTGTTAACAGCCTGCCATAATCCTATTGTGATGCATATGTTAGTAGTACCCTAAATGTAGTATGTCATATGCTTATACATATTTGATGAAGAAGCAGAACTTGAATCAAATAGCTCCATTACACTTGCATGTTAATTTATGATTTATGATAAAGAGAGGCTAAGAGGCAATACACTTTTACGTTCTGTAATTTTTATAGCTTTGCCCTGTACATGCTGCTGTAACGACAAAATTTCCCCTTGCAAGATTAATCAAGTGTCTGTCTGTATATCCATATCTATATCTATATCTATATCTATATCTATATCTATATCTATCTATCTTAAACCCTCTCCTGCTTTTTTTTTTAATGTAGAATCCAAGCATTATTTATAACTCCAGTCCATAATAGCACAAATACTCATAATCTTGGTTAATTGACTACGCCCCTGAGCTCTGAAATAACTTCACCAAAGCTAGGGATAAAAAATGCCACGGCAAAAGAAAACTGGAGTGTAACTGCATAATATTTTTTGACAGACCATAGAGAACACGGTGGTGTTGCAATCATTCATGATCACAGAGGTCACTTGTCTTTGAACATTTTTTTTCAGGTACAAAGTGAACTTGACATCAGCCAAGAGTCAGGAGAAACTATCAAAGGTAAAGACTACTGTTTCTTTTTTTGCTCCTGCTATACATGCGTGAAAACGATGGCAACTGCATATATATATATATATATATATATATATATATATATATATATATATATATAATGTATTACATATTAGATGTACATTTTAGGGATGTATTTGGTAACCTCTTTCAATGTTTTGAGTCCCTGTGCTAGATTTGCTAGATTTGACATCTCAGACCAGCTCTTTCCCTAAACCTGATAACCCTAATACCTTCTCACACGAGGACTTAAAAAGTTAATGATTTTAATAAAGCTGCCCCTGCGAACTACGAATGAATGAAGTACAGCCAGAATCCTTGCCTGAAAATGTCATTGGCACTTTTTTTATTAAGAAAACTGGACTTGGTAAATGTCATTCCAATTAATTATCACAGCAGACATCAGATGTGTTTGTGGTTGAGCTGGACTCTTTTCCTCCACGTTCTTTGTTTGTTTTTCCTCATTCTGTCGTTCCGTTCACTTCTATTTTACAGCAGGCCTTCCACATCAGCCGGCAGACGTTCTGCGAGTTCAACCACTACGTTGTCGTCATGGTCAACTGTCTGTGGAACTCCCGGATGTTTCATCCAGGCATAGATGTACAGCTGTCAGAGAACCTGCTGCTCAAGAGCAACGTACCGCAGTACTGGGCGAGCTTCGACCTCATCCACCACCCCGCCTTCATGGGCTACGCTGTCGACTTCCACCAGAAGGTGAGAGTGCATCATTTGGGTTTTTATTTTGGATTCAAAATGTATCTTTGATGTAGCTTTAAACAAACCCTACTCCGTGTTAATTTCCAAACTGTACAAAGTACTTCATGGATCAGCACACAGCTGCTATGTACAGCTAGTTAATAGACTTACAGGCATAACAAATATGGTATTAATGTATCTTTCATAGATTATACATTAATTCAGAAGGCCATTTTATTATTAATGGCTGCTGCATGAGATGTGGTTTTCATCATGTTTAATAATACACGTACCTTTTTTTGGTTCGGTCCAACTGCAACATCCAGCAGTAATCTTGTGAGATTTACCAAGGTTGGCTGACAATGAATATTAATGTTCCCTCTTCATCAGTGCTGGCCGGAGAGAAAGGACATGAACCTCAATTCCATAAAGGTACGAGAGGTGTCCTTTTCATTTCTGCATTTCTAACAGACTTCACGTACTTCACGTAGTTTGAAGTTTCACAGATTAATTGAGATGTCTTTGATTGTACACATCTTCAGATGTCCTCGATGTGACCCGGGGGAGGGGGGGGCGTTTCTGTGTGTTTCAGCACTCCAAGCAGTGGAGCTGGTACCTGGAGTATCTGTTCACTCAGGGTTATGACGGTCTTAAACACTTTGTTCAGAGTAACATCAACCGGCAGATGACAGCAGGCGACGGGCAGGGCGACACGCAGCCGAGGTAGAAGCTCGACTCGGCGGAGAAGAAAAGCAACCGCCTGAATCGTACCCATTGTTTTAAAGACTTGTACATATTCCACCGCTTCATCTCCTCCAACCTGCTTGCAAACCATCTGAATATCTTTTCATGTACATAGTATTACGTTTTCATTGTGTATTCTTACTTGTAGTATTGTCCATTCATAACAGAGCCGCTTGTGTTGTTTTCTTGTACAGCCTCCCATCTGCAAAACCTGACTCTTGCACATTGTTGATATTAAATAAGTGTAAGCCTTTTACTTTACAAGAAAACAAAACCAATCTGTTGTATCTCAATAAAAAAAATATATAGTCGGCAACAGTTTACAGGACACGCACATTAAGATATGTTGCTCGTGGACACTGATGTCAATCTCAATTTTGCTTCTATCAAATGCAGTCATTTGCTTGAATCTGAAGACCGGGAATTCGTATGTATTGCTGTGAGCGGCTCTACCATCTGGTAAACAGTATTTTGCTTTCATTTTGTTGGGAACCCATCTGGAAGGTTAACGGCTCGTAGGCTCTTCAGCTACTTTTAAAATCGCTGCAGGTGTACAGACTGCGATCAGGCTTCTGCGGGATGTTGTATCCGGACCCGGAGCATATTGAAAACTTCATTTCTGTTGCGCTTGAGTTTGTATATTACCAGCACTTCTTCATTTCTGGGTAATTTGAAATAAATGCAAAAGACCCGGAAAGATGTGTCTAAGTTCAAGCAGTCCCAACAGCACACAATGCTTCTTTGGTTTGCAACGAAGGGATATTTTCATCATCAGTTGCTATCATGAGTAATTGATTGGTAAGGCTGTGGAAAGACCACCACATATCCTGAGAGCCCAACGTTGTATCCTCAGATGTTTTGTCTTTTTCAAGTAACAGTCCAAATATATTCAATTTAAAATGTGACACAGAAAATCTAATTTGCACAATGGAGATGAAACCACTTATCCAAATTGTTTCTCATTAATACTGATTTGCATCATCTGTAAACCAAGAAACCCTCTTGGTTAATTTTTAATGATGCCCTTTTTTAAAAAAAAGAAAGAAATCTATGTATTCCAAGTTTTTGAAGTCTTTGATTATTAAACACCAAAACAAACCCCTTGGATGTGAAAATGAATTCGGCAATAAATCATATTCTGATTTTTTTTTGTTTTGTTTGTATGTCTCGTTGGCTTTATAGTTTTTAATCCACTGTTACATGACGAAGACTTGCAAAGACGTGCTCTCCCAAACCTTGAGCCAAACTTACTTCCCGTATTATTATTTTTGTGTGTGTGGACAGTTCCCTCCTGACTGACTTGAGAGCCTCTTTCCTCCTGCAGCCCTCAATGCAACTTTTCTGTTCAATTCTGTTCCAACTTCTAGTTCCGGAGATGATTCTGTTCTTTGTTTGAGGTAATTAAAGCCACCAGATGAAAAGCCTCGGCGCATGTTGTGTGGATGAACGCGAGTGAGCGGGAGCCACCTTAAAGAAAGCAACCCTCTGATGTCAGACGCGTCAGAGACACAGACCTCTGCCGCCGGTACGGCGCTGCGCTGCTCCGCCGTTTCAAATCTTCATCTGCGCTGCTGCTCTGTTCACTTTCTTCAGCTCATGTCTCGACTGCATTCACGGGAGTAGCTTATTCCGGCAGCGTCTTCGCCAACACGTTCAGCTGAGCTGAGTGTCAGTCCCACCTGAGCCAAATCCTCGCCTCAGGGAGAGGAAGGTAAGATTGTTGTTCTGGGGCTGCTTCTTATTAAGTGATTACTGCGGGAAATGTGTTTTGGTGGAAGCTGGTTAATATCACATTCGGAGCAAACAGACGAACATGGTGTGACAGTGTGACACGCTTCTTAAATCGCCTTTGGGGTTACTCTTGTACATGTTGAGATAGAGGCTGGATGTTGTGCTGCAGTTAGGACACTGTCAGTCGTCCTGGTCCCAGTTTGGCAGCTGGATTTTTTATTTTATTTTTTTTAAATCACACGACATCCGTGTGATGAGTGGGGTTTTCCTGACGAGCGCGCGTGTGTGTGTGTGTGTGTGTGTGTGCGTGCGTGTGCTCACTGGCCGATGGAGCCGCCAGAATAAAAGATGCGCAACTGGACGTTTTGGGAGCATTTGGAAACAGGCTCTCTCTTTATGTTTACGACTTGATTTCTTATTCTGAACTACGTGCAGCTCGTACACTGAATGGACGAACGTGTGCGCAGAGACCACAGTATCTCCATTCACTAATTGCGGATGAGAGGAAGTAATTTTCAGATACGGATTAAAAGTGTGCGCCCCCAGTATGCGTTTGTTTTGTGGAGCCCAGAGGAAAAGAGCTTGCCAGATCTTGGTTTTTTTTTTTTTTTTTTCCTGCAAGTTGTCCGCGAGTCACCGCTTCCAGCAAGAAAAAAAAAAAAACAAAAAACATTTTTTGAGCTTTTCTGCCTCATCAATTTGAATTGGTGGAGACTGATGTGTGATGGTACACTTGAGGTGTTGAGCCAGATTTGAACTCAGGATGTCGCGAGTAATTATGGTGACAATTACACGGCGCGCGTCTTAAACCCTGAGACTCCTTTTGAGGGCCCCCAAAATGAAGCACACTGTGGGATTATTTTGGGAAATATTCCGTGCGCTTCCATGGACGTGACAGCAGTAGCAGACCTATATTTAAATCCAAATGTAAACGAAATAGCATCCCCACTAACCAAAACACAAGGTCTGTTGTGTTTTCTCAATGCGATTGACAGGTCTTAACACCAACTAGGCTCCTTCAAAGTTTGTTTTCAGATATTGTCAAATACCTCTAATGTCATTAGTTTTACAGTTTTGTCATTTAAACTTATAATATGGACATTGTTTCTAATTTAAAATGTCTCCTAAAAGACTGAGGGAGTCTGTAATATAACAATGCTCTAGGGACCACATTTGGACTGTTCATTTTGAAGAAACGATCAAACACAAAACCCTCCATAAAAATCTCAAACATCAAAAGTGTCCTTCTCCCTTGTTCGGGTTGGATTTGTATTCTTTCATCTTTGATCATAAAGCCCAGTAACTCTTGTTCATGGTTTGGTCCAGGATGAAATTGAAGGTCTCTGGAAGCTTTAAATGGTTTATTTTGGGGTTTAACAGCTGAACAATATCTCCTGCCCAAAGGGTGCATGAAGTGACATCCTGTCTAACAGAGAAATTCCTCTGAAAATTGGCTTTTATGTTGCCACTCTGCAGGACCCTCCATCATTATCAATCTGCGTCCATTTAAAGTGTAGCTTCAGTGAACAGTAATTTTCCTGTACGCACACTGAAAGATCCTTTTCCTCAAAGCCCAAGAGCCAAACAGAAGAACATCAGAATTTTCTTTCGACAATCCAATTTGATGTAATGATAGGATTGCACATCTTTTGATCTTGACGAGTGCTGCAAAGCAAATGCAATGTAAAAAAACAACAACATCTGCATGGTAATGATTAATAATGAGCAGCATATGTTATGATGTCCATAGCAACAAACAGACGGCTGTTTGTAATCAGACTTGTCGGAGCAGAGTGTTTCTTAAGGCTCCACACATTAGTGAACTATAAATATGAAAGACCCTGAAAAGATTATGAGCATGTTCTATTGTCACTGCCTCTCTCCTTCTACGTGCCTTCTGGTCATGTTTTATAATATGCATTTTCAGCATTCTCCCTCCAGCAGTATTTCAGAGAATATAGATTAAATTGTACAGCACAATCCCACTTTAATAGCATGTATTTATTCTGAAGAGGACAGTGCCACGGCCACTTGTATCTGATCATGGGAAGTGGTGCTTCCCAGCCTCTTTTGTCTGGTGCAGCCTCACAGCCTGGTCAGAGGAACTGAAGTAGCTCTTCACTGACACAAACCGTCACGTTGTAAATGTGGGAATCTGAATTCATGTCATACAATTCAATGTCTGTATTTCAATCTGTTTGGTCGGGTTGGCATTCTCAGTTTCTATCCTATTATTCTTTTTGCTATTTGAAGTGTTTATTCATTACATTCAAGCAGAGGGGTTGTAGTTGGGGGTGGGGGGTGGGAGTGACTACCTGGGGCCCCAGTGCAGGAGGGGCCTTTTGAAAAGCCTGGAATATAGACTATAGAATTTTGAGAAAGGAGGGATGAAATGTGAAAACCTACGCATATATCACAGATTATCATTACTTGTTTAAGGGTGCTATTAACAGTTCATTAGTGACTATCCTAATCACAACTAAAGATTCATGTGTACAGTTCTCGGCTAAATAATTAGTAAAAAAAATTCTAAACATGGGTGACAGACATTAAACGAGAGGAAGAGGGCCCACAAAGACTGCTTATGTGTAAGGCCCCGGACTTTGTTCTCTACCCCTGCTTTTAGGTAACTATTCCAGTTGTTAATACATTACCCTTAGATATCAAAGTAAACTATTTAGCCATTAATGTCATCTGACTATTTTACTCATCTATTAATTATATTCATCACCATTTATTCCTCACTTTAGCAACTATTTTCACTGTTTATGAAGTGATTTTGGTGCTCTAATAAGATTATTTAGCCATTTTAATCAACTGTTGGTGACTGTTGGTTTTTGAGCCCTTTGTCTGGGACCTTTATCCAAGTCCAGATTTGTTTGCCTTCTTGCAAACCATAGACTGGATATAAAAGTGGACATGGTTTACGGGTCTGAAAAATGAGGCCGACGCATAAGTGCCTTAAACTGCAATACTACTGAGCGCTGCTAGAGGTTGGCTTCAAAAAGCCTCCGGCTCTATAGACTCACTTCTCAACTTCTCTCATGAAATTTGAAATCAATACATTTTTTCCAGGAGTTATTTCGGTTTTGCCAGCTAAAGTCACTTCTTCTTCTCATTTTTTCTGGTGGTCTATCTAAAAATAGTCCAGTCATTAATTCGAAAATAAGCCTAAAAAAAAAAGCAATGTTTTTGGAGGCGTGTCTGTTTAATTGAGAGTCCTGTGGTAGGGTCATATCCACCGCTCGCTTCACCTCAACTCTTCCAAATATGGTCACTACAGGCTCCAAACCGCTCCGAATTAGCGGCATGGCATTGGCCAATATCCGAACTCGAGGCTTTATAACGGCTGTTCCCAAACCAATGGGTGATGTAACTGTTGGTTGCCGCTTGTTGCAAACTAGTTTTCACACTGTCATTTGCAACATGTGAATGCTCAGGTGACTGAGTCTGTGGATGAATTGGAATAGATTGTAATCTCTGTTGTCGAGCTACAATATGGAAAGCTAAACTTAGTTGGGATTAAGTGCGTGTGTGTGTGTGTGTGTGTGTGTGTGTGTGTGTGTGTGTGTGTGTGTGTGTGTGTGTGTGTGTGTGTGTGTGTGTGTGTGTGTGTGTGTCTTGCGTGTCTTGTGTGTCTGTCTGTCTGTCTGTCTGTCTTGTTTTGGGGTTTGTTTTGGACTCGCGAGGCTGTTCATAGTTTTGGGGATGTGAAAGGTTAATTCTAAATAAGCATTACTTCAAAGGGGATTTCTGGGTTCTTTAATGGCCTGTTTTCATCTCCTCTGATGGATCCTAAACATGTATTTTGGGATTGCATTATTTATAGTGTTATTTAAGGAGCAAACTGTTAAAAATTGTCTCGGGCATGTTTTTCTTAGCCCCTCTTTTTAATTCAGGAGAGTGATCTGAAAATGTCATCCTCTGTTAAAGTCTGCCCGGGGTCTTCAGTAACTCTAGTAGAGCGTTAAGAATTAGCAACCTACCAACTACTGTAGTGACATTACATATTCTTAGCCAGAAGATTTTTCTTTATTCACAATGAACAGGTGATTGTAGGTCAGATACTGTGATCATGAATAATCCGTCTGATTCTGTATTTTTGTTCTCAAAAGAGTAAAGCTATGAGGAGTTTACGAGTGGTGGCGTCAGTGAGGCCTCATGGGGTCAAATGGTGAGGCTACTGTTGTGATTTAATTACAGCTGAGCCAGGCTTTGGCCTTATTGATGTCACCTTGCTCTCAAGTGGGCCTGATGAAGATCTGAATGATTTGTTTTAACCACATTGCTTTATTCTGCCAGACTAAAAATCTGCAGTGGAAGAGCTTTTGTGACTCAACTTTTCTCTGAATTCAAAGGATCATTTCCATCTGCTATTCTTCTTTACATAAGTATAATTAGAAATAATACTGTAGTTCCACTGGAGTCTGCACGCGTCAGCATAGCTGGAGATATCAGGGTTCATTTTCCTCCCCTCTGAAGAAGCCATTTGTTGCTACTCATTCATGCGCAGTATGAAAACAGCTTCGACTAAACTAAGAAATGCTTGATAATCCACTGAGTTTGTATCCCATGAAGCGTTAATTAGGTTTAGTCCAAGTTTCTGTTGTGCCATTTCATCTCACCATAGTTTGATGTTTTAATTTCTAACCATGCATGCAGAGAGCAGAGAACGTGTTAGACTACCTGACTGGACAAGGCAATATCTTTGACGCTATGGGAGGGAGACACATTTAATTAGGTGCTGGTATCATTTGTGGTTCAATTGCCCCGATGCTTGGCTCACTGACATTCAACTGATGAAGTGGAAGTCTCTCTGGAAGAAATGTGTAAAAGCTTGTCATACTGCAAACTTAATTGCCACATCCATGTCCTCTTATTTGGGCCAGCTTTATTAGCTGACATCACAGTTAAAGTTTAAGCCTTTTCTATATTCCTCTTATTGTCAGGTAATCCCATGCATGAAACGACCCAAACCAAAAGTTAACCCCACTAACAAGTAGTGTCTGAGTAGCCAAAGCTTGATTCAGCTTTATAAATTGTTCGAAAACCTGCAGTAGGTGATGTGCTCCTTCTCTGTGATACTTTGAGTCGATGCCACGTGCACAGTCTTGCTGCCATAATTATTTACCAAAGTATCATAGGTAAAACAGTCCCCAACAAATGCAAACATTTTTAAAAATGAAATTATACATTTGTCACCTATTTCCAACTCAATACCAGGCTGCACAACTGTCTGTCACTGCCCTTTGTTCTCAGTTTAGTTGTAGTCAGACGTGTCCTCTACTGGCACATGTAAATAGACCCAACAGTGTAAAACTACACTCGTACATCACTGCACCAAGGTAAGAAGTTAAAAGATTTTCAGCAGGTGTTATGTCCTTAAAGACATCAGGATGCTGGAGACAAGGTGGAGAAGTCAGAGAGAAGCAAGCTTTTCCCTACGATTATAACACTTCAGTGCAACACACACGTGTTTTTTCACAGCACACAAGCCACTTGAACATTTTTAGATAAATGTTTTAATTAAAACTAAAAGTCCAAAATTATGTGAAAATCCATAGTTTTTATTTTTAAAAACTGCACAGAAGCCCCCGCAGTTACCACAGTACCTCAGCCCTTTAGAAACCTAGTGGAAACCCTGATATGGTTAGTTTTAATGTTGTCGTGGCATTTATCAACAGTAATAAAACTAGGAATATTGCCTGTCCTATACTGCCATTTTTTAACTAGACTCAGTAAAGTAATAAAAAAAAAAAAATGCAAAAAAAAAAAAAGAAGAAAATTACAAATATTTAAGTTGTAATTAGATATGGAATTGGAAAGTATATGCAATCATCCATCAGTTCTCTGCAAGTAATAATAAAGCCAGACTAAATACCCTCAATAAGCAGGTGAACTGTATTATGTGGCCTTGTACATTACCCTCTCTTAACACACTGACCACAGGGCAGCTCTGTCTTGTGCATCCACAATTCCTGTGTAACATAGAAAGGCCACCGGTCACCCCCAAACACTCCAAATCCTGCTGGAATTAAAATATCTCAGTGCCCCGTCAAGCGTTTGTCCCCCCTGAGAACCAGATAGAGGGATAGTTGTTGTACACCTCGGAGCATCATCATCCCCAACTCTCTGGCTGTAGGACAGGTGTGCTCAGTCAAGCAAGCTGCAACACTCCCACCGACTCCCTGCGCCTCTCCATCATCCCCACCCTGCGCTGAGAGATGGCAAAAGGGACAAATGGGGGAAGAATGGGGATAGAAAAGCAATTTGCTAACTCCATAAATTCCTGTGGCTGTGGTAACTATCCTTGGCCATGGTGACTGCGAGCTATTATTTAGAATCTGGTAACCGATGCTTTCCTATTAACATTAAATGGGTTGGTGTCTGCGGGTTGTCTCCTGCGACACGTTTATGCTGGTTATTTACTGCCCGGCACTACAGGCCTTGCTCTGGGAGCTGCTATAAGGGCCAGCTCACAGTGTGGCCCCGCGTCGAAAGTCATCCTTAATATGGCAGGATGGGGATGGAAAGGGGATAGCCGACCATGTTGCTTCATTTACATTTTAGGGACTGTCGTGCAGGATATCTGAGTTGGCATGTGTGCAGATATGTCTGTGCAGATAGATTTCTCTCTGTGGTCTCGTGGTGTTTATGTTGGCCTGTGGTTTTAGCTGTGCCCGTGGCCTGACTGCAGAGGCAGCAGTGTGGGTTGATCTGTTTGCCACTTTGCTCCAGACGGAAATATCTCTGCACTTACTGGATGGATCGCCATCAAATTTGGTACAGACATTCCATCTCCTGAGAGGATGAAGCCAACTCTTGGGTGCAGGTCAGGTGTAGACATTTATGGTCCCCATGTGACGCATCTTAATTTGTGTAAGTGAGGGAAGATCTCAATGTTAGATGGACTTCTTTGAAATCTGATTCAGATATTTCAGGATTTGAAATATTCTTAAATTCGGTGATCCCACAACTTTTCATCTAGAATCGTTATTTAGTCTAAATTTAGTTTGACAAGTGTTGATGACCAAATAACTGCAAATCAAATGACATGCTCATCAACCTTCAGCTGTAGGTTGTGTTAGCGCTAATTACAAAATTTTGACACGCAAAATAAGAGTGTAACATGGAAACTGTGTTAAAACTGTCATTGTGAGAATGTCAAATACAGCCCGCTAGCATTGCTGTCTTGTTTAAAACTTTCTTGGTGAAGGGAAGATGAAAAATGCAAACTGTAAAGGAGATCAGACATTTTTCCCAGTATGTCTATCAGGCAGCAGTACGATGAGCTAAAGATGTGAAGGTGATATCTTAATCCTCTCATCGTCTCCGCTAGAGATGGTCGCTTTGGTGTGTTTCCTTTTTATCTGCATTTGTCAGAGTGTGTGGGGCAGGGGTTTGACGCAATGTTATCTGGCTGAACACTAAATATGAAATTCTCAATCACTGCCGAGCGATGGCTGCAAAGATTTAATGGGTCATTCCTGGACAGTATAAAAGCGTATCATTTAAATGCAGAGCTGCACGTAATCTGTTCAATTGGACTCAAATATCCAACTCTTCTGGATGGATGTTCAGCCTGTAGTAGACACTCTGGTCAATAACATTACTGCAGCAGTCTCCTCCAGCTGCTTCCCTCTAATTGGAGTTAATGGCTCCTGCACTGAATGCAGCATACTCCTTGTGGCTGCTGCTTTGTTTGTTTCCCCAGTTGCAGCTTCTTTTCCAAACTGTGTTGAATAACTTAAGTGCTTCTTTGCTGTTTCCAGTCAATTTTATCCTCAAGTGGACCGATGGCTGTATTGTCAGGTCTGGTGAGGCTAATGCAGCGTCTGCTTTCCGTGGTCACACTTCGTCTTCTGCACTTGTGCTAACATCTTTTAATTAAAGCTGACATCTTCTGATGTTTTGATGTTCGGATCTCTGCAGTGTCATGTCGAGCAGCGTGACCTTGGTTGGACTTAGTTGTCATCTGCTCTTCCGTTACTCAACTCCATCTTGTTTTATCTCGACTCGCGTCATAAAATAGTTTGAGGACGGTGTTGGTGTTATCAGTGTGTATTGTGGCAAAGGAGCTCACTATGTGCAAGCTGCGACAATAAGCTTTCATCTGACCAAAAGAAACACAGTATTTGCGACACTTGCGTGAACATTAGGGAGAGGACTGCCCATCTTGTGAATTTATGTGCTATTTACGAGTGAAATGGGATGCTAGTGCTGTTTGTCATCTGTGTGTGCAATCAGTAGTGCTTTTGTGAAACCTCGCCCTGGGCTTCCACCTCAATCAGAGCTGAGATTTTTTTTTTCTTTTGTATTTTTTGTATTCATAAAATAGGATCAGTTGAGTTGGGTGACAGGCATTTTGCTGACATAATGGCGTATATATGGCAATTTGAAATCCCTCCTTGCCAAATACAAGGTGATGAACTCATTAGAAATGACTACTGATATTCTCCTCCCCAGTTTAACCTTGAGGCTGACAAAGGGAAAAACACTGCTCGATAGCATTTCCTGCCAATCCCTTTAAGCAGCTGTCTTTGAATTTAACGTTTTCGGTGTATTGTGTTTTGGGAGATGATGTTTAACGCCATACTTTGCATGGTTGATGGAGTAAAATGTGTAAATGAGATTACAGTCTGGACAAGTGAAATATTGCCCTTTTTTTGTGTGCCTTTTTTATAATAATAATAATAATAATAACAATTTTCTTTATTTTTATAGCACCAAAGTGGTTTACAGCGAGAGAATTACATGCAGTGTTTGGCATAAAAACAGATATAAAGGAACATTAAAAATATAGAAAACAAATGAGATGCAGAAGATCAGATAAAATGCATAAGAACAGATAAAATGCATAAAAATAAACGCAAATAGAGTTAAAATATAAAATAAGCAATATCTATTTTAAAGGCGCGATAATTCAAAGTGTCGGCAAGTGAAAGAGAGCTTCAAGAGTAGCTAGTTAAAGGCTGATGTAAAGAGATATGTTTTGAGCTTTCTTTTGAAAGTATCAACAGAGCTAGCTTCCCTGATATTTACAGGTAGTTTGTTCCACAGCTTTGAAGCGTAGCTGACAAAAGCTGAATCCCCAATTTTCTTTCGGCTGTTTCTGGGAACCTCCAATATACCAGCAGCAGACGATCTCAATGTTCTTGAAGGCTTATAATTAACCAGAGAGTTCGAGATGTAACTCGGTTCGAGCCCATTAAGAGCTTTGTATGTGAGGAGGAGGACCTTAAAGTCAATCCTGTGTTTTACAGGCAGCCGGTGCAAAGCAGCCAGAACTGGACTGATGTGTTCTCTTCTCTTAGTTCAGGATAATACTCGAGCTGCAGAGTTTTGGATCAGCTGAAGTCTATCTGTGTCTTCTTTTTGATCATTTTTGTGTTTAAAGTTTGTGATCTGATTTGACTTCCTCCATTCCAAATTCCAAATTTTACTTAACGATAATTATTATTATTATTATAAATCAGTTTCTTTGAACCTGGATGTCATGTTGTTCACAGTTTTGACCATTTGCTATAGTAACATATTATTCACCTCCACCATCACACGTTGCAGAGTTGGGGACTACATTAATTCCATTTCAGTGGCCATAAGTGCAAGCAATTCAACCTTTCACCCCGGTTACTTAACAACAAATAAATTCTCCATTGCCACAATTCATCTGAATGCCTAAATTACTGTTTTATATAATCTTTCCATGGTGCAGGTGCGTCTGATCACCGGCGGATCCTCACGAGCACTGACTCGAGTTCTTGATTAGCCTTAAGTCTCCTTAAGTTGATCTGAACTGTACATTTTCTTCTTTGTTTCATCTTTTGATTTTGACTCTTTGTCTTCATTCAAGTTTAAATAACTATGGGTGGTTATCAGTGTGAAATGATGAACAAATATGTATCAAGTTGCTTAATAATCAGATTTGCAAACGAATTACAGCGAAACACAGGATGAAGCGTTTGTGTTCCTGAATATGATAAATGTGATTGTTGACCTGGAAATAGCTGCAACGCAACTGAGAAATTAACCTTAATTGTCAATTGCTTGTTGAAACTCGTTCTCATCAGTGTAATGAGGCTGAAAGATGAACCACATTATAACCGGACATATTCAAATACCAGCAATCTCCTTGAGTTTGTGGATATTTTATTGATATTGATCTTGAAGACTATTTAAAGGCTGAGGTCTGGGTTATACTAGAAAATAATATGTTTGTATGATGTGTTGTCAAAGTTGGAAGGCAAACATGTTAATAGCTTTTCTTAACAGCCACATTTAATCTTGAGATAACTGCATGCAATTTCAGACAGCCCTCCCTGGGAGGCATTTATAGTGCTGCACCTAATGATAGACACAAAATGCAACACAAATAGTTGTGTGAAATATCTTTTGTATTGACAGTGACTCTGAAATGGTATTGAATGTGGATCATTGTATGTGGCTGATCTTTTTAATGAGGTCACTATTGGCACTGATACAGATTCAGTGTATCCTGCTGGTGCTTTAATGGAAAAAAAAATTGTAAATGTGGCACAAAACACTTTCTTCTCTGGGAAAATAATAATTGGAATACAGCTGAAACTCTATAATCTTCATTAAAAACGAATCCTGCGTACGAGGCTCATATTAATTGCCCTGCCATTGGTTATTAGACATAATCGAAATGCAATACTGTATATAAATGTAAAAACAATGAAAATGAAACCCAAATTGAAAAAGAAAAGCTATTCATGCGGTTGAATATTAATGGTAAATAAAACCTTTTCTGAAGGTAATACAATGTCAGAATGACAGTATAATAAATTAAAAATTAAGTTGGGCCTATTTGCACAAAATACCTTGTCACAGGTCTTGTCTGACTGATGTAAACTATTATACAACATCCATATCTTTCTTCTTTGTAGTTATTTTGAATTCCATGTCATCCGCAGACAACTTTCTCTTTCTGTGTTGACTATTCTGTCAGTGCTTTTTTTTTTTTTATGTTTACTTAAACACATCCCTGAAATAATTATTTATATTACCAAGACACCAAAGAGCAATGTAGATCAACTCAGCTGTAAGGCAATGCCTGTTCACTGTGGAGAAGAGTGTCTGTATTTAAATCTAAAACATTCAAATTAAAAATTTAATACAATGTAAATGTGATGTATTTAGTTGTGTGAGCTCCATCTTCTCCACCTTCAGCTGCTTGTCAACTGCTCTGAGTTTATGACCTCATATTGTACAGTATTTAATGGATAATAAACCAAACTACTTTTTCCATGAAATCACTTGGAGATCACAGTCGACTCTCTAACTGTGTTTCACCTCAAAAATAATGACTCTTCTCTAAATTTATGATTACCTGATTAGTTTGATGTATTTAGCTCAGAGTCGCTCTCAGTTTCAATGTTTTTATTCAAAAGCAACAACTCGGGAATTTCTAAAGCCTCTGCCCTGAAAATGTCTCTGAAAGCCGAATGAAATGGTGTCCTCTTGGAAAGAATCAGAAAATAGCCTAAGGAGTGTCTACATTATTCGCAGTCCAGAGACTAGTGTGGGTCCTCCTGTTGAAGCTTAATTGATCACCGTAGGAATGCTTCTCTTTACTGAATGATGAAAAAGGAATTTGACTTCTCCTCAGATGATAAAGCACCAGTGTCTCCATCCCCATTCAAGTGGAAAGAGGTGGAATAATACAAATTTTGCATGCAACGTGTGTGTGTGTATGTGTGTGCGGGTGTGTGCTGCAAGCACAGAGTGGCCGGGTCAATACAGCTCTAGATACGGAGATCTGAGATTGTTTCTCAAAGCTGCGTATTTTCCATCTAAGAGACTCACGGCAGTCTCTTAGGCTTTATGATTTATCAAACATAAAAGGTCACCTCGGCAAGCTTCAATTAATCCTGTCTGCTTTTATTTGCTGCTGCTCAGGAGTGCTTGCTCCATTAGTAACATGTCATTACAAGGGTTGTCTTCAGGATGGCACCACAGGATGAGGTGGTATTTATATGATTTAACGCAGTCCTGTTTTGGGCCTGACTTTTTTTTTTTTTAATACATTTTTAGTTGTTACAGCTTAGTAACACGACAAGCGTCAGTTTTTAAATTAATATAAATGAGCAGAGGAAAGAAAAGGGAAGGAAAGACGTAGTTGGAAGCAACTGTTGGAGGAAGAAGTCAAAGCTTTGCTACTACTATTACTGTTTTTAGGTAATGGTTACCATGTTCACAAAGACTGTATATAAAATTCGATGGAGGTTCTGGCCTTGAAAATTCAGGCCAATGCAGGAGTGCCATACCACTGAGGGCTCCTAAAAGGCCCTAGCCTAGCTCCACAGACTCCCATTCAATTTCTCTCATCAATACAGAAAGTTACTAAAAATTTTTTTCCGCAAGTCATTATGGTATCATTAGCTAAAGTCAGTCCTTCTTAGTAGTTTTCTTGTGGTCCATCTGAAAATAATCCCATTATTAATTAGATATTAGGCTTCAAAGGGCAGTATGTTTGGGGGTGTGTCTGTTTGATTGACAGCCCTGTGTTCCAGTCAGGTTTCTGCTTTAGGTGGACGGGGCATAGTGTCCTTGGCTTCCCATTCAGATCCAGTGAAATCCACTGCTTGCTTCCTCCCCACGGCAGTTCACAAACCAATGGGTGACGTTACACATTTTACCAGAGCCTGGTTTGAGCTAGTTGTTTAAGGCCAAACAGCTTTTAGGTGCATTACCATCACCTTCTGTCTGTCGGTAGTAACGCTCTACTAGGCGCTGGTAAAAACAAAAGACATAAAACAAGACCACAGTCACATAAACAATTCGATTTTTTATTTTTTCATCACTATTTAAAAAATTATGACCCATTATTATTAGCTTTACAGGTGTTTGTTCATCAAGTACAGGACAAATAAAAAAAAAACATTTTACCTGATGATGATGATCCATCAAATAGTCTCTTGAGACATTGCATTAAAAAACAAAAATGTTAACCTTACAGTGGGGCCACGAAGAAAGTCAGAGAATCACCACAGTCTATAGGATCCATCTTCTGGGAGCAGTGACCGTCTGTACAATGTGTTAATGTTTATCCATCAACCACTAATTGACATTTTTCAGTCCTGGTGTTTCTAAACTGCTAGACTTACTGAACAACATTGCCGCTCCATTGCTGGAGCCACGCAAGGAGCATATTACATGGCGAGAATAAAAAATACATTTAAATGTGTTTGCACATAAACACACAAAAAAAACAGTTGGGCTTACAAAAATACAGAATAAGTCATGAGAATTTGTCACTGTGGGATGGAAAGAGTGATGCATTTTTAAGGATGTTTTTTTTCAAAAAAAGAATCACTTGACTTAAATAAATGTTCAGACACAAAAGTCAAGTAAATTAACTGCCTGCTGTGGATTCCCCCCTAGGTAATACAGCATCTTATTTTCATTTCACAGTTCTGTTTTCTGATGGCAAAGACAATTCATCTTAGATTAGGCACCTTGCCTTAGGCAGTGTTTATTTTTGTGGTGTTTTTGCTGTAGCAAAAACTTGTATGATCAGAAATCTCAAGTTATGTCAATAGGTTTCATAAAGCTAGGTTATAATCCCTCATACTTAATGCGGAAATATATTTCTGTGCCTTTTGGCAGTGTTTTGAACATAAATAGCCTTGCTTCTGCACTTAAAGCATCTCATCAATCTGTCTTGTGAGCTGATAGTCGCATCACTTAGTTCCTATGGAAACTGCTATGTTTAGAGTTCAGACTTATTGCTATGCAGATGAGTCAAATGGTCTGTGAAACGTTACAAGACTGCAGAGCTCTTTGCCCTGGTGGACAGTGTTTTGTTCATGAAAAATCATGCTTTTTGGCAGAGGGCAGTAGGTCACTGAAATCAGTGCATCAAGCCTTAGCCAGCAGTTTTTCCCTTTCCTTCTTTCTCAAATATCCCAGAGCTGTGGAATAAACCTGGACTAAACTACAGTCATTCAGATGTTTGATTATTTTGCTGGCTTGACCTTTCAGTTTCTCTCCAATCATGTTGACCTTTATATATGCCAGATGATGCAGCTGTAGGCCTCTGCTCTTAACATATTAAATCGTGACATACACGCCAGAGATCCTTGTTCACATCAACAAATTTGCACCAAAAACATTTTGTGAGTATGTCAGTGAGATCAGCTGCACTCTACATTTTTTTTTACCACGTTGAGGGAGTATTCTGACTTTGTGTGCGACACCTTGGTGGCTGTATCAGTATAGCAAGATATAATATGAGAGGAAATGCTGATGATGCCAGGTTTTTATTTTTGGAGTCAATCTCCTGTTGGTGTTCAAACTCAGCGAGGAGGCAGTGAGTCATGTTAAAACCAATGAATGTGAACTGCCAAACCCCCATGGTGTGATAGGAACACGACTGTATTTTTTGGTGGTATTAAAACCTGTCTCTTTCCGACCAGACACAGTATGTTGCTTTGATTGGAAAACAGCCGTCTGGCGGATTCTGTGGTGGTGTTTTGCCATGATGTGACTTTGGTTGAGGATGAGATTATTTGGCTTCACTCTGCATTGCTATTTAGTTGGAGCAGGATGCTCGCTAAACACTTCATACTCCAACTCAGTCATCAAGCAGTACCTTCTTATTTCTCTTGTTGAGGCATATTTGCTGTTTACCAACCCAGCGGCTGTAAACATGCTCATAATGCAGACGTATCTCAAAACATTTAACATAGACCTTTTAAATTAGACTAGATTTTTAGCAAGTTATAGGAAAGTCCCATCCTGAGCTTCAGTAAAAATATATATGGATATTGAAAAATGAAAAGCATCAAGTCGTAGATTTTGTCATTCCTATTATTATTCTTTATCTCACTTTTATTTTGCATAATCATGCTTTAAGTTATGAAACTACAGTTCCCATAATTGATTAAACAGTAATTATTATGTTATAATTCCGTAATTATGGGTCTAACGGTCTGTTTGTTTTTGGGTCACTCTGCCTCCCCATTCGTATAATTTTTGGCAAAATGGCACAATAAAAAAAATAAAAATGCTGAAATGTATATCAACAGTTCTTCTTTGCCCATGAAAAGACAAGTATCACAGGGTTAGAAGAAACAACTTTCTTCTATGATTCATACACAGATTTCTGAATGATTTTTTTGCAGTGGCCATCAGAAAAAAATGAAAGTGTAAGTCAATCAATTCTGTCTAATGCCGTCTACATGTTAAGATTTGACTACGCTATGACTGCAGAGAAGAGGTATGGCTTTAGCCCGTTCCACTTGCAGCTGGCTTTAGTCTGCAGCGATACAATATTCTTACCCTGGTTCTCAGTAAAGCCCCATTGATTTTCCCCTTAGACAATGTTTGATGATTCACAATTGAAGCACTTGTGCAGCTTGGATCACATTAAACTCTCCTCGTTAAAAAGGTTTGGAATTACGTTTGAAAATTTCTGGTTGTTTCAAGGTACAATTACGGCTCCCTAAGTGCACTTTGGTGAGGACGATCCCCGAGAGAGATCTCTGAGCTCATATTTCTGTGACAACAGAAAATAGAAAACACATGATTTCTCAAAAATTGGCACAGGTGTGGCAATTATGAATGGATCACGATCTTTGAATAATATTCAAATAGTTCCCAGTAAATATTTTGTAGTATTTTTGTTTAAAATGCTCCTCCGTTGTGTGAGTACAGGCAGCAGGATTGAGGACTCAACACTGAGGCAGAACAGGTAAATGGACTTAACTAAACGAATGTTCAAATAGACAGGCTTGATAGTCACAAACAGGCGTTCAAGCGAGCAAACAAGCCGAGAGGGTTCAGGCAGATCAAAACAACAGGCAAATGTAGAAACGGGAACAAGTTACAGGCAATACGGCTACAGAGTAGTGACAAGCTGGCAACATGGCCAACATTGACAAGGAGGCGATGTGGCAGGCAGCAGGTGGAAATGGTTGGTGTGGATTGGGGGAGAGGGGAAGAGGATTGGGAGAAGAGGAATAGGTAGCTGTGGCTGGTGTGGAAGTCTGACTGTATTTAATGGCAGTTCAAGGCAACCGCAGGGGCAGAAACAAAGCTGAAATATTGTACTGTTAATAATCACTTAAAGTCATTATTGCTGTCGAAACAGCAGCCTCTCGCATGATAATATCACAACATAATCTAAAACCAGTTCATCTTGAACTCTGGCTTTTCAAGCCTTTATGTAGCTAAATATAATTTATAATGTCTCAAACCACGAATGAGGATGGTGAGAGTGAGTTGCTTGCAAGAGTGACAGTTTTAGTAGAGATGATATGGTAAACGCATAAAAACGAGAGGGCCAAGAAATTGGAGTTGCCCATTAGTGCTTCAAATAAATACCCAGGGGGCTTGTGCAAATTAATGCCGTAAACTTGAGACAGAAGACGTTTTATCAGTTTCTGCTGTCTTTTTCTGGAGCAGTTCTGTTGTTTAGAGGAGTTGGTATCTCCTTTAATAAACAGAAAAAAAGATGAACTATCGTACCTTGCGTTCTAAAACTGCAGACTTGTGACTTGACAATCTGAGTCACAGGCGACATGTCAGCTGACTTTAGGCGAGCTGAAATGGGCCCGTTCACACCGCCGCAACATTTTGCTGAAACGTTTTAAAACAGTTTTGTATTCAAATGTTTGGCCTGAACTGGGTTTTAAACAAGCCTACTGAGTTTTAGTTGGAAGCTCTGAGGTGAATTTGAAAGATATTTGTACACTGTCTAAACTCGACCTCCACAGAGACTGCTTTCACACCAGTTGGAGTGAGTTACTTTTATTTATTATATATTAATCTGAGCTTGCTAAGCAACAATTTTGTCATTGCTTAATGAAATTATGGCACAGCTCATGATAGAAAATGCTTTGGTTATGTGTAATAAAATTGGATTGGCGGAATGCATATGATAAGAAAAACTATTTAAAGTTTTGGGCTAGAAAATAATTTCAGCAGACATTTAAAAATAATGCACCAAAGCCTGCTGCAATTTCTAACTCTGTAAGGTTGTTTGGCTCATTGGTAAATCACTAATGGTACAGGATAGAAATACATCTCTGATCTTTTGCTGCAGTAACAAGCCACTGAGGTCGACTGCTGCCTGTAAAAAAAGTTCTTACAATTAAATACAAACACAGGGAAGCTGCTTTTAGCTGTGAGGCTGCACATAACAAACTTGCACGAGATGTGCTGGTTATTTTTTTAATGAAAGTCTATTTTCAGGCTTACATGATTACTTTAAATCTGTCACATTTGACTTTGATCTGATTTCTTGATTTTTCTTTTGTCCCCTTAGCTTTGACTTTTTCCTGCTATTTAATTGATTTCAAGTCAATTGTTGTATTTTCTAGTCTCAGTGTTGAATGTAAAGAAATCTGAATGATAAAATGTGCTGCACGAGTAAAACATGCTTCTCTTGCATTGTTTGAGGAACTGGAGCGCACAAAAGAAATTTGTATGAATTCTGGGAATAGATTGAACCTTAACACTGTTGGCCCTGGTCGAACAGGACCATCTTCTTGTGAGGTCCGAGTGCTGCCCCCTGAACCCAGGTACTGATTAAGATAAAGTATTCCAGGTTCAACATTTTGGGGATCAGACGTCGCAGGGAGCCTAATGTGGTTGGTTGGATAGCTTCAATGCTGTGGGCTCTCTGAAGTCATATCAAGGGTCTCCCTTGCCAATTTCTCAAGTTTGACAAAACATTTGATTTGCTTGTTCTGTGCATTTCCATGTTGAAATTACAAATGTGCACAAAAACGCATGTAACACAGGTGCTGATGTTGATGAATTGGTGTAACCTGAAATACTTACTTACGAAGGTAGAAGATAGCTTCCCCTTCCTTCGATCACATTACTGTGCTGCGCCCCGTTCGCGCACAACAGCAGCAGTCTCTCTCCGTGTATGTCTAATTGATTTGAGGAACTGAGAGAGTGCTTCAAAGAGTCATTTGTTCTCAGAGCTCAGTCTATATGCAAATGAGTCTGACGACTAAAAGACATGAACTTTAGATTGCTTCATAGATCAATCACCAACCTTTAATCAGCTGAGTACTGCGGAGCTGCAGATACATGGACGGATGGATAGATGACGGGGTGAAGCAGGTGCTGAGCTAGAGAGACAATGACCTCGATAGCACCTGACTGTTTATCTAAAACTGTCTTGGCTGCCATTATTCTGAATGCCAGCCTTGTTTGTGCTGCGAAGTCCAGAGTCTGATTGCATATTCCATAGATACATGCCTCAACATCAAAACTTATCTCTGGAAGTCAGACTGGCAGTCCTTATCCCTGTACTCTTTCATGTTCTTATTCAAAACACAAGAGATTTGGCAAGGCTTGTTTCTCTCTAGCTCTTTAATATGGTCCTGTGAGGAAATTCAAAGAAACAGGCCAGTGTCTTCTTTTTCATCCTTTTGAGTAAGGGTTAGTGTGTGCCTGAGTGTGCTTCATCTATAGAAAGAGAAGAAAAAAAGGGAAAGGATTCAGAGAACAGAGAGCGGGACAGTCCTGGAATTATGCTGCCTGGGAGCAAGTGTCGGTTTCTTCATATGGGACGACAAGTCTCATTTGACCAAAATGCATTTGGGATTGTTTGCATGCAAGTGTTAGCGTGTGGAAGCCTATCTGTATCGTGGGAATCCTGAGGTGGCCAGGTGAAAGCTTAAAATTGAAATGAGGACGTTCAGGAGGGGAAATTAAAATGGGTTTCACTGTTGAAGATATTACTTATTATGACACTCAGCATACACAGTCACATTTATAAACTTTTAATTACATTCGGATTAGCTTTACACTTCAAAGAACAGCTGAAAAACACAATGGCACTTTCCATTATTATGGAAATGATTATTTGGATATTTGAATCCATATTTCACAGTCTGGTGGATGGATGTAATGGAAATGAATGCAGCAAACGGAGAATGAGGCTGTTGTTGGTATACAGTACATTCACCTCACCGGAGTTGATTTATTTTCTTATAACTGAGTGAGGTCCCGTAGACAGCTATATTTTCTTCCTAGAAGACTTTAACAATACCTTTAACACTTTTAGGTTTGTGACTTAGAGAAGTGCTCTGAACATTCATCACTTGGACAAAAAAAACCCACAATGGTGGTCTCAGTTGTGTTGGGTAGATGGTAAATTATTGTCGATGGCTCATGTCAACCACGGTGTGAGTCCAGCAACGTGCTCAACCCGCCCCCTCCCTCTACTCCACACCGACAGCAGGGTGCAGCCAAGAACTGAGTGTGCAGACATTTGCCTTTGAACAAATATTGTAAAATTATTTTCTGACCCTCCCCGAGAGCAGCAATTTTGACAGGAGTGAATCACCAGAGTCTCCAGAGTTTTTGGGGGCATTTTTGTGTCATAAGTCCATCAGAAATCCCCCCTGTGGTGATTGTTGTGTCTAAGTGGACACAGAGACGGAGCGCTTTGGAATTCGGGATGTGTTTGACTAGCAGCAGCTGAGCTGTCTGTGGGAGGGTGAGGCAGTGTAAACAAACTTGTTTTGGTACCTGACAGAATGGTTTGTTAGCAGTTATGTTGAAGAGTGAGGACTTTTTCATGTGAGTGGTCTTGACATTTTTAAGCACCACTTGCGTTTCAGCGACAGTCCAACTCGAAATCACCTCATCTTACTGTTAACAGTCACAAATACTAAATATTATCAAATCAATTATATATTATCAATATATATATTTTTTTTACTGTCAATGGCTTTCATTTGGTTGCATGTGATTTTAAACTCCTATAAAATCCTGAACAATGTTCATGCACAGACAGGCTCGATCACTACCATGCACACCTCTGTCTGACAGCAACAAATGGCGAAGGCAGTGTTATTGCTGCCGTGGAGTCTTGTAAAATGTAAAGGTCATCTCCTGCACTGAAGCTGCAAATTAAATTTCATTTAGACATGTCTGGCACATCTCTTTTATATCTGTGTTTATATGTGTATATGTGTACATCATCATGAGCTGCATTTCCCTTTTTATGATGCTCAGACTTTGAAGTCTTAGTTAGCTTTGATGGAAGGTTTTATGATCTTGTGCGCTACATTGCAGATATGTGAAGGGATGACGGACATCAGAGTGTTTTTGGTTGTTTTTAGTGCAAAGAAAAGTGACGCATTGGACGTCTTTTCAACCTGATATTATGAGGTGGAGATGAGTCGAGAGTGGACGATTAAAAGAACTGTGTAGGCATCAAATACAGTGAAATCTGTCATAGGGAAGGATGTTTTTTTCAGTAGTTTTAAACTCTGTAATTACAGTAGTTAAGATTTTATCTCGCATCTGAAATTGAACCTGCTGGCTTTTCCACTCAGTTCTTGTTCAGAGTTAGGGAGGCGCACTTCCTTTGTTCCTTCAGTGGTTTTAGCACTGTTTTGAGAGCAGGCCTTTGTTAGAGTAGTTAGATTTGAAGCACATTCCCTTTCATAAGGCTGATTATTGAGCCCTGTACTTGACTTGTCAGAAATCAGCCCTACTGTTCACGAATAATGACGTTTCTGATGAAAGATTTTACCACTGATGTTGGAGAATAACGTTCAGTGCCTTCCACTGATTTAGTTTTACTATCCACTTGCCCTCATCGAGGAAATTCACTTCATCATTAAGGGTGAGGTGGCCCCAATCAACCTAAACGTGGGTACAAATGTGTCTCCATGGTAACTGCAGAGCCTAAAACATTTCTATTCAATCCTTAGATCATATCAACTTAAGTTCAACCCACACTTGTTTTTTCCCCTTGCAGAGTCTCCTTGTAAGTGCTTGAAAAGGCAGCTGTGTGCTGGCAGGGCGGTGTGGAGGGTGGGAAGGTGTAACAGAGCCGGAGGGGGGTGACACGAGGAGTTGAATAGGGTGCGTGTGTCCTTATCAAACTCTTGTCATGTTCCCAGTGAGAAAGCGGTGGAAATGAAGTTCAGATGATGGTGAGGGCTCCCAAGTGGCCTTTTCATGTTCATGTCCTTCCTCTTCTCCCCATTTCCTCCTCCCAGTGGTCTGTGAGTAATGAGTCTTAGGCAAGGCTGGCTAATTAGACCTGACATCACATCATAAACTCGCTCTCCACGGCTCCTCTGGACACTTTCTGACCCATGTAGATATTCATAGTCACAAATACAACCTCAACACACGGGCACACGAATACATGCATGGCTTTCCAAATGTTTAGCGTGTATGTTTGCACGCACACTGGCACAATCACCTTGTCATGTTTCCGTGAGCCATGGATGGGATTGTGGGGGCTGGAGGTTGGAGAATTAAGATTACTGGTGCTAACTTTTAAAGCTCCGCATGGTCAAACACTCCAGTAGCACATTGCTGATGTCCTCCTTCCTTCTACGCCCAATCGCGCTCTAAGATCTGCTGATCAAAAATTACTGGCTGACCTCGAACCTGCTGCAAAACCTGAGATGACGGAGCTTTTCAAACTGGCACACCTGATCAAAGACATGCTCTCCCCCTGTCATTGCAATCTCTTCAGTCTTGCAACATTTTTAAAAGACAGTTGAAAACGTTTCTATTCCAACAAGCTTTTGGTTAGCCTGTCTCAATAGCTGCTCCATTTGACGTTTCATTGGATCATTTCTTCACCTGTGTTAAGAGCCTTTGTACTTGTTCTCGTGTGTCCTCGTTTGTTTGTTGTTGTTGTGATTTTAACTGTTCAGCATAGCGCTGTTTGTTGGTTTATTGATATAAAGCACTTTGTGATTTGATATATGTGAAAACTTTACTTGCTTACTTTATTTACTTGGAGGCACCACGGCATGTGTAAAGGCACAGATATACTCACAAAGAACTCATTTGGTCAACTAGATTGCCGTCCGACTGACTGAAAGCAGAATAAGAACCGATGTTGATGTTAATGCTAATTAGCAAATATTAGCATGATAATGCACTAAAATGGTGAGAATATTAGCCGGCTGATGTCAGCATTTCGCTAAACTCACTGCAGTACTTTCTCAGTCTTTTTGAGTCTGGTGTGGTTTAGAAATATAATCTGAGGACACAGTACTGAAAAAGGATAAGTCTCATGTTCAACGATATCTTTCTGTGACTACTGTTTTCTATTACCATGTAGAGTGAGAGTTCAGCTGGGTTAGAAGTGAAGAGGACTCGCTCTTAAGTTAGTTATCTGTGGGCGAGGGGTAATAGAAATGTTGAGCCTGCAGTAAAGAGGGCAGAGTTGTTGTGACAGGCTCTGTGGAGGCCTGAAGTATATTTGAATCAGCCACTGCAGTGCTGGCTATAGATTTGTGTGACATTGCTAGGACTTTGCAGTGGATCCTTTGGCATGAATCTCTTCAGCACTGCACGCAGCTGTTTGAGTCAGGTCATGTTCCTCTAAAACGTGAGTAGGTACTCTTATCTATATTGCCACTTAATGGCTCATGATTTATTCTGTTATAAGGGGAATGATTCACAGCAGTGCTCTGATGCACCCTGCCTGTTGTGTGTATTGTGATATTTATATTTCAGACTCCAATTATTAATTATTAATTATTGAGGCTTATTCTGGAAACTGTTTGCTCATCGGAGTTCCTTTTTAATCATTACGAAGCCAGCCTCCAATATCATGAAGTGGCAATACTGTGTAAAGTTAAGTGTCCCTACTATAATTGAAACTTAAAGCAAGAATGCAAGTTGATGCCTGTGTAGAAAACAGGTCAAGCTTCCTCTGAAATGATCTGAAATAAGAGCTTTTTCACTTGAGTTTGTTGTCAGCGAACACACTTTTGCTGCGTGAGGGAGAACCACGAGAGGCCAACAAAAACAAGATTTTCAACTGTTGTAAAGTTGAAAAGATAAAGTCACTTTTCCAATGCATTATATGGCTTGACTCGACTCTACTCGCTGTTTTGGGTTTTCTGTCAGGTAAGACTTGTGGGTAGCACCTGGCACCTTTTAAATATCACCTCTGTGGAGGTTCCATTTGAGCTGAGCCGATTCTAAAAGAAGACTAATCAGTCAGTCAGATCGGTCAGAGATAATCGTCACTCGAATCATCGCTGCATGACAGTCAATGTGTCATCATTGCACGACACGGGTCACTCTGCACAAACCCAACAGCCAAGATACTGTAGCAGCTGCAATTTTTTTGTTATTCCCTGGACTGCCCGATTAATGGCAACCTGTACCACCACACTGAGGTTAAATGAGGAAGGGCAGATGTTCCTCTATATGGTTGCTGAAGAAAGGATTCAGTGAACGTGTACGTGTCGCAATGAAGATAGCCTCGCGGTAGTATCACACCGCCAGTTACACTGAGAGGGTACTATCTGCACTGGAAAATGAAAACCATAAAAGAAAGTATCTTGTAGTGGAAAAACATCATGATACTCTTATAGAACTAACGAAGTGAGGTGTTACCGAACCAACAGAAGTGTTTATAGTTGTTCCAAATGGCCACCTTTAGAGTGTAAAGGGTTGCTTACAGTGTTACAGTTAATAATTACCAATCTCAGCTCACATCATGAAATCAGTATGACTTTAATACATCTGGATATTATGAAGAGCTTCAGAAAAATAAAGTTAACCCACGTTTGTGTTGTTTTGTTGTCTTTTGCTGTTATTTCCAGCTAAGTTATTGGTCTTGTCAAAAATGAATAACACTGATATCACTACAGCACTGAAATAAGTCCTACAAAGTAGGAAATGGACTTCCGGGCAAACAAACCAACATTTAAGGCCTTTTTTTCTACAAATTAAAGCTTGCTATCAAAATTATTTCACAGACGTGATGATAACATAAAAACTCTAGTAGCAGCTTTAATAGCAAAGTACTCAGCGGTTCTTTTACCACAATCTTCTGGGTTTTGTTGTTAATCCATCATGCAGATGCGTATATTCACAAAAAAGACAACAAAACAACACAAAGGAAATCAAAGTAATTAGCCGCTTTTGTATTGTTTTCAAGATTTTCTGTTTATAAGTTTACTGTGAAAAATTGCTCGCTCGCTGTCTAATTTTGAGCTTAAACAAAAGCTTTGATATGTTCTTTGATTCAGTCAATGGATTTTAATTGGAAATGGTTTATATCTGTGCTGTAATTTCTCTGCTTTTATCAAAGATCAAGTGTGGCTTTCTTAGACTCAGGACTGAGATGTTGATGTCTTTTAAAAAAAATTTGTTTTGTTATTTTCTGTGTTGTGCTTTGGTTTTTGTGGAAGAAGTTGTTTGGTGAGTGCGATTTCTCTGTTCACCAAATGGTAAGCAGCCATGTCTAAGCTGAGCATTATAAGACGCCGATGCATGATACTGTGTATTCTACACAACACAAAAACCTCTCCATAATATCTGTGACTGCTCTTCTGCCAGCTGCCAATGCCTGGGTATTATAACTATTGATTTGTTAAGCAGAGAGTAAATCACTGGCATGAGTGTAAATCTCTCTCTAAAACTGCTCTTCAGCCTCAAATTGTAAATACGCCACCCCTCATATCTGCATCAATAGTGTGACTTCCTACAGTTAGTACATGAGATTACTGCTAATAGAGAGTGGAGGTCAGAGAGCAAGTGTGTGAGTGTATGTTTGAAGTGTCCTTGTGACTTTGTTCTGTGAGCGTTTGAGGATAATTGATCTGTGGTGAGGACCAGCACTGCAATCCATTCTTCCATCAGAAAAAGGTATCTAATGAGTGTGACAGTGGCCATCACAGTGCCATTGATTTATGCTGCGCTGGCTTAAAAGCCCCAATCAAAGCAGCAAGAAGGAGAGCTGTGAAGAAGACACCTACGGCAGCATGTGCTGCCTCAGGATGGAGCGAGGGAAGAACAGAGGCAGGAAGGTTGCTTCAGACAGGGAGGAATAGGGAAAAGTGGGGGTGGCTTCTCCCAGTGATAAAGGTCCATCTCCTATAGCCCGGATCTGTGCAAGAGGCTGACACCTGGTTGAATAATGTGCTTGTTTGTTGCTGCTTGGTGGCGGCAATGGCTGCTTGAGCTTGTGGCAGTTTATACATGTGTTTGCATATTTGCATGTAGACAGCAGAAAATGATCGAGATAAAGTTTACTCTAGAGGTAGTTTTTTTTGCTTTCGCTTGTTTGAATATAGTGGTTTTGTTTGTGTGTGTGTGTGTGTGTGTGTGTGTGTGTGTGTGTGTGTGTGTGTGTGTGTGTGTGTGTGTGTGTGTGTGTGTGTGTGTGTGTGTGTGTGTGTGTATTTATATTTGTGAGCGCTCGGTTCGCTGTGTAAAGTCTCCCCACTCTGAAGGATTTCCAAGCACAGCTCAGCCATGGTCATCACTATAGCAACTCTGTTCCTGTCAGTATTCAGCGATTTGCTGAATATAATTAAATTGTGATATGTAGGAGGGAAGAAATTCAAGTGTTTTTAAATGAAACTAAATGTTCTAATTACATCTTATGCTTTTAAATATAACAGGAGGGATTTAATTAGGGGGAGAGGCGTCCCAGTCTGTCATCCAGGGGGAATGCTCTGTAGAACTTGAAAGCAATTTGTTCCTGCTCTTCCTTCATTCCTCAACCCTGAAACGACTCTGATAACGCAATGAAATTAATGTTTGGAATAAATGTTAGTGGAATTTAATAAAGGCAACCCCTCTGTCACCCCGCCTTTCTCTCTATCTGTATCCATTTATTTTTCTTACGCACACTTTTCCATTTATATCGCCCCACCACATACACCACCACAATTCACACACTCTCCCCGTCCCCCCCGGTCAATACGTCAAAATGTGGCATTATGCTTGTGGATGCCTGCTCCCCTTCACAGATTAGTCTCTCTGCTGTGTGAAAATGACAAGGCATTGTTCAGCATTTTTTTGGCCTGGGGTGAAGATGACTTTTGAGTTCAATTTTCATAAGTGCCAAACCCTGACATCTCACAGAGCTGTGAATGAGCAATAGCAGCCTATGGGGAGGTGCCAGGCAATGAGTGGGTGCAGCGCTGACTATTTACAGAAAAACTCATGGTAGCTGGTTTATTGAGACCTTTCAAGTGAGATACGGCAGCTCATCAAATATGAATGCCATACCCCTGCTGCAGTAAAATTGCATTTGTCATAAGGAAATTAATTAACAGCTCGCTCATTTGATCTGCTGGGATGTGACTAGCTCCAGTAGAGCTGATCAATTGGCAAACATCATAAAGAGGGAAGAGAAAAGAAACAAAAGATGCTCAGCACATGGCTGCAGGGCATAACAGAAACCCTCGGCAAATAAAATGTTCATGTCGTAATGCAATTACATGACTGAATATTCTGCCCCCAGCTAAACCTCTCAGGGCTGTGTCCATTTGAGTTACTGTGCAACATACATTCTCATCATTTTACAGCTCACGACTGACTGAATTAAATACATTATAAGAATACATCAATGGACAATCATCACCTTTTCTGATAAAACTTTACAACAATTCACCATAACCAAACAAAAACTGAAGAATTTAAAGTAAATGTATTATCTTGTCACAGGAATATGCAATTATTTGTATTTCTATAGCTACAGATCCAAATATCTAGTGGTTTAAAACTTTTTTCTCATGTTGCTTACTTAACTTTTTACAGTGTTACTCCTTAATGATCTGTACTTTCATGTGTTTTACTCATCGCACAATTCCCAGATGATTATATTGCAAGTCTTCGTGTAGATTCTTAACATAAAACATTGGTGTGAAAAAAAATAAAGTTGTGAAGAGACAAAAAGAAAACAAAAAGTTGTGATGGCAAATGATAAATAAACTAGAATAATTGGGGCTGTTGCTATGATGTTTTGTTGCAAAAAAAAAAAATGCTGCTTTCGTTTATAATTTGCCTTTAGCTGACTAAATAACACATTAAGGCCTGGTTTACTAAGATCTCAAATAAAGGATACTGAATTGTGTGTTCCTTCTGAAAGTTTGCACATTGTTTTTGCACCCGTATTGTGGGTGATTTACCGAAAGTAATTGTGTCATTGAAATCAGGTGCAAATCGCTGTATTTAAATGAGGGGTTTGCGTGTGTTAAAGTGATTCCAGCCATGAAAAACACAGAACGACCGCAAAAGGAAAAGGAAATGTGATCCCATTGTAATTAAGAAATATAAATATAATGAGAACAAAACGCTTCATAAGAGATTATTAGCAAGAAAGTCAATACTGTGGGGAAAACTAAAAGGCTTAATAATAAAACGTCTGCAAATAAAAGAGGAGGGACGGTGGATGAGATCCTCTAACAAACACCGATTTGAAAACAGATCTTTCTGTGATGAGCAAGTGAGTTAGTTTCATTCAGTGCCTCGCGAGTGCTCGGGAACCTTATGAAACTACCTGTGAATTTTGCAGGACACATTCAGTACCTGTGACAGCATACCTGAATAACAGGACTGGGTGGGATATGCAAGCAGCGATACGCTGGAACAACCCAGATACAGGAGAATGCTGAGTAGTAAGAAGTTTTAACATTGCTAGTATTCTGTGGCTCCTCCTTGTTATTGGTTGTCAATCATCATTCAGTTCATTCAATAACTCAGAAATGTCATCGCTGGGCAAATGATATGTCGGAATAATTTTCCCCTCTGTCATCTCAAAAAATGTTTCCATGGGTGTAAAACCACGTTCTCTACATCTTCTTTAGTTTCCCCTGCGTCTCCTTCTCACCACAATAAGAGCAGCCGTCTTTCCTGATGTGGTCACCTGATTAATACGTTCCTTTCAGTCGTACTAAAATACACACGCAATCTCTTCTCCTGTTTCTACTTTCAGGTTTAGTGAATATCGTTGCGGGTGCTAAATTGTTCTATTTGCATGTTCCCTCCCAGTTTTTTGCATCTTCAAGCAGAAACGTCCAATATTAAATATTTAGTCTGGCAAACACGCACAATGGACAACGTGTGTTAAATTGCACATTTGAAAGACGCAATCCTCACTGCACGTCGTTAGTAGATCTGCTTGGACATTTGTTTGCGGGTGATGTGGAGTTTGCACATGATTTTACACGCAAACCTTTAGTAAATCAGGCCCTAAATGTACTGGGGAAAGGATCATGACATGATGAGGTTTCTGGCTGTTTTCTTTATTGAAAGGAATAGTTATAAAAGTTTAATCTATGTTACTTTTAAGGGTTGTGAACTGGACTTTTGATAGTGTATTCCTTTTTTTTTTTTTGCCCTACCACAGACAGATTTGAAAAGTTGTTTCACACTAACGTTTTGTTCCTCACCAAGTCAACTTTCTCTCCTTCAGGAAATGTATGAACCTTGACTGCTCTATCAAAGGAAAGGAGAAAAACTTGCCTGATGATCGGTCTTTGGTTACCATTCCTGCTAAAAATGTTTCTCTGCAATTATAATGACATATCCTTGGCCTTTATCCCATCTTCCCTCTAAAGAATCAAGATGTTCTCCACAGGGTTGCAAGCAGAGCCTGCGGTGCCAGCTAATTCATCAGATGCTGTAACTGCGATGACTAAAAAACGTTCCCTTGAATGCAGCTTTCTCCCTCCACTTTCCTCTTCTCAGCACATGTTATGGCACCAGAAGGCTGAGCTAATGAATGTTACAGTGCCCAGAGTGCAGCGTGCCTGCACAAAACAACAGTAGGGGAGTAAGAAATGAGAAAATGTAAAAAGAAAGGGAAAAAACAGTGATGCCTGAAGCTGTTAAAAAGTGAGTTAAGTGCTGACCTTGGTGGCCTAATGGCTCTAAATAGCATCTGAATGTCAGTGTGGTCCAGAGAAGGGCAGCTCCTGCCAAAGGGGAGTGGGTAGTGCGGTGCTTTGAAGTTGTGAAAAGGGGGACAAAGAGGTGGGAGGGCGTTGGATGTGGCTGACTCTGATGAGTGAGGAACAAGGTGGTGGCATGCCACTCTTCTCGTTCACCGTGAGAGGCACTGCAACACCACTCAGCCGCAGAGAAGAGCAGCACAAGCTGGCAGAAAGACAGAAATTCCCAGTGCTGTTATCATGTAATCCCTATCTTTGGGTTGTGGGCTAATGGAGAGGTGAAGTTTATGTTCTTATGTGTTATAGAGCTGGGTGATATGGAAACAAAATTAAATATGGACAATATTTTTGACCACATTGAAATGTGATCAGACACTTGTGACAAAGATATGTAAGGGAGGCAGTAGATTTAACAGCTTAAGATAAACTTTATTGTCCAAAATAACATCAGCGTCCTGAAACAGTGAAATTCACTGGGAATGTAATAATTATAGTGATTCCCTTATATGCATTTAGTGGTGGCGCACTGCCGCTGTAACATTTTTTTCTTTTTGAGGAGAGATGACTCCATCTCATCTCTTTAAAAACTAACATCATATTATTATGCGCTACGGACAAGTCATATTCGGGCCAATTCACACACCTGTGGGTAAGGAACATAAACTTTGCAGTGAGCTGATAACGAGAGCACAACAACAAGCAGCGGGTAGATGTCCACAAAAAGCAAAGGTGATCATGTTTTCAGGATTATTTTTATTTACCGAACAGTCAACAGTCTTTCAGCTTTACATGAGTGTTGAGGATTTTTTATTTGGAAAAATATTCAATAGTGTTAGTATGGGTAGGTTGGTGGGTCTTTTGGTTGGTAGGGGCGGGTGGGGAAATGTCCGTTTAGGTGCCTCCTTTGGATGTGGACTTCTTTTTCCACTTTTCTGGTTTCCTTAAACCCAGGAAGTGGCGGTTTGTTTTCCAGACTGAGGGTTTCTTTGGTGTCTGTGGGAGGGTTTCCACAAGTGTGTTGGAGGGTTTCCACAGGTGAGTTTGGCAGAGAGCTTGAGGTTAATGGTGATCTGCTCGTTGAGCGGAGTTTTCAGCTCCTCCAGCTCTTCTTGAAAACACATCTTCTGGAAGGAAGTTTATTGTTGCACTGCAATAGCTTGAGACATTTTTTGACAGACGGCGTCATGCTCAGCTCTCCGTTTTTCAGTTAATGCGAATACTTTTCCTGAAGTACTTTATAAGCCACCTGCAGCTCCTCATAATCTTTCTGCAGGTGTTTCTTCTTCCGCTTGATTGTGGTGTTCACCTGCGATGCAATCTTTGCTGTGCTAAGAGTTTTCTTATTAGTATACTTTTTGTTTCTTTCCCCTTGTTGATATACATCTCCTTCACTGTTTTTTGTTTCTCCAACTGGATACTTGTTTCTTTCAACTCCTCTGAAAGTTGGGTTACTTTGGACTTCTCAGGCAAGCAGTTGGCTCTCCATTTCCAACAGCTCATTCAACAGTCTCATTCCCTGAAGAAACCTATTGTGCTCTGTGTTGTTGTCTTGGTTCTCTACTCTCTCCTACCTAAACCGGTCGAACCTTGGCTTTGGAGTGGTCATTTTTTCAGTGAGTGAAATCACAGAAATCTTGCTCTGAATTGTAGCTTATGAACAGATGTTGTCTGTATCAGTGGTTGGCATATTACTTTTCCTCACAGTGGTGTCACTTGCTGAAATACGATTGGAATGACCTGACTGCCTGATCAGCTGGGGCCTTATATAATGTCCTGATGATGTCACAAAATACACAAAGGGCCGGATTTACTAAGATCTCAAATAAAGGGTACTAAATTGCGTGGCGAGTCTAAATAAGTTTTTTAATTGCTGGTATTCCGTGGCTCCTCCTTGTTGTTGGCTGTCAATCATCATTCAGTTCATTCAATAACTTAAATGTCATCGCTGGACAAACGATATGTCTGAATAATTTTTCTCTCTGTCATCTCAAAAATATTTCCAAATCCAAAACCGTGTAAAACCACGTTCCCTACATATTCTTTAGTTTTCCTGCGTCTCCTTCTCACCATAATAAGAGCAGCCGTCTCTCCAGATTTGGACACCTGATTAATACGTTCCTTTCAGTCGTACTAAAATACACATGCAATCACTTCTCCTGTTTCTACTTTCAGGTTTAGTAAATATCGTTGCTGATGCTACATTTTTCTATTTGCATTTCCCCTCCCAGTATTTTGCACCTTCAAATAGACAACGTGTGTTAAATTGCACATTTGAAAGACGCAATCCTCACTGCACGTCGTTAGTAGATCAGCTTGGACATTTTTTTGCGGGTGTGGAGTTTGCACTGATTTTACACATGCAAACCTTTAGTAAATCAGGCCCATAGAATGGAATTCTTCCTTTGATGTCTGGCTGCAGAGCTGCTGAGTTAAACTTCTTCTTCTCTTTTTTTTCCCGTCTGTTTAATATCACTACAGAAGAAGAAAGCAGGCGAAGGACATCTAATTCTCTGGTTGGATTTAAACCCATGTCATCAGGCTCACATGTGCAGCAGTGTTGGTTGTATTGATGCTGCCTCGATTATAGGGTTGCATGGTGAAGCTCTATAAAATAGGAGATGGGGATAAAACCCGATTTGGATAAGTGTCAAATAATAGCATGCAGGACATACTAACAGAGAAGATAACTATAAATAAAAAACACAAGTAAATCAATTTCTAAATTGCCCCAAAGCATATTTTTGTTCTGTAAAACAGGTTTTTATATTGGATAGATCTATTATAAACCAAAAATAAAATCGTCCAACCAATAAATTGGTTGATTGGTTGACAGGCAGTTTATAGCTGCAACCTTCTTCTTTTGTTAGGCCACATACTCAGTCCTACGGAGCTTTTCGGAGTGTGATAGAAAAAAAACCCAAAAAAACAGTCCAGAATCTTTTGGAATGAATTAATCAACCATGAGCACAATGAGCTCAGCTTCCTGACATGTGTTGTTAACAAAGCCTCATTATTATATATTTTAAGTACACTTTGAGGATACATTTGCATGTTTTATAAGCCATGTGCATTGTGCTAAGTCTGTTGCCATACCTCTCTTTACTTAACATTAAGTTCTCATCTGGAACATAAATTATTTTCAATGACATTAAAAATTCATAGCAATTTTCTAAAACTTGATTTCATACACGGATAAAATAGCAGGCTTTTCATTTATAATTATGATCTTTTGATTTTGACTGGCACCTGTCAAGGGTGTACTCTACCTTCACCCAAAGTCAGCTGGGATAGACTCCAGCTTCTTCATGACCCTGTTCAGGATAAAGTGGATAAAGATAATGGAGGGATGAAACTTTTGATTTTGGTGGCTTTAATATAAACTGTTGCTTGCAAGTTTTATCGGCTGTTGCAACTAGTTAACGTTTGCGCCAGTTGGTCTTTTCACTGTTCCTTGTTGACTTGTTTCCTAAAGGTTTTCTTATGCCTTCACACAACTGATAGCTGTGACTGGAGGCATTATGTTTCTGTGTTGTCTGTCCGCTTGTCCAACCCATTCTTGTGAATGTGATATCTCAGGAAGGCCTTTAAGGTATTTCTTAACATTTTGCACAAATGTTTACTTGGATTCAAGGATGAACTGATTCGCTTTTGGTGGTAAAAGATCAAGGTCACTGTAACCTCACATCTGTCCCATTCTTGTGAATGTGATATCTCAGGAAGGCCCTAAGGGAATTTCTTCAGACTTGGCAAAGACCTTAATTTGGGTCAAGGATGAAGTGATTAGATTTTGCTGGTAAAGGTTAGCGTGACCTCTCTAAGCACATTTGTGGCCAAAACTTAAGAATCCATTATAACTATGACAAAATTTAACACAATGCCTGATAGAATAAGACAATGAAGTGATTTACTTTTTATTTTATCCAAAAGTTCAAATGTCAGCTTCACTGTGACATCAAAAAGCTCTGTAAAACCAAAATAGCAAACAATGCAAAAAAAAAAAAAGTTCAAATTCAAAATGAACAGAACTGAGCTGCTATCCAAAATTGGTATATAGTCTAATCCAGAATATGTACCATTTATTACTTTTATTGGAGATTCAGACAAACTACTTAAATCTGCACAGGCATATGGTTATTACACAGGCAATGTTTAGGGGGTTTGGTAAACTGCGTGGAGGTCCCTTAAAATAAAAAAAAAAAACTCCCTCTTTCCTAATCTCATCGCTGTTTTCACGAACTGCCTGTTTTTAATGAGCCTTTGATTGTCAAGATAGTGCAATGAGGGTGGCATGAGGAGCCATCAGGGTGTAGAGACGACTTCCCAAAGTGCCCTTTAATTGCACAACATTTTCTATCGGCCCCCAGGGAGACTGCAGGCTGGAAGGTCTCCCAGCCCGGGTTTGTGAGTTGATTCTGTGCTCCACTGGTGTAGATGATGACACGAGATACATTACAAAGCTTCCAGATGCAAACTCTTAATCAAAATGAAGGCTCACAAGATCAGTAAAACTCTATGACGTGGAGGCCTGATGTGATTCACACCCAATAATCCATCAAAATTTCCCTTGCATGAGGCAATAAAAGCAAGCATTTATTCACCCGTGACGTCTTTTTATTCATCAATAAAGAGCTTGAGTGGGACATGGAAATGAAGTGAGCTTCATTCATTGACTGAAATTGAGTGGGGTGTGCATGAGAGGGCGACAGGTGCAGGCTTCGTGCCATTGTGTCAGATCCTCTTCACATGCTTAATAGACCCAATCACAAATAGTTGATGTGACAATGATGCGAGCACAGTTTGAGTCATTTAATAAGCAAAGCACAATCTGATCTTTAGTAGGACTGCTTCAGCCACACATGCAATTGGTTTGAAATGTGTGTGGGTGTTCGATGGCGGAGTCAGTTTTTGTTGGGTATTTCTGTTCCACTGCTCCGTTAGGCTTGGTTGTATTTGGGACATTGATGAAAAGGGATGGGGGACAAAACGTGGCTCTTTCCTATCTGAAGGCATTGTCTGTGTCATTGGGCTTTCAAAGTGTTTTATCAGCACAGCACAAAATGGTTGTGTGAAATTTGCTGTGCAGGCTTTACTGAATTGGCAGGGAAGAAGTCTATTCTTCTCGAGATGTCTAGCTCAGGGCCGTGGAATTTCCACCATTTGTACTTTTCTTGCTATGTATTTCCTATTTAAATTAAAGAAGCCTATTGATGTGGATCTCATTGGGCCTTTGGTCACAGCAGGGCTATTTCATGCTTTAATGTCTATTTTTCTTTTCGTTGATACCAAAGGACTTTGAAGTGTGACATTAGTATATGTAAATCTTCTACCAGGATCTGACTTGATATTTTCACATCTCAGATAGGATAGTTATATTATCACTTTGACAACCAATAAAGGATACAGAGTTATTGTTTAAAGACAATAACAACAAAAAAAAATAGACATTATTCACTTTCTTGGCAAGAGTTACTGTAGAAAAAACAAACAATGGACACTATTCTCATATCTGTCTGGTTAATATAAAAATAAAGTCAGGAGGTGGTTAGCTTAGCTAAGCAGAAAGACTGAAAGCAAGGGGAAATGGCTGGCTCTTTCAAAAGGTAACAAAATCCACCTATATCTTTGTATTTTGGTTGCATTAAGTAACTTCCTGAGGTTTAGGTTGGTTGCTTGGCAACTTCACAAAGACATTGAGCCCATCATATTAACCATTTTCTTCTTGCACTACCCTTAGACAAAGCCAAACGAGCCGTTTCCCCCTGTTTCCACTCTTCGTGCAACGCTAAGTTAACTGTCTCCTGATTTTAGCTTCATATTTAACAATCACATGTCGCATCCATTCACACAGTTTTTGATTTGAATTTGCTCTTGCTCTTCCCACATCTTATCACGGGGCGCAGAGGACGTAAAGACTGACAAGGACAGGTAGTAATTTTCCAGTGGTTGAACCTGTTTCTTACCAGGTGACAGTTGAATTATATTTCCAAAAAGAGGGAGTGATGACATAAGCATTCAAGTAAAATGCTGGGCTGTCTGACTCACTGCAGATATGGACTTGGATAAAATGTGTGCAAGAAAGGTGTTTTTGTAAAACGTGTGTGGCTGGAAATTCTTTTGGTCAAACGGCATTCCTCCATCTGAATGCAGCATTTTTTTTAATTTTTTTTTTTTTTTACTGAATACAAAAGGGCAGTAATCCAATATTGTTGTAGAGCACCAAGACTGATAACAATAACACCGCTCTGTTTTGTAAGCGCCCTTATTTATGGTCTTTCTTTATTGCTCCAAATCGATCTCCGCACAGCCATTTTCTGCCTGGAAATCAATGCCCTGATTGCATTTGCTTTTCTTTCTTTAACCTTGGCTAATTCCATTGCTCAAAATAAAATTCAGAAATGTCATCCATCTTGAAATGTCACTTTGTTTTGTGGGGAGTAGGAGGTGATCCTGGAGGCCCCAGAGGTAACAGAGGGAGCCATGTTTCTGTCAACATAACTCAAGACACATTTAGCCCAGTGCTGCCACAGTTCGCCACTGAACTCTGGCACTTCAAGGACCTGAGCGCAGAACAGGAAGTGTTGAGAAACACATGACTGACGCAAGGGGAAGACAACCTGGTGATTTGTGGAATGATCAGCCCCCAGGAAGTCTCATAACATCAGTGCTTTAGTGGCAGCTGGCACAGTTAGCACAAGGACAAGGTTAGCTGGCGTCTGTTCGTCCTCCGCCAGACGCCTGACAGGTTCAGGTGGGAGGTGAGGGAAGGGGGTGCAGCGCCCTGATAAGGAGCAGCTCATTTCAAATTCAATGTGACAGCCATGACTGGATTTAAACATTAAAAAGTAAACACAAGGGAAGGACTGTAAAATCCACATAGCAAGAAATCTGCGTGAATTTGAAAATGTCTGCTGCTAGTGTGTGTGTGTGTGTGTGTGTGTGTGTGTGTGTGTGTGTGTGTGTGTGTGTGTGTGTGTGTGTGTGTGTGTGTCCAAAAAATTAATTTGTGCTCAGATTGCTTCTCTTTCATATAGGCTGCCTTTGAAGGAGAGCAGTTGAGGTTGATAGATTGAGGGTTATTTTGATTTGTAGTGTCTCCTATTGAACACGGTTTAAAGCTGTGACCAAAAATCCCTCCCTGTTTACTATATGGTGGACTATATGTACCTTCTGCTATTTCATCTGGACGTTCAAATCAAATCGTTACTTTCTTCAAAGATTACTGCAGTGTCCATGGTATGTACACCACTTTCTGCTACAAAAGGAAAGAAGTCACATTAAATTAATGCAAAAATGACTGTCACATATTCAAGAGAATAAACAATAATAATATTGGTTTCTACCATAAGGCCAAGTATTCTCATTGCACTATGCCTGTGTAGACAAAAACAGGATTTAAAAAAAGGAGAATTATGTGGAAATTATACCTTTTGACTAATGACACAAACATTTTGGTAAGTATTGACAGTAAATAAGGCTACATACAGTACACACTAATACAATTTCATTACAAAATGCATAACTTGCTATGGTGACACCTTGCCACTCCGGAGATTTTAAACCCTTAAAATGGAGACTTTTGAAAACACTGCTGACCACATTTCAATTTGAAAACTCCAGCACTGTATGTTTTTCTGTACAGGAGGAAATGTAGATAACAATTACGCAGACAATCATTTGCCTGTTGATTGGGTCTTCTCAGTCATGACGTATCCTTCCCTGATTCTTCACCTTTTCTGGAAGAAACTACATCACTCTTGGTACAGTATTCCATTGAACGTAAATCATGAATTGCTGATGTTGCTCACCTGGTTGTCAAAGCAAGCAGCTGTTCTGCATTTTATAATGCTATCGCTGCCCACGTCTGCAGTAGACAAGCTATTATTCAGGTGATTTGCGACAACGTCTTCATACAGCAGGGTTATCTGCCCAACATGGTGTTTCACCGTATTTGTTTACCCATCAGATTCTGTGACCTGACCTGCTGTTATCATCACTGCCTAACTGAACCAACAATGCAGGTCAGAGAATCAGATTGGGCATCAATCACTGTGTATTTCCAGTTTTGGGTATGCCAAGTGTACGTGAATGCTAATGTGATATTCACTTGTTACTGTGGCTGACTAGTTCTGAAGTGGTGCTAAAATGCGGTGCTTAAACGCTAGTGCTGGCTGATTTTTAATTTAAAAAGCTGTTTAAAATGACGTGAACAAGAGAGTGATCATCATCCCATGTGTTTTCACTTGTAACGTCTCATTACTAAAAAATATGACTACAAAGAGGTGACAAACATTAGCTGTGTGTGTGTGTGTGTGTGTGTGTGTGTGTGTGTGTGTGTGTGTGTGTGTGTGTGTGTGTGTGTGTGTGTGTGTGTGTGTGTGTGTGTGTGTGTGTGTGTGTGTGTGTGTGTGTGGTTAGAAAGTGTTCCTCCGTGCTTGTTTTGAGCTGTTTTTAGTTCCACAGTTTCATTAGCAATTCGATCACACTACTCTGCATCCCTCTCTCTGCCCTTGTCTGGTGAGGAGGAGGCTGTCTCTGGCCTGCACTAATCCAACACTTCTGTAACAACACTCCTCCTAGATCTTGTTCTGTCATTTTATTACACTCTGTGGAGGAGGAACATGACTGATATTCAACAACTAACTTTTGGAATCTGGACAAGTCTTCACACTTGCTTGTTTTCTCTCTCTTGGATTGAGGAGGCTGGCTGTGTCCTGCATAAATCAAGCTTTGCATTACATTTCATGACAATGAGAGTGAATTAAGATGCCTTGCTGTTACAAGGCAAACATAAACAATAGACACAGAGAGGGAGCTGAGCTCTGAATTAATATTACCAATAAGTGGTTTACTGACATATTTCTCTTGCATATGTGGGTGATGTGGCTATAAGCCACTGTGTAGTGGTGCTAAAACCAAGTGTGAAAACTAAGAGCAGTGCAGATGGTTTGGCAGCACCACTTGAAACCTATTTTACTCCGGTGAATGTTTTCAGTTTGGAGCTAATGATTGAGGTTGTAACATTTAAACTTACAGTTAATGTAATATATTAAGGTAATATTATACCCAGAGTGTGAACTAATATTCTAAACAGCTTGCATTTGATCTGTTTTTGGCCATTTGGGGCACGTTATAAGACAGCACTATGACTAGATGGATGTGCTGATATAGGATGACTCTTCAAAACTTTGATCATGTTCAATCACAGTGTCTTCAAAATTATTTTTTTAAAACAGTATGTATACATGACAGCCATAGTATGTATAGCACCAGGGAAAATTAATCTGTGGTAACAAGAAACTTTTATAAAGGTGTGATTAACTCCAGGTGTGATTAACTCCAGGCCCTACATAAAAGCAACATACATATTACAAAAAAGGTCAGATGCCACACCTGTGATGTGATGACCTGAACTGTGGCACAATGTCACTTTGTTTCTCCAATGTGACAATGCGCAAAATGTAAATGCGCTCTCTGCATTGGTTATAGTGTAACACAGGTGCTGATGTCGATCAAGTGACATAACTTGTGTCTATCAAATATTTAATCAGGAAATGTATTCCCCCTGCTCCGCATTAGTTGTGTAGTGTACATTTACCTGCTAAACCAGGTAGGTGAGAGTACAGTTTGTCGGCTGGTCCATTAGTGGTTTGATGCTCTACATGAGGGTTAAAAGCTCCTCAAAGCTGAGCCCAACATATCAAGGATGTCAAAGTTGGACAATTCTGTAAAATTGGGCTTCATTCAATGCCAGCTTTTATGCCTAATGTCAAAATCTGACTTTGTTCAATACTTACAAGATAGTAGTTGTGGTAAATAAGACATGATCAAGATAAGGTGAGGGCTCGGCAACAAAAACACTTTGTTAAGATTAGGAAAAAGTGTGGTTACGTTTAATGAAAATGTTAATGTCAATTAAAAGTCTGCAATGTTAATGTTGGTCTCCTGTCTCCTGCGTGAAAGTTGGAAGGGCTTCATGTCCATTAACCACTCTGACATTGACACCCTTCCTTTTGGCATTGCTAAATTAAGGTCACAGACCCTCTTGTGTTGGCACTGAACCTTGACAATGGATGTGAATTGTGAGGTACAGTAACTCTTATGAATACTGGGCTGAGCTGACAGAAACTGCAGAGTAGGAGGATAATTCCCTGCAGGTTCATCACAATAAGCAACACCTTTGACATTACATATTGGCACACAAAACGCTGTCAATATAAATAATACTGAGTAGTGCCATTTAGATTTTTCTCAGGTGGAGGCATGGAAGGTAGTGTGATAGTTCTGCTTTACCTGTGAGGAATAGAATCACCATCAAAACCCTGTTTACAAAGAGCAGCCAAGTGGATTCCTGGAATACTTTTTTGTTTTGTTTTGGATTTTTATAGGGAACAACTTAATCCTCTTATTGTTGGAGAAGATATATCCCCTGTGTTCTTTCTGCTTCCTACGCCCCTGGACACGGGTAGTAAATAGCAATGCTGTACACATCTTCATGCAATGGTTTGGTTTGTTATTCCAAAGGATTCAAAGTGAGGTTATTGTGGATGATTATGATCCTTTAGCAGTAAGAATTTGCAGCGCAGTATTCCCCAGTGGATGACCAATATTTATTTAACCCAACAAGAATTGGTTTATGTGGTTTTTTTTCTAGGTCAAAATAAAATCCAGTATTAACCCCTACCACTGAGGTCGATGTGGCGTCCAGATAGCATGTTGTAACCAATCAACCAGAGTGAGATAACAATCTACCAGAGTCAACAGAAAGCCCATTACAGCAGCATGGTGGACGATTATAAGACCAGATAGGGGCTCTTAAAGAAAAGACTCCTCCTTCAGTTTCTGAGTGTGATCATCAGAACGTGATGTGAGGCTGACCTGCAGGGTAATAGACCTGGATGACCTCTCATGGAGGATTGTATGACAACCTCACAAGAAGCCAGTGACCTCTCCTAAATATGAAACGTCTTGCTTTGATTAAACACTGCAAGCTGATATGGGAGCTTCATAAAAAATGCAATTACATCTAATGGCTTTTTCAAGATAGGAATGAATAATGCTGATGTATGGGGCTCGACTATGTCAGGGTTTGTGTAGTACATTGTTAGAACTCACCTTAAAACCTGTTTTAGCCAAAAAAAAAAGTGCAGGAAGTCCATGTATGCTACGGAGACCCAAAAACGTCTGATTAATGGGAGGATGTGGGCGTTGTGAGCCGATGTTGGAACAGTGCCTGAGGGCAACATTTTCCAGGAGCTTACAGTGAGAAGAGGATTATACATAGAACAAATTCACAAGTTGTGCAGAAGAAAATGCATTCTTTAAGTGAAAATCATTATGTGAAAGTTGAAAGCTGAGGTGAAATGTGAGTTTCAATGGATTCATGCAGCCAGCTTGACTGCTGCTCAGTTAAATTGTTATTCAATTGCTGTTTATCAGGGGCACTGTTATTATGGATGAAAACAGATTTAATGGTCATATTTATTGGCCATGGTATCAAAGGCGGGTGCAGTAACACAAGGTATCGTCATAATTATTCATGGTGCTGTAAATCTTGTGGTTGTGTCTCCCAAGTGGAAAAAAAAAAAGCTGTTTAAGATGGGCAATCAGCATGAGGAAGCTTCTTATGGCTACTGTGCCCCTTCAGCTACATCTTGGTACCCAGACAGGGTTCATTACCAAAGAAGATGGCCTGTAAGTAATCTTAACACTTAACCCCCTGGAGAGCCCCATTTGCGACACACTTAAGGGCAAAAACTTCACGTCTGACTGGATACACGTGCACCGTATAATGTCCTCCCAATGTCCTCAGTTTTGCAGTAGCGCCAGGGCCCGGTCACCATATTCCCAAAGGCATGTGTGACTGAGGCACCAACTGAAGCAGCAGCTTCACACGTGAAATATTACCACTAGCTGTACTGCACAGCTGAAATCCTAGATGCTAAATATACAATCACATAACCTACAAAAAAAAGATTTCTTTATCCAATGCTGGCAGCAGTGCAATATTTAGAAATTCAGGTCTTTGCTAAATTACTTTTTGCCCAAAAATTGAGGTGTAATTATTCCATCTTCTGAAATTTATGGAAATTAACTCCAAGTCCTAAACAGAGATTAGTTGTTTCAGACATGAATTATGTGATAATTGTGTTGCTTCACCACGAACGATTATGTGAGAGTAGCACCGATCAAACACAGCAGATTACCTGTTTGTCACATGGAAATGCTGCGCTGAGGTTGAAATCAGATTGAGGTTGTGGTTAAATGAGAAACAAACATAAAAAAAAAAAAAAAGAAATGAAAATGCAACTTCTTACTGCAGTAAATCTGCTATCAAAGCACAACAAGACCATCATCTCACGGGAGCTGCAGGTGGGTGGAAATGCACATTCAACGCTCTTGCTACTACGTCCTCGCTTGAAGTTTCTAGTCATGTCTTCTCGCACAGTTCTTTCATTCTGGAGATGCACATTTCTTTCACTACACAGAGTCTGGTTTTGCATTTGAGGATACAGTGCTCACATCAGATTGAATATGAACTCATGGTATGCTCTTGTCACTGCATCACAGCTGGAGTACACTGTCTGCTGTCGATCCTGTAGCTCAACACGGACACCGCAAGCTTTATTATTCTGATTCAAACAACAGCCGGCCATGCTAAAGAGTGTTGAGCACCATAAAGAGCACCATGCTGCCATAATTCAACAGCTTGTGTACCTCGAGGACAAGTCCCTGCCACTTCAGCAGCATTAAGAAACTCTGAGACCATCTTGTTTTTACCTTTGGCCTACTCTTGGCCATGCACGACCATGAATAATGGGGTATGAGCAAGGTGAGAGCTGGGTGGCAGCAAGGACACTGCAATGGAGGGGACATGCTCAGAGATGGTCACTGTGTGCCTCACCACCTCTGCTGGGCACTAAGCTGTTGCGCTAGAGTGGTTAGATATTTATTCAACTCTTTGCCTGTGCTCTGACTATTGTTGGCAAGAAAGGTGAGAGGGAATAGATGAGCTCCTTAAAGAAGTCCTGTAGATGTTGATAAGGTGCTACATCATGTCTGAATCATGGAAATGCAGTTTTGGCGATCATGTTTTGCAGGGCTGTTTGTGTGGGTGGATTCTGCCTCATGCTTTTGGGTTTTTACTTTCTCTGATTACACTGCATTTCTGCTGCTTCACAAGATTGACAACTCTGCAACAGCACAAATGTATTGAGGTTGAAGCTGGAAACGGAATTTTCACACTTTAGTGCCACATGGGAACAGGACTAAGAGAGTACAGAGCTAGGAGCTGTATTGAGGCACACAGCAGGCACATGTGTTTACCATGGCCGCCATCTCAGTTTAGCATGCTAATATTTGACAAGTAGCCTCGAACACAGAGTTCAGCTGAGGCTGATGGAAATGTAGTTTGGTCATAAAAGAAAATGGACCTATTGAGTTAGAGGGTCACCAAAATTATTACAATAAATCCAGAGGAGAACACTAATCTTGTTACCATTTTCATGGCAATCATTATCATTATCAGTTTTGGAGACATTTCACAAAACATGTGAAGATCCAGGAATCACACATCCATACATTTTGTGATTGTTAAAGATGTAATCCAAACCCATGACCACAAATATGCTGCTCTAGTTGCACCTACTCCTAAAGGTAACCTGGTTGAAGTTATTTTTTTCTTATTGTGGCTCCACAGTGATTCTAGGTGATCAGATCTGACTCTCCAGTTCATGCCAAAGGTATTGGGGTGGTTGGAAGTTGAGGCCAAAGCTCTGGTGTGGAAGAACATGACTGGCTTGCACAGGAAAAAAAGATGTCTTTATGTTTTGTGAACAAGATCATTGTCAAAACAGGAAAGGGTCTTCCCAAAACTGATGCCACAGTTTTGCAACTGTGGCCTTGGTCTAAATTTCATTGCATAAAGCAACAGTAAGATTTTCCTTTATCTACTTATTGTGCAACTTAATTTGTATTAGATTTCATTAGGATTTGTGGTCTGTGCTCTGCTGTGTGTACTTTTTAAAAGCCCTGCTGGGGATGAATACAGTTACTGAACTGTATTGACTTAAAGTGAAAATGGCTTTAGAAAAATGTTAATCTTTGCAAAGCCACCAGCTGTAAAACAAACCTACTAAAGCGGGTTCAGCAGAAAAACAAAACAGCGCTAATTGACAATAATGTTATCTTAACAACCAAATTACAGTGAAAAAATACCCACAGCGGACCAAAAACTGCACTCGGCAGCTCAGTTCTTATTGTTTGTGGTGGATGAATCATATTGGCCAGTCATTGTGCTGTAAAACACTGCAGCTCTGGACTGGTAACTGTGCAGACTAGACCTTAGTGTCAGTGTGCTGTGGGACCCAGCTGCCGTATGATGGTAAAGATAGTTTTTTATTCTAAACACTGACTGCAGGGACCTGCTATGGGATCGCTGACACACCAGTGAAATGAGTGAGAATGGCAGCGAGTCTTCCCACCATTTCACTTCTCATCCTATACACCTAGGATTAATGGGAAGTGTTGGGCCAAGACTGCTGACATGTTGCAGGGATCTCTTTTTTTCTTCTTCTCTGTTTTACTGTCTGTTTCCCAGACTAAAGGATATCCAACTTATTCATCTGTCATTCTCTTTATCTCTGAGGCTTCATTCCAGGGGTTCCACTTCTTCCCATTTCTCTGCGACAGCTCTCTTGAATTTTTCAATTTTTCCGTCTTTCTTTTCACACTTTTAATTGATCTGTTTTTCACCCTCGGTATTGGGTTGTATCATTTATTGAATGTGTATAGATAGCCCTTTCTCTTTGTCAATAGGCTGGTTGTTTCTGGTGACCAGCTACGAGATTTGTATCTCCAGCCTGCTTCGATAAGTTTGATACAGTCAAGTCCATCCATAGCTCACCACGCCCCTCAAAAGCTATTTCATGCCTGTGGAACATGACTGAGAATTTTCTGAATGAGTGCACACATTCCAAATGACAAAATGCTGCATTATCCGGCCAGCATGAATGTTACACGGGGGTTATAACACTGCTGAGGTGAATTGCGTTGTGAGGTTGAATTGCTGGTCCGACACAAACTGCAAATCTGGTGACAGCTCTTCGATAAGTTCAAATAGATCCCTGCTACAGAATCGAAGCCTCTCTATCACCTTCTCATCGTCGTGTCTGTCCAGATGATTGCTTCTCTCCCTGAGAAATCTCTCCTGTCTAAAAGCCCTCTCATTGTACTGTTAATATATGAGGCAGGCCATTGACTTTAGTGTTACAAGCTATGTTGTCTAAAGTAGTTTCTATAGAAATGGCCTATATTTTGGCTTTATGCTTGAACCTAATGTTATTGAGAGAAAGGCTTAAACCTTGATGCAACTGGCGGAGCTATTAGGTCGGACTTACGTGCATTTCCCACTGAACACATCATGTCGCATATGCGGCGCAATTTTGTCCCTCCTCTGCACGACTTCATATGCCGCCAGGAGCGTTTCAGAAGCTTTTTTTTGTTTTGTCTGCCCGTTTTATCTTACTTCCTGATTTGGTCATGTTTCTTTAATTTGTGTGCTTCATGGGTAAACATTGTTAAACAGTTTCTTTTATATCCGTTGTGTGTTTGTTGTTGTTATTTCTTACTTTGTGATCCAGCCTGCAGACAAAGTTAATACAGCTTTCTGTGGTTTAGTCATTAAACAACATTAATCCTCCTAATGATTTTGTAACTTCCAAATGGAGCGCCTGTAGCAGGAGGAGAATGTATTTATTGTTTTTCTTGGAGGACTAAAGACCACAAACTACATCACAGATGGTGTTTTGTTGTAATATTTATCTATTTTCGGGAGTCTGCACATGGGTGTTTTATTTTGAAAATTTACCGGATTCTCTTTATTGTTCTCTGACTGACTTCCTGCCTGGTCGATTTGCTCTGTTCAGCTTGTTGCGATCTCCAAGCTGCTTCTGTCAAAAATAGACTTGGCGGCTTGACGCCCATTTGCATCTCACCACACCCATCGAACACTATTTCATGCCTGCGGGACATGACTGACTTTTCTGAATGAGTGCACACTCATTCCCAATGACAAAATGCTTCATTATCCGGCCAGCATGCCATAAGGGGTTAAAACTGTGGTTGGTGAATTGCGTTGCACTTCACTGCCCTATTGAGATTTGTGTTAAATTGACAAGCAGCCTCTGCAGCTACATGACTAAACTCTCATGCCACTATATTGTAAGGGGAAAGCTGGCAGGAGGATGCGTGAAAATGGCTTGGGGCGGTGAGTGCCCCTTATCCACCTTGGAGAGAGAGCTGCTTTGACAACTTGGTGTCCTCGATGAAACCCTTGACAGATTGAATCTTTTTTGAAATGTTGTTGTTTGAGGCGGTTAAACACTGGGGGTCAGTGGGTGGCCACGGGGCAAGTGAGGAAGAAACAGAAAGTGAATGTTAGTATTCAGTAACACATCGTGTTAGTGTCAGTGTTGTACTTCTGTGACAGAGTGATGGAGCTGCACTTAAGGTCTAACCATCATTCTGGCTGGCTGTTTGTCAATACATATCTGTCAAGGCCACAAAATTTGGCTTGGCCACTTTCCTGAAGCAAATGATTTTTAGAGTCCAGGAAAAGAATTGGCATTAAGAAACTTGATAAAATAAGAGCTGTGACACCAATTTTCTGTTCCTGTGGTACCTTCCCATGCTGTCATTTTGGATTTTTATCTGTTGTGCCTTTTATTTTATTTTTATTTCTAGGAAATCGGCAAAAGAAAATTCAAATGCATTCACGTTTCCATCTGTTTCTCTTATGCAAATATTAGAATGCAAATGTGGAATTGATGTTGGTTTGAGGAGGGCTAATGTTTCTTCGTCACTCCACACAGATCTGATGCTTTTGCTTGCCAGTGTCTCTCCAATGGAGTGTGAGCTTGAGTGGCAGATAAATCACATGCTTCAGGTACAGTATGTCATGATTTATTTGCTATGTCTGCTTCCATTTTATTGACGGACCAACTTTTCACCACAGCTGAACGTAAAAAAAGTAAAAATATTTTGTTCATTCTTTATTAAATAGGGAAGTTTGCTGTGGGCTGATAGAGTTGTATGCTGCTCGTCTTTCTGGCCTTATCCCAGCATCCACCCGCACGGACTCCGAGAGGAGTCGGGCCTCTCCTACTGTGAAATTGGCAGGTGCTTAAGGGCTCACTCTGAGCTATGCCCCTTTTTTGAGGTGCTTGCACAATTCCAACTATATCTGTGTCTGATTTACATACTACATATTACAGCCAGTTTATTTTAAACGTACATATTTATTACAAATAAACTCAATATGTTTGATATTAAAACCCTCCTAAAACTCTAACAAACCCATAGATACACATACACTGCCCAGTCAGACCCTCACATACTGGAACTGTAAGACAGAGAACTGTTCTCAGTTAACTTTTGAATATTGTATGAGTAGACACACAAAAACAGACAAAATTAAGTATACAGACGCTGTTACTAACTCATCTTTATTTTTGAGTGTGCAGTTGAAGGAAGTGGGCGGCACGGTGGTGCAGAGGTTGGCCCTGTCGGTTTTCTCTGTGCCTGTGTGGGGTTTTGTCAGCTCTGCCGGTTTTCTCCAACAGCCGAAAGAGATGAATGTTAAGTGAACTGGTGATTCGAAATTGGCCATAGGTGTGAATGGTTATCTGTTGTTTTATGTTCGCCCTGTGATTGACTGGCATTCTGTCCAGAGTGAACACGCCTCGGTTGAAAAGTCTAACCTCCATGCGGGATATAGCACATACAATACCTAAGCATTCTTTGTGTCTCTGTACTTTACTTAAGTTTTTATATTTCTGTCATCTTTCACTTTTACTCCACTACATTTCCTAAACAAAACATATACTCTAACATATCTTAGTCACTTTGTTACTGCAAAAAAAAATTGGAGGAAGTTTGATAGCCTGATGATACAAACTGCCTGCAAGCACAGCTGGTGAATCAGTGGTCCTATAGTGTGAAATGTTATATCATCGGTAAATCACCGTGATGCACATGCCTGGTTTAGTTTCTGTCTCTATCCTGGCATGGCAGATGCTAGCTAGCAGGTCAGGACAACATCATGATAGCTAAATAACATTAATCCTTATTTGTACTCGTAGCCACAGTGGCACCAGTTTAGAAAATGTGTTACTTTAAAGAAATAAACTTCACAATTCTTAAAATTCTGACCGCTTCTTTTTTATTAAGAGCTTTTACTTTTACTTTCAATACTTGAGTACATTTAGTATCAGAAAAATATGTTTGATGCTTCAGTACAGTGAGTATCAGATACTGTAAGACTTTTACTGAAGTAATTTACTGTAATGTTAAAAAAAAGACAAGGATGACAGTCTAAAACGCTACCTAAGCATAAATGACTACAGTATTCTTTCCAGCAGGCTCCTTATTGAGGTTTGTACGGTACACTCTTTATGAATGACAAAAGTAGTCAGCCACTTGGGGTTGTTACCCACTACTGTAAATAGCTGTTGCAGTTTCTAGCACAGCTGATGACCATGGGGAAAAAGCTTTATGTGATGAATTCATATTTGCCCCTATAGAAAGCTGAAGATCTGCACCACATCTGGGTTATCGCCTGGTGCACTTTCAATTTTTTTTTATGTCCCCCCACTTCCCCGCAATATATCTTATCACCTCTGAAGCACTCATTCCAGCATTCCATTTTCTGAGATAAATACAAATCTATTTCTTGTACTGGATAGTAATTAGTTAAAAAGAAACACATTAAGGCAAAAGACTGATTAGTGTGTCTTACTGTCTTACTCAAATTTAAGAAAATATTTTTGCCATTTTAGCAACAAGTGGAATCATTTAGAGAAAATACTGCAAATCATGCGAAATCGCAGTGTCAAACAGCAGTGTATAGGATTTAGTACCATCTAGTGGTGAAGTTGTAGATCACTACAACTTGAATACCCCTCCCTTTCTAAATGTGTAGGAGAACCTGAAGTGGCCTTCAGGTAAGATAAAAATGTAAAAAAAAAAAGAAAGTCTTTTGTTTGTCCATTCTGAGCTACAAGGTTGATGGAGGAGGATCAGCTCCCTATTTAGACATGAAGGGCTCATTGCAAAGAAACATTTTTTTTTTAGTTTAATGTGGTTATACACTAATGAAAGCATGATTTTCGAATGATATATTACATTTCTGCCAAAAGAGCCCCATTAATTCTACACACTGGTCCTTTAAACAACCAAAACGACTAAAAAAGCCTCATGTTTTTCAAACACCACAGAAGGTTAGCTGAATGTAGTAGCTTCTTGAGTGAGAAAAATTGCAAAAAAGCCACTTTAAAGAGTAAAAATGGGCCTGACCATCACAGAATGTGCAGCGCAGATTTACCAATTCAAAACTGTAGGTGGTGTTGTACTTAATGGTGCCATGTACCCCAGCTGCAAAGTTGCCAGCAGTTGATCGCCACATTTCAGAGACTCACGCAGTGTTTTTGTTGCAAACATACTTCTGTTGCATCTGCTGTTTTTTTTAGCCAAGACAATTGGCAGTCTTCTTTTTTTTTGTTCTCGACAGGAGGTTACATCGTTGTTTGTGCAGGTTCATGCAGTGACCCCCAGTAACAGTTCAGCAAATTTTTACTTTTAAATTCATCACTTTTTTCCCCCCTGGAAGCAGTTTCTTTGGAGCTCATTGCCGTATGTGCTACTCGCAGCCTTTCTGTATTCAGTTGTGTTTTGTTTGTGTTGCTGCTGGTTTCTGCTGCAGAAAGTGTACAGAAAAATGAAAAAACTTGAATTTAACACACACTTACACGAGCCACATGCAGAAATTGTATTGTTTCCTGTCTCCAGTGCGCAGCGGAGGGCTCAGTAATTTCTTGTGGTTTTATTGTCTAACTCAATAAAGTGGATATTCATTCTTTGGGGTCTGTTATAGCTATTTCTGTGGTTTTGGCTTTTGTTTTCATTTGTGTTAAGATCCAAGTTACATGTAAAGTGACAAGGGCTTTATTATCCAGACTTTTGTACAGTGCTTTGGCAGACGCCTTTGTAGATATTTGTTGCATCGCATCTACTGTAGACATCTGTGTGTACTTTAGATAGTCTTTTTAGATCAAGCAAATAGAGAAATGTAGCTATATTGACATTTGATAAGACTTTCTTTCTGCACGGTCATCTTTGCATTGCAGTAAATTTAACAGTTTCATATCTGAAGACGACTGTTGCTTTTAAAGGTCAATATATATATATATTTCTGATTCTCACCTTATTTGGCCTTGTTTGTGCACACATGTATCTCTTTATTTAATGATTTCTTTCATACTGTGTCTTCTCTTCTCAGCCTCAGTCTCCTCTGCTCCCTGCTGTTTCTCCCTCTGGGCGGTCCTGCCGTAACTAAATGATCTGTGAATATCTGTGGCAACCTTTAATTAAATAAATATCACACACATTATTACATTTCAGCATTAGTTGTGAACTGGAAGATTTAATTTATTGAGATTGAGTGTCTGAAATAGCTGCTGTGCTGTTTGATTTGAAAATGAAAACTGTCTCTCACTTTGTCTCGTGCAGCTGTTTCATTTAGCTTTCATTCTGACACCCTCGTGGGACTGCGCACAACAATTTTGCATATTGAGCCTGTTAAACCAATGAAATATTCCATCAGTCAAACAAATGCAAACAAATGCACCTTCCTAGACAAACATATAGTGGCTATAGTGCAGCCAATAATACTGCAGAAGTATTACAGGCAGGAAGAAGACACGATAAGTTTAAAGGAATATTCTATTTCCTCATCTAAAACAATATTGTGAATTATGAATGCAACTTACTACTCTGAAAATAGTTCTGCTCGTTCCCTCTCTGCTGGCTGCTTGCTACCAGCTTGGCATTAAACTTTTATATCTGTTTTGAACTGTTAGGATGTGCTCTGTTTTTTCTGCCAACCTCTGCACTGCACCCTCAACAGATTTATTGGAAATGTGACTCAACTCTAAGTCAACCTGTTGGCTGACAAATGTTCTCAAAATATCTTCTTAAACCTTTTTTAAGAGTGCTTGTTTCCAAGCCTGCTTGTGCTCCGTCTGCCCTGCAAAGTGACCAGTCAAAGCAGATTAATGTGGTTATTATTGTTGGTTAATGGTCAGGATGTGAGGCTTGGAATCAAAGAAAAGACTGCCGCTAACAAACCTGAGGCCAGGATAGAGAGAGTTGGTTTGCAGGGCAGCATTGTGCCAGAGCAGAAAATGAAATCTCAGGGAGGAGAGGGGACACTCATTGGCATTCCTCCCGCATCGCCTTCCTCCCTGTTTCTTCCCAGTGGCCAGCACCCAGTGTCTCAGCAGTCCTATATTCCAGACCCGAGTGTGCTATCTGCTGATAATAAACAGCCCAACAACCGGGCCAGAGTCACAGAGGTTTACTGAGTTACAGCCCCGCCACGCTACTCTGTCTATCTCGCTCAAAGGTTGGGCGAAATCATTGCTTTGTGCTCAGTGTCACCGTGTTTTAAAGCCCCTGCTGTTTCTACTTTTCTCCCGGGTCTGAATGTCTTTGTGTCCTTAGGAAAAAAAAAAAAAAAAAAAAGAGGGGGGGGGCAATAAAGGATTAAACTCCAAAAGACAGCTGTTAAATGATGTGCCTTTTTCAGCTTCTTATCAAATATCCTTCTGTGCACCGGGGAGGAGTCTCTGACCATGTTCTCTGTATTGTAGGTCCCCCCCCCCTCACAACCCGCCTCGTGTGAGGAGAAGGCTACAGTTGCTGCTGCTGCAGTTGTTACTCCACACCCAGGCCTTTCCCTCACCCCTCCTCCCCTCACCCCTCCACCAAAGCAGGGCAGCCACGGAAGGCTTGGCTCGATTCCAGGGAGGCTCTGATCCTGCAGCCACGTCAATCACGTCTTCACCGCTGGGTAATTATCAAGCTTTCACGCACGCTGCTCCTCCTGAGATGGGAAGCGCAGACGTTCGAGATTATGTAGTCTTGTTTTTGGAATTGTTTTTTAGGCTTGTTTGTTACTTCTGGAGTCGCTCATGTGTGCATTTTTCATGTAAAAGAGGCATTTTCTCCAGCCGAGCATGCAGTACACACTTTCTTTCACACACACACACACACACACACACACACACACACACACACACACACACACACACACACACACACACACACACACACACACACACACACACACACACACACACACACACACACACACACACACACACACACACACGGAGATGCCAATGGGCTCAGGAGGAGTCTTTAGGGGTAGGATTAGAGGTGTTATGTTTTGTTTATTTAAGGCGAGCTCCAGGTGTCATCTGCTGAAATGTGTCCAACCTCAGTCAAACAAGTTGGTGCCCCATACTGATGAGTTGATTGGCATGCAGTTTGTAACCATTTTTTTTTTTTGTGTGAAAAGTTTTTAAAGCTCCACCAATCACATTAATACATCAAATATCTATTTGTAATGTGAGATGAGGTACCCACAGAAAATTACCAGTGGACGGTGGCTCTATACTGTGCTAAGGGGCAGTTTTAGTCTCTTTCAGATCATTTTAGTGTTTTCTTACAGCCTGCAACTTTAGTGTTTTGGTTCAGATTCAGTGATCTTAACAACTGTTTCCAGCTGCTGCAGCTGTTTTCAGCCAAAAGGCTTTGATTAACCCGTTGCACACCACACAAGACACAGATAAAACCAGGCAAAGTGGAGCGCTCAGCAGTTACAGGAGCCAGATATTTCCCACACCAAAAATAAAAGAGAGTTATATTTGATGTGTTACAGGTACATGATTGCTGACATGATCACCCACTTTTGAAAGGGATTATATGTCAATGTTGTGTGTATGAGTTGTTCTGCTGGCCAAAATATTTCTTTCTTCAGCTTGTATGTTTGGATAAAAGAAATTTGTTATGCTTGTGTATTATTAGACTTAGTATCCAATGGACACTGTGCTGCCCTACTGACCCCAATATCCGGTCTCCTCAGAAGCAAGGAGAACACATTTTGGATAGAAAATGAGACACTACACTTCAATTTCCACTCATTATTTTAACCAGGCCGAGCGCCAGGATTAAGTGACTGTGGGTGAGGTTAAAAATGAAAAGGGGGCAAATCTTTTTATGTCCTTAAACAGCAGGTTATCATCCTCCGATGCCTGTTTATTTGCATTTTTTCATTCTGCGGGTGGCAATATAGTGGCATTTTGACTAGATGCGAACAACTTCCTCCCTTATCTTTTCCATGTGTTTGTGCCTCATGGCCATGATATGAAATAGGAATTTATGGGTCACATTGCCAGATCACCATCTATAATTGGTGTGGTGCAATTTATTAAATTAATTTATTTAACCGTACAATAGCCAACATTTTAACTGAACTATAAATAAGCTTCCATCAACATTTACATGAAGTGCAAATATGAATTTAATTTCAAAGTAATCAGCTAAAAGAATTACAAACTGATGCACGTTTTCATCCTCTGCTGTTGTGTGAAACAGTGCTCGGAGTCAGGCGCATCAGGATAAACAGCTGCTTGAGCTAATTCTCCAGGGGGGTACCGTTACACCATTGCAGGAGAAGAGAGCGATGAAATGGGAGGAGAGATTGTGTAATCAAAAGAACTTGATGGAAATATTTGGACATGATTGTGTCAGGTATTAGTTTGCAGAACAAACGTTTATGGCACATACGACATGTTTTCTCTCAGTCTGTCTCAATTTGTAGTTCTGCTTTTAATACACCAACATTTCTGGCTCACTAAAACATTTGGTGATATTTGATTGAATTTCTTTTTAAATTGTAATGCACAAATCAAAAATGCCCTTTGTCATTCATTTAATACCCTTCCTTTCTATCTCATTTCCTTTCTCCGCTTTTCCATCACAGTTTTTTTTTTGCCTTTGCCTGCCTCCCATCTCCAAAGAGACCTGAAATGACCTGGCTGAAATGATGTTCCTGTAGGTTGATTTAGTCTCCTTTCTACATATAAAGTAGGCTCACATGATCATCAAGAGAGGTGTATGCTGCTGCATCTTTTTGCTTTCCTTCCTGCTCTCCCCTGAAGCTCTGCTACATTGCATTTGATAACTGTGTCCGCCTACACCCAGTCGCTGTTGAAGGCTCATTGTTTGAGGCTTCTTCGAGTTAAATAAATGGGTCCTGGGTTTCCGCTGTGTTGTCATTTAGGTGTTTTTGACCCTCTGGAGCCAATTCAATCACTGTCTACCCACAAGTAATATCCTCTGCCTGCCCTTATCTCTGACTCCATATTATTGAGCTTTAGCCCAGCCTTCACATCAGAGCCCACAGAGGGAAGTCAAGGAAAAAGGGGAGAGCTTAGAAAAGGTCATAAAAGGTAGTTGTTAAATAGAAAAAAGGTGCAAGCTTGTCTGTAGATACACAATGAGGCTGCAGCAATTCTGAGGATGTAGCCCCAGCTCCGTGCCCTGGGTTGGCAGGGAATTAGCGCTGTTCACTATCCACTCAGTTATCCAACTGGTCTGCCATGAGGGAACGTTGCCGTGTCTCCACTGCTACACAGGAGAGATCTGGTTCTGGAGTTGCACTCTGTTAAAATCTTGGCTTGCTCCAATACATTTGAGATCGGTTAACTTTACTTTCTCAGCAAAGGAGAGTTTCCTTCCCTCTTTTGCCTCCTCTCTTAACTGTCGGTTGCTACATTATAGTCTGAGCTGATGATTGACATACTGCAACTATAGCCCATGCTTTTCATCAACTACACCATAAGCTTCTGTCCCAATCTGTCAACTACTGATTTTATCCTCTCTTCATACACATCCTCACACTGAAACACCAAAATAAGTATATTTCCAATGGCTCCCGAAACACCATATATCAGCGTTTTTTATGTCCTCCACAGGACCAACATGTCGTCATACCAAAACAACAGCATTGCTTATTTTCCGAAATTATATATATATATATATATATATATATATATAACCATAGGAGATAAACATTGTGAAACATTGTTAAATTCGTGCAATTTGGTTAGGTTTTGGAAAAGGTCATGGTTTTGGGTTGAAATAAATATGCAAGTCACATTACAAAAGTTAAATTACATATGTTAGTTAAAATTAATAAACATTGACTTTTGTTTTTATACGAGACATGTGCAGCGGTCTCCTCAGTGAAAGTCCTGTATTTGATTCAACCAAAGACCCCTGACTTCCTCCTTACGCAGAGTTTGTTGCTATTTACACAACATCGTCCAACTTCCTCCTTTGCGCTCCTCATAGTTACTATGGCAACTAGAGGGAGCAATACATGTAAATAATGGTTGTATTAAGCTTCTTGCACAGATATCCTACATGCCCATGTTTTATACAGGGCGGTCTGTGTCTTCATGTTCCTGAACTCCGGTGTCATAGAGCATCCCCAGCCATATGTGCACGACAATGAGCCAATGTGGCAGCACCCTCACCACTGTATTCCTATGCTAATCAACAGCAAAGTAGCATGAGCTGCAATCATCAACATGTTTTCTTGAGGTTTATCCCCTACAAAGCTCCCAGCACATAATTCCTTCTATCTATGCTGATTCCCACTTATTACCATATAAACATTGCTGCATAATGTTCTGCTTTATATCATAATCTGTGTGTTAATAAACCATAAAGCTTATTATTAGTCAGTACATGTGAAGCTGGCTGAATTTGTCAACATCACATTATTGCTTTAAGGTTTTTAAAACTCTCATGTGACCACAGATGAACTACGAAAGCAAATACTGCGGAGCTCGGTGTTAAGGTCACTCACTGTTCCTGTGGCTCCCTGCTAATCTATGTTCAAGGCAGTTTAACTGTTTTGCCCACCATGAATGTCCCTTAGTGTGTCACAGTATCAAAGACCTACTGCATATGCTTCTGGGAACGTTATGTTACTTTTTCTTTCTCCAGTCTTTTCACCTTCCTTCGCAGTGTAATTCTACTTCTTTTCTCCCTTGTCACATTTTGATCTTCTTATCTGTTCTTTGATTTGAATCTTCTGCCTCCCCCTTCCATTTTCTTGTTCTTGTTCCTCCCTCGAGGTGCTGTGTGTTGTGATGAGCTGGAGGCTGCCATGCATGTGTGCTGTCCTCCAGAGGCCTGGCTCCTGGTACGAAGGAGCCGGCCCAGAGATGAGCAAATGTGGCACTTTCATATCATCCTCTCCCTCTTTTCACTAGTCTCCCTTTTTCTGTCACATCTCCCACTCCTCCGCCTCACTCCTTTATTTCCCATTTCACTTAGCATGTATCTCGTCCACACTCTTCCCCTGTTGCCCCTGAGAATTATGGGTAATGCTCAGGGAATGGGGGTGGTGAAGAAACAGAGATATAGCTTCTCTACAGAATTAGCTTTACTATTTGTTCTTCTGATGTGTGTGTGTGTGTATGTGGTTGTGTGTTTTATCGAGTTGTAAATGGGTCGTTGCTCATCTTTACCCCAGTGGGGGAGGAAAGGGTGTGTTTATGTTTTCTGCATCTCAGCAATCCCATTTCAGGAAACAATAACTTATATGTGTAAACAGCACAAGTGGTGAGGTGTTGGTCAGAAGTGTGCGAAGGAGATGCTTTGCATATGTGTTCCCTACAGTGGCCCTGAGTACACAACACAACAACGTTGAACAAAACACAAGAACGAGATGGAAAAGACATCATTTAGAATGTAAAAAAATCTGAGTACATGATGTAAAGGAAACAAAACATTTAAAAAAAATAAAATAATACACATTAACCGATTAAAAAAAACACAACAATCAAATAGAAAAAACAACAACAAAGGAAAATAGAGCATCCTTTTAGAAAACCCATTTGAGACAACAAATCGCCAAATTAGACACATGACAAAAGAAAAAACACAACAACTAAAAAGAAAATGCAACAACAAAATAAAATAAAACATCCAATTAAAACATTTTAGAAAACACAATAAAAATTTTAAAACAAGAAACAAAGAAACACATGTTGAAAAAAACACATTAACTAATTAGAAAGCACGACTTCATGCAAACACAATAACCAAAGAGAAAACAGAACATCAAACAAATACACAATTTAAAAATCAGAGCAACAAAACGCAAAACATTTCACAAAAGGTAAATTCTGAATTGTTTTGGGCTTCCGCCAGGCATTTTGGGAAATATGTTTTCTATTTCCCATTTTGCTCTGTTGTGTCTTCTATGGTTTTCTTCAACAACAAAAAAAAAATCCTGTATTTTCCACCTTAGGGCCACCGTAGTCCGCGCTATATTTACATGTATATGTATGTGTGTACAGAACTGTCTGGTGTGCACTCACGCAAGTTAGCAGGCGTGCACTTATAAAATTAAATCCACGTCAGCAGGCAGCCATTCAGATAAGATTAACAGGACTTGACATTTCCTTCGTTGCAGACAGATGCTTGCTCCAGTTCCCCCCGAACGATTCCCCTCTCCCCCATCCCCTGTTCAAATTACATTTCATCTCTGTTTGAGGATATTTCCCCCCACTTACCCTGCCTGCCCACAGCAAAGCCTGTTCTCACCATTAATTTGATTTCTGATATTGATATTAGAGGGCAGTGTGATTAGGAGAGCACGAGTTAGATTAAAGGCTTGTTTTATGCCATATTGAAGCCAATTAGCTCCAACTATACACTCTCAACTCAGCAGACATTAACTGTAAATGCTTATATTATGTATGTAGGCTTTCTCACGTATACAGGAAAAACATATTTCAGTAAAAGCTTGAAGACATTTTTGGCATTATAGGTGCAATGTTGCCAAAACCTCTTTGTGTCCATGATGGTGGAAGTAAGTAAAATATTCATGTGGCGCATGTATGATGAGAATCACAGGCTGCTGTGTCATTTAACTCCTAAATTACAATATTATGACAGCTACGATTTGATTTGAAGAATGGTTTCTATTATTTTACAAATGAGCCACAATGCATACATGATTAGGTAAAGAACTGCACGCAAGTATAAAATGAACTTACATTTGAACAGGCAATACATGTGTACTGTTTAGTGGAAGACAGAGATTTATATAAAAGTACAGAACATGAGGCCATAATATGGGCTAGTGTGTGACACATAAATAGATGTGGACATCATTTATACATAAGCACAGAAGATGTCACATGTATGTCACCAAGGGCCACAGTGAGGAAATGTGATTATCATTTATGCATAAGCACCATTATTGTGTGGGAACAGTGTGCTGAAAAAAGTAAAAACATCTTGAAGCGGCTGAAGTGCTTAGAGTTCTTTCATCCGGCTGTTGTAAGAGCTGCTTTAAAGCAAACTACCTCACTATTCGGCATGTTTGTGTGCTTAAATGTACAAGAGTAAATACACAATTTAGGTTAGTGCGGGAAAGTATGCTGTTTTAAGTAGACATGAGCATTTTGATGTAATGCTGCTTTATACTTCTTCTCTGCTTAATGTTTCTGCACTACATTTCAGGGGGACATTTTGTTTTTCTTACGGCACTACATACAGTATATCTACACTTGCAGTTACTATACTAGTACCTTTGTAGATAAAAATATATTTACACTTGTTGAACCTACCTCATTAATTATCTCAAGACCCCTCAGATTCATCTTTTGACCCTTTTAGGGCCCTTGCTCCTCAGATTGGGAACCACTGGCCTATAAGTTATTGTATAAAGTAGGTAAAACATTTATTTATTTATATATTGGTACTTAAACTTCAGAGATAGATGTTATGGCTGAGTTTAAGGCCAGCGTTTGTGGTAAATTTTCTTTTGTAAGACCTATCATTACCATCGTCACACTGACAATAATGAATTACAGTATCCTATAATTTTACCAGGTAGCAGATGCCAAAGTATCACACAATGTCCCCTGCCTTTCATGCTGGCAAGACCATTACTGTGTGCTGTGTGAAAGAGAGTGGAGGTGACTGAGAGGTAGTTGGATGGCGTGTCTGTGTATGTTAGTGATGCTGCCACTTTGCTGTGTTATGAGCCATTAGCGGAGCTTGCAGCAGGGGCTCAGGATGAGAAGTTATGGATCTTTTGGGTATGAATTTGTTGCGCCTGTGCACCTATCACAGTTTGAGCTGCAATAGATGTCACGTTATATGATTGCGGCTGTTGGTGTATGCATGGTTGTATATGTTTGTGTTTGCACACTCTGCTGTGCATCAGCCTTCAATTAGCATTCTCTAGGCATTTTCACAATTGTAATTGTCAGCTTCAGGGACATAAGGTCTTTACATTGGTATCCATCAGCCCTAATGCCGGCACTGACTTGCCCTTCATTAGGAGGAAGTTAACCCCTAACACGACATTCACATTCATACTGTGATTGTGGGTCAATTATAGTCTCTAAACCATAAAACCTAAACCCCCAAAAATGTAAGGTTTAGGTGAAGCGAACATGCAAAGGTTATGCAAATCCATCGATGCACACATATAAGAAACAGTTTGAACATCAGCTGACATTTTGTACTCTGAGAGGATTGATAAGGTGTTGAACTTTGACAGAACTTTGGGAAAGTTTGTGTACTTACCATGATATTAGTCCAAATGCTTATTCATCTTTGTCAGTTACACGAGTGTGAAATGGGGTTTAATTTTTTTTTCTTTGCTATCATTACATGGCCAAACAGGTCGCAGAATCCCACTTTTAGCGCATAAATAAACAATAACAAAGGGAATTCTGTCAATATGCCAGAATGAAAACATCTGAAATTAAGTTTTTTGTTTATTTCGTACTCTAATATCTCAGCTCTCAGCAACAATCTTGTAAAGTTCAAGGTGTAATAATGTGAATAAATCTCTTCCCACAAAATATGTAACAAGATGTTTTATGTCACTGAAAGGAAAGTGCTTTGTTTGGATTAATTTATGTGCTGAGTGTGAGACTGCTTTAATGATATATTTCAGGAAAGATGGAAAAATGCATTACTGTGTCATGCTCTCAGGGCTTGCCAGGACTAAACAAATATATTTAAATGCATATCACGTCCAGGAAGCTAAACTACTCAAGGTTCTGCCAATGCAATGAAGAAATAGATACATTATTCCTCAACACTAATTCATTTCTCACAGTTTTTTTTCCTCCAACTGACAATATATTACTGCAGTATCTCCATCAGTTTTAGCTATGTCATCATCCATTACTGGTTAACTCCACATTTTAATTTCTATGTTCCCACAGTAATCCACTGCTGAGTTGATTATGTGAGTTGCAGTGTAACCTCCTACAGTTACACTAGTCAGGTCAGTTGTGATATAAACGTCCTATTCATAGCTATCCTTCTCTGTGCAGACTTTCTCTTCATAAAGGTTAAGACAGCTTACTGCTATCTTACTGAAATTGTGAATTTGTGCTTTAAAGATCTTATAGAAGTGTGACTGGCAGAAAAGAATAATCCCTGAAGGTATTTACTTTTTCTGTAAGCAGCTCGGGGTCCAGGTGAGGCAATGAGTCAATGATCTGAGTGATATCACGCTGTGAAGAAATGGCTCTGATGAGGCAAACTTTACCCACATTATCGAAGAGGCAGACTCATAAATAACACCACATTTAACGGATGACAGCACAGCTTGATTCCCTTTAATGTCTGATTGAGCGGTGGATGAGGGCAGTAGGACAGCTGTGAAAGATCACATGTAAGTGTATCTATCAATTGCAGTAATATTAGGTAAATAGGCTTGTAGACTACATTTCATTTTGCCAGCAGAGAGATGTGTCACTAGAATTTGCTCGTTGCTATGAAGGATGACAGGATACATCTGAGCGGCAGAGTGGAAACCTGCATCCCGGCTCACAGGCGACGCCACTTTGAGATGGCCTGTGTTGGTATGTGCGAAGGCAGCAGGAGTTATGAGGCTCGGTGAAATTGAACAAACAAGTTAATAAAATCCCCAGGCTATGTGTTACCCAGGAGTGTGCTCAAGGTTGACAGGCATGAGCTGATATGTGTGGCGCGGGTCTTTACTTTTGTGGCGGATGTCTTGGACACCCCAGGCTTTCATCTAAAACACATGAAGGCGGTCTCCAGATTACTTTGTGTTTGGATTAGCTTGTAAATTGTGTGCTAGTCAGTTACTCCAAGCTCTGAGCTTGGCTCTGCAGCTGAACTGAGTTGGACCCCGGGTTCTGTGTCACGCTGGGGTCGGATGAGCAGACGGCATGGGTGCCTGTGATTGAGAGCTCTGTCACAGCACCTGCAGTCACAGCCTCTGACGAACTCTTCTGGGGGCATGAATAATGTACACGGTGGGTCTGAGTGATGGGTGGTGTAATAATGCCTGGCAGAATAGCGTGACCAGAAACCCCAGCGACGGCCAACGTCTTAACCAGCATGCCAACACACACATGCCTACCTACCAGGGGAGAGAGACGTATTTAGCCTGTCTACTACTGGATGGTCTCTCTAGTGCTGCTGCGGGAATGAAACTGTTTTGCTTTCTCTTAACATCTGAAATTTTTATGTAGGTTTGGAAACACAGCTTCGTTGTTCATGTGAATTGGATGTTACACACCTGTTACATTTGATAAAGTGGAGCCCAAAAGCAGACTCGTGGGACGTGGTACATTTTGTGAAAACTGGCTTTACTCAAATGTCGGTCAGCACAGGTAAACAAATCTTGAGGGTAAAAGCAGAGAAACATCACAAATGGGAAGGTTGTCAACAGTGTCATCCAGACGAGGCCACTACAGCAAGTTAGGCAATATAGGTAAATGAGTGGGAGACAAATGCACAAACTGGTTCATACAAGTGTCATCTCACTGTGTCTGAGGGCACAAGTGTTTTTAGCTGCCCTGAACGTCCACACAGGACGTGAGGTGAAAGGCCTCCACTCACAGAACGGGTGAAGTTGTGATGAATGGTACAAATGGACATAGGGGTCAGACAGTCTCTCTCCAAAGGCATTCATGGTGTTTGAATCGCTTGAAAAGTGAAAAAAGGCAGCTCGAAAGAGTTCAAAGTCTAAATGCTCTCTTACCTCAGCACACCTTGCCACAGTACGTGATATGGCTTGTTGGATCATCAGTTTTGGAAACCGATGCTGTTCAACCATTCAAGAAGCACTTCGGACGCAGCATACTGACCCCTGAAAAGTGTTTTCAGACTTGGACAAGTCGTTTTAAGTATTCTTTCATAGAGAAAGAGTGCTGTCTTGATACTTATTCTGTTTTAAAACAGAGCTGTTGTGCTGGCATTATGCCATCTCCTTTTTGACAGCAGACATTTTGACTTGCAGGAAAGGCAACTGTGTTATAAATAACATTAAAAATAACTCATGACAGTGTAACAGCATAAGCAACATCAGAACCATGAAACAGCTAAATGGAATTCAACCATTATTCATTTTATTACTGAGCTTTTCCTACTATATTGTTGAAATGTCTGTGATGACACCTTTTCTTGGTGCTTAACATGGAGCTATATATTTTTTTCACATCGGCCATTTTAACTTTTAACTTGACCTCAAAGCAAAGAAAAACACAGGTGTAATAGGTGTTAATAACACAAATGAACGCTGCATTCCATTTTTGTGTTGCAGCCCTGGGACTGTGTGTGTTGTCTTACTAAGTTTATTCAGACACTTCTTTTCATCTGCTGAATGAGAATGTCTTTTTGTTCAGCAGGTAAAAAGAGAGAGACCAACTTGACTGTTATTTAGGAGTAATGGGCAGACTGTTTCACAAGCAGTGGTATTGAAGAGTAAGGTACATACCACATCTAAAGAGATTCAAAGAACAGTTTACAGGTACATCTTTAAGCTGTTCAAAGTGCTACAGCTGACTGGGGAAGCAAACTAGCCTGCAAACTCAGAAGTGTTGACATGCTGGTTTTGCTAAGTTAGTTAGGGACACAGAAAATTAATTGTTTTTTTTTGTACTGATGAAACCAAAAATATATAATATTAATTCCTTCCTTTTGATTTGTGCATGATTCACAGAGCAGACCTCTAATTCTATAGCCGAAAAAAACAATAACATGCAATTTGATTTCAGTTGGACTTCAAGTTGAACCGCGTCATTGTTAATGAAAAAAAAAATTGTTGCACCTAATCACTTCCTGCTATGATGTTAGTATAGCTGCAGGTTAAAAATATAACTGACTTGAAGGCAAATGTGGCTGTATGTTAACAAGTCAGGGAGTAGCTGTGGAGGCAGGGAGCCAATCACAGTGGCAGTCAGATGATTGACAGAGAAGGAAAAATCATTGAGGATAACTACTGTGCAGGTAAAGCATGATTTGAACTGAAAATTCAATGAAAAACAATAACAGACAGAGAGAGAGAGAGAGAGTCTGAGCCTGAGGGGGAGCAAGGCTACAGGAGTCGCCATGATGACAATGAGCTTATTCGTGTGAATGAAAGCTGTCTCAACAATAGTGTGAGGTTGAACACAACTAGTCTCTGAAACACATCCCGATGTGGTGCACTGCTGAAGTTACTGACAGTTTTCCTGTCACCAGTGCAGCGTTTGTGAGAAGGTTCAGAAATAGCTCTTCTCTCTGAGCACCGAGGGTACAACAGGGATTTTGCCAATAAAATACAGCATGTGTCTTAATTCTATTCCCTCCCTCCATATTTCCATATTGCCTTATTTTCTTTTTCTCTCTCCTGAAAAAGTTTTTGTCTAAGTGAGTCGTTTTCCTGGAAATCTCTTTCCATAGATGATGCATCCTCCGGTGGGTCTTGCCCTCGTTGATTACAGCTAAGCTCTTTCCCGCTCAGATCTCCGTCACAGATCAACTATTTTGTTGTTGTTTTCCTCTCTCCTCGGCTACCCCATGTATCCCTCATCATCACACTTTTTCCTGTCGCTCATTGTCTCACAGCTTTTTTTCACCTCTTTGTGGTGTAAACAATTACGCTGGTGTCAGGTAGTGTGTGACAACTGGAGGCTAATGGGAATAAAAAGAATATGAGAGACCCAAGAAAACACCACCATCCTCCGAACATCTCCCACCTTCACTGCGAATGAGTAAAAGAGCAGGCGGTAACGAGGGAGAAGAAAAGAGGAAGTGGCGCAGATTACTGGAAAAAGAGAGCATAGTTTTCTCGGGTGTTGATGGCGTATCAAACATGAGACTTGATGGCAACACTGTGATCTTCAAAGCCTTTCCCCTTCAGTACCATACTCCCATGCTCATGTTTTCTCACTTGAGAGGGTATATATTGGCTGGCTGCAGGCATGAAACTGTTGTAGCTTCAAAGTCTTGTTCCTATCATCTCAGGCTTACAAGCTCACCATATCTCATATCCTGTATTATTTTGCACACAATATCCCTTTTCTTTATTATTATTTTAGTGAAAACAACCTTAAGTTAATAGATTTTCTTTTAAAGGCACAATAGTGACAGCTCCTCCAAAGGTCAAGCTTGATTCATTGAAGTTTCCGAGCTAATAGTCAGTACATCTCTTCATGGTTCATATCTGTCTCCTACAGACCAAACCTTAAAACAATGAGACATGTCACCATACACCGGGTCTCTCTTTACTTCCATTTCACTGTTGGCTGGCCCATAAAAGAGTGATGTACCAGTGTGGACAATGCTCACATGTGAAGCAGGGCCACTGACTCCAGTTTTCAGAGAGAGGGACTTGCTTTGATGGGGCTTTTCTATTTTTGTGCTCCACAAATACCTCCCGTGTCCTGTTTTCTGCTTTTGAAAATCTCTTCCATTCAATCCAGTAACTGCTCTCTACAGGAGGAAAAAAAAAATGACACAGCATTTCTCATTGAGGTGTCGCTCAATATTTATTTAATCAAGATGAAATATTGTTCTGGGCCGGAATACAAATGTTAATTACATGCATGTGGTAATATCTTAATTCAGAAACCTGACAGAGTGATGGTATTGTTTACCCAGCAAGGTGCCTTAGGGAAGCCTTTCAGGATGGTTTATGAGTCTGCTTAGACACTTGATTAAAGACTTGCTTTCCATTGGGGCTCCATCCTCACTGGTGCACAAAAAAGACATAGCGAGCTTTACATCTTACTTCCATCATCCGTGGGTGCAGTATGTGTGGCTCCTCTAATATTTATGAGATTCAAATTAAGCTGAAAAGGTATGAAAAATGCAGTTTTTACTGCACAATATGTCGTCTATTTTGTTCATTGATGGTAGGTCTTCTCCTTTAGGTGTTAGCGGATAAACTGGCAAAACCCAATGACGCAGTCAGTGTTAGTTTAGTGTTTAAATGAAAGAACTTTATAGAGAGCAGTGCTTGTGTTTTTTTTACCCTGCAAGAGTCTATAAACAAAGTCATCAACCTTTCATTCCTCCTCCCTCAGCAACACCTTGTCTGCTTTGATAGCAGCAATACAAGGACTCCAAACTTTGACACCAGAAATCAAAAAGAATTTGCATGTTCATATGGAGAACTTTGATCAAACTTAGTGCCATGCTCCTAACAGAATCTGTTTTTGGTATTGTATGTTAGATAAAATGCTGGAGTGGATGAATAAGAAACTACCTGGGTGCATGTCATGTCCCGTATGAGTGCTCTGTTTGGCTGAGGATCGGACCATAATTATTTCATGAGATCTTGTCAGTGTCAACCTCAATGCACTCCGTGTGTGTTCTGACTTCAGGATGAGTTCGCACTAAGAGGGCAAAGTGTGCCACTCAGAGTAGAGCAGCAAATGTACACAGACATTTTGACAAGTGATTGGGTCTTCGCTGTCAGATTGTAGATCAAATGTGTCCCTGTCACCTGTGTGCTGTAGACTGGTGGGAGGTATATGAAAACTGGCACCCCAATGCTGCTTGGCTGATCTGGGAGGAATAGAGTGAACTCACCAGTTATTCTGACTTTTTTTTTTTTTTTTTTTTATCAGCAGCACAGACACTTTACAGTGACATAAACTGAAATTTGAGTGCAAAGTAAATGCACTTAATGCAGTAAATACACAGTTTTCAGCTGTGCTAGATGCACATTGCATGTTGAAGTAGTATTTTTTTTCTCTCAATTGGGGTGGCGCCCCAGTGCCCCGTATTGACAAACCACCACTGATCTCTACAGTACATTCTGAGAAAAAAGGTAGCACTCCATAGTTAAAAAACATTAAGACAAATCACCTCTTGTTTTGACCTTTGTGATAAGTTTATTACAGTCAATAGGCTGCCAAATCTGCTGATATGTCTCTGCACACAGCCTCCCTCAGAGCATGTATGACAGCAGCAAGCTTTCTTTTTAAAAATGGACACATCATGGGATCACCAACCAGCAGAAAACTATTATACATGAGACGAGGTCCTCGACTTTCACCCACAAACACAAATCTGCTGTTATTACAATAGTGTAGAAAGTTTTACTGTTAGTTACAATTTACTGGTGTGTTGCAAGAGCAACACATTCAGGATTGTGGAAATCTTCCATTGCAGAATATTGTTTTACTCTGCTGGCCTGACATCTGACACCTGTCTGAGCATTTATTCTCCCCTGTCTGTGGCAGAAATTGTTTGTGTCCTCTGTTGTTTATCATTTAACAGCCTTCACCGCTTCATCATCCGTGTCCATTATCTCAAGGTTTACTGGAATATGCAGTTATATTTCCAAACTTGTTCCAAACTCAGGAGAAATGATTCATTCAGAGCTCACTTTCTATGTGACGGTATATTCAGTAGCTTTAAATGTCAGGTCAGTTCTTTCCATCCAGCCGTCTGCCTACTGTCCTTCACTGAAAGGACAGTTTGTTTGGGAATGTGTTTATGAGGCCTACTCAGCTTTTTCTTGCCCAAGCAGATTTGCAGTCCTGTCCCACGTTGAATGATTTACAGCAAATGTTGTGTGGATATGAAACAGGATTTACTCTCCTTTGGGCAGAATCTCTGAGATAATCAAAAGGAGTCCATATGAGTAGACCTTGAATTGAGGGCATCAAGAGGGGTGTAAAGAAGTGGGGGTATGTTAATGCAGGTCTCAGAGTTTCACAGCAGATGAGTGCTACCTGAATATTTTAAGCTTTCTTCTATCATTAGCTCTTCATTAGTGCATTGAAATCCACCCTGGATTCATGGAATAGAAACAAATTATTCTCTCCTTTTCTTTTCCCCTACCTGCCATCTACTTACCACTATTCAGCTCCATACAGTGCTTAGGCATTGAGTTTGCTCTCATCTGACTTGATATTTAGGTTACATTTTGAATGGAATTGTTCATTTTCTCATTTAAGTTAAGCTCTTCCACTGGCGTTCAATATGCGTCCCAAATTCATCTCACAGTTTCTCATTTAGCCTGTCCTGTTTTGGAGCATGTAAATTATTCTTGAAACATATTCTCTTATAAATTTATTTTAGTTTTGTGAGAGGAAAACAGACATGACCCTGTTTACACAAACAGTCGCTTTCACATTGGATTTGTGCCTGTCCCAATTACATAGTTAGTCAGCCACAGAGTTTATGTACCAGTGTTTTGTGACACAGGCAAAACATCAATGTTGCATTTTCTATTTCTGTTGTAATGTTTGTTAAATCTGAATGTCTCCTGTGTGCCTTCGCGTCTCCTCCTCTGTTTGGGAAAGTGTGCTGCTGCTCAGTGCTGCTCTTTCTCAGTCACACTCTGATTTATGCCGGAGCTGCAGCTCGCACTGTGGGCTGCAGATATTCTGTGGAATTCATTGTCACCTTTTTAATGGACAGCAAGCTGTCAACCAGATTCCTGTCTTTTGGAATCTCTATAGCTCTCTCAGTAAATAGGAAGTGACAAGGTTGACAGGCTGGTGAGTGTGGACAGTTGAGCAGAGAGCCAAATGTCACACCATAGCTTGTCAAAATCCTTTTCTTGCTGTTATAATGAGATTCATGCTTTCAAATGAGCCTCAGTGGAGTGGTGAATCCATTAAAGCTCTTTCCCTGTTGATTTGTGCTTTCTGCTGCCTTTATTACAGTGGATGTTCATCATTAGCACAAACTGGCACTCTATGTGCAGTTGCTGTGAATATTCAGCAATTATACCTTATTCTCCAAGAGATGCAAAAAAAACCTCTCGCAGTTATTTTCAGCAATATTGTTTTTAATATATTCACAGTTTAAAGTTGAATAAGACTTTTTTGTAACATGTCACACATTTATTTATGTCCATCTGTCATCTTTCAGTCTCCTGCCTTCACTGCATGTGTGGATTCACAGCTATGCAGCAAACTAAACACAACCAATGTTGGACAGTAGTTTTAATCGTAGTGATTATAAACCAGAAAAAAGAGACCAAAAATCAAGAAAGAACCGATAAGATTGCAGTGGTCAAATACCAAAGGTCACTGGGACATCACAACCACCCCATTCTTGTGAATGCAATGCCATATTGGTGACACTATTCTTGTACAGATTGTATAGTATAGATCTTCTGTGCTGTTGGATTGAAGGCCTGTGTGAAGCGTCTGTGTTTTAGAATTTGTAGCTTCTTTGCAGCCACATGTTGGATACACAGTCTCCTGTCATGGCAACATCTTTGTCTTTTGTCCAAATCCAGTTTATTGAGCCAGCACAGGAAAGTAAAAAAGCTAGATAAATGAATTAAACAAAATAGAATCAAAACAATTAAGGGTGCACTGATACACAAAATGTTAGTAATTCAAACCCTGTCAGCTCTACTTGGATGTAATGAGAAATATGTCAGGATCAATAAAAAGGAAATATTTGTTTGATAATTGACATTTTTGAGCAGGAGCCCATTTTGTATTATAGCCTATGAAATGAGCAAAGTTGTTATTGGTGAAATGAGCAGTACAAATGCATCACTTGGAACCAAAGTCTGGTAAATAGTGTGTAGTCAGTTTAGACAAGGTCAACTGTACCTACCTTTTGAAAATGAAATGAAAATATGTGCTTTATTATTCCTTTGGCTTTGTACTTGTATGCTCTCTCTGTTATCTTAATCATTTAAAAGTAGGTGCCTCGGTTCAAGAGAATGGCAACTGTTTTATAGATGCACTATTAATCACAAATTCTATACAAGGCTACAACCAAACCATCCAAAACCCAACATCTAGACCAGCTTTATCCAGAAAAGGGTTGGGTGGGTTTAGGGTTGTTTATGTTTCATTTGCAAAAACATCATACAGAGAGAAAGCACCCTAAATAGAGGTGTGCTTAATTCAGGACTTCCTTTGTATTAAGTATAATAATTTTGTACAAACATAACCAACAAACAGCGAACTATGGGCTTAAGACACCAGCACTTGTAACTGAGACAAAGAGCTGTGGGCATCTTATTGTGATTATACACTAGATGCTGATACAAGCGGATTCGTATTTACAAAAACACGTGTTTCTCAAGACATAAAACTTTGAATACTTACTCGCAAAAGTTATATCTTCCCCCTGCTCTTTGCACACCATGATGCTGCACACCGTTAATGCGCAACAGGAGCACTCTCAGAACTTTTTGATCCACTTTCATATCATGAACACCGGGGAGCGCTACGGAAGTGTGTGTTTAAACGGAAAACTTCATGAAAAAGAATTAGAGATATTTCGTGAGGAGGAAGACATTTTTTGTTTTGTTTTAAACTTCAGCTGATTCCATGTCTATGCGTTCTCTCCCAACTGAATATTTCTTCTCACAGTGGAAGAAACTCATCTTAATTAGCTTGGATTTCAATTGGGACTTGCTAAATTACCTCCTTTCTGAACCAGGCGTTCCCTCTCCACACATCACTGCATGGTAGGAAGCAATGACATGGTTGACTTAATCAGCGGTGCTTACACAATAATTGTAAGGCGGTACGTGCATTTCTTTGTGTTAATTTTCTTTCATTAAACACAGCAGATGCACTTGTCAGAAAATGAGTATTTCAATCACAAATGACTGTCTTAATTTATTGACTCTCAGAGGGTTTCCTTTTTGCAAAACACTCCACACAATACAACACAGGTCCAAAATACGAACTCCTCAGTGATGAGTGGTTTTATGTCTTTGCTAATCCCTAAATGCATTTAGATATAATTATAAATGACTGACTAAATAATCTGTTCAAGATATGGACTGATATGTTTTAAATCCTCTTAAGTAGAGCTTTGCTTTACTGCTCAGTTCTCCTGCCAGTTTCCTTGTTGCATGGTCTTAAAAGGATTGCATACATCCCAACACAACATCGCATTACTTAACACATTAAGAACACGTCATTTAGACTTATAGTGGACTACATATCATCTAAATCTCAATTATAACTATCATTAAGAAGAAAACTGAGTTTCTTTTTACAAAAGTCTGCTCAGTTTCAAAGCTTTTCCTCTGCTCTATCAGCCCCTGTATTTTTCGGGCCGCTCATCTGAGTTTTCTAAAGGTGTTTGCTCGAAGTAATTCAGCCCATAAAAGTATTCCAATCTTTTAAGTTAATCACTATTTTAGCTTTTGCTTAACTAATGAGCTTTAATATCTATAAAATGTGCCAAGTCAATTTTATAATTCCTTCTCCGGTAAATTCAAGGCCTGTGGTCCTTTGTTTTTAATTTGTAACTTTGATTTATATCTGCTTGTCATTTTCAGCGACCATTGTATAGTAAAGGAGCTGACTTTTTTGTTTGATAGCAGATGAAATATTGTAACTGTCATCCCCGGACCTAAAATAGATTCAAGACTGGAAACAATTCCTTAAATCTGAACTCTATTAAACTGCGGTTATTTGTCATGAACATAATTGAACAAATGAATCTGAGAGTGGATGTTTGCATGCAGCGTGCACACAGATTGAAATACACTATGCTTAAATAAGCTGTATGTGAAGCCGCATCAGGTTTTTCAGCTTTCATTGAAGGTTGAACAGCTATAAGTAAATTTTTCTTAGAAAAGACAGCAGTAGAGGCCATGCTGACTTTATGAAATAAAAATGAAATGTCTTCACAATAAGCTCATTAGGATGCTGTCTGTACTAGTGGCATCAGTGAAACAGCTGAATAAAGTGGACATTTAGCCATGATCTATTCCTTTTTCCAGGAGCTGTTTGAGGCCACTTGGGACACACTGCAACAATAACTCCATCTTGTAAAATTAGTTTGTTGTAAAGTGAAAAATTCTGTCAGAGAATGACAATTGTTTCAGCTTGTTCTCAAAACAAATGATCTGTCAATAAATCGGTTGCAGCATCTTGAAAAAGCATAAATGAGATAAATGAAGTTATCGAAGTAAAGACATTGATCATTTTTTCACATGTTGTTACTGGCAGTTCGAGCAAAACCTCATGGTTAAATAATCAGAACGAAAAGATCAGCAACTGCTTTATAAATGTTGGATTAAAAGTCAGAAGCCCTCACCTGTTTCCATAGAAACTTGAACTATTCTAATAAATGCATTTATACTAACAGTCATTTCTATCTGTAAAATTTAAATCGGTGCTCAAAGAGAGTTATCGTCAGTGGATTCTGCAGGTCCCCACAGATTTGCCTTTCAGTTCATTGTTTGGTTTTCTGGTGGTAATTTGACTCATGCTGGACTTTCCAGGAGAATCCAGCTATTTTCAGCAGAAAGCTCTGATAAAAGCATTTAATGGTCCTTGATGAGCACCTCACAGCAGACACACAGGACTGGCAACTATTTGGTGAATAGAGGGGAACATTTAGCAGAGTCAAATATTTCCCTCAGGAGTTGGCGGAGACAAAAACAGAGCTTAAAGTAGAGTCAATATAAGGCTTATGTTTGACAGGTGGCAAGCAACACAACTGCAAACAAATGCAAATGTTGCTATGTGTCTACTCGGTGTTTGAAAAGGCATTTGCTTAATGTCATGATTGTCATATCAATTATGTAACAATTTATTGGTCATGGATATATATCAGTAACTAGACACTAGACCAGATGTAGTTCACCTTGTGCATGAGACCCAGTAGCTTTTCTTGGACTGCTTTTGTGTTTTGCAGCCATACTGAACATGCACATTAGTGTGAACCCTGGATGGGCCTGTCCATGTCCATAAATATCTTGGATGAAATTTTTGCGCTACAGATTGAAATGACAGCACGTAGACTAGTAAGCACTAAAAAAAAACACTTTCCGTGAGTCAGATGATGCTTCAATGCTGCTCTACTAGCACTCCTGTCACAATACAGTTGAATGAAAAGCATTACTCAACTGATGCGAGAATCAACAAAATGAGCATCCTGCAAATTGTTCAAATAACACCTCCCCACTTCCACCTCCAGCAATAATGATGTTAATGTCAGCTGAGCTTTTATGTCACTGACAGGGTCTCCCTTATAAAGCCATTCAGGACTAAAAAAGGCAATAGCACCATGTAAATATGATGAAATGTGTGGATGCCATGTTTGCTTCTGGGGGAAATTGCTTTGTCATTGAAGAGATAATAACGTGAGAAGGGTAATGAAATATCTGGTTTGAGGGCAAAACACCGCAAGCATGACAATGTTTGATCATGATGGGAGGAAGATGGCAAGAGGAGGGCAAGTGAAAGTCGTTCCTTGCTTCTTTTTGGTTGCTTCCAATCCCAAATCACTGTGCCACTTGTCTGCAGACAAAAGGAGCAAAGCCTGAGAACAGTGTGACGATGTTTCATGGGGGAATGGTAAGAGTTTGACAGCTGCTTGTGCTCAGCAGGGGTGCAGAGGGTATACAGTCACTAGTGTAGTTGGAAGTTTTGCGCTTGTGTGTATTTTGTTCTTACAGTAAGCGTGTGCCTTTGCGCATGCCTACTTTTTAATAGACAAATTACAAGAGTGGCTGTGTGAAAATGTGAGTGTTGTGTCACTGGAGCTCCTCCAGTGTCTCCAGCAGTGTGTGACGGTTGCAGCTGTGAGGAGAAGCTTAGCTCGCTCATCCTGCATCAGCAGCAAAGAAGGGCCGAGAGCTGGAGGGTGTGTGTGCGTGCCCTGCTTTCTCTTCTAACTGGTGGCTGTTGAGGGGCTGTGGGACAGTGGGGCAGAGCAGCAGGGAGGCAGTAGTCCAACCTCCACTAACCCCCATCAGGCACAAAGCCAAGAGCCTGCTACTGAAACAAGTCAGCACGCACACACACACACACACACACACACACACACACACACACACACACACACACACACACACACACACACACACACACACACACACACACACACACACACACACACACACACACACACACACACACACACACACACAAAGTGCCTCTGCATCGAGTCGTATTAGCGTGCTACTTAGCAGCAGGCCTCCTGGACGCTGATACTCTGAGTCATTGTTGTCTTGGCATTTATTTGTTGAAGTTGAATCAGTGTTCGGCACATTCAGTGAAGCGCAGCCACACTGTTCTTGGCGTCTGTATCAGCACTCGCCAGTTCTCTTGGACACAGTGTTATGGCTTCATCACTGCTGTTAAGTGTTGTAATTGTGGGTGTTAAAACATTACACATCGTTGTTGGCTTTAGCCTGCTGACAGAAGGATGTATTCACAATTACAGTACAAAATTAGTTTCATTTCAGATTCATGGCGAACCACATGAGTTCAGTACAATCACTCCATCTGTCACAGCCGAGGTATGTTTAATATGAATGTCAAATTTCTTAGAATGAAATGTAATGACTCTGGCTAGACCTTTGCCTCAGCACAAATTTTTGAAGAATTTGAAGAAGAGAAATATGTTACATATCCTCTGTAATATGTATTGTTGTATAATAATGTATTATTGGGCGGCACGGTGGTGCAGTGGTTAGCACTGTCACCTCACAGCAAAAAAGGTTCAGGGTTCGAATCCGGTCCTGGGCCTTTCTGTGCGGAGTTTGCATGTTCTCCCTGTGCTTGCGTGGGTTCTCTCCGGGTTCTCCGGCTTCCTCCCATCATCCAAAAATATGCACCTTAATAAAGTGTATAAAAAAATAAACCAAGACACTTTTTCCTGTTTCTTATAGCTTTCATGCCGATCAGTGGTTCCCAAATTTGGACTCAAAATCCCCTAATGTCTCCAGAGATAAATTCAAGGTGGTCATCAAATTATTAAAGGAATTAAGAACGAAACGTTCAGATGTTTCTCTACTTTTGCTCTTGTCTTCAAGAAATATCACATACCTGTATGTATTTAAGCCTCTATAGAAATCTGTAAAAGAGGACATTTCTGAGAACAAATTCCAAGAACCACCATCCCATCCTGGTCATTCATGGCGAACCAGATGAGTTCAGTACCACTTCACTTACAGTGCTGAGGCTCCATTATCTCACTGCTGACTTGCTTTGGAAGATAAAAATATTTGTACACTACATGAACATGGAAATATACCACGCAACATGAACTTGGCCGGGTGCCTTGAATACACCAGTGATGCCTGGTCCAGTCAGCCCCCTCCATCTGTCCCTGCAAGACAGACGTGATTGTTTTTGCGCGAACACAATCACCGCATGCCTCCTTATCAGAACCCAACCAGACTCGGACATCTGGAGCATCCGTGGTTAGCTAAATGCTAACATGCTGATGTTTTGCTGGTGTAATGTTAGTGTCTTAGTTCAGTGTTTTACCATGCAAACATTTTCTCTTTTGCAGTAAACCCAAAGTGCCGTTGAAGATGATGGGAATATTATTTGTTTAGCAGGTGTTTGATCATAAACTAAAAGCACAAAATAAGTAGACTTTATCAAAAGATTCTGTGCCAATCCAACTAGTCGCTATTGAAATTGAAAATGGGAACCTGTTGCTGGCACTAGAGGAGATCAACAAAGTAATGACTCTGGGGAGTGTGAATGCGCCATAAAATGTTTAGTAAATCGACCATTTAAATGTTCAGTGTAATGTTTCTTTCGTTGGGAGTCACACCACTACCATGGATAAAGATCCAGACATAGAAAACACATCAAAAGCTTTAGACTTAACAATGATGAAATATTTACCTGTATGTGCTCTTCATGTTTATTCTCTATATCTGTTAACATAACTTTTCCTGCCTTGCTGTTATTTTTCTTTTACCCTGCTCCATATGTTCTTGTTGTACTGTGACTTTGACCCTCATTCACCTAATTGTTTGTACTGTGGGATCATTCTGCAGAAATGCAAGCCTGATGTAGGAACATAATATATTTCATTTTATTATTCTCTGAGTCCAGACTGTTCCCATTAGGGCTGCTTTTTGTGCATTGGTCAGAGTGTGTGGGTCGAAGGACACCAGGCAGATGGCCTTTTCTTCCTTTTGGTTGTAGGGAGTGGGGAGCTCTGTAGGTGTAAGCAGGAATGCACAAGGATAGAGAAGTCTTTGACCAACACAGAAGTCTCTGCTTATTAGGTCACCCATCTCGTCCCATGCTTGTCCGTCTTCCCCTCCTTCATTGCCTCCCTACGTCCAGTGTCTTTATTTTATCCCTCTCTGCATGCCAAACTTGTCTCTGCATTCTCTGACAAGCCAACCAACAGACTGGCTAAATAATGTCAACAGCCAGTTCCCCTTAGTGACATGTTTTACAACTGGAGTCGTAACGCTGCATCAAGTCTGCATTATTGAGGTAAGCATTGCACATTGTGTAAGAATTGCATTTATCTGCAGAGCAGCAGTAATGGGAGTAAATCTTCGCTATCTTATTCCTTCACCGGGATATCTGAGCTGCCGTCTTGATTCCTTCAGATTAATATCAATATGTAGACATGGTGTGGCAGAACAGTGGCTTTGATCCTCAGATGCTTTATCTACACAGTTGAACTGTCTTTTTTCTTTTGCTGTGAAATCCAGCAAAGGATTTTCTGCTATCTTTTATCATCTTCAGCTCCTTTGATTTTTAAATTCACATATTGCCTGGAAAATGTCCTTCCAGGTTGCTTTTGCGCAAATGGTCAGACAAAAAAAAAGAGAACAAGAGGCAGATATGCTGCCTGTGCTTTGCACATAATTGGACAATTTTAGATAAGTTAAGCTGTGATTTCTGCAGGGAACTGTCGTGAAAATGTGGAGGTGAAAATTGTAGCCATGGCAGCAAGATGAATATTATCTGTGTCACTTTATGGCATGTCAGGGAAATCTCTGTTGGTTTTTCAGCGTCTTTGGAAAACATGCAGTACTATTGCTTGACTGAGCAATGCCACATCCAATCAAGGCCGTAAATAATGCATGTTTAAAGCTTGACTCATGTTTTTGAAGTTTTAAGCGAGAGACAGAACCATCTAATGTCTTGCACAGTGGGCTGATACAGACCTGCATGATGCAGATTTGTGCCTACGAGACAGAGATAATAGACATTTGCATGACATGATTTTCAAAGACATCATTTCCCTTTTGCGATAGCTTTTAACGTGCCTCGTAACAATAGGAGAACTAATTTCTTTCTTTAAATATTTAAACATGTTTATAAATACATTCTTCTGGGTGCAATAATGTGTGAGTCTATATCTTTAGTACCTATATGAGAGAAAGCTGAAGAGGAAGAAGAGAGGTTTGATGTCCATGACAGGGCTGTCTGTCACTCAATTCCCTCTTCACTCCAAAGACAAACCTCTCAGAGATATCTTTCACCCTCGGGGGATTCTCTTGATGTTTTCTGTGGTGTTGTTGATGGTTGCCATTGTTTAACTCCATTTCACATCTTGAAGAGGTAGCTTTGCAATGCAAACAAACAATCATGGCTCCATTCTGCTCTTGAACTTCATTGTGTCTTGTGTGGCTTCTGGTGCCTCGTTTGCATTCAATTTTAATTCACAAACACTGAGGTGAAGTGAATCAAATCTGTCTGCAGAATATAAAAGTGTCTACGCTATTATTTTTAAAGTGTGGAGCTCAAGTGAGGGCCTTGAAGTCCTAACAGTAAGCAGAGCCAAACGTGACCTCTGATTACCAGCAAAGAGACAGTGAGAGCAGGAGAGAGTGGGAGAGATGTGCAGGGTTCTGCTGATTCATACAAGACTCACCTACACTAACAGGAGCTGTCTGAGGAAGAAAAGGGAGGGAATAAAGTGGAGCGATAACAGCAGACAGGAGTGGGAATGAAATCAGGATGATTCATGTGAAATAGAAAGTAAACCCTCTCCTCTAGACAATCTGAAGTGAGGTGGTCTGCAGAGCAAACTGGAAAGGTAGGGAGAAGAATGAGGAGGGTAACGATAAAGAAATGGGATGAGTGTCCTGAAGGCACGTTTCTCCTTCACTCTCACTGGGGAGTCGTTCACTCACACTACAAAAAAAGTTCCTTCTTCCTGGTTCATTTTAGGCTCAAGTTGTTTTAGACAAAATACCTGAGATTAGGCGAGAAGTATTTGGGAAGGAAGCAGCGAATGCAATGTCAGTTTATGGAAAAAAGGAATTGGCTCAAGATAATTAACTATTCTTTAATTATCTTTATTAATTAATCTTTAAAATTAGTAAAACATCGGATTTACATCCCAGTCACAGATGTCTTCACATGTCTTGCTCTGGTCCAACAATCAATCTAAAACCCCAAAACCGAAAATTTGGGCAAATCTGAGGATCGATTGACTAATTGTAATCAAATAAACATAAAACAAGCCAAATAAATTAAAACCAAAACAACAAAATAGTCATATATATTCTGGATGTCAGTTTCTGCAGATTAAGGTCAGATGGGTCGTCTATGTGTTGTGACACCTGCATCTTCTTCAGGATTTTGTGTTTGCGGTTTTTTTTTTCCTTTTCTTTTTTTATCGATAATTTTCTTAATGGCTTATTCTATTGCTCATTTTTTGAGCTGGTCTGCAACAGTGGGACCATTTATTGATTATTATCCCTCCGGATTTACTGTTATGTGATTTAGTATTTTCTTTGAAAATGTAAAAACAAAAGTTCAAAGTAACATACAACACATAATAGCTGCTCTGTTGCCATTACTGTGTGAATGAATGTGTGAATGAGAGGCAAAAAAATTGTAAAGCACTTTGTAAATCGCTGAGGTAAAAAGGTACAGTTCATTGTAAGTGCAGCCTATTCCCCACATAACACATTATGCTTACAACAGTTTACATTCAGAAAGCTTTATAACATTGTGAAATTCTGATTTGTGAAAACATTCAGCGATACCGCGTTTACAATAAATAGATATCAAGTATCCAGTAACATCAGTAGAGCATGTTTTTGAAAAATTATTACGAAGTTATAATGTTTTCCAGGGTTTTTATTTACAACATACAATACTCTGAAACTAAATTAATTATAAAAAAAAAAAAATTGCATTTACTTACAGTTTAACATGTTGATGATTTCTCTGCCACTAACTTCCTGGAAATCCACCTGAAAAAGTCTGAATCTGAAAAGTGCTCCTTAAGTATCTTTATGGTACTTAAGCAGATTAAGTTAACTGTTGAGCTGTAGGTGATTAGGCCCTTGTTGTGATAACTGTATGTTTGTGTGAGTACTGAGTGTAGCATTGTGTGTGAGAGTTGCAGTAGATGGATGACTGACTGCTGCTGTTGGGGTTAAAGGTTGGGTTTTCCTGCGGAGGAGATAAAGATGGACCAGTTTCAAAACAATCTGATAAGAGCATTCTCACCAAACACAAGGGAGGCTACTGGACCTGAGGTGTGTGTGTGTGTGTGTGTGTGTGTGTGTGTGTGTGTGTGTGTGTGTGTGTGTGTGTGTGTGTGTGTGTGTGTGTGTGTGTGTGTGTGTGTGTGTGTGTGTGTGTGTGTGTGTGTGTGTGTGTGTGTGTGTGTGTTATAAGACGGAAGGTGTGAGCTGAGAGGTCCGGTCGCTGCTGAGATAAAGGTCAAGAAATGCACACAAAAGACAGGAAGCCTTAGAAAGCCAAGTGACCAAACACAAGATTTATCATGATCTGTGAACCTGGAAAAGCTGATCCTGCCCTGAATGCCACTTAGTACGGTGTGTGTGTTTTAGTGTGCGTGGGCTGCCTTCTTGGTATTTCTTTTCCCCCTGGCACCATCAAGGGGATTGCACCTCTTCATGTCTAGCCTCACATGCCCCCTCACTCTAAAAGACTGCGAAAAAAGCTTTTTGTCTGCGTTTGTTTAATGGAACAGAATAATGGCATAAAACTGCTGGTGTCTCCTGAGTCAGGTTCTCTGTCTTACACACAGGACTGACTTATTAAATTTGGCTTTGATTTGTTGACTACACTTTTGTGTGTGCGGTATTTCACATTTTGAACGGTTGTTTATTAATGTTTAAGTACATTGTGCTTTCTTTGAGGTAGGTATACTACTTGAAGCAGACTCTGTTTCTGATAACTTATTTTTCCAGTTGTGACTGAAACAACACTTAGTTGCTTCATGGCAGATGGTTTGAAAGATCTGCTCTCAACAGTCCATCAAGTTTCTCCACACACACACACACACACACACACACACACACACACACACACACACACACACACACACACACACACACACACACACACACACACACACACACACACACACACACACACACACACACACACACACAGCATAACAGAGCTTCTGTATCCCCACAAAGTATTCAGGATTGGATTTATTTAGATTTATGTGAGATGGACGACAGAAAAAAAGCATCTGAGACACCTCTTGTGTGGACATGCTGTAACTGTCCTTTTTTTTTTTTAAACCCGACTCTCAGCGGCTTTAAATATCAGCACAGCTTATTAATTATCAGCTGGCTCAGTTGACAATTGTGATACTCACCGCTGTGTGTCTTCTTTGTGTGTGTTTTTAGCTGCGGGGCGGCCCTCGTGGCCAGGATGCCACTGTGTGCCGTGCCAGTCCACAGTGGACGGTGAGGGGCAGGAGGAGGGGACTGAGTGCAGGAGACTGAGAGGAGGCGGCCCGCACCAAACAGGAGACATGAACCTCTGCTGGAATGAGATCAAACGCAAGTCCCACAACATCCGGTAAGTGGATGAGGCCAAGACAGTTTGGTGAAGTCCATTACTTTCTTAACAGATGGATGAATAATGTCTATATCTGGGAGAAGAGAGTGGCTGCAAGAGAAGAGTTTCAGGTGACATGAACCTCCCTCTGCTGCTTGCAGCTTTATGGCAACAAAAATGCTGACTGCATTTCGAAACCTACAAGTTGCCTCTCTCCAAAGACATAAATATGCTAATTTATTTCATGACTGCATCTAGGCACAGATGATTTTCCAAAGATGCATCAAATCAGTTTATTTTTTTACAGACTATGTTGTCAGCTTGTTGTTTGCCATCGCTGTCTAAACACATCCAGCTGTACTTTGATTACCTGTTGTTTGTTTTTTTATATATATTTCTGAGGCATTTTTGTAGAGGTACAGATAAGAACACAAAAAACTATTTGCTAACCAAAATTGAAAACAAATCTGTCTTCATAAGCCACCTATATTAGAGTCATATCTGTTAATTAGATTCATATATATATATATATATATATATATATGCTGCTCAAAAAAATAAACGGAACACTTAAACAACACAATGTAACTCCAAGTCAATCACACTTCTGGGAAATCAACAGGAATCAGGAACAGGAGGAGCACTGCCTGAGCCCTACAAAATGACCTCCAGTAGCCCATTAATGTGCATGTTTCTGCTCAAACTGTCAGAAACAGACTCAATGAGGGTGGTACGAGGGCCCGACGTCCACAAGTGGGACCTGTGCTTACAGCCCAACACTGTGCAGGGCAATTGTCATTTGCCAGAGAACACCAAGATTGGCAGCTTCGCCATCGGCGCCCCGTGCTCTTCACGGATGAAAGCAGGTTCACACTGAGCACATGTGACAGACATGACAGAGTCTGGAGACGCCGTGGAGAACGTTCTGCTGCCTGCAACATCCTCCAGCATGACCTGTTTGGCGGTGGGTCAGCGATGGTCTGGGGAGGCATTTCTTTGGAGGGCCGCACAGCCCTCCATGTGCTAGCCAGAGGTACCCTGACTGCCATTAGGTACCGGGATGAGATCCTCAGACCCATTGTAAGACCATATGCTGGTGCAGTGGGCCCTGGGTTCCTTCTGATGCATGACAATGCTAGGCTTCATGTGGCTGGAGTGTGTCAGCAGTTCCTGCATGATGAAGGCATTGATGCTATGGACTGGCCTGCCTGTTCCCCAGACCTGAATCCAATCCAGCACATCTGGGACATCATGTCTCGTTCCATCCATTGACGCCACGTTGCACCACAGACTGTCCAGGAGTTGACTGATGCTTTGATCCAGGTCTGGGAGGAGATCCCTCAGGAGAACATCCGTCGTCTCATCAAGAGCATGCCCAGGCGTTGTAGGGAGTGCATACAGGCACATGGAGGCCACACACACTACTGAGCCTCATTTGGACTTGTCTTGAGGAATTTCCACAGAAGTTGGATCAGCCTTTGATCTGATTTTTCCACTTTTATTTTGAGTATGATTCTGAATCCAGACCTCCATGGGATAATGATTTTGATTTCCATTGATCATTCTTATGTTATTTTGTTCTCAACACATTCCACTATGTAATGAATAAAGATTTTCAACTGGAATATTTCATTCATTGAGATCTAGGATGTGTTGTTTAAGTGTTCCCTTTATTTTTCTGAGCAGTGTATATAAATATTGATAAGTTGAAGTAATATAATTTCTCCTTTAATTTCTGTGGCACTGGTCCTTTAGTGGTTATATCTGTGGAATCTTATGCAAATATGTGTACGTTTATCTTCAGCCAGTCACATAAGGGACTGGAATCTAATGATGTGTAGCCTCTGTATATACATACTGTCTCAGTCTGTTTGTTTTCCATTTTCCTCGTAACGATTTTTCTTGTTTCCATTGTTCATGCAATTAAAAAAGTATTGTCTAACAATGTGCTGTCACACAGTAATGCATATTTCAGTACTACTTCCAGTCAGCTTATTAATTATTGATATAATATGGGTTAATACTGCCATTGCACAAGTTACACTTCAGAGGTTTGCCAGTGCAAAACAATTAGAGGACGTTCATGTTATTCTTTGATGCTTAATTAGAAACTATCTGGGCATGCTGCATCATTTCTGTTTCTTCAATTCTAATGGCATCCTGTTTAGACAATTGGCCCCGTAATTGCTTACTTGACCCTGATGTATCTAGGAAATGGGAGGGTGAGGTTAAGGAAGGATACTTGCTAAATTGGGTAGGACAGTTTCCCCTGCAGTCCTGTGTAATGAGATCACTATGGATGGCCTGCAGTGGCTGTTTATACCCGAGCTGCACTCTGACTTCATCAGGCTGAGAGGGAATGGGAGGAGTACAGGAGGATGTCAATGGAGGGAGAAAGAAAGAGAGAGCGAGACGGAAAGAGAACCGACGGCTGGTATTAAATCATCACACAGGAGAGATGAGATTTAGGGAAATGGGAGGGGCTGGAGGGAAAGAAGAATATAAGAATGAATGAATGAATGAATGAGAAAGAACTGTCTAACCTTGCGGGTGGGTGCTGTCCAGAGAAGATGTCTGACTGCGTTTATAGCCAGCGGCTGGACAAGTGCAGACCAACTAGCTTTATAATGGCCTGTCTGGCATTGATTGACAGGTAGTTGAAGCTTTATTCCAATAAACGTCCTGGCTCCTTCCTTCTATCCTTTAAACTATCCCACATGATCCCTTATAGAAAACTGTACATTGACTGGAACTAATTTAAACTTCCCATGCTGTACTTAAGTACTCATTTCTAAAGAAGGGGCTCAGCAGTGCTTTGAGCTAAACGCTAACATCAGCATCTTACTCATAGACTATATAAAAATAGATGTAGTCTGCAGGTTGGAAAAGTGAAGTGCCTTAAAGTGTAATACTGCTAAGGATCACTTGGGGCTGACTCCAAAAAAACCTCTGGCACCAATAGATTCCCATTCAAAAAGCAGATACTTTCCTTATGAAATAAATTTTTCCCTTGTGTCATTCGTTAAATTTACGAGTTAAACTAGTTAAAAATTTACATAAATGCCGAGTGTAACGTTAACCGTACTCACAATTTCAGCTTAGCATGTTAACATGCTAATATTTGCTAACTAACGTGAAAGACAAAGCATGACCAAATGAGAAATGTCACTAGTTTTTCTGTGCTTGACCTGATGGCGGCACTACCTGAAAAACAGGACATGACCAAAGTGACTTCAGTTCATTCTTTGGGGGAAATGAATGTCTGTAAAATATTTCATGTCAGTCCATCCTATAATAGTTGAGATATTTTGGTCTGGAGCAGAGGGGTGAACTGACAAACAACACTGTCCTTAGAGTCATGCCCCTGCCATGGCTGGAGAATAGATGGAGAAAACAGCTTGCAGATAATGTGAAAGCACCTTCTGTTTCTGAAAACACCCAGAGAATTTACCATATTAAGATAAGGACTAAATAGCGGCGCTAAATTAATTCTCTAAACATTTACAGATGGCAGTGGCACAGAGAATTTATCAGCATGACACAGTGTCGCTCCGCTAATTGGACCCGGCGCTGATAACAGAAGGTTAGAGGTTTGATCACTTTTATGGCATCTTGTACATAAAGTAAGCAAAAGCATTAGACCGTCAGACACTGCAGTCACATTGAGCAGCTGCGTAGCATGTGCTATTGACTACAGAACAGTACTTTAATGCCATTGGCAAAAAATATATATACATACTGTTCTTATTGCTTTGTGATGTGTATTATATCAGGTGGTTTAATGAGTAATGCAGGACTGAGATAATAGCCCCAAACAAGTAGACCACAACGGCACATTGCACTGTGTCTATCATAATCACCACTGAATGATTATGAATATAAATAAAGCAGACCTTTATTACTGCAAGCATATTGCGGAGGCTATTCAGCCATCTGTAACTATTGTGTAAGAAAAAAAACAGTACGAGTGTGTGGGAGGTATTAGTGAATTTATGCTATTTGCTCAATTGAGACTCTTTGTTTTATGAAAGGATGAGTTCTTTCTTTAATAGTTGTGTAATTCCCTCAATGGACAATTGGGGAAATATCTAGCATTTCTGCTTTGTTCTTTTGTTTTGTGTCCATTTGCCTGGACCCTAATAAAGTTTGACAAAAGGATAAAAAAGAACTCATGGCAGCTTTCTCAAACCAGGATGTGTCTGAAAGAAGTATCTCTTTAAACTGTAAGAAAAAACAGTGAAGCTCCTCCCGCTGTTGAATTCCATCTTTATACTCGATTGATCCTTTTCAAAGTGAAAATGTGCTTTTACTCCAACAAATCCATGTGCGTTTCTGAAGCTATTGGAGTTGACTGTGGTGGTAATTCAGCAGCCCTTTTGAATTAAAAGGGACAAATTGACCCCTGAGTCACTGATACAGAGAATGAATCCTCTTGACTTTTCCTCTAGTGCCGCCATGAGGTTCCTATTGCTGCTTTTGAGTGAAATGTATCACAGCTATTGGATTGATTGCCCTGAAACTTAGTTCAGACATTCATGTTCCCCTCAGGATGCACTTTGAGGATTCTCAGACTTTTCCTGTTGTGCCATCATCGGGTCAAAATTTAAATTTCTCCGGTAAATGGGTTTATGACCAAAAACCTGATAGACTAATAACATCTCCATCAGACACAGCTGTACTCAATGTGTGTAACTCAAAATTACACCCAGTAAACATCAGCGTGTTAACATTGTTATTACGAGCATTTTATGTGTGTCTTACAGCAATACAGAGGTGCTACCATAGCTGTACAATCCATCAGAACTGCTTGTAGCAGATGGTCAAATAACTCACTCTGTGTTTGATCATTTCCATCACTTAAAAACTCTATTTTCTCTGAGACCACTGCTGCACTGCACTACTACTACTAATACTTTGGCAGTCAAACAAAAAACAGCTTGTTGCTGAGTCACCACAAATCTCACCCAGTGTAGAGTTTTCTCTGAGTGTTTCTTAGTCATCTGCAGGTATGAATTGGCTTCCTTCAAACAGATTTACCATGTAGCTTAGCTGATTACAGACTCAACCGTATTTGTTACAATATCAGGCATTGTTGAGGTTCGGGCTGTGCCACATAGTGGCGGGCCCACTGTTCTGCACTGCAGGGAATGCCCACAGGGGTTGGTGTGGGTAGCTCAGTGGCATGCTATGAATTTATTTGCTGCATGGCTCAGATAACTGCAGAGAGGCACTACCCACGCTCAATGTATGTCTGAGGGCAAAGGGAGACCTCTGAGTCTGTTTTTGTCAATACGACAATGTTCTTGTCTCTATTCACAACTATATCTCTCCATTGGTGCCCTTCTCATCCGAGCTCTCTATTATTCCCATTCATTTTCAGTCTCTGTCTTTTTGCTTTTTTTTGTTGCTTTTCCACTCTTTTGCTTCTTCTGCTGTTGCATTTTTTTTTTCTCTTGTTCTTTTCCATCCTCCTCCTCTATTCTTTTCCACATCCGCCTATGCTACAAGCACCTTCTAGAGACAGTCTGACCTTAGTGCAATGCCCTTTGATGGTTCTGTGCCCCATCTTCCCTACATTACCTTCTGGAAAACTACAGTACGATGCCTGTAGGGCTATTGAGCTCCAATTACATGTTAATTATAATTAGATTGTTCAAGGTCCGGGGTGAAAACCTAATTCTGCTGTAGCAATGAGATAGCAGGTGGGACTCTGTTGGGAGATTCAACCATCAATCATTCTGTCGCTCGAAAGGAATAGCTTTTGCCGTCACTGCTGTCTGAGAATCATTCTGAAATTCAGTGGTTTATTTCTGGTTAAGAAAAAAGGCAGCGTTCTTCCGAGGCATCTTGTATGTATTTGCTCTGTCTTGCATTGTTACTCCATAACACTGATGGATGAGCTTTGAGCAGCAAGGGCAAATATTGCAAATGTAACCCAGATTTTGGGTTATCTTGATTTTAAAATTGTTTCCATTTGTAAGCATTTTGTATGTCTTAATCAATTGCTTTAGTCATATAATAATTAACCCAGGCCTCACACAATTTTCCATTCATTTTTTTTTAAGAGTCTGCCATTGCGAATCACAATGTGTAAAGACTGGTAAAATGAGAAAACATAAAAAAATAAGTAGAAATACAGCTTCAAGACAGCATATCTGGTGGCAGGGCTGAGAAAACAAACGTTGATACACTTTAATGATAAAACAAACCATTGGGGAGTTAGGAATAATTTGATGAATTACCCCGAGCCGTGTGTGTGTGTGTGTGTGTGTGTGTGTGTGTGTGTGTGTGTGTGTGTGTGTGTGTGTGTGTGTGTGTGTGTGTGTGTGTGTGTGTGTGTGTGTGTGTGTGTGTGTATGAAGCTTGAAATTAAACAAGAGTGAGGAGAGCGCTGAACTGTGCTTTCTTACCAGTGATCTGGTGCAGAACAAATCAGAGGTGATTAGAGACAATGTTGGACTTTTTTGGACTGCTACAGTGTTTGACTAGCAGGAAATAAAAATCTGGTTTGGTGCACACACTGCACTCAGGCATACTGAATGGTTTATAGCAAATCAAATCCCCAAAGGAGGGAAAACACTGCTGTTGGAGCTACAAGAACAATGAGCGGTTGAGGATTGGAGACACATTTTCAACATTAGCCCTCTTTACAGGCAGACTTGCATACCAAGACCTGCATGTGGAGTCAAAGGTCCATTGAGCCATAGATTTTCTGGGTGCATAAAGGTGCTTGGCTTGTAAGTGTTTTCAGATAAATAATCAGGGAGTTGTAAATTAAAATGGGCTGTAATACAAAATGTAACCAAAGATTTCCAGTGTAATTGTTTGAGTACTGATAATGTTGTTGCTGGTTCCGATTGGCAAATGTAGTTCCAGTGGAAGAAAAAAATAAAATTAGGAGCAATAATAGTGATAGTTCAGGGAGGCCACAAAGTCAATAGTCATAGTCTTGATATGTCAACAACTGCTCCAAAGCCCACATCAGCTGATCCTGAGGCCGGCCCACATCAGATGATGCTCAGTTGATTCATTCGCAATGCATTCATTGGCAAATCTCAAACAAGGCGCATTATTTAAGATGTTCAGCCTGCCTACAGTTCCTGCTTCCTCTGCCAACCGCTTTGCCACTCACCACCACCGCAGCTCCTCCTTAATACTACGTCTGATTTAATCAATGTCTTTTCTGTTGTCATGAATGGAGAAATATTTATGGCTTATTAGTCAAACCTACACGGTGACAATAAGTTATGTGTTTTCCCCTTTTTACTGTTTAATTATCAATTACAGTAACAGCAAGTTTTGAACCCTTTTTTCGCCACAAATATTTTATGAAGTGTTTTGATTTTTGAGTGTTTGCTAACTGCCATCATGACTTGTTGTTAACTGGCACATTTTTCTGAAATATTACTGATGTAAACAAACCTTTCACATCACCAAAAACTGTTTTTCAGTTGTTGTCTGACAATTTTACGGTGAAAACAATTTTTTTTAAATGAAGGGAGCATTTGGATGAAAAAGATGGATGAGAAACATTTTATAGGTGTTTCCATAAAAACTAAAAAAAAGAAAAGAAAATATGAGACAGAGGCAAATTACCCAATACAATAAATTTCTGTTTATCAAATTGAATAGTAAATAATATAATTAAATAGTTCTTGTACCTGTAGCAGCAAAATGTTCTCATGTCCAAACCATGAAGCTGAACATCATGTTTCTGATCTGACAGCAGAGACTACGGTTCCATCCTTACATACTGGTTTCAAAAACATATTTTGTTAAAATGGTAGTGATTTTTTCCCCTCGTCTATGGCACCCGGCTATCTAACTGTTGCTGTGCAGAATCGTTCAAAAATACAATTACCATATGTTGTAGATTTGCACACACGGCATGCATTGATTCAACTTTTCATTTAACTCTTTTAGGGTTAAATGAAAAGCTGTAAGTCGCGGAGTTTCCCTTTACAGTCTAATTTTTCTTCCTTTGGTCGTCTCAGACAGTGTTGAGCTCTGAAATGAATTAGAATTCAGTTGAGCTCTGTTTCCATCACGGCTCTAACAGGATTTATTTCTGACTGCTGTGCATCTACAAAACTTTGGTGCCAGAAAGTGTGTTGCATTACAACTAGCAACAATGAGCTATCCTAGCAATTGCATATTTAAGCTTAAATTATTCAAGGCAAAGATTTTAATTTAAATAAATGACAGTTAAGTCACAATCTATTTCTGACGTAACACAAAGACGACTGAGCCTGTAGCCCACTGATGAAAGCTCCTGCATTTGTATTACTCTGAACTGAAAGGGTGTCTGTGGCGACATTCACATGAAAAATCATAAGCTGAGCAAAGATTGTGATGTGTTTTTCATCATCGAGCACCAGTTGTTCTGTCAGAGGGGCAGGCAAAGTTAACACAACAGGGTTGCTCTTCAATTGCCAAATCACTGACGCCACACATGTGGCACTGTTTGGATCTCTGGGACGTAAAGTCCAAAAACACAGCTATAATTTTGGATTATTTCCACAGGTGGCGCCACAGAGAACAAAACGGAGATCTTTGGGATTGTAACTAAATTATTTAAATGTTTAATCTTCTGCTTTGATACTTTTGAAAACAATCTTAAAATATTGTCAATCTAAATGTTTTTTTTTTGGTATTTTTTACAATACAATGTTTTCAAAATGTACAATGAAAACAAAGAAACAAACTAGAATTAAGAAAGAAATTGTGCTCCTTTGGGTTGTGCAGCACCCTCTTTGAGAATCCCTTGCTAATACTACATCTGTAGTTTGTATATGTCAAAGTTATTTCAAAGATCTGGACATACTGAGGACTACTACTTTCCTGTGAAATTACAGATTAAGTTTGTAAGTATGTGAATTCACTTAACCTCCGATGATGATTACGTACAGTATATATAGATACACTGTATAATAATTTAGCTCTTTGCCACTTTGAAGCAACGTTTGCAGAGGAGTCCTCTGTTTATGTATGTCCATCAACATCTTCGTCTCTGCTACTGTGACTGGAAACAATGAGGCTAGATTTATATAGTCATGTCTAACTTGTGTTGAGTAAATGTTGCGTCTAAAGCATGAAAACAATAAAGGTTTTCCATGGTGTTGTCATTCAAAAAAAAAAAAAATCATATAAGCACTGAAAATAACCTCAAATGTTAATACACATCGCAAAGTGTAAAGACCAAAGGTGACGACACTAACACAAATGTGCACTGCATGTAGATATATGCTAATTAATGACTAATTAGACTAATTACAATGAACTATAATCATACCATATTCCCAAAGAGGCAAGCAAACAGTGACTGCTGATTAACACACAGGGACCCAAAAAAAGTGACATTCATTAACAGACAAAAGAAGAAAATACCTGAAGAGAGAGAAACAAAGAGTTCCCCTTTACTCTGTCATTGACTCAATCATTATAACTGAATATGCTGACATCTTGGCTTATTAAATGGGAACTTGGCAGTCTTTCTATTGTAATAATTAAAACACATAATCAGCAGCAAGGAGAACAACAGCAATGCTCGTAATAATGACTATTAATATTTGTTTATTTCGACGAAAAGAGGACTTTACCGAAGGAGGAGTTGGCGTGATTCATTCCAGCTTTGTGTGATTGGGCTCTCCAGCTCACAACTATTTGTTAGAGTCTAGTTCAGCTGCCTGGCCTGCATTACATTGATCACACTGTGCTTTAGTGAGCCACTGTGATCAATGACCAGTACGTGATCTGCATTGTCTTACCTAATCACCCAATTTCCTTCTCCCATATCCCAGTCTTGAAAGTCTCTTTAAATAGATCATTTTACAAGAATGTGTCATAAACTTTCTACATATGTCTGCTTCTGGTTCTGCTCGCTCTGCCAAATGTTTATAATGAACATTACATAACTATCCCAAGTTATTCTGCACTGGAAGTCAGGGAGGACACAATACTGTCACTCCTCAGCAGGATCTGAGCAGTGGCCGCAAACAGGTGCTATCAGTCTGGTACTGCGTCCTATCTCAATTTTTACTCAAATGTAGGGTGAGAATGGCTGGCGACGCGAAAATGAGCTGCTCACACATTGTGAACAAACTGAATGGCTTTTGGAAAAAAAAAAAAAAAATTCTATAGGAAGCTAAATCCAGTTTTGATTGAACAAGCCGATCCTCTAAAGGATTTGTAGGAAATAGCCTTCAAAATATTGTTTGTCAGTGCCCTGTAAGACGAAGTATTTTTTTATTTGACGCCCCCGTCACAAGAAGATAATTTGTCTGTTCCTTCCACAGCCCTTACAAGTCTGTGTTGTTATTCTGTTTTATGATGTGACAACACTGAGGGTTTGGAAGGTAATGCTAACAATGACCACATTTTTATGGATAAGGAAAAAAAACTAAACAGCATTGACTGTTGGTAAGAAGAAAATAGCGACCTGTTGTGTTAAGGTCTGACATGCTGATGCCGCAATCATTGACCTCCTTTTGCTGCAGACTTTGTCGTTTTATAACATCACCAGAGGGCTTTGTTAGTTAAGGGTTATTTTTTGTTTCTCTTTAGAAATGTGGCAAGAAATATTTAATCTGGCAAGGCAACTAAACCCACTAAGGATAGGTCCACCCATTGGATAGCTGAAGAATGGGGGTTCCTGTTCTCTGCACATGTCTCATTACAGTATTTATGTTTAAAAAAATTATGTAAAAAAAACTCTGAATTGGTACAATAATTCCACACGCGCACAAGCATATCCCCTTACAAATTCTCTCACCAACGCATTGAAAATGAATAATGACTGATATAAAACATGTTTTCACAAGACACACTCTTAACATGTCCACTATAAACTCTGTTTTACTGTCTTGTCTCCACACATATAGTGAACATACTGTGCATTGATTTTAAGAGAGTATTGGGATTATCCGACCATTTCAGTAGTGGTCCTGTGACTCTTATTTGTCATCTTTTATTATTTTCGAGTGTCTCCATTTCCCATAACACCTTTTACACCTTCTCCTTCATCGGCTGGGCTAAAAACACACCGAGAGTGAGTCAGGTAACAAAAGGGGAAAAAATAAGGCTCCTTCTTTGTATGCGTCTGTGTATGCCCATCTCTCTGTTTGTACTTCTGATGTGTACATTTGCATTTTCATTGACATTCAACATTGTTGTCATTTTATGCCTTTTCAATCCAGTGCACATTGTTCAATGCAGGCACATCATGAATAAATACTGTCTTCAGCACATAAAGAATTTCAGCCAGAAACACATATAATAGCATGACTGTGTTTACTGTACAGATTAAGTCATCTCTGTTCACGCTACAGAAGCATGTGAGTTTCTGTTTGGACAAATTGTTTTACGACAATAAGTATGATGTGATTGAGTGTTTCTTCTTTTATTGCTTAATGGCGATTTGGAAAACAGCCTTCAGGTGTACTCATGTAAATCATGACTTGTCCTGAAAGAGTAGCTTCTAAATTGCAGCACACAAACCCAGAATCAAGTGTAAACTGAAGTCATCCTTGTTAGATGATTTACCTTCTCTAAAATGTATTTGTCAAGTCAGTTTGTTTTAAAGTTTGTGTTGTCATTCGGATCTATATGCATGCAACTTTGCCTTGTGAAGCCTTGAAGAATTTGTACCAGGCTGTCAGCTGCTGTATATCTTCAAATGTCTACAGTATTTTCAGTCATGGGGAAACAGCCCCAGTGGCTGATCTGTTCTTGTCACTCATGGAGTGTGTTTCCCACATATCTCAGGAAGATGAGTTTTGGAAGACACGCTTTAGGCAAGGCATCAGTAAAATCGTCCACCAGTGAAGAGAAGTCCCTGAATGCACCACGCACGACACACCCCACCCCTGCTGTGCAGAAAATCAAAAAGAGAAGCAGAAAGAGAGAGAAACAAGAGAAGGCTGGCAAACATGAACATGCTGTTTGCATTTTACTGGTATCACGCCACATAATTTATCGATATTGAAGTTTAAAATTTGTATTTTACTTGAAAATAAGCTTTACAATGCAGCAGGCATTAAATTTGTGCACACAACATGCTCGGTGCGGGGACAACAGCTGTCCCAAGTGACAGTGATCAGGTGTCTCTGTGGGGTCTTATGTTGACTTTCCATTACACTGAAATACGTGTGCTGTGCTGGTGTGATCAGAGCATGTGACGGGGGCACATGTGTGTCTCTATACAATCAAAGGGACATGGGTTGTAGTTTGTATTTTGCTAAAAGTTGAACATTTGTTGAATAAAACAAAACATTTTGCAGTTTGGTAATTGACAAAGAGACATTAGGAACACACCTGTTGACATAACCTGCTCATTTCACAGTTCAGTTTTGACTGCATCTTCTTGTGTCGATATTTCCTCACAGCATTTACTGTAGAAGTGAGTCGACAAAAACAAAAGTACTGACCTGTCTATGTACTTTAGAAGGTCAGTAATTTCAGACAATTAATTTGTATTTGGTAGCTAACATCGCCTAATTATTTCACAATATGTTGACTTCTCTGAACTGTGCATATCAAGAAGCTACTATGAGACTGGTTAAGGATTAATGATGGTCAAACAGCGAGACAGGGATTTGTACTCCCATAAGAAGAAAATGAATTCACGCAATTAAATCATGTTTTTGCATTTAAGCATTAAAATGGGAGATTACAAAAATAGCAAGTTTATTTATATCTAACTTCATACTCAATCATACAGAAAAGGAAAGTAATTTCTCTCTTCCTCGTGTATTTATCGATACAGGTGGTTGTGCTTCTCTCAGGTGTTGTCATGTGACTCCACCTGGACAAACATTGTTTTCATCTTTTATGCATATTTCAAAATGAGCTCTTGTCTTTTTTCATGGCAATAGTGGTTTCCTGCCACATGCTACTGATGCAAAAGCTATGTAAGTAAAACACAAATCAGAAGAGCAATAAGTCTGAAAGATGTAGGACATGGGAACTGTAAAGGAGAGTTGAGCAGGACGACTGATCATTTTATCCTGTGTAGTGTATCATAGTGGCCGACAACCGATGTTGTATTTGGGGATCCCTGATTACAAAATTAGCATGTCAAATGTGCTTTTTACCTTCTTGCAGTCGTATGCGACTCCCACAACATGACTGTGATGTTGACCAATAGAAACACAGAGCACTCGACAAAGTGAAACACAGGATGACAGACAGACCACATGTACTGTCCTCTTTTGTGCAACCCACGCATCCACAGTCGTTCTGAGATTTTCCAAACACAAGATAATAACGTTCATGTAATCATTTGTTTACATTTTTGTTTCTGGCAGTTGGTCACAGCCATCTACTTTCTAATGACATCACGGAAATTGTGAAAGACGGAAAGCTATGATTGGTCGGTGACCAGCGTGTCGTGTGCCAAGTGTCTTGGCCAAGTCACAGCAATAATTTATGACTCATGCGAAGCTGTAATTAGAGTTGATGTATGGGACTAAAAAATGCAGGCACTATATGGAACATTTTTATTAGCATAAAAACAGCCTAAGTCAAAGCCTGGTTTGGAGCCTTTGAATATGCAGCTACAAGGAGGGCTTTGCATGTATTAAAGGTATTTTTGCACAACAAGATGGACTGTAGGAAAGAGAATGGATTGAGAGACTTCTGGTTTCAAGAACACAACCAGAAGTGTAATTCATTATGATGCAGTTGAATTCAGTTACACTTCAGTCAAACTTCTTTTCTTTTTCAACAAGTTACAAAACTCTTTACATCATGACTTTTTCCCAAACTCAGTCGTCAGTCTGCCTGAACCTCAGCCTAAACCTAACAAACTATCAAAGAGTGACAACATGACACAATAAATGTGTGGCATCTCAGTCTATTTTGATTTAAGGCTTTGCCTGCATGGTTTCCCTCGAGATACTGGAAAAAAAAAATACATACACCTTTGAATACTTACCCTTTCAACTAAATGCTGAGGTGCGGTGTTACCGTGGCCCATCACACACCCTCACATTCTTTGCCACCTCTCGCAACATCTCTGCAATTGAGAGAGAGGGAGACAGAGAGGTGGGGGGCTGTGCTCAAAGCTTCTCTGGGCCCCGAGGCAATGCACTAGCAAGCTCCTCTCCCCAGCAGAACAGCAGAAACACAGCGCATATCTCCTATCCATTAATTAATCATCGAACCGAGCACTAAGCTTCTCTCTGTAATCTTTCTTACTGACTTGGGAGTTGGATTTCTGACCATATTATTTACTTTGGATGTTAACTGTCAGAAAATGTGGCGATCCAACAGTAATTAGCATGCAGCAAAGTATCTCATTTGCAACAACACTTAATTACACTGACTACAAAACTTAAGGTTGAATAAACAGAAAGCAATTTTATATTCACATCCAAAACATTGCGATTAGGATTCTTTGCCACCGCTGCCAAAAGTGATGAGCTGATAACAATTCACTGCCATTCTCAAGGACAAACGGATGTTGATTGTTACCTTGGCTGCTGCAGCAGGAATCTGTGTATTCACATTCATAACAAAAATCTACCTCTCTAATGTTGGGGTGGCAAATTGTATCTCTCATGACTTTGTTGTATGAAGCTAATCCAGGAAATGAAAATGTCTGCAATCTTCACCACAACAATACCTGTTATTTTGACAGTTCAGACTATCACATCATGTGTTCTCTGGTGAGACTGGCTGCCATTCAATCTTGAGACTGCTGCCAACAGATGAGTCTGTGTGCGAAATGTGTCCTGTGTCAAGGACAATCACAGGAGGCAGTCTACCGTGTACTCAAGCATCCCCATTAGCCCATTGCTATTGATTATTCCTGCCGTTGTCATCAAGCCCGTCGGCTGTTATTGAGCAGCCTGAGACAGTGACTCACACAGGGGAGTCTACACACACACACACACACACACACACACACACACACACACACACACACACACACACACACACACACACACACACACACACACACACACACACACACACACACACACACACACACACACACAACACAGCACAAACAACCTCAACAATTTCTGTTCCTAGTAATTTTTCTCCTCTGTTGTTCTCAGACAGATACATGCCTTATTTTCAAAGATATATTTTAAACTAAGCAGTTACACAAATAAGCCCAGCTCTTAAAGAACTGAAGGTGAGCCACTGCCTAACACAAACAAACACCTGTTTGCATTCCTAGACTTGTGAGGACATTCATAGTCATGCTGCATTATCCGATCCCTATCTTTAATTTGAAAGGATACAGCAACATGAAACATTTTTCTTATTTAAATAAATATGATGGAAAATAAATTCATCCTCATAACAATGTCCTGTCATGTAATTTTTATTCCTCCATCGTTGTCCAAAGGCCATTAAAACACACCAGCAGCCAAATTAGTGCCCTGGGTGACATGTTTCTGCATTTCCATGAATATGGGCACTGTAGTTTATTTTTAAAACAATCCCACATACACAGTCCTGGAGCCATAAACACTCTGTCGAGCAGCAAATCTGCAGCTGAAAATAGTACCCCAATAAAGACACTGTTTACTCCTGTTTGAGGAATGTATGCAACAAAAATGAAAGAAGAGGTTTTAAAAAGGAGACTCGTTAAAGTTCCTCTTTTAGCATTGATTAAACCTCTAAGTTCTTTTGAATAAAGAAAATCCCTTTATGGCTTAAAGTGGCTTCAATGTAACTTTTGTTTGTCATACTTTTGCCTTCATTCAGGACATGCAAATCTGTCAACATGCAAACAGTCCCAGTGTCTTTCTTCACCCACCGCTCTGCCATTCACCTGCGGTTTGAGCTGGTAGCCTGATATTATGCAAAGCTCCACCATGTAAGTTGATAGGGCTGGTTCTTTGGTTCTTGAATCCATGTTTTTCAGATTGTCATTGGTACATTGCAGTTCCAAAACAGATATGCTCAGCCCTCTTGTTAACTACCTATTTTGCCCATGATATGTCTTCTAATTGGTTCCCGTTCTAGTTCTTTTGTAGTGGTTATCTGCTTTACACATTGAAGGTCCTGGGTCCGAGCTCCAATGGATCCAGGAGTCCACAGTGCAGCTCTGGCTCAGATAGTAGAGCGGGTTGTCCATTAATCACAGTGTTGGCAGTCAATCAACACCTCCTCCAGTCCATATGCTAAAGAGTCCTTGGGAAAGTGACTAAACCCCAAGTTGCTCCTGATGGCAGGCAAGCATCTTGCATGGCAGCGCTGTTGCTATTGGCGCGCGAGTGAATGTGATTGGGTGGATGGGAAGATTTGTAGACAATTCTGCACTTTCCCCCAGCGCTATTAAGTATTTTAACAGTTTCAGCTCAGCATCTTGGTTTTCCAGCCCTTAAGTTCATAAATTTCATCATCTTATTCAGCAGCCTCTAAAAGAAAAAAGAGAGAGTGGATATTGGATTTACATTCATATGGAGGCCAAAAACATGATTTCCACGTTAATATTGCTAAATGTCCAGTAGATTTATAAAGAGGCAACAGTTTTCTATCAGACTCGCAATTTTAATAAGGTGATAACATGATAGCGTTATAACATGATAGCGTTATGATAACGATTGTTCGTCTGACCCCAAATAAAATCAGTAATAGCCACTTTAACATCTGTTCAAATTAGTCTTTGCAAAGATATAAGGGTTCACACATACTACCTGTTTCCTCTTTTGGTCCTTTCTGGACCTGTACACTCAAACTCCCTGACATCTCCAGATCTAAGGCCGCAGAACTGGGCCCATGAACAATACTTAAATTGATATCACAATGCTTCAGTCAGACTCTTATACTGGCAAACTTTTAGCCTTGGCCTCCCCACAGCTTAGAGTTCTTCTTGGCAGCACCATCCATGTGATGATGATTCCATTACAGCACAAGCTCCATTTGTCTCACCCTCTGTGTGTGTAATGGAAACAGCAGTGATGGGTGAGTGTGCTGTGAACTGTATGTGTGTTTGTTTGTGCATGATTGTGTGAATCTCTGCTGCGTGCTTTGACGCATTTTGAGTCTTCTTTGCAAAAGTGCCAGAGTCATCCTTTGATTGATGACCTTACTAAGACATATCCAAAGCCTGGGTTTGCACTGACTTGAAACAGAAACCTTTCTCCATCCATGGTGTGTGCGTGTATGCGTGTGTGTGTGTGTGTGTGTGTGTGTGTGTGTGTGTGTGTGTGTGTGTGTGTGTGTGTGTGTGTGTGTGTGTGTGTGTGTGTGTGTGTGTGTGTGTGTGTGTGCGCGTGCGTCCGTGCGTGTGTGCGCGTGTATGTACAGTATGTGTGTGTTCATCCCTGTTATGGACTGAAAGCCTGTTCTGCAGGGGCCACGGAAAAGCAGTTCCTCCCTGATTCAATTATGACAGCAAGCAGAGGTGGAGGGGGAAACAAGAGGCTAGGGGACATCTCAGTCTCCTTCACACAGGTTTTCTGACACGGGGGTTGAAGAAAGAGGCCTATCAATTTTGAAATGTGCACTTACAAGCTTGATTTCACCTTTCTGTCTTTTTTCCCCTTAAAGCTTTTTTTCCCACATGCCTTCCTGCAACTGGCATCCCTGAAGTGATACCTAATCCCTCATGTGTCAGAACTCATCTGTGCCAAATTCAATTTGGAGGAAATTGCCTTGCAGTCCTTTTTCAGTCACTAACGTGGCATTGCTGATGGTGTCATGCTAATGGTGCAGGTCGGAAGATAATGAATGAGCGTAACCATTATAATTTAGCAGTATATAAGTTAACCCTGTGTATGGCAGCATTTCACAAGTCTGTTTAGATTTAGGCTGTGAAATCCTAAAGCGTTGCTCTGATTTGACTTCTGCTGTCATCTGAATATCATTCCAGTTATGTTTTTTGCCTCACCCTCTCGTTGTGAGCGGTTACACTTGGTCTGTCCCTCTTTCTGACTCTTGCTTTCTCTCCCACTCATCATTTCTGATGTGACTGCTGGCAAACTGTGATCTGCAGGAATAATGATATTTAAGTGCTGGTTCCTGGTGTCTAATTGAAACACACACACACACACACACACACACACACACACACACACACACACACACACACACACACACACACACACACACACACACACACACACACACACACACACACACACACACACACACACACACACACACACACACACACACACACACACACCACCCCCAACCCTTCAGTGCCAGCTGTGCAACTGATACAAGAGCAGTGCTTCCCCAGACATCTCGTGGTGCTGGCAGGTGGTGAGCAGATAAATTCTCTGTTATTTGTTTCTGGTTTCCTCCAGAAAACCTGCAGCAGTCACCTGTGACCTTGTCTCTCACCTTGTCATGCATGCGCCACAATATATGTCTTTGACTGACAGTGTCGTGATGTCCCTCTACAGTAGGTTTGGCATACTTTATGTGATGCTCTATATTGGTGTGTTTGGGTTGCACAAATGCACGTTTTTGCTTTGATAGCACTCAATTCTGTATATTTACTGCTGAGGAAATTGACTGTTTATGCCCTAAACCTTTTGGTTGTTATTGCTACGCCTGTCTAGCTTTCTGCTCTGTCACATGTACAGTTTACAGTTACGATGTCAGCAGCTTTACCATTACATTTCTTAGTAATCTTTGACACAACAGGTCATTGATTTCTGACAGAATTAGACTAAAGCAACATCTCATTTCTTGTCAAAGTAATATAAATACTGCACTGTTCACATACATGTTTACTAGCGGTCCTCTTCCACCTTGCCTTTTGGCCCACACTTCTACACATCTTGGCGTATTTCTGCTACTTGTGTGGCCTCTGTGTGCAAGAAATATGAAGTGGCAAACAACTCATTGAGAAAAAGCTTCAGAATACTGCTAGAGGTCAAAAACTCCACAGGGAACCCTTGGTGTATGTGTTAAATCATAGATTATAAGTTTGGCCCGAGTCCAAATGTCAAAAAAGAACATTGGAGAGCTTCTAACGTGACCTGTAGCATCTAGCTACATATGCTGGTTATAAACAGGGATTTCTTTTTAAAACTCAGCGTGTTTCCCTTCAAAAGTTAGGTAATGATTTGCTAACTCTTAAATTGGCTCAAGTTACTACTGTAGGAGGTACTGTATGTAGGGAATGTTACTGTTTAAGCTCACCTTTGAGTTAATGAACCCAGGCTATTGAAAAGATGCCACCAAAGAACCTTACTTTAGATTGTAGTAATCTTATGCACTTTACTTGACAGACCTGCAGTGACTTCTTAAGCAGCATACTCAATAATAATAATGCCATGAACAAAATTAATTTATTAATGTATTATCTCGAATAACAATTATCTCCGATCGATGCCTGTTAAAAAAAAAATCATTGATGGCAATTCTTAAATACAACATCCAGATACAGCATTGTTCAGGGTGATATGATCAGCATGGTGTGACACATATCAGGCATATTTTGTAATGACAGAAAAGCACAGACCTTCGTGTGGCTGAGTTCACAAGGCCATTTTGAATGTACATCTTAACAGTTTGATTTGAGCACTTCTTGAACTTGATATAGCTGTCCACATTGAGAAATACTCAGACCAAGAAGGAACTGAAGGTCCTATGCAAAATACCCAAGAAGAGGCCATGAATTTCAATAAGATGTTTTTATTTGATTTAAAAAGACATGCATAATGCTTACAAACTGACCTGCCACAATGTAATAACAAAAAAAAGATGTCAACCAGATGATCATTGGGCAAATTACAGGTCCTGTAGTAATATGGTAACCCATGCCTCACTATTAATATGCAAATGAGACTTAAAATCTTATATATTTGACACCTTTGAGGATGAATGTTTTGGATGTTTCCAAGCTGGATAGTGGAAGGTGGTGCAATATTTGGTTGGTGTGTTGGAAAATGTTACTATTTGCTAAACTAAACCTTGTGTGTGCGTGTGTGTGTGTGTTGGCAGGGTGCGGCTAGAGGCCTTCTCCGACAACAGTGGGAAGCTGCAACTCTCTCTGCAGGAGATCATAGAATGGCTGACAGCCAAGGACGAGGAGCTGTCGGAGCAGCTGCCCATAGGAGGCGACGTGGGGGCCGTCCAGCATCAAAGGGAGTTCCACCAGGTAATGCGGAGGATAATACCTCTTCAGTGCAAATACTGATGAGATGGAGTCTTTATTCTGTCCAAAGGGAAATACATTTCCACAGTAAATGCACAGCATATTCAATCCTCAGTCAGTATATTCAGAATATCCACACATATAGCCAGACTGTCTATAGGTTCATACTGACGTGAAAATAGAAATACATAGATAAATTCAGTGGGGCGTCACTTTAGTGTTGTGTGTGAAGGAAGGGACAAGACTCCTGTTACATTATAGAGTGGCGTTCTCAACTTTAAAGCCCCACTGTATACGTGTGTCCATGTGGGAGCAATGTGGAAAATGGATTGAGGGCAAGCCCAGGGGCACGTGCTGTGATCTGGGCAATGTGTGTGAAGGCCAGGGGTTTTGAGGCCACTAATTTTGGAGGCATTGCTTGTACACAGTGCGTCAATTTTTCTTTTCTAATTGGTGACACAGTCAAGGCACACATATTGTAGAGGAGTATTCTGGGATTCATTTTTCAGAGGAGGTGAAGAACAGAATAGCATGTGTGGGGTTTGCAGATGATAAGAGGGGTTTCCTGTCAGAAAGCTGAGTTTATTGTTCAGTCTGAGTCAATACTAGATAGCTGAAACTTCCTCCAAGCACAGCTATCATTGATGTCAGTGATGGAGGTGGGGCTCTGTGCACTGCAGTGTGTGTAGGAATCCCCAAACAACAGTTCAAACTTGCAGTGCAAACAAACTTGAGCCTAACCCCTTCTTCCTATCAAATGCCCACTTTTACGCTTCTGTCATGCGTCAACCTAAAAAATGAAGCAAACATGGAAGTGGCAAAATCTGAAGTTCCTCGAATTGCCACTTGTGGCTGGCTCCAAAAGCGAGTCAATCCCCATCGATTCTAATTTTGAAATGCCTAATTTTACAGCATAAATAAACATGTTTACAGCCAAAAAATGGTTTCGATCTCTATAACTCATTACAGCAGTACAATGTTTATGTAACTATCGGTTTAAATTGTACTAGGATGGAAGTTACGCATAATTTAGGGCGGGGCTGCTTTGAATGACAGGTGGGTGACTTGACAGTTGGCTAGCTGCCTGCAGGTTTCAGCAATCAAGCGTCATTCGGCCCACCTCAGCACCACCTATGCACCACCTCTTTGCCCATTTTTTGATTAGCTGGGAGCAATGCTAAGTCAGGCGCTGCCAAGATGACAATGGCCAGAGCCAATCAGAACTGAGCTTTAGAACTGCTCGTTATGGAACCTACAGGTGATGCAATTGAGGCTACATCCAATTTTTATGTACAGTTTATGACTCCTAACAAGACCCGGCCCACAGTTTTCGTTTCACTCTGGAATACTTTAAATGCTGTTTCACTGATACTTCTAGTAATTTAGAAATAAGGTTACTCTCATTTAACTAGATTGAACTATGGCCACCACTGACAATTTGTGATGTCATCAAATGTATGTGGGTATGTCAGATCGACAGTCCTAAAGCCCAAGATATTTCATTCTGTAGAAATCAAAACAAGTTAAAGTACCTAAAGCTCTTATTTGTGAAGCTGAACCCTTTAATTGTTAGGCTTTTTTTGCTTGAAAATGGACTTAATAATTAATCTATTAAATAAATTATAATCGACAAACTGATTGCTTCTCTAGATTGAAAAATTAAGCCCCAGATTGTGTTTATTTGACATTTAACTGAACTAAAAGGGTGTGTGTTTTGCAGAATTGGGATATCCAGTGATTTAGTTTTTGGTCCATTTAACCTGGCATGTTCACATACTTATTCACAGCTGTGGATTAGCTGTAGCAGGATAATGGGCTACACAGACAAAGACACTCAATCTGCACAGTGTAACCATAGTTTTAAAATATCTCAGTGACTCTTAGGCAAGAAAACACTTTTATTAACATTGAGCCCTTGGAGGATTAAATGTTTCACCTGTTTGTTTTCATCTCTTTCATCTATTAACTGTGATGAAAGCCACAAACAAGCTTCACCAATTTTAATCCAATAGGATTGTGAGCCATTGCAACATTTTATTTGTGTCAATAGTAAAGTTTAAGACTGTAGGGAACATCAATTAGAGTTGCTGACAGTGACAGTGTCTCCTCCTCTCAGATAAAGCCCACATGGTTCGATGATTTGAACTGGCCTTTAAATCTCTTCAAGGGCTTGCGTGGGAAGAAGGGAAAACAAGCTCACAGACTCAAAGACTAACACATTGATCACTTGCACAAATCAGTGTTTGTTTGTCTGCCCCCTGGATTTTTTTTTTTTTATCTTTGTGTTGAGAACAAATAACCAGGGGTCATAACTTGACTTAAATTACTGGTCTGACTTTGCAGGACACAGTCAGGAGCTTCTGTGACAGGAGCTCCATTGAAATGTTGTCTTTTAATTTTCCTTTTCAGCATCACAAGCAGGCTTCTTAGAGTCATGTACACTTACATGTGTGTTTCTTTTATCTTATCTTCCTGCACATCTTCACAGGTGTGTGTCGGCATGTTTTTTTTGTTCATGTTCACATTTTATTGCAGGACAACTTAGACCTTTAACAGCCTGTCGAGTATGTATTACCTCACCTGGTGATGTCATTTGAAAGCTTGGTCTATAGTTGTCCGTAGTAGATTCATCACTAAACTGTGTCGCTGTTAACTAACGGGGTATAGGTTGTGTTGCTGATCCAAATCTACAAACACTCCCATCATCCAACATGTAGCGAGTTCAATGTCTGACCTTTACAGATAAGCTTAATGAGTTTAAATCAGTCAAAACTCAGTGTGGTGTTGTGAAGATCTCTTACTCACCACATCGTTGTCATGCTTTCCATCTATACTGTATGGGCTGCACATTTAACACAGAACATCAGACTTCCAAGCTCTTTTAAATCAGACTTCTTTGATTTAGCAAGTCAGCATAATGACCGGAAGTTTCAATATTACTGTATGTCAGTGCTGCTTATTGGAGAGATCAAAGAAAATAAATGGCTTCCCTGTGTGTCAAATGATAACACTGGTGAGACAGCCACTGAATTACCAGGATGTCTTTAAGGGAGGGAAGTCTCTCCACTGAAATCTTTTTAATTGACATGTTATATAGCCCCATGTGCACTGTAAGGGGACCTCGTAAAAATGGTAGAGACAGGAATTGCCCAACAGGCAGATGTGTGTGTGTGTGTGTGTGTGTGTGTGTGTGTGTGTGTGTGTGTGTGTGTGTGTGTGTGTGTGTGTGTGTGTGTGTGTGTGTGTGTGTGTGTGTGTGTGTGCCTGTATGTGTGTTGTAAAGAGGGTTGGCCTGTTCAAAAATATCTTGAGACAACAAACAGACTTTGATGCAGCTGCTGCATCAGTCACTGCAGTGGAGAAAATTCTTTTAATTATCATTTTGGAAATAAAACAAATAATGAATTCCAGTAATGTCTTAATCAAGAAAGAATAAAGATCCAAATTAAGGCTTTAGAAGTATTTGAAGGTGTGTGTGAAGGGTAGAACCACTAAAGTACATGCTGTTGTGATTATTGCTCCTGTGTGACTGCCTATTTGGTGGAATGCTTCCTGGGATCCTCAGGATATTCTTTCATTTCCCAGTAAATCACCTTTGTCGTGAGTGATGTGTCTTGCAAACTGGGACTGCTGTAGACATGCGCGCGTGCGCACACACACACACACACACACACACACACACACACACACACACACACACGCACACACACACGCACACACACACGCACACACACACACACACACACACACGCACGCATGCACGCATGCACAGTATCCAATATTCGCACACACATATAATTGGTTGTGTAACTACAGTAGAGTTTCCCACTACACCCTCTTTCCAATTTTCTGTGCTGTCAGTTTGTGCAGTGTGTCTGAGAGGCGACTTGTATTGACAGGGAGGTTTGTGGCTTCTGCTTCAACCCATTTCATGTCCCACTTTGAGTGGGTGGTGCACGGTGAAACCAGCCACCCAATTAACAAGACAACAACCAAGAAAAAAAAAGAACACTTTTACACTTCACACCATCCTGTCCCCTTTTTCTCCCACGTAATTTCTCTTCTCTTTTTTCATTGTCCTGTTTCTTGGCCCTTCTCATCCCTCTTCCTGCGCTGTGACTGTTGACATTATGTTTTAAGGTTGTCAGTCCCATTCCTGTGAATGCGATATCTCAGTAACACCTTGAGGAAATTTCTTCAAATTTGGCACAAATGTTTACTTGGTGTCAAGGATGAGCTTATATGAATTTGGTGGTTAAAGGATTGTGTGAACTGGCCAAAAGTCAATAATTAATGCTAAGTAGGACAATATTTCACACAAATGTCAAAAAGGATAAAATGATAAAGGATGACGTTTCATGTACAAAAGCACAAAGGTCAACTTAACTGTGTCTTCATAATGTTCTGAAAAAACACTTTTCAGGCCATTATTAAGCACCATAACTCAGGAACAGAAGGGAAGGTTGTGACAAAATTTCTAATCTTTGGTGTCCACGTTGAAACTATGCTGATTGTATACTGCAAATGTTCTGTACTGTCTGGTTGAAGACCTCCACGTTTTAGAATTTGTAGCTTTTTTAGAGCAACGTCCATGTTCGAAGCATCGTCTACTGTTGTCTCTACAACTTTGTGTTTGTCAGAATCATTGGTCAAGCATGTGAAAACATGCAAGGAATGTGACTGTTCTTTGTTTCTTTCAATGAATTTACACACTAATAGTGTAGATTCGCAGTAGAAAACAACAACAAAGCTTAACAAAACTTCAAATGCACTGATTGCATTTAATTACATTTTCGAATTCTTTCCCTTTCTTTTAAAGTCTTCTCTACATTTTTTAGTTTGGATGAACTGAAACTTGATTTGTTTGTGGAGGCATACAACCCCAAGGCGGTGATTCTAGTTACTCATGCACACTGTCTGCCTTTAATGCTTTAAAGTAGCATTTGTTGTTTCTTCTTTCCACCTCTTTCCCTTTGACACTGATGGGGCTATTTAGTGATGCACAAGCCCCCAAAAATATATTGTATTCACTGTGAAACATCATCATATCTCCCCTCTCCTCTCCTCTCCTCTCCTCTCCTCTCCTCTCCTCTCCTCTCCTCTCCTCTCCTCTCCTCTCCTCTCCTCTCCTCTCCTCTCCTCTCCTCTCCTCTCCTCTCCTCTCCTCTCTTCCCCACCTCTCCCCTCCCCTCTCCTCCCCTCCCCTCCCTTCCCCTGAAATGTCCCATTTTCAGTTCAGCACGCCTTTATAATCTGTGATGCCTCTGCTTCCCGAGCGTATGGTCGCTCTAAAACTTTTCCGACAAAGCAAAGAGGGAAATTGCCTCCCAGTTTTCTATAGAGAATTAAAGCGTTTTAAGAAATGTGAATTATTGATCTTAAGTGGATTTATTCTGATGTCGTTGTGTGGTTGAGTTCTTGCTGTACTACATTTGTGTGAGTGTGTGCGTTTGGCTGCATGAGTCTTGGTTTGGGAGCATGTTTACTCTGGGTGTATTTGGGGTGGTAATAGAGGCGTAAGATACATTTTGGAGGATGAATGTGTGTGTGTTTGGATTTTGGGATGACTGAGCATTTCAGCGATGGGGGGGGGGGGATTGTGTGTGTCTGTAGCAGCTGCAAAATCTTCTCGACATAGGAAACATGAAATGAAAATGTATCCGCGTCTGTGTTGTCAGTAGCACATTGAGAGGGAGCATCCAAAGTGAAGAGCAAAAGGACTGCCGTCAACATGTTTAGAGACCAAGTCAATGAAGCCATTTCTTCCTCCTGAGCTTTTTTACGCCATGCAGAGGCCTAATGTATCTTAATCTGATCTGAAGGCTTCGCTCTTAATGTTCCTTCAACCAAAGATAAAGCCTCTGAGTGTGAAATTTAGCTGGAATTAAAGTTTTAACATGACAGCTGGCTCAGGGAATCCATGGCTCAGCTCCTCTTTGGGCAGCAAAGCAGCTAAAAAGAGGATGGAGAGAATAGAGAGCTGAGGAGGTGAGGATGAGGAGGGAATTTGTGATTGGAGAAAAGAGTGAGAGGATGAGGAGAGCGGCAGACAGCAGGTTTTCTTCATGACTGTTGCCCTGGGAATCTTATCTCATGCCACAGCTCCCCATCGTTACACACTTTTGCATGTTTGCTTGGTGCCGGCTGGTGTTTGCTGGTGTTTCATTCTGAGCTTTCTGTTTAACTCTGCTCGCCGTGTGTTATCAGGCCTGCCGGGCTCTGGTCCTGGGGTTTTCAAATAGGCACCGAAACGCTGTCACTGCTTGGGTTCACAATGCTGCTACCTCCAGCTAGTAATACAGATTTTTAGCTGAAATTGTAATCTCTTTATACCATAAGAGGATTGAGAACGCTGGCTTCACCTAAATAAATTACTTTGAAGAGAGGGAATATCCCTGGCATTAATTCTCACACCTGCAGTATGTTTTATACAGAACAAAGATTAGTGTAGAAGAATGAAGAAGGTTGACACACTGGCTTTCTTCGAGGCCCTGGGGAGGCTCGGGGTATCTGCTCAATGCAAAAGTACGAAGTTAACGTGTGTGTGTGTGTGTCCCCTTACACACTGAGCTCAGTGTCTGCAATTTGCATAGTGAGTATAGTTGAATGTGGACCAGTGGAGTTAGGCTCTCCAGCTAATTGGCACTTGTCTGCTTGGAGGCCAGATGAACAGTACTCCCAGTAGGTTTGGTCTCTTATTGTGCCCTGGGCTCTCAGTATAAGCAGACAGACATGTAATTTCTTATGTTCCTGGCAGCATATCACTATCAGACTGTGAGTGTTTATATGTGTTTAGTTATCTCGTTGGGATATTTTTTTAAAAATATGAACACTGACCTTTTTGAGACCAGTAGTCCTCAACCCTGTCTTAATGAGGCAAAAGGTCATTTCTGAGGTTGTGGTAAAGTTAGGAATAAGGTGTGATTTGAGGTTAGGTTAAGGTTAGAGTTAGGCCAATCGATGCTGCACAAACTAATTGTGTTTGTGTGTGTGTGTGTGTGTGTTTGTGTGTGTGTGTGTGTGTGTGTGTGTGTATGTGTGTGTAGGTAGGTCGTGATTCCTTGAAGTAAACGATGGAGTCGAGCCGGGCGGTTTTACTCCATGTGTTCCATTTTTTTTTTTTTTTTGCTTACGTGACGTCGATAACCATAGCCATAGCCGGAGGAATGAACAAACGTCGAGGATGAACAGTCAAGGGTCACTGTGACCTCACTAACTACATTCCTGGGCATAAATCACAAATTCACAAGATAATTATGACAAAATTTCACACTGATGTCAAACAGGATAAAATAATGATGTGATGACATTTTGTATCTAAAAGGTCAACTTCATTGTGACATCATAATGTTCTGCAGAAACACTTCTGGCCATTATTCAACACTGTAACTCAGCAACAGAAGGGGAGATTGGGACCACATTTCACGTTTGATTGAATATTGAATTAGTGACACTAATCTGGGGTGTCCACTTAGAAGCTGGGATAGATCTTCTGTGTGTGAGGCATCCATGTTTCAAAATTTCTAGCTTTGCGGCAACATCTATATTTATAGCATTGTCTACTGTCAACTTTATTTGCCAAGCATCAGAACACATAAGGATTCCTTCAAAGTCTTTACTACATACTGTACATTATATGAGTTTGGACAGACATGGGTGTTAACTGTAACTTGACTGGTTGAAGGAGGCAGATATTGTAGTCTTACCTACGTTTTTGCTTCAGCCTGATGTGGTGAAATCTTTAGGCAAGACTATGTAACTTTCGAAGAAGATATAACACATAAAATGCCTTACAAGTTAAAAGTTTATGAACAATTAAACACGAGCTTGTTCAGTTCAGTAAAGTCAAGAGATTTTGCTGCTATCATCTCATTCGTTGTCAGGTTTGTTTTACAAAGATAAATTTTGACATTGTTTTAGGATTCATTAATTTTCAGATTTTAAATATGTTCAAATTCTGTCATTTATTAATTGATTAACTATTATTTCAAACTAAAATGTTTTCCTCTTTGATGCAATGTGGTCACAGTTTGTTACCATGAAAATACTTCTTAGCTGGTGTCAACAATTGTTATGAAAACCTCAGTCTTGGTTGTAGTTCAGCTAATTTTTAAGGCTCAACATTAATCAATTAGTATTTTTGTGAGACCTCTTAACTTGCACGAGACTAATCGAAGAGCCGAATTAAGATTCGCTTAATTCTACAGACCAGTCTGATATATATGTGACCCTGGAATGAGCAGTATATTACGGTGGCTAAAGTGAGCTAATCTTAGCGTTTGAAAGATAATTCTGTGTAAATGATATTACAAGCAGTTTTCTGGTTTTATGTGTGTTCTTGTGATGCTCTTATACAATGTTTTAGCATTTACAATTAACTTCCACTGCTGGCTACAGTGTCTTTTCCTCCAAAATTCATTCAATTCAGTAATCCACCAGGCACAGTATGCTGATAAATTGCTTTGTGGTGGGTCTGGCAATCCTGAAGTTGTAAAACTGGGAATATCACATCTGGTGTTTTGACTCTGGTGATAATCAGTCACTGGTGAAACATCATATTACCCAGATCAACACAAAACACCACTGCAAGATGATAAAGGCAGAAGTGTAAGACACTCTTCTGCTTGTTCTTGTTAGCAGCTTGGACATCTTTCGATTCCCTTGGCATAACAAAAAGATATAAGCTAAATCGAGTCAGGTTTATTATACAGCCCAAAAACCCAAGTCTGCCTGAGGGCATTGCAATCTGTACAGCATATGCCATCCCAATTTGGAAAAGGAAAAACTCCACATTGCATCTAGTCTGTCAGGTTACATGGTAGATATGCAGCATAGTTACAGATATATAGAATTAAATGGCACTGCAATTAATTTGTAGATTATTTTATCGTTTAACTGAGACATTGTTTAGTATAAATGTTTTAAATAATGAATAATGATCCTCAAAAGATGATATAATGACTGTCCAAAACCCAAAGATATTCAATTTAAACCAAGAACGTCTATACATATAAAAGCAAAATGTGAGATGCTGCAACCGGCCAATAACAGCAGTTTTTAAAGTAGATATAAAATGTTTTCTAAGAATAAAAATTATTGTTCATTCATTTTCTGTCATTTGAATATTTGTTTCAGCACGAGAACACACCATTGCTTTTAGTCTATGTTAGATGAGGCCGTCTCATTTGAGGAGTCGGCATAGGTTCAGCTTTGCTTGCACAACAAATTTTTCTCTATATCATTTTGAGTAACCAGCACTTGAGTTTGGAAACAGCTTCTATCTTTCATTCCCCCTTCACTGTCTCTCTGCAGGCTTTCATGGAGGATGTCAAATCTCGCGGGCCGTTTATCTACTCCGTTTTGGAGTCTGCCCAGGCCTTTCTGGCTCAGCACCCCTTCCAGGAACCAGAGGAGACCCTGACCGATGGAAAAGGTCTGCTCCCTTCACACTCCGTGCCAACTGCTGCGCCAGCCAAAATGTCATACTCACAAACGCCCTCACCTGAGTTCATTTGGTGGGACCCATGCAGGTGAAATCATCCATTTGTGGTTATTAGCAGGGATCCCTCCTTGGTTTCACACTGAGTTTTAGGGAGAGAGACCAGGTTGGGACCAATTAGCTCTGGTTCCCCAGCTCCACAGTAACATCTGCTCAAATCAATAATAGCGTACTTGTGTGTTTGGCTCTCTGTTCTGGATGCTCACCAGGAGAATACTGTAGCACTCTACCTCACTATGTTGTCCAACTTGTTTTGCCCCCTGCCTTTATCATTCCCTCTCCCTTTTCATTGAGTTGCTATACCATCCTTCTCAAATCATTGCTCTTCTCAAATCTGACTCCTAACCCCTGCTCTTTCCGCTTGCTATTTCGCTGTCGAAACGTCCTCCTTTGCACCTTTATGCTTTTACCCCTGCACGGCCCCATCTAACCTGTTTCACCTGTTTCCGCAGACGTGTCTCCGCGCCGGCGCATCCTGAATGTGAGCCGCTCAGTATGGAAGCAGGCGAACGTGGCCAGTGACCTGTGGGAAAAGCTGACGGCACGCTGCGTGGATCGCCACAGGTCAGACACTTCTGTTAAACATTGTGTTGAACTTGTCAGATTAAATGTGGTTACTGCAATGGTGGAAAGTACATTTACTCAGGTGCCTATTACTATTTAAGTGCAATTTAGAGGTACTTGTACCATAGTGTTTCTATGGGGTGCATTGTTATACTTCCAGTTCAGGAAAAAAAATACTCTGATACATGACTTGTTAGAAGTTCCACCAAAGATACTTTTCCACTCTGAACTTTGTGTTATTTGAATAATTGCTTAAGGTTCCGGGAGATGATTAAAAAAAAAAAAAAGATCAGAAGATGACAGATTTGTGTGTTTTTTATTAATTACAACCCCATTAATCATCTATCAAACCCAAAGTTTATATTGTGACCCTTTGTAAGGACTCCATCTTTACCAGATGCAACTAAAAAGCTGCTTACACATCTATTTGCCCTTATTAACAATATGATAATATTAAATAAATAAATGTATTACTTTTGTTTGTACTTTTGCCAAAATACGATGTTGCAGAATTGGGATGGTATTGTCAATTTCATTTAACTAAAGGATTTGACTCCTCCTTTCACCACTGGGTTTCTGAACTCTTTCTTATCATTGGGACCCTGTCAGTAGTCGCAAAAGCACAAAGACAGTTTTAAAGATGAATAGGAAGCAGATTTTTAGAGTAATGGTAATGCCAAATTAATAACCAAAGTCGGGACTGGCAGTGCTCTGTTCAGAATACAAGCAGTTTTTTCCCTCTCAAAGTCTCGCCTTTTAAGTTTTATTGGTACGTTTTTTAAATTAAATGAATAATTATAGACCCCAGTGATTCAGGCAAATTCTACAATCCATGCACTTAGAAAATTACTCCAGAACAAACTCAAATCCTGTGACTTTTAGGGCTCGAAAGTCCAGTGTTCTTTCTTGTTGCGGCTGTGGGTGAGCGCTGATCCATAGCAGGGTTATGCAAAACAATATTACACAAAATACAATTACAAAAACAATTAGGAAAACATATTCATTAAGTTTTAGATGAGAAAATTTCAGAGCTCCATTTTCACGAGTATTAAAACTTGGTATAAAATATTAAATTAAGCAAACAGCCCTCCTACAATGACAGTCTGTAAATTTGGATAGATGGTGTGTTTGACTGCATACTTTATGGATTTTGATTGATTTTTTTGGGGGGGGGGCTATGACTCGCCTTGTTTCTAACTTTTAATGAGTCTGTTCGTTAATTGTAATGACTTGCATTTTCCACAAAACTTCCAGACACATGGAGAGGACACTGGAGCGTCTCCTTCAGATCCAGGCAGCGATGGAGGAGCTGGCGGGGGCCCTGGAGCAGGCAGAGGGAGTGAGAGATGCCTGGGAGCCTGTCGGAGACCTCTTCATTGACTCTCTGCAGGACCACATAGACGCTACCAAGGTAGAATCACACACTGCAGTGCACACTCTCTTCTCTGATTGTCTCTTATCTCTCTCATGTACACACACAGACACACGCACAGACATTATCATGGATCCTGATATAAATTGTTTTTTACCTGTGGAGTAACTTAATTGTCTCCTTTGAGATAATTGCCTCTGGCTATCCCTGGAAAAAAACACACACACACGATGACATTTTGACATATCGTAAACAAACATCAAAACAGTGACATGCTGTTTGTTTTTTTTTATCACAAAAACACAGCAGTGATTTATTACTCATGAATAAGTGAGAGATCTGTATCAGGCTGTGTTGCTTTAAAATGTTTGTTTTGCTTGTTTACACATTCCTGTCAGAGTAGCTGCGATCTGACAGATGATGACGAGGACGTGGCACTTCAAAATGATGCGCTGTGAGATGGCAGGGGCGACAATCCTCTGCTGAATAGATGCTGTTAAACAAATGGCAGGTCATTGGTTTAGCCATTACGGAGGGCCGTGTGCCACTGCTGCCTGTAATTGTGTGGCACTGTTCATTAGAAGTGAGGGCACTTCACAATAATCATGTCAGTGTTTGGACTCCTGTCACAGACAGCACATGTTCAGCTCAGTCTTTAGGGCGGGCTTGTCTGCTGGCGGCAGCTGTACTCCCTCTTGCTCTTACACACAGATGTATTCACATACAAAAGCAAACTCTTGGATACACAATTATAAACACCTTAAATACAAACATAGAGCTGCAACGAAGGATTCTTTTCAACCCCAATCAATACATGCTTTAATTGGTGTATTAATGTCAGGAAATGGTCAACATATGCCCGTCACAGCTTCACAAAATCCCAAGCTGACTTCTTTAAATGTCTTGTTTTGTCTGATCAGCAGTCCAAATCCAAAAGAAAATATTCTACAATCACACATGACTGAGAAAAGCAGCAGAGATGGAACAAGTATATTTCATTTTGTATTGCAAGACAAAAAAATGCTTTTAATTATCAAAATAGATGATTTTTCTGTTTATAGACTAATCTATTGACACACACACATTGACAAAAAAAAAAGCATGCACACTTGCTCCTAGACAGATCCTAGTTTTACATATCTACAAGTAATTTTGTTCCTCAGGGTTATAAAATAAACTACAGTAGATCATCCATCATGTAAAAACATAAAACCTCAGTTAGATTTTTGCAACATTTATATTTGAATATTATTTCGTTTTGCTGGAGCTGAATATTTTTACGTGAAATCATATCCAGTATTAGAAATAACTGTTGGAAAGAAAATCAGAGTTGTCATCCATAAGAGATGTGATTTCAGGCAGTCCTCAGGCTGAGTTTGCTGAAGTTTATGTCATGCCATCACAGCTTACTACTTCTGAATTCTGCTTTGTACCTTTCACTTCCACTTTTTATCTTTGTTTCTACTGTGTACTGTCAAAAGATGACATCAGTGCTCAAAAGTAATTGTGAGAACGACATGCAACTCAGTAAAACATATTCGTTACAATCATGCCTTCTTTATTTCGGGTGTCTTTGTTATCTATTTTTAGATATAAATTCTCTCCAGCAGTTGCTTTGTCAAGTTTGTAAACAACAACAAAAACATCTTCAGCAAAAGTTTTCACACACAGCATAAAAATAATAAAGAGAATACATACACCCTGCTTTTCAAAATGACTGGGACACTGGCATCAGTAAAAGGGAAAATGTATGCACACATAAAAAGCTTGCATACCCCATTATTGCTATGGTGTATCCTTTGTTTTATGAATGCCCTGTTTTCCCTCATTATGTACACATATAATCTACAATGTACCAAGGCTAGAGTGATTTCAATATCGTTATACATTTTTTCCCTTTGATTTTTGGTCTCTAATACATGGCTTTCAAAAACTGAGCTGAAAGCTGTAACATATCAAGTTTCAATTGATTTTTTTTCTTATTTCATTAATTTGAGTGGCGTTGGCTCAGACTGGATGTTTCTGGGCTGCGCTCTCACTCCTGACATTTTTATTCTATTTATTCTATTTTATATTTCATCTGTTTTCTCTTTCTCCACTGCTCTCTTTTCCATCCACATACCTCTGCCCCCTCTGCTTGTCTTGTTCCCCATGTAGTTATTTAAGGAGGAGCTGACCCAGGTGAAGGAGGGAATGAAGCACATCAATGATCTGGCCCACCAGCTGGCAATCTCTGATGTCCATTTGTCGATGGAGAATGCTCGCGCCCTGGAGCACCTCAACAGCAGATGGAAAGTGCTTCAGGTAGAATTCACCGCCGGGCCCGTGTTGCCTATTTGACATTGTCAGCAGCAGCTTCTCTAGAAGTCAGGTTAGAGAAGGGCCTAAGAGAGCGAGTCCATGTGTAATATTTGGAGCTGTAAGCTGCTCTGCCGGCTTCCAACAGTTTCACGTTCTTCACATCTTTTTGAGCTGTGAAGGACAATGGCGTGTTTTTAGGAGGTTGATAAAGGGCCATATGTGTGATACATTTTTGAAACAGTTTAACATGGAGGTTAGAGGACTTTTGCAGGATTGATAGATCAGTGATGTCTGACTTTTGCAGTTTTTGTAAGTCTGACACCATCGACTTGTTTTTTCTTACTACAAATCGTGCATATTTAAAGAATATAGTTCAACAGTTTAAAAAATATTGTTTTTGCTTGGCTCTGTAGACAAATTAGATTAGATACCACTGGTACTGTGGAGGGAGCTAGGCTAGATGACTAATGTTAACTTCTAGTATTTATGCTTAGCTAGGGCAGTCGCCTCCTGGCTCTGACTATGTGAGATCGGTAATGATCTCCTTATCGAACTCTCCGAAATTAAAGGAAATAAGAACATTTTTGAAAATGCTGAACTATTTCTGTAATGATTTTAATTCATGCTATGCAGTTTCAGATTTAGTTTTCTTTCTGTTTCAGGCAGTCATTGGTCTCCAGTGATTTTATTTTTCACGGCATGAAAATCAATTTATGGAGAGCGTGAATTATCAGTGAATGAGGGTTGGGTTTGCATTGAAAGTGTGAAAACATTGTCAAAAATAGCTTTAATGCAGTAGTCTCAGTATGAATCCTTTTTTCTAACAGCTGTTGTTTCTTGGTTTCTTTGTTGTTGTTGTTGTTGTTGTTTTTTTGTAAAGGAACGTAGTTCAAGTAAATGATCAAATCCTGTAGGAAATCATTTAGATGGCACTCATTAGTTGGTATAACTACTGAATTTATTTAGAATCAGACCAGGGCATTGTCTCCCAAAAGCATCTTAACACTAAGATGATTGTAAAATCCAACTTATGAACCTTAAGCTTAAGCTTAAGAGCTGTTTCCCAGAAGCACTGTAACTGAAGACTGAAGACGAAACGACTGTAGATGAATGAGTGCCTCTTCCTACTCAGTCGTGGGAGGATAAGAGCATCTTAAGAAGCTCTGGAACTAACAGAATCCACAAAAGTTTTTCTTGTCTTTGTTCATTTTTAAGATTATACTTTTATTATTAACACTGATGTTCTTTGTTAAGTGATGTTTGATGTAAAATAGATCATATTTAAATTAGAAAATAAGAAAATAAAATGAAACTAACAAAAAATTAACAGATTAATTTGTGAAATTGCTTTGCCAGTTTGTGTCTTCATTATCATTGTTTCGCAGCTAAAATATCTGATACAGAAATAATGACAGTGTGACATTCACAATAGATGACATGCATATTTAGAAAACTTAGAAGGTGCTTATTATGTATAATGTGAGTTTCAGAGCAGCGTTTGCATTGAGCAGCAGTTAAATCATTACAAGTTTATTTTCTTATACCTCACATTATGCTCCATTTTCAAATCGAGGTGAAAAACATGTCTTTGAATCGTTCAAGGCATTTGCACTATGTAAGTATATTTATTGTATAGCATAGTGTAAATGTATTCAGCATCATGCTCAGAGCCATGGAGAGCTGACATTAAGAGGCTGTTAACGGTGTGCGTATGCACTCCCTTAAGTGCTGTTTTCTAAAATGTGTGTAGAAAATGAAGAGCATTTGAAGAAATGGTCTTTGGTACTTTTACACATCGTAAACTGGACAGTTAAAGAGCGAAATACACTCACAGGGCGCTTCTTCAGGAACACCTTGTTTTCTAGGCACACTTTGGGTCTGAATCCACAGACTATCTGAGTGTTGCTGCTGGCCATGTGCATCTCTTTATGACCACTGTTTACCATTCTATAATGACTCCATTTAGCATAACAATGCACCATGTTACACGGCAAAAATGATCTATAACTGGTTTCATGAACCTGACAATGAGTTCAGTGGCCTCCACAGTCAACAGATCTGAATCTGATAGGACACCTTGGGGATGTGGTAGAACAGTAGACTGACACCTTGAACATGCAGCTGACAAATCTCCAAAAATTATGTAATGCAATCATGTCAACACAAAGCAGAATCTCACAAATGTTACCAACATTTTGGGGAAGCCATGCCACCTGATAGAGGCTGTCTGAGAGCAAACGTAGGCTATAGTCAGTACTCTTACGATACTCCTAATAAAGTGCTTTGTTTCCACTGAACGTACATCAGTGAAATGGAATGATGAAAATTAAATTAATCAATATCTGAACCTATGCACTTACATGAAGAGGGCAATTCTTCATAGAATTTGAAGCACATACTCTTAAAGTCTTTTAGAAATTTCAAGAATAAAGTGCCTTGGATTCACTGGACTGAGCCTGACCCTCCCTCACTGCTTTACTGAATGTATGGCTCCTACAAGCAGAACATAACCCACTGAGCCTTCATGTTATAGCATCCCGTCCCCATTAGATAACCTTCAAGACATCTTCTCCACAGCCTGTCATGGTGCTTTAATTGCCGATCCAGCCTCTCCTCTCCTCTCCTCTCCTCTCCTCTCCTCTCCTCTCCTCTCCTCTCCTCTCCTCTCCTCTCCTCTCCTCTCCTCTCCTCTCCTCTCCTCTCCTCTCCTCTCCTCTCCTCTCCTCTCCTCTCCTCTCCTTTTGCTCTCCTCTTGCTCTCCTCTTACTCTCTCTTTCTCTCTCCTCTGAACATGATGATTTTAATGTCTCTTGAACAATTTTTAGAAATTAATTTCCTCTATCCACTTTGCCATATACAGGCTTCAAATTGCAGATTTCAAATTGCCTCTGTGGCTCAGAAATAGTCAAGACTGAAACATTTCATCAAGAGAATGGAACAAAACAGAGCAGATGAATGTTTTTCCATGCTCTCTGCTTTGACAGCACTAAATATAGTCGATTGCTTAAACCTTTCTCCTCCAAGGAAAACCGGTTGAATTGTTTACAGCAAATAATCAGCAGCCTCCTGTTTTAATTAAGATATCTGAAATGTTTTCTTTCGTGTGATGCACAGATGACACAGAGGAAAGTTTAATGAAAGATTGTTAAAAAAATGTACATAGGTAGATATTTCCAGTAACATGTCTCAAACCTGCAACATACTTTAAAAAGGGTTGCTGCAGTCCCATGTATTTTAGGAAAGGAATATTGGGACTGATTACTAATTACTTTTCAAAGAGATCTACAAAGAAAGTACAGAAACTGAGGCGTATCTTCATAAATAAATCATTTTACAGGACAATTTCTGCTAAATCTTTGATGTACTGTGTGCTGAAGTAGGTAGTGTCCTTTGGTCGTTGATTCAGGCAGTAAGTAAAAGCTTCTTATCCTGCCTGATGATCAATATGTTAAAAAGGCTCTTAGTTGTCACCAGCAGATATTCCTCTCCCAGATCTTGGATTTCAATCCCATTTTTCTTGTGATATCAATAGAGCCCGTGTGACATATGAAGAGACAGGTGTTCCAAATGGTTTGAGAGAAAATTACGTCAGCCTTTTTTGAGCTGCTTTGCTTGCACCGCAGCTGATCTGCCATCTCTACTCATCCACATTATTAATTTCAATGCAATAAACAGCACAGACATGGCATCTTGACAGAAAAAAGAAAGCAGAATAAAGAAACCTTTTTTATTTGTCTCCCTCCCTGTGTCCCATTTCTCTCTTAATTAAAATGATAAATGCTAAATCCCAGCAGCATCCTGTGTCCTGTTGATTTTGGCTGTTCTGACGCTCGCACAAATGTATCTCCAAATTTGATTTGCTAATATTTGTCGATCATGGATAATTTAGTCATTTGTCTTCCTTATGGCAGCCCAAATTGTCTGTACAACAAATAGATTGTACAACAGAGCACAGTTGGCACTAACATCTCCACGGCACATTGACGATGCTCTATATTAGTCGAAACCAATTTAAATCATGTTCAAGATATTTTATTTTTTTTCTCAAGTGAGGGAGCGATGTTTGTACAGAAATGCTAACTTAATATGTCTTTCTTTACACATTATGACCCATTGCCTGTGCTTCTCTTTCAAGTCTAAGGGCCCCTCACGCTTTCTCTTTTCTCTCTTTATCTGTCGCTCTACCACGCAGTGAGTGGATTTACCTCCCATTGTTTGAGGACGCACTTCAACATCCAGCTGACAATGACTCATGTGCCAAATCCAATACATTTCAAATAAACCAGGATTACGCAGACTAAATCCCATTTGGTGGGAAACATAACTGATGTGAAATGTTTTTTACAAAGGCGACGGCAAACTTAATTTTGTCAATTCAGTCTCCATGGTTATTGAAGCAGCACATGTGAGGCTCTGCAAACCGTCTCTTTCTCTCTCATTTCATCGTCTCCTCCTCCAACACTCCTGCACACTGATACCGCAACCAGGAAGCGTCGTCCTCATTTCAACAAAATATATTATTTTGTAATCTCTGTCTTCATTTCCTACCTGCTGTTCTTCAAAGGCTTCCAGAGTCCTTCAAGAGAAAAAAGACATAATTTATATTCGGCAGTTAACTAATGGAAGGAAAGCAGGTGGTCCATGCATATCTATTGTGGGGATTTGTGGTGGAGGGGGGACGAACAGCATGATTCCCTTTGATTTAACTTTGCATGTGTGTGTGTGTGTGTGTGTGTGTGTGTGTGTTTATGTGTGTCCTCAGGGCTCCATAGAGGAGAGACTGAAGCAGCTCCAGGATGCACACAGAGACTTTGGACCTGGATCGCAGCACTTCCTCTCCAGTAAGAGTCCTCTTCTGCTATTTGAAGTTGGTGCCTCATGTCGGGCCAATCTGTGCCATGCTGTGCCAAGGCACTGTCTCAGAGTGTGTGTGTGTGTGTGTGTGTGTGTGTGTGTGTGTGTGTGTGTGTGTGTGTGTGTGTGTGTGTGTGTGTGTGTGTGTGTGTGTGTGTGTGTGTGTGTGTGTGTGTGTGTGTGTGTGTGTGAGGGGGGCGGGTGGTTAGGTGTATTACAGTTTAGCTGTGATAAGGCTATAAACTGCTGTGTTTGTGTGTGTATTTGGGTTAGAGGTGGAGCTGGTAGGCCGTGTTCGTCTGCCCTCATCAGCTCCAGCACACTGTTGCGAAGAGCCTCCCCAGTGATGCTCATCACAACAGTCATTGCTCTCATTTGAGCAGAGATACATATTTGTGAATTCTGTCTCTTCTTTTACCTGCTGCTCTTCAAAGGCTACTGAGCGATAGCAGAGGGGCTGAAAAAAGGGATTTACTCTACCTAGTTTAAACTGATAGAGTGGAAAAAAAGCTGTATGTTGCAGGGCTCCCCTGTGTGAGTGTATCTGAAGTGGTGGTGTGTGCTTGTGTGTTTCCAGTGTCCTCACCAGCCCCATCCAGATTTACTGCTGTCACGCTGGATCAGAGATGCCACACTGGGGCTTATATAGCACTACTCCAGTGCCAGCTCAGCCCACTGCGCCCTGCAGAAACGTCTGGGTTTACGTCCGTGTGACTTTTATGCACCAACATGCCCATAATTCAGCTTGTTGTTTCATATTACATGGAGCACATATGTGCATCTGGTGCTTATGGCTCAATGGAATGTAACTGAATACTTTTACTCCTAATGTATTAGGAGTTTCTAGCAGTCCCACTAAAGAAAGATTTTTCTTCTGGATTACTGAAATAGTTTAATTTCAATAACAGTGTGATGTTCAAAGAAGTAAAACACTACCCATAAAGCAAAGATTGCAGAAAAATTAAATTAAATAAATAGATACAAGTTTGTGTAGTAGAACTTTTTTTTTTTTCATCTCACAGCTTCACAAATTTATTTTGTGATGAACTAATTATGTAATATATACTAATATGTCAATCACAATACTTTTCTTTAGTCAGGTGTTGAATACAGGACTTCTACTTATAGCAGAGGATTTTTATATTATTGCTACTTTTATGTAAGTTAAGTATCAGAGTACATGTTGCACATCCAGATTTCAAAGACTACCTCAGTCTCTGTGTGTGCATATGTCACATATACAGAGGAACAACATGCGAGTCTGCACTGTGCTCCGTCATAATACAATAATGGAACGTCACAGTGTGTGTCTGTGTGTACAGCTGCATGTATACCATTGCATCACTGTGTTGCTGTGCAGTCTGTCCTCTCTGATTCTCAGTTGAACCCCTCTGTGGTTTAGTCCGGAGGCCGGTTGAAATGCTCCAGTCACCCCGTCTCACTGACTCCTCTACCTCCCATATTCTATTAGGCCGTGCCAAACAAACCAACACTCTGTGGAAACCCACCACAATAGACTTGTCTCTTTGGCTTTACTGCGCCAGTTGTACAGCAAAGCAGCTCTTTTAAGAAGGTCTGAATGGACACGGTGTCTGGACATGCTGTCAGGGACATTGTGCACAATGGCTTTTCATGCATGACATGCCTATTTTGAAATTGATTGTGTCTCTCTGTGTTTGCACAGGTTCCGTGCAGATACCATGGGAGCGTGCCATCTCCCCGAACAAAGTGCCCTACTACATCAAGTAGGTGCAGCTTCAAGTTCAGTGTTTGCATTGTTGGAGTAAATGTACTTTTTTCATGGTCGATTAAGTGGCTGGATTGAAGTGGAGGAATTTGTTATTTTCTAGACAAATCGATATGACCAGAGCTGCATAGACGGTGTGCAGTTTGACCTTTTGTACAATGTCTTAACTCACACTACATGTTTTCATGTACCACTTAATCAACTCACAGGTCGTCATAATACAATAATGGAACATGGCTGCTCACAGCAATGCTAGAAAAGAAAGAAAGGAAGAATTGCTTTTGGATGTTTCCTCTTTGCTTGTGGAGATTATTTTGGAGTGACCAAACAGTGGTGACTGATTTATCTGCTCCTATTACATCAACAAGAAAGCTGCAAAACTTGCACTTGATAGTGTTTTGTCAGGTCAATCACAGAAAATACTTTTCTACAACTCAGCTTACAACTTTAGCATGGCCCATGTCATTCACACTTGTCACTGTTTTTGTGGCGCAGAAGTGAGACGTTTTTGTTTTTTCAACTGGAAACAAAGGCCATTCTTTTAGGCCAACACCAGGCCTTGTTTTAATCACTCAATAAATCAGAAATGTCGGCATTAAGAGGTCTTCATGTAGCTCTATGCTTTTTAAGCAGATCCAGTAAAAAACACCTTTGACTGCAACATCCAACCCGAGCCTAGAAGATGGCCAGATGCATTGTGTTTTTTTGGTTGTTAATCCATCCTCCCGTCCATCTGTCCATCCATCCTAGGCTCACAAAAACAATTTCTTCAAATTTGTCACAAACGTTCACTTGTTCACTGGACAAGGATCAGCTAATACAATGTTGGTGGTCAAAGATCAGAGTCACTGTGAACTTACAACCGTTCCATATTCATAAACATATTTCAGGAGCATCTTGACTCTAGACAAACATGAATATAAACTGCAACATGACTGGTTACCAGAGGCATACAAGCGTGAGACAATAATTCTAGTTTTATAACAACTCCTGTTGAAATACTATGTACTCTGGCCTTAAATATGTTTTAAATTGTTTTAATGTATGGGGGAATTCTCCTGACAACAATTATGTCTTTCTCACTGAGATCATGTGTGATTTGTACAAGCAAATCAAACAACGTAGATAAGAATAAACCTTTACTGTCCTCAGGTTGAGAATATATCTCTTCATATTTTCAGAGATCTTTCCATTGCCCAAACCTTTAAGTTGATAAATATTAAATGATTCCGAAAGAAACTCTCTCTGTTTGAATCCTGTGTGCCTGAGCACTCATCTATTTTTTCTCTTTATCTCATCAATACTAGTTACCTTTAGAGTTCTTCTGTTAATCAGTGTACCGTGAATGTAGTTATGTTTATACAGGATGGTGTATTATATGTGCAGGTTTCTTACTGTGCAAGTGTTTATACAGTTTGTTCCTCTACAGGTTCATCAAACCTAGACAATGTATTTATTCTGTTAATCATTTGCAACACGACCTCATGGGTCTTGTTTTAGTCTGATAGTCAGTTCTTTATGGGCTATATTCCTGTTCCGATGGGGATGGGAGTAGTATCTGAGTACCACTCCACTGGCTACCAATCAATGAGCACTCGCATAGGTAAAACGATGAGTGCTCCCTTAAAAGGCCCCTGGGTCTCGGCACATGTCCTGCTTTGTGATTTCTCATGTATTTTGCTGCTCTTGTCCGTTTCATTGGATGTATTTTATTAATGGTTCATATTCTGAAAGTTCCCGTAGAGCTAGTCGTAGGATCGGAACATGGTGTAATTGCATGTTTTTGATGTGGATATGACTTCGATTTTTATGTTGTATTTAAGAGGGAAGCCCTTTAAGTTACTGTCAGAATATCTCCAACAGAGCAGTAGTGTGACGTAACTTCAGCACCTAAATGTGTAACCTTTATCGTGTTTGACGCACGTCTGCACTTTCCAGGCCTAAAAATGTTTGGCTTATTTCATGGTCACCCTATTTACCCCTATCAAATGTCTTTATCGCTCACTTTTAGCTCTCCTTTTCCTGATTGCTACCTACCTGCGTTTCTCTGCTCCCGTGACTCATTTGTACTCCACTTTTACCTTCATCTTTTTAACCTGAAAATGTGCACCCCAGTTCTTGTCTACTTTATGAAATCTTCTGCCTTTGTTTCATTTTTCCGTCAGCCATCAGGCCCAGACGACATGCTGGGATCATCCAAAGATGACAGAACTCTACCAGGCGCTGGGTGAGTTAAGGAGACAATTAAAGCACCCTCATGCTCATTCACCCAGGACCCCCACTGGGCTGCAGCAGCACCAGTAGCATGGCACCACTGGGCTTCTTCTTTCAAGGCCCTGCCACACAGCTCATTAGGGAACTTGTATTTCAAACACCTTAGGGACTACATCGCTACTGTCATTAACCTACGAGGCCCAATTTGTCAGCACTGTGATTGCTTTTGCGTAGCCCTTTAATTAATTGTGATTAAACGACATCATGAGCTTTACTCTTAATCTGATCTGACATGGGGAGCTTGCAGGGGAGACAGTGACGCTGTTGCACATGCCCAGCTAGACAAACACATGCATGTGCACAGACACATACACTGATAATATTAGTAATAGAGTAAACTACTAATGACTTCTACAGCGGTGTGATTAACAGGGGGACAGATAGTGCTGTCTAATTTATTGATAGCAGGGAGTGGTGCTGGATGGGTTTGTTCTCTCATCTCTCTAATCTCTTTCTATCTGTCTTTTCCTTTCCATTAGCGGATATGAACAACATCAAGTTCTCAGCGTACAGAACAGCCATGAAGCTGCGACGAGTTCAGAAGGCTCTGAGATGTACGTACAGTGTTTCATTGATGGTATTTTCTCTCTGTAGTGCTGGAATGGCAGGTTAGGTGTTATGCCGTTATCCCACACCATCAGTAATCCACTATGGAAAGCTCTATTCGAGAATGAGATATAACGATTAGCTTTGGCATATTTCTTTATTCAGTTGTCGAAATAATCTTCTTTCCTTTCCACCCTACGCGGAAAGTAGTTGAATTTATTATCTGCATTCCCCATCAGTATTGGTTTTGAAATCAAGCAATCAAAAGCATTGATTCATTTAAGAGCCACTAGAACTACTCAACGACCGGACTTCTTCCTCATTTTCATCACTGCCTGGATCGTTAGCATGCGTGATAATTAGCTATTAATTGGTCCATTTGAGTCACAAAATAGAAGGCAATTAGTTTTTGCTGCATGGTTGAAGCTTGATAGCTTGCCCCGTTTGGGTCACTACTTTCAACATGGCCTTTTCTTTCTTTTTTTCTCTTTCTCTCCCATTTTTCCTCCTTCATCACATCTCATTGATTTTCCAACCTCTGCATTGCTCGAACTCCCTCTGACCCCAGATCAGCTTATATTTGTCCCTGCAAGTGGCCAATTTCGCACATTTTCTTACTCATGTTCAACCTATTTCTTTTTCTACTTTCTCTTCCAACCTTCCTCCAACCTTCTCTCCTTTCCACGTCCCAAATGGCTGTAATAAAAACTCAGCATGCACAGACCACTTTGAAAAACCACTTTCAGTGACCCTCCCACTTTCTTCTTCTTGCCCGCTCTCTTATCTCACCCTCCTCCGGTCTGCTCGTTGATATTGTTACAGAATTTAATTGCCAGACAGGCTTGACAACTGCAAAATTTCCACTCTTTCTCCCTGGTCGTGTTGTGAATGATGGAGCCGTGCTGTATAAGAGCCCATCAGAAATACATTTTGGGTGATTTACTCCCAACCCTGAGAACACTCCTGATATCTCCTCTCTCTGTTCTACCTTATTATCATGCTATCCAATTACACCTGGCATCAACGGACACCCTTTTAGCCGCACTCCTAGGGATGGACCATCAAATTAGTTTAGAAGAACAAAATCAAATTTGTGTCACTGCTCTTGAAACATCTGGTGGAGCTTAAGTGGGCAAAAAGGGTGAATAAGCACTGCTGTCGCCCGTGCTCTCATTTGCTGAAGTGAGGATGATGATTGTGCTGTGTGTGTCTGTGTCTTTGTGTGCGAAAGTCAATGTGAACTCATGTACAGATAAAACGTAGGTGTTTAGGCTTCAGCACATCCATATGCACGTTTTGGCAAATTAACTATACAAAAATATAAAAATTCACATACAAATCACTCAAAATGTATCATATCAGAAAAAATACATGCCAAAGTGTTACAATAAAAAAGATTTTAGAGCATGTTCTAAAAATATGCACTAAAATAAATACCATTTTTGAGTGCACAAGTAAACAAAGATGAATTTTCCAGATATCTTTGTTCCTGTCTGTTTAGTGGATTTAGTGGCGCTGAGCAGCCTTGTGGAAGTGTTTCGGGAGCAAGACCTGCAGCAGGGAGAGCATGTGATGGATGTGGTGGAGGTGATTCATGGCCTGACAGCTCTGTACGAGAGGCTGGAGGAGGAGAGGTCCATCCTGGTCAACATTCCACTTTGTGTTGATATGTGTCTCAACTGGCTGCTTAACGTCTATGACAGGTGGGTAAAACGGGGTGAGACGTTTCTGACTAGACAAAAAGTGAAGTAATTATTAAAACCTACTTGTTTTATAAGTTGCATCAGGTATTTTGTTTAAGCAACACAGCGTTCATATACCATTGGCTAATCAGGTTAGTGTCTACATATCCAGCAGACACTTTAGAGTGTGATTCTTGCCAACTGAGAAATTCAAGGAAAATGTTGATTTGCCTTTTAGCTCATAACCACCTCCTGAGAAAAGTATGTCATAAACGTTCTTTTTAAGTGCACTGTATTTTTGCTGATTTTACTCAGCGGAGGGCATCAACCAAAAAGCCTACGTGTATGTCCTGGATGGCTACTTAAAGAAAAACTGTGCCAAAATGATGCATCAAAGTCTGTTTTAAGTTCCTGGGGAGTTGAAACTGCAAATGTAAAAACATTTTTAGAAATCCTTTTCTGAGTCTGGGGTAGAAGAGGTAGAAAGCAGTGAACTTACCAGACCTCTGTAGCTTGCTCCTCATCTCTGCTTGCGGTTATTGGCTTGAGGCACTAATAGCAGAATCTCCAACCTAACTGTCAGAGGGCAAGTTGCCTTGCGGTTAATGGAGGTGCCCGGTTTTGACAAGCAAGAAGAATGAATGGAGGAAAAAAGATGATATTACTGCAGTGCAGTGTTACATCAGTGCAGTAAGTGACACACTCGCTTCAATCATATAATGCTCATAAAATTTCACATTACAGCGACAGTTCAGGAGATTTTATATCAATGCGAGGCTTATATGGGCAAAGTTCCAACAGTGCAATATCAGTATTCCTACATTATTGCTTGTAGCTGCCACCAGCTGCACTGAGCACAATGATGCTGAGGAGCGTCGCTGTCTGTCAGTCAGGTATAAATTTAGATTTGATATGGCCGATTGAGTTTAATGGGATTTAACTACAGTACACTGTTGGCTTTGTTTTTTTTAGTTTTTTTTTATTGTAAATCTGGGCTGGTATCTTCCCTTTGGTGGATTCGTACTTATATTTTCTTAATGTCTGATGTGATACTTAATGAGCATTAAATCTCTCCAGGGACAAATGGGTTTGTCATTTAAGTAGCCAGCCATGACCATAATGCACAGTACGACAGTCCTGTATTCTTTTTAGAAATGTTGCAGAACCAGGTGTAATTCTCACCGGGTGTAGCACTGCTAAGGACTCTTTCACATTACTCTCGGTCATTAGAGTTAGGCTTATTTAAAGTAAATAAACACAGACACACAATGCATATCCTTCACCACTTGTAATATCATAAACTATAAATTACCATACAAGCTGTGTATAACTATTCCTCATAGTCAAAGGACAGCGGTGTGTTGCAGATTGCTGTAACCAGTTCAATGGCTTGTTCTTCAGACATCTGTAAAAAGTCACATTGTGGCTACAGCTCCAATAACAATGTCCAGGCAGAGGGCCAGTCATCCCTTCGGAGACACAGCAGACACAAATCCTCTTTGACACCAACACTCACCCATCTTTGTTCCTGATGGACTATTTTGTGCTGTCTCCAAAGAGAACACACGGCGCACAGACAGAAATATAGGAGCAACCCCACGAGTGCTCTAAATTCGGTAGCTCTTAACTACTCGCTGGTAATGAGGGACAATCAGAGACTTTACCCTCCGCATAAATTTCAGTAATTGCTTTTTGTTTTCCAATAAATAGCAGCAGGGAATGTGAATGAGGTGTGAGTATGTTTGTGTGCCCATTTTTTGTATGCGTTTGTGCCAGTGAAAGTGTATTACAGTGTATCGCAGCGTGTGTGTGTCCTCTCGAGACGTGTCACACAAGCAGGGTGTGCAGGAGTGATGTGTCCCCTGAGGAGCAGTGCTGGGGTGCATATTGAAGATGGCATGCAGCACACAGCAGAAAGTGTGTGTGAAAGGTCCTGACAGCCAGTCATCCCCATGTGCTCTCGAGCTCCTTTGCACCCACTCCAGCCCTGAGTCTAATAAGGAAAGGACTGCGACTCTCTCCTTCTGACTTATCCTGGGTCTCCATGTGTAATTCTGTTGACCTGACTCTAATGATCCTGGTCTGAGTAATTTCTCACCACCCCGTGTGTCAGTGAATTAAAAGGAACCGGGCCCCCCTACTGTGTCCCGGTTTTCAAACACATTAAAAGCAAATTCTATGTTCTGGGAATTAAACACACTCTTTGATTCAATTTCATACTTTTTTGATCTGATGTTCTCCGATAAATGTGATGTTCTTGATTTTTCACTTAACGATTCAAATGGTAAGTTGATAAGCCTGGTTCCTTCCAGTGCCGCTCAGCTCGGCACTAAATTCTTCCAATCTGTGTTGGCACTAGAGCCGAGAACAGTGATGGTGTGTTTGCCCCTCAAATCCAATTGTTCCATAGTAACCTCCACATATTCACTTATTTTATTTCAAGCTGAAAAAAAGCTTGTGTGGGCTATTTATTCAGCGGGGGGACAGCACTTTTGAGCTTCACGAGTAATGGATGTGTGTGTGAGTTATGTGCATGTTTGTAAGTGACATTGTGGTGTATATGAGCTTAGTATTGCTCTTCTGGGCATAAACCCACAGACACAACACTTCATGAAGTCCTTGTAGTGTGTTTAGTTTTTCTGAACATGCTCGAATACAATTTCATGTTACTGCACTGACCTGTACTGTACTGCTTTGACCTGTGTAATTCTTCCACACTTTGTCCCTCCCAGCTGGGCTCAAGCAACATGTGAACATATCATTAGGGCCTAGTACACCATGAATTGAGATAATTCACCGTTAAAAAATTTCAACCATACAACTTGTTTTTCTTCCATCTAGTGCTCGAAATGGCAAAATGCGAGTTCTCAGCTTCAAGAGTGGATTGGTGAGCTTGTGCAGTGCAGACGTCCAAGAGAAGTACAAATGTAAGTCTGATGCCCTCTCTTGTGCCTAATGCATCTCCTCAACTGCAAACAATGAGCCAAAACAAAACTGCCCTGATTGCTAGTATTACGTCAAGACCTCCACTTAGTCTAATGGAGGAAATGACTCTGCTACCATAATGGAGGAAGCTTTCTTTACTCGAACACGAGGGGCCTTAAAAGTATTGCTTGCCAAAGACACCATTCAAGCACACTTTCTTTCAATGGCTCTCACTCACTTTTTTTTTACTAGTCAACTAGCAAAGAGCTCAGGCACTCCCTTCATCCTCTTTCAATTGTAAATTATGTTGTAATATTTTATTAGTACACCGCTCACGTCTGAGATATGTTTTTTACTGTTCTATTGTAGCCTCAGTTTACAAGTGAACCTGTAAGTATAGGTAAATTGGAGAGTCAGTGAGACCAGGAACAGCTTGTAGTTGATACAGGATCTTAGACAACATTCCCAAAAGCCATGCCAGGATTATTCATGCTTGGCACACCATCTGTGTTAGGTCTAAGACTGGTCCCTGAGGTGAGTCAGCCTTCTATTTCAGGGTTCAGGTAGACACGTGGTGGCCGTAACAGTCTGTCATTTAGCTGACTGGTCTTGTTTTTTGCCAGCTCCAGACATCACTAGACTAATATTTGCAAATAAATCTGAGGCATTTCCATCAGCCTGCTTTGAGATGCAGATGGTGGGACTTTATTCCATTGTCGTCAGTGTTTGGCAAGAGATTTTAGGAAAGGAATATACTTTTTAATACTGTTTCAGTAAGTAGTTTAATTACTTATTGTTATAGTAACAGTATTTTTTTGTTTCTACTTGCTTTTATTTAACATTCACCTCTTTGCAGATATCAACATATACTGCTTACTTTTCGGTCACTGGTTTCTCCTTCTACCTTCTAATTTTTACATCAGAAATATTTTCAGTCCTCTTAATTTCATTGAATGCAGTTGAGGGGAGATAAAGTTTATGCATTTGCAGAATCTGACTTTATTTTCTAGCTGATCCAACAATTCCAAACTGAAATATCTCAGCAATGATCCTATAATTTGTGGTTTGAGCAACAAAATCCAGCAATACAATCATCTCACTACAGCAGGTTGCAACATTGCAAGCTGCATGTTTAAGACATAATTGAGCCATATACTGTAATAGTGTCTCCATAAAACATGTCCCAAACTGCTCTCTATCAAACAGCTCAGTGTGAACATTTAAAATGTCAAACACACCTCAGTTCTGGTTATGGGGGCTATATAGAGGCAGCTGTTTAACATGCAGGTGTTAAAGCCGAGCTTTGTCCCTGTGGGGTTGAATAAGAACACGGAGAGTAGGATACATTGGCTGCTTATACAGTACTCTCATTGTGCAGCAGCCTCACATGCCTGTCATCATTCATCTCTTCAGTGACAGGCAGACTCTCAGCTAGCTTGGTAAAGGCCTCATTCAAAACCTGGCAAGAGTCTACTTATGCAACTCTTTCATCTCCAAGCTGACTAGCCAGGCCACTAATACTGATTCTGTTCTGTCTGTATGTCACTAAAGTGAATTTTATTATGGAGTATTTTAGTTAAGCTTTATGTCAGGAATTTGAGGCTCATTGTTAAAAAAAAAAATAGATGATAAATGATATGATATGCAACAGAACTGCAAAATCTCTTATTGAAGTTACTATTCTGAAGAGAAAGCGCAATATTTTCTAACTTGTTATGCTTGCACTTGCGATTTAATTCACAATTTAAATTTCAAAAAGCCTTGATGATGTAGCAATAAATACAAATGCCCTTAATCAACAGATGTGGAAGTGTAAAAACATGCATGCAGATGTGATGATAATGCACATGCAAATAGTTGTTTTTCATGCATACTAACACAGTGCACAATTTATGCTGTTACACTCACAGGCGTATAATCAGATTAGTTACTGCATAATTGATTGATAACAGTGTATGTTTTGCAGACTTATTCCGCCAGGTGTCTGGTCCAGGAGGTTTGACAGACCAGCGTCACCTCAGCCTGCTGCTCCACGAAGCCATCCAGATCCCCCGCCAGCTGGGTGAAGTTGCTGCTTTCGGCGGAAGCAACGTGGAGCCAAGTGTTCGTAGCTGCTTCCGCATGGTGAGGACACATGTACATAACGCCTAAACACATCTGCAGAGAGGCAAGAGAGTGTGCAGTTTTCTATGCACACAATCAACTAGGTATAAGAGCATCTGTCAGAAATATATTGTTAGTGTACCTCACCTTACCTTTCTTAACTATGGCAGCTGTAATGTTTATATGCTTATTAGTGTTCCAATGTCCTTGTTAGACCAACATATTGACAGACTGTAAGAGTAGTTCTAGTTTCAGTGCTTGCTTCAATGTGAAATTTGAAGGCCACCTTGAAAATCTACTTATTTATGGTATAATTATGTGAAAGCTGCTAATCTATTAATGAATGTGAAGGAAAATAATGACTGACCTTCAGTTAATTAGAGCAGAACTTGCCAAGACTGTAATAAAATATAGAAATGTAAACAAAAAATAATATAAATATTTGCCTGTTTTTTTCCATCAAAAGCCACGAATGAAAAAGAATTAGGGTGTCATACCAGAAAGCTGCCACCTTTTTATAGTTGTGTTTTACTGACATCAGCATAGTCTCACTTCATGCAGAAGAAGAAGTTCAGTACATGAGTGTCAGGAAATGGAAAAGTTCATCCTTCAACCTGAAGAAGCCACAGCAGCATCAAACATATTCGGGATGTTGCCTCCACAAACATCACATCACATTAATATTGCATTGCATTGCTTTTAATGCTCTTAAATACAATCAGCGCTGGATAATGCATGACATTACACAGAAGGTAAAATCTAAGAAGTTGAAATGATAAAGTTGACTTGAAGAATATAATCTATTAATATTGATATGATGAAGTAAGGTCACAGAGTCCAATAGCACACAGAGCAATAGCTAATGAGGAGAAATGTCCTCTGCAGGTTCTGAATGTGTCTGAATTTGAACATTTCATGCAGGTTGTAGGAACTTTAACTTGTGGCATTCAATTCGGGACACCAGATAATTACTGGGTTGTTTATCAGCAGGCCATTGCTTTTTTGGAGGGTGGCCTCTGCTAAGCCTTTTAATTCCCTCATTTTCAAGGCAGATCCTAATTATACCTGCTTTATTCTGGTCCACGCTTGCTGTATCAGCTACGGCTGATTGAAATCAATTCCTTTCTCCGTTTGCTCCATGTCAGGACATCTACTTGCAGCTGAAATATCCATGTAATGCGAACTGCAGGGTGACCCGTTGGCCCGTCTATCACTTGACTTGGGAATGAGTGACATCAGTTTGTGGGGATGTCGGTTCAGCATTTGCTGCCTCCGTACACTGACGCTGACTGTTAGACTTTGCTGACAGAGAAGTAGATGAAATTTACTCCAGACAGAATAGGCTGAGTAAGGCAGTTAAACAGAATAATAAGACTTTGCTGAAGGTGTTGCAGTCTGTGCAGCGGTTATCAGGTCAAGTTCAACTGGGGAAATAACTTTCAGTAAATATTTTCATATGCTGTCGGAAGCGTCAGACTTGTTGATATTGATTCACAAATACATGTTGTTTAATGGCTATACTGTGCAGAAACACAGTGTTTTTTTGATGGATAACCAGATGTTTATTTTTCCCAATGATGTTTAAAGCGTCCCATCTGCTGCGTGTGCTGCTTTGTGCTGCACCAGTGTGCTCTGCATAAACATTGCCAGTTCCAGGTGTTCGGTATGCGGGGGGCTGCGGTTTGACCTCCCACATGGAGAGAAGCTGGCTACTCTACTAACAGAGAGGAGCTTCTTCATTCCCTGGAGACTATACACCTCTGTACACCTTGCAGTCTGTGTGATCAGTGCTCACACACACATTTATTATGTTACTCTGCTTGAGCAGCGGAGGGAGCCCCAGGGAAATCAACCTCTTAATGCATCTCTGATGCAGACTTAATGAGAATTTAGCACATCACAGATTTTCAGCGCTTGGCAAGTCATTCTTTTATTAGGTTGACTTCCTTTTTATCCCACTTGCTGGAATTTTCAACTAGCTGTCTTCTGGAGAGATGAACTACATGAAGACACAAATAATATACACAGACACTGAATTTATGTCTGTTGTATTTTAGCTTTATAATTGTTTAAGTAGTTGCATAAATGCAAAAGATATTCCAGTGTTGTGCATGTCTTTTTTCACCCTCCCTCTCCTCCTCTTATCTTTTGTTTTCTCTTTGATTCCTTTTTTCAGCAGTAGCTCACTGGGAGACCACCTTTGGAGAGGAAGCACACCTTCTTTCCTCATTACTTTATGTACCTGGCCCGCTGTTGTTCTATATTTGGCTTGTTTACAGTCTTCTTTCCTCCCTCCAACCTTCCTTTTCCAGGCCCCAGGGAAACCTGCCATTGAGGTGTCTCACTTTGTGGAGTGGACGAGCCTTGAGCCCCAGTCGATGGTTTGGCTGCCTGTTCTTCACCGTGTGGCTGCTGCAGAGTCGACAAAGCACCAGGCCAAATGCTATGTCTGCAAACAATGTCCCATCAAGGGCTTCAGGTAGGAATGCCCAAGTGGTACATGAACACACATGCAGGTGCTATGTACATAGATGTACCGCCTACGAAAACATAACATAATAAAGACAAATCTTCAGTGATCGCAGTTGCTTTTGCTACATCGAATGAAACAAAAATAAAATGAATGATAATGTAACAACAAAACATAATAGATAACAATATAAGTCATGTGGATGAGCCTGGTTTTTGCAGAAGGGGGCACCAAACAGATGATTTAGTCATACTGTGTTGAGGAGGTTTCAGATATTTTTTTAAAAAGCTGGAGTACACTTGTCTTTGCTCCCCTAAAGACACAAGCTATTAGCTAAGGTCTTTAAGGCACCCTCAAAGTGGTCAGTGCCTGTGTTATGCTAAAAATGGTCAGCATGGGATCTGATTGCACTTAAGCACCTATGAAAATGTAAGAGTGAATGGATTACTCCATTGTGAGGCCATGTAAAACAAATGTGTGTATGTAATATGAATGCAAAAAAAAGGGTTTTGTAGTCTTTGCATAATTACAGCCTCGATAAGAAGAAAACAACATCACAAAGAAGAAGCAAAAAAATAGTGACAGCTGGTGTTTTCTGGTGTTTTTTATTAGATATAAAAATTACTGCTCACCAGATGAGGGCTTGTTGGAGATGCTGGAACTGAAATACAATGTATGGTAATAAGAGGAGCAGCCACACACTCCAGTGTATGCAGTGATATGAATTTATTGCGGTGGGATTCAACCGTCATGTTTGAGGGTCCCTGACATAAAGCTTGCCTCAAAAAAAATAAATCATATTGTGTAGATTGTAGTTGGCAGATGGCATTTCTGTTATTCTGTGATGTTCCTCATCTATATGGAAACTGACACAGAAAAGGATGGATGGATGTACACAAATGTTACATTCATGGAATGAATGACATTCAGACACTGAGGTTACATTCATTCATTGATAGCAGAACTGAATCACAATTAATTTATTTTTTGATACACAGTTGCTGCTGATTATGATTTTGCTGATTTACCAGGTGACTTTTAACAAGAGTTCATCCTTTTTTGTAACAGAAGGATGTGGGGGGAAATCAGACATATCAACAAACATATAAATTAGACAGAAAAACATGCACCAATCCTTTATCCTGTACTCACACATGTTTCTATTTGTTAGAAGGACATTAAAATGACTCACATTAATTTCCTGGACACTGTCTCTCACCTTAACCTAACTGTAATCTTACCCTACCATTAAAGATTTTACCATGCTGTGCTTGGTATGTGTGCTTGCTTTTTGTCCCCAAAAAGAAGTGGAGTCCCTGCAGTGTAAATAGATTTATGTCCACACAACATGAGTAATACATGTGCACACAGACCCACTCCACTCTGCCCAGTTCTTCCATCAAACATCAGTTGAGCCTCTCTGTTGTATTGATCTTGACAGGTATCGCAGTCTGAAACAGTTCAATGTGGACATCTGCCAGACGTGTTTTCTAACCGGCCGCACAACCAAGGGCAAGAAGCTGCACTACCCCATCATGGAGTACTACACCCCAGTAAGACAATTATTATATAGTACCTTAACAGATTACAAATTCAAGTCTCCAGGGAAGGACAAAGCTCAGCTGTATTCCAAAGAAAAACATACTACTATCTACTGATTCCTGCTGCCAGATATACATTCGGCACCTCTCAGGTGTAAGGTTTTTATCATCTCTAAGTGTATATGATTACACTCCCTTGTCCAGATCTATAATAGTATGCAGAGACTGAGTACCACTCAGCAGTAACATCCTTCTTGGCTCTCATAGTGCGCACGTAAAGTGCTATTTGGAGCACAAAATCCCCAATAAAACCCAAGTCCTAAGCGACTGCACGCACAGTCTCCGACGTCGAGTTCATTTTAAAGGAGTAGCTGCTTGAGTGTACTGGTATGGTGCCAGATTAAATTTCGAATCAATTTGAAGCTGTAAAATATGGCAAAAGGCCAACTGTACAATGATTTCTTTTTTTTTCGATGGACAATATTTTATATTAGCAAGCTACTGTTTTTTCAGTGGCTAGGCTGGCAGGCGCCCATAGATTTCTGCTATGATAGAGGGAGCAGGAAATAGAGAGCAAGAGAAAGAGGGAAGATTTTGAACAAAAAGGTAAGGATAAAAAGAGAGAAAAAAAAGTAGATGGAGGAAAAGAAGTCAAAAATAGATGAACCATCTTTGAGACAGAGTGAACAAATTTTGCATGAGGTAATTTTGGAGATTTCTAAGAAATCTAAAGCAGTGTCATTTGTCTCCCACCAATCCACTCCCTTTGCTTAAACCACCACTTGTCACCCCTCCTCCACCCACCAACCCCGCCAACTCCTAAATCACACTCCAGACAACCTCGGGAGAGAAGATGAGGGACTTTGCCAAGACTCTGAAGAATAAATTCAGGTCAAAGCAGTACTTCTCCAAACACCCACAGAGAGGTTACCTGCCAGTGCAATCTGTGCTGGAGGCCGAGAGCTCGGAGACGTGAGTCCCACATGTACAAACTCACAAACACAGTCGTCTCTCTGTCTCTGCTCTGCTGTCATCTGTCTCTCACTTTCTCTCGGGTACAGCCAGGTAAACACCTGTTGTTGTAGGCTAACTGTCATCCTGAGATGGGTTAAAAGGACAGAATTAACATAATGTTAGTCCTGCGATCTCAGTCTGGCTCAGACATTACATCACAGAGTCTCACACAAAGGAAAAAACAAGAGCGATGAGACTGAAGTTCACGAGATCATCATGAAGCATATCTTAAGGTTATGACAATAATCAGGATTATTTAGAATGATTATAGGCCCATATTGTGGCTGATCATGCCACTGTTATGGTCACCTCTTATAACTTCAAATATTCCAGTTAAGAGGTTATTCAAAACTGAGGATGCTTGAATTACAGTGCAACATCTAACACAGCAGATAAGACAACTGCAGCAGGAACTGTGATTAGAGCTGAAGTATATGGTTATAATAAGAACATTTTAATAGGAAAGGTTCTGATGTTGTGACATTAAGCTTGACTTCATCAGAGTAAGAAGAGGCCGTGGCAGTGTAGTCTTTTAAATTGGCTGTTTCCAGGTAATATCTGTCTCTAATAGGATGAACTGGTTTTGGTTGTTGTTTACATCTTGCCAATGCCATATCTTCACAGTATTTAATTAAACATCAGATAAATCATCAAACTACCATGGACACATCCTAAAATCATGCAAAACAAGATTTTTATTTTTTATTTTTTTTACTTTGTCTTTTGAGTAACCCAGGATTTCAGTGTGGAGGCTAATTTTTGATATGCATGAACATTATGATGTGCCCTTGTATACTCAAGATTCTTGGGGCGAATCACCATCTTATTAAAAAGCTCTTACTGTAACCATATACTAATGTCCTCACTCCTGATTATAAAACACTCATAACTCATTCAAGTTCCTCAACCTAAGCAACACAAGACATACATGTTGGTATGCTGGGTTTAATTAACGAAAACGCATTATGTTTTAAAGCCATCATATGTTCTTGGTGTGAAATCAGCAAATAACTAAATTAAAGCGCTCAAATAAATGGAGTGGAGTACAGATTTGAAGTGAAATACTCAAGTGCAGCAGTGCAGATACCGCAAAATTGTCCAGTACTTTAAATGTACTCACTTCCACTGTGAGAATCCAATCTTCTCATTTGCTTTCTAAAATGAATATTTCCCCTTTAAATAATAAAACCCATTTCAATTGTTGCAATGAGCTTGTCATGAAGTTTAAGATTTGACTCCTATTAACATTTGCACAGTGTTAAAAATGCCTCTGTGAAGTATTGATGTTGCCTCCTTTTGTTCCTAGACCGTGCTCCTCACCCAAACTGCCCCATGCAGACACACACAGCAGGATTGAACATTATGCCAGCAGGTATGTGGCTTCCTGTGCTCTGCTATATATCAAATAATTACAGCAGAGTCTCTCCTGCTTTCCTCTCTCCAAATCATCCCCCTTCTTTATATTCACTCCCACCTCCTCTCCCACCTGCCATCTCCACTGCCTCACCCTTTAGTCTTTGCCACGCACTGATTGAGGTATTGATTTGGCTGTGTTGTGCACTGTACTCCAGCCAGGATAGAGGCTGTACTGCACAGCAGTTTTCCTCCGCACAAACAAATGCTGGCACACACACACACACACACACACACACACACACACACACACACACACACACACACACACACACACACACACACACACGCGCGGAGCAGTTTGTGGTTGGTGTGTGTGTGTGTATCTTTTGAGGTCAACGGGGTTCAGCGTGTCTAGCGACTTGTCACTTGTGAGGGCAGTGAGCCCATTGGTCACCTGGGGGCTGTTGGTGTGGATTAGTGTCTGTCTGACAGTTTATAAACAGAGCACAGCACTGGACTCCCACTTTCCTGGCAGCTCTGCCCCACAGTACAGAGCTGGACACACACATCCTTTTCCACTGAGCTGCAGTGTGCACATGTGACTGTGTGCATGCTGTAAAGTGTGCCATTGTGTATTACTTCCCCGAGGGTCTCGCACACAACTGCTTTACACCCTGCCAACACAGAGGGAACACACACCAATGAGAGAGCAGGCACAATTGTCCTCTTTAGCCCTCTCATGTCTCCCCTTTTCTCCCTTCCTGCTGTTTTCTGTTTGCCTTTTTTCTTTTTTGGTCTTATCTTTGATCCCTCTCTTCTATTGTCTACCACCCACACATTTATATTTGCCTCTTTTTATACAGTATGACTTGGTCTCTCTCTCTTAGCCCTTTTTTTCTTCATTATTTATTAATGTCTTCATTTGTGTCTTCATTTTAAGACAATAACATATGGTCATTGGGCTATACTTTAGAAATGTTTGCAAAAATTATTACATATAAAAAGTGTTATAATTAATCACCAAACTGTATTTTGAATGGTATTAAATGGTGTAGTTATAAGCACACATAAGGACACTTAAAGTGCATTTGTTAACAACATTAACTCCTCATATGTTTCAATGCTTGTAAACACAGTTTTTATTGTGATCTGCACTGCTTGCTGTGTGTTGGTGGCTCTCAGCCGAAACCAATTATTTCCCACTGAAGATGCAAATTTTTAAAAACAGGCCATGAGTATACACATTTTTAAACAGATTTTTTTTTTTTTTAAATCAACATTATTTCCAAATACAGCGGGACATTTTTGTTTTTAGCATACATACTGATTGTGTTGTTGGGAACTGTTTTTAGCCTGAATGCATATAACCACTGCGGGGTTGGTGGTTTGAATGCCGGCTACTCCTGTCCACCAATCAATGTATCTTAAATGACACTGAACCCCAACAGCTACCGAAGACATCATAGTCTCCTGTTATGTGTGTGTGAGTGTTTTCCCCTCCACCCTCCATGTGTAGTTCATAGACTGATGGTCCATTGGTCAAGTGCATAAAACAATTAAAATGTCTCTAAATGAGTATCGACAGGTGCACATGTTGACACAAGGTGAAAAAAAGCGAGCAGTGTGAGTGCACAAATTTTCCGGCATAGATGTGAACACTGTCTTAATAGGAGTCCCTTGTTTTCTCAATGGTGCTCTGGCAGCATGCTCTTTCTTTTTCCTTCCTTCCTTCCTTCCTTCCTTCCTTCCTTCCTTCCTTCCTTACTTACTTACTTACTTACTTTTAAAACTGATGGAAAGTCAAGCGGATATCAAAACTGTGGATATCATTACTGGCAGGTCAGTGCATCCCAAAATTCCTCCCATGGGATGACTTATTAGACAGGTGTGTATGTATGTGTTTGTGTGTGCGTTCGTTTGGGTTAAAGTGTCCTTTAGCTAATGAGGGGAATATGTGTTAATTCATGGATTTAATGTATTCTCCAGTTGTCGCAGAAGAGCTAAAATATTTGATGCTTGGGGTTAGAAAAGTCAGACTTGTCGTCATGTCAAACACAGAGACAGTCTCTGTCTCTTCTCCCCTCTTTCTCCCACTCTCGCTGTATCTCTTGCCCCTCCCCCACATCAATGCAAGACTTCATTCCTTTCATCATCAGCACTGCTTTGACATCTCATAGAAGATAGATGAGAAGAAGATAATAAAAAACCTCTTAGAACTCTGTTAGGATTTCTCCTCTCCAAGCCTCGCTCTCTCCCCCGTTTCTCATTTCCTCTCACATCCATCTACATTCATTCCAGAGGCTGAACACACATGTATGCGCAAGAGACCCACACACTATTATTAGTCCTCTTACTTTCTGCCCTTTCCTTTCTCATATGCTGTTGTCCCTGCTCCTGACTCTTGAGGTTTGTGGAGGCTTTCTGATGAATAGTGCCGCGGATTGAATTATGAGGGGTCAGGTTCAAAGGATGGGCCTCTTCTAAGAGGACATGGGTAAATCCAAAGTGTTATGGTATCATTGGAAACTGGAGAGAAATGGGATGTAATGTGAATGCCCCTGAAAGCCTCTACATCACTCACCCCTCCTCCTCCTATCCCTCACTCTTCCAGCTGACGACACTGTGCGAAAGATGATGCAGCATGGAGTGTGTCGGTGTGTGCTTGTGTGAACCAGTAATGCTGCAGTGAATATTTAAGACTCCTTTCATGTAGCACATGCGTGTGTGTGTGTGTGTGTGTGTGTGTGTGTGTGTGTGTGTGTGTGTGTGTGTGTGTGTGTGTGTGTGTGTGTGTGTGTGTGTGTGTGTGTGTGTGTGTGTGTGTGTGTGTGTGTGTGTGTGTGTGTGTGTGTGTGTGTGTGTGTGTGTGTGTGTGTGTGTACACATATGTAGGCAGCCATGAGGCTCGTAGCACATTTCCATTAGTGGCTCAGTTCTCTGTTTTAGTTAATTACCTTACTGGAAGGAGAAACCCACCCTTTGATCATGTAAAGCTGATATGTGATACTTAATGGACGTGATATTCAGTGGAGTGCAGTTTGTCATGTTTATCAATCTAATTTAGATTATGTGCTTTTAATGGGCGCCAGAGAGTGGATGGCCTTATGTATTCAAGTTCAAGTTATGCGTGTATGTGTAGGAGCCAGCGGTAATTTTGATGGGGACAAAGGTTAGAAGGTCTTGGAGGTTATGAATATAAATACCCACACATTTTCACACAAGAAAAAATAACTAATGATTGCTGTAAATGTGTCATTGAGGGCAGGCAGGTACCAGGCAAGATTCTCGTTTATTAATACATTATTAGCATGTTAGCCATGGAAAAAAAACAAAAATTGCAGGACCAAAAAGATGACAAATCTAAGGCAGAAAATTAGGAGCACACGTAAACAGTGTAGAGGCTGTACTGAACATTTTTTATTAAACAGAAGTAATTTGAGTGTGTGACTTTTGTTTACAAGCGCTGATATAATAATATTCATTAAAAAGAATGTCAAAACAGTGTGCCATATTGAGTTTAAATGATCTATCTATCCAGTGAAGTTTTTTTTTTAATGTAATGAATAGAGTGCATTAGTTTGCCTCTCATTAACTCATTCATACAGACATGCACACACTGATGGCAGAAAGCTACCATGCTGGGTGCTGTCCTCTCCATAGGGGGCAATCAACGTTTAGTGTCTCATTGAAAGACACTTTAAGATGTGGACAGATAAAGCTGTGGCTCCAAATACCAACCCTGCAATTAGTGGATGACCTGATCTGCCTGCTGAGCCTCAACAATTTGTTCATTGTTTTTTATTATTATTATTTTAAACCAAATTTTTTTTTCCACCTTGATGTGATTTTTTTTTTTTCCCAGCACAAATTTTTTATTTATTTATGCCATCGAAAACAAGAAACCTTTATTTTTTTTTTAAGAAATGGACTTAAATTGATTTTTCTTCCACAGCACATTTTATTTGGTGTTATATAGAAACAGCTTGCAGAGCAGTAGGAACAGTGCATCTGTCCCGCTGACAGTCAGCAGAACATAATGCAGAGGCGCTGTCCTTGGTGCTGAAAAGCCATACATCCCTCACTCACTGCCTCCTCACACACTCACTCACGATCATAGCCGCTGTCCGTGGTGCTGGACTGCGGCACATTTTTAAAAGTATTTTTTTTTATTGCATGCAGGCTAGTTGACAGTGTACAGTTATCTTTCTTCTTGTGGATATTTTTTTTTACAACTTGTAGTCTGTGGCATACAGAATTTCTGCCATTCTGCAGTCTTGTTCGTCAGATGTTTCTGGACAACTTGCTGCTCAGTTGCAGTCCACATCACTAAAAGGCCAGAGATCTTTCTTACACTACTTAAAAGATAAACTATTGTGAATATTTGTTTGAACCTTGTGTTTGGTGAAACATATTTCCCCAGTGTCTGATAATATCAATCTGTTGCTTTTGCTTTTTTATTATATTTTATTGTTATAATATATTATATTATATTCTGACTCATCCACGCTCCTGTTTCTCTTGTATGTTTCTGTTTGTATACACGTGTGTGAATATTTGCGTATATTTGTCCTTGGTGTGTGTGTGTGTGTGTGTGTGTGTGTGTGTGTGTGTGTGTGTGTGTGTGTGTGTGTGTGTGTGTGTGTGTGTGTGTGTGTGTGTGTGTGTGTGTGTGTGTGTGTATTATGTACAGATTGGCAGAAATGGAGAGCCAGAATTGTTCATTCTTCACAGATAGCCTGTCTCCTGATGAAAGCCTGTGAGTATGATGCCACCTCACCACACACTACAAACCCCCTCATTACAACCAACACCTTTCATAGGGATTATGTATGTGTTTTGAATATACACTCCTTGCTGTTGATACATTTATTGCCCCTTTGTTTGTGTGTGTGTTCAGGCTTGCACATGTATGTTTGACTGTTAGGTAAAGATTGGGTGCTCATATAAATAATCAAACACACAATGAAAATGACCCACAACAGTAGAGCGAGCAGCATGCACACACTCCATCATCCACATACCTGCTGCGTTTAATCTATGTGGCTCTGTGTAGACGAACAAAGCGCGCATGTGTGTGTATGTATGTGTTTGAACAAGCTGGCTGAGTGGTGGGCGATGATGTGGTTACAGCAGCCAGAGCAATAAGGATGTTTGATGTGAATGAGGCCGTCGGTCCTCATTGTGAACAGTTGAGAAAGTGGTTAGGATTGTTTGAGATCACGGTTTTGTGTGTGTCCATGTCTTATTTTGTTGACATCAGTCAACCGTTTCCTCCATCTCTGAGATGGTTTTCCTTTTTTTTTTATTGCGCTGTAAAGTCAAGGTTGCATGCCCAGCAGCTCTTTGCAAAGTGTTGTTTGGTCTTTTAGGGCTCTAGGTGTGTGCCTGTGTGTGTGCATTGTGAAGTATGCTCATTATTTCTTTTCAGATGTGTTTTATGTTTGTCTACTTTGAGAGAGGGAGGTAATTGACACCACATTGGGAGCTAGTCTTGGGCTCTGACAAAACTACAATACTTCACAGTGCACAATACTTTTTTACTATTGACATCTGTGCTTCTCAAGCCTGCTCTCAATGTCTTTGTTGCTATGTGCATGCATCTAGAGTGTTGCTTGGATGGAGCTTTGTCACAAAAGTGTATGTATATCTGTTCAAGCACATGGTATTTTCATCTCTGTCTGTGTATACGTCTATGCCTGAAACTGTTTGTATGCATGCCATTTCACTACTACCCTTTGTGTGTAGCGGTGTTGTTTTCTGCTCTTGTGGCCTTTTATCTTATTGTTCTTATCCTGCACACTCGTCTTTCTGTCTGTCAATGCCTCTGGTTGTTTTCTGCTGCATGGCCCTGTACATGCTGCTGTGCTATCTGGGCCTCCAGCTGGTGTTTGGTTGGCATCATGCTGTTTTCTGTCTTCAGCCATGCTGCCTGTGTGTGCAGCCTTCACCTTCCACCTGTATACGTTGTTCTGAGTTCACTGCACTAATTGGCAGGTGACATGTAAAAATAGTACTTAAACCTTCAGTCTTCCTTTTGAGAGAGTCCATGTTATAATCAATTAATATATTTGTGATATTTTGATCATTTTGTTTAAAATATATTTTTAATTGCGTACCAGAATTATTCAATACACATCATATATTTATTTTCATATTTATTGAACTTGCAAATAGTTTTATTGCCTCAATCTCTACTAAAGTACTGAGACACTTAACTGCAAGTTAATCTACAGCTACAGCAATGTTGGCAGGCTACTGTAAGCCAGCTATAAAGTAGGTTAAGTTGATCATAATTATGCAGATACTATTTCACACTGTTATAATAACGTAACAATGGGAGCAGCTTTTAAAGATATATATTTTTCTGGTGCAATATATACACACACATAAAACTCACATCAGAAGTTTTGTGTAAAAAATAATACCAGAGGAGTAAATTAAATGGAATTTACAAAAAACACTGAATGTCCCTGACAAAAGTAAGATAGACCCCTATAGATTTCCACAAGGAAATTCCAACAAAAATGTCTCAGTAGTAAAAGTAAGTAAAAATATATACATACAAGTTTTGAGCAGGAGAAACTGGAAAAAAAACGTGATTTTTAGGAATACATTGAAATGCAGTGGGGTAATTGTGTTAAGTATGTTCTCCGAAATCACATTTCTTATAGTAGCACAGTGCTGCGACTAAGGTGGATCTTGTCGTTTCTAGACATAATCAGTCTGTTTGAACTAGGCCTGCAGTATAAATACCTCTGTGATGTATAACATATCACAACAATACCAAGTCTGGAAAATCCCTTCCGACTCCATCCCTCCCCTGGCCTGCTGCTTCCTGAGGCTCCACCCACATAATCTATGCCAGTTTACCTCTATGAGCAAAGAAACCTGGCAGGCCTCCTGATGGATACTTTCAAAGTTCACACTGTGCAAATTAAAATTTAGAAACCTATTCCAAACAAATTCTTTAAAACAAAAAAGTAGAAATTCTGTGGCCTTGCTCATCTGCCCAAACAGATTAACCACTGATTTGATCCTGGCGCTAGACTCTCCTCGTAGAACTGTACCCATCCTAAAAGCCTGAAACTTTCTTTTAACATTGGCTCGATAAAGTAGTTGGCTTTGTTGGCAAAAGCACTACATAACATAAAAACTGAAACAACTGTTTTTCCATTACGATAATTTCCAAACATTCACAGATCCATTTATTGTTTAGCAGTCATAGGCCCACTATCATAGAGCTGCATAACGTTTATTGTTCCGATGTCAATACAATTTTTATTATTTGGGCAATATATGTAGGTGTAGCTTAAGATGCACCTTTTAATAAACGTGAGTGTGTATTTAATGGTCTGGTGAGCCAAGTTTATGGCACAACATTTAATATTTGGACTGTGAACCTGGCAGTGTCCCATCCCGTTGTGTGTCTTGTCATGTTTCATTGTGTCCTGTAACACCTTACCTCGTCCTGCTGTCCTTGCCTTGCTTTGGCCTGTCTGCTCTCCCATGCCATTGGCTCTGCTTTGTGCTGCTGGTGGCTGTGTGCTGGTGGCTCAGTGTGCTGTCTCCTGTGTGGGGGACTCAGGGATGAAGATCAGTACCTCCTGCGTCACTCCAGCCCAGCCCTGGACCATGACTCACCCTGCGGACAGCACATGCTGCTGGCTCACTTGGAGCACCAGGACAAGGAGCAGCTCCAATGCACCCTGGCCCGCCTGGAGAACGAGAACAGGTCTGTGTTTAAGAGTCTGGGTCCAAGTTGTTTTCTTAATTCTTTTTTTTCTTAATAAAAGTACACCAAATCCATCACATACACAAAACTTGACATATCTTTGTCATTTTTTAGCGTTCTGGGTTTGATTTACTTACAGTTTTGATTGAGGCCTAGATAAAGATTTGGAATAAAACTTTGCAGTAGACATACACGTTTGGTTTAGGATGTGATTTTCATCAGAAAAGCTCCTCACAAGCATAATAACACAAATATGTGTTTGTTAATCTGGATATATTACACTCCTTTCAGTATGCCTGCTGCCATTTGAAAATGTTATTTAGAGAGTAAACCTTTTTAAACAGCCTGAAGAAAATCTGAAACTTTTTCTGAATGCAAACCTGACAATAAAGTCTGTAAAAAAAACCTTGTAAACCATGCTTCAGTTTGACAGTTTGTTGGTGTCCTGCAGAAGGAAAACAAAGAGCCCATTAAGAGTTGATTAGCGTGATACAAGTGTAGAGCATCTTTAAAACACAAGATGTTAATGCCTGAATTTGAATTAATGTGCTAGAGGCTCAGGCATTTTCCATAAATGAGGCAAATTCATTTCTCCTTTCCGCTTAATTGGCTACCAGAGGCATCCTTTATGTGAATGATTCATGTGAATAAATTTCTGTTGTCCTTAGTTTGGTAGTGACCTTTTCCACACACAGCGAAATACAGCCGCGTACACTTGTGCCCTTTGGTTGTCTGAAACCTTGACCCACTTCAGTTTTCCTACAAAGTGTGTTTCCTGTTAGAGTGTGCTCTGTTGCCCTTGTTAATGACTAGAGTGGCTGATGTAGCTTACTTTATATGCTGCTCTGTGTGATTGTTGTATCACAATAATAAACTAATATCAGATATTAACATCAAATTACTTCTTTTTAGGACTCTTGATTTCTTTTGGGAGTCTGGACCCTATCTAATAGTTTAAAAAGAAATCTAAACTATACATGTATTTAACATCATACACCATACCTGTAGGATTTTAGGAGAACTATATTATACTTATTACTATTATTTATAAACCTGACTATAAGCTGATATCATGTTTCAGCAGTCCACTACAAAAAAAATTATATATTACCACTATGGCTTTCACAACAATTAAATTTTAGTTGATAATGAATTGTCATAAAAATAATTGGAATTAACACTTTAATTATCTTTTTTTTGGTATCATTTTATACCACTTCTAATCATATAAGCCCAACTCCTAGCTCAATAGTACACATGCTGTAAAACTTATGAAGATGAAGTGGCGTTTGGCTTTGCAGCTAAACCCATAATGTTGATATCAATAGATGCTTTTCAAAATACAAAGTAAAGCACCTTAACATAGACATTTGGTAACACTAATCTCCACTCATGTGCCATTAAACCACAGCAGAAGAAGCGAATGTAACGACATGACATCACTGAATGAATGCCAATCAAACGTCAAACATGTAGTGCTGGAAATATGACATATCTGTTAGTTTCATTCAGCTATTATTGGACAGATGAATCCCACAAACAACAGATATGAAAGGCTGATTATTGTAGCTTAAATTCAAATGAAGATGATTGCTCTCCATGTGGTTAGTTGCCAACGACACATTTGCACCTTGCTGCACTGTTGAATGTGAAGTGAAATTATTCTAATTGTGTAATTCATTAACACAAATTGTCAGATTATTATGCGTATGTGCATTTTTATTAGTAAATATCTCTATGTTTGAATTTGTTTTGTGTGCTGCACCAGCAAGTTGAATGTTTTCTTCCATCTGTCCTCCACTGCGGGTCCTCAGGGTGCTGCAGGGCGAGTACAGGCGGCTCAAGTGGAAGCACGAAGAGGCGGCATCAGTTCCCATGCTGACTGAGGCTGGAGAGGGCGGCCCGGGTTCACCCACAGAGGGAGGGCAGCAGGACGAGGAGCTCCTGGCCGAGGCGCGAGTCCTCCGGCAACACAAGACACGCCTGGAGACCCGCATGCAGATCCTGGAGGACCACAACAAACAGCTGGAGTCGCAGCTGCACAGGCTCAGGGAGCTACTGCTACAGGTACCGCAGCACACCTCTGGGAGAGGCCTGGTGATGGGGTGTCAAGGAGAGATGAACAGTGATGTGAATACTTGGCTGAAGAAAGTATAATTCAAGATTATGTTCTTGGGTACTTTTACTATTAATTCTCTAGATTTCAGAGGGACATATTCTAGAATTGAATCCGCTTTACAGCAACTATAGTCACTTGTTACTAGGTAGATTCACAAAATATTTGATCATTCTCAAAACAAAACAAAAAAATTGGGGTTATATGTTATTTTAAAGGTCTTTTACTTCCTTCTAATTTCCTGAAGGTTTCTTAAAAAAAATAATTTGATACTAATATCAGATAAAAAAAAAAGGGGCAAAGTTATTTTTCTATTTAATTAAGTTTGTGTCATTTAATTATATATTTCCAAAATATTTCATAAAAAGAACTGCTCCATTTAAACCTAAGTAAATATGTATTTATTACTGTTTTATTATTGGAAACTTAATTCTTCATAGATATTGAATTGGGATTTTGTTTGCAGATATATTTATAGTCCCCCTTCACTCAAAAAAAAAAAAAAATCTGGTTGTTCCTCCAGTTGAGTGTTTGAGCGTGACTGTGCAGAATGATGCAGAGTGTAAAACTTTAAACCTCTTTTCACAATCATCTGCTGAAGGGAGAAAGTGAAAATCTGATTTTAAGTGGCCCATCACCATGGTATGTGACTACAGTGAAGTATGAGATCTTGTGTCACAGTTAAACCTCTGAAATTAAATTGACTTGCATATTTTTAGATGAAGGAATTATTAATGAATGAGAAAGAGAAGATGTCATTTTAAAGATTTTTACTCAATAATAATATTTTTGGAGAAAAAACTTATCGCACATTATTTTTTACAGTATTTTATATACATCTTAAAACATGTCTAATATATAAAAAAAATTCACTGACAGTCTTACCAACAGTCTCAAGGTTGCAGTAGCTTAACATGAATTGGAAGTATACAAACTCATAGTCTGTAACTGTTGCCTCATGGGAATTTATAGATCCATACATAAAAGCGTTACAAGTAAAGACTGATAACTTCAGCCTAATACATCAATAATAATGATTAATTGTATGACATCCATAATCATATAGCACATTAGCTGTAGCTATTCTGTATTCTGTATAAGTATATTTGATTATTTTCAAGTAATACTTTGTCATTTTTACTTTACTTACTGCACGGGTTTTAATATAACAGAATATTAGATTTACCAAATATACAAAGACTATCACCACGTAATTCATGTTGATGGATGAAATGAGTAACTAAAAGCAATTTAGCTAAATTAAAGTTTTTCATAATATGACCTCCTCCCATGTGTAATGGAAATCTTAGATTTGGAGTAAAGAAGTGAAAGGAGATTGCCTTAAATGAAAAAACAGAGTTTAGTACTAAGAGACACGAACAGTCGCCTGATCCAACCCTATAGATACTACCGGGTTCACTAGCCGCATCTTCTATTTTAAAGAGCTCTGCTTAATTGCATCACCTATACTTCTTGCAAGTTGCTGTCGCTGCAGTTTGATTAAATGGCAAAAAGAGACAAGTTCAATTTCAGTGATTTTCAACATTTGTATGCGTGACGTCAATTAGCACAGTCCTTCAAATACATTCATAAAAGTACAAAAAAGGCAAAGATGGTACTCGTAGGAAAGGGAGGACAAAGAAGTGCGGTACATGTGGAGAAGTGCAGTACAAAGAGAGTTAAGAAAGAGGATGCGTCTGGAGCGTCATATACTAGGATTTTCAGCAGTATAAAAGAAAGGTATGACAAAGAGATGGATGGCAGAGTGGGAGCAGACACGTACTGGTTAGTATAATGACCACGTTTAAATTGTTAACAGTGGGAGTATCGAAATTGCATACTCAAGCCACTGAATAAAGGAAGCAGAGGGAGTGAGGTGACGCGAGGATGCTTCTTCTTCAGGTTAAAAATATGGATATTGAGAGTAAAGACAAAAGAAAATGTGGCAGGGGAGGAGGAAGTACATATTTAAATTCCTTTCTCCCCGGACCAATATCATAGTTTAATTTCCTCAGAAAATAAAATCTGTAGAATCTGCCTCTGAAGAAGTATATATATAATATGTATGAATCCCTCCCTGTCTCTGCAGACACCGCTGCCTCACTGCAGCAACTGAACTATCTCACCTCGAGAGTATTGCTACAGTGTTGCTAAAAACAATACAAAAGACGGTGTGTTGTGTATAATATCCTCGAGAGTTACATTATGCATCTTTGATTGTGATTTGAGACTTTCCTCCATCTCTGTCGCTGTGTTTTCTGGAATGCTGCAGTGTGCAGTGCTATTCCCCATCTTTTCATCTGTCTATCAAAGCACATATCACAGTAACCTGAACAGCTGTTGGGCAGAACGGCCTTCTTTTAGAATAATCCTTCTCAGAGATGTGACTCTGCTGGCTGAGTAACGTCATAATAACATCACATGCATTAATACGTGAAAGGCTAAATGGCTCTGGGGTCTAAAACTTGATGGATATGAGGTATTATTTGAATGATAATAAGTCTTTTTTTTTTTTTTTTTTTTTTTAAAACAGCCCAAAGATGATTCAGAGGCCAATGGATCAGAACCATCAACCCTGTCCTCTCCTGTGTCTGGAGGGGGTCACCACGGGGAGCCGGCCAGCAGAGAGACTACTGACACTGAAGCAGCAGGTCAGCGACGTGCTGCCGAGCCCAGATACATGCACGCATGTTGAATGAGAAACCATGCGTCCTTCACCTCCCATCCTAACCTGTGTGTGTGTGTGTGTGTGTGTGTGTGTGTGTGTGTGTGTGTGTGTGTGTGTGTGTGTGTGTGTGTGTGTGTGTGTGTGTGTGTGCGTGCGCGTGCGCACGTTTTCGCCAGGAGATTATTTGGAGCATGAGCAGGACACGGTGTTGCAGCTCCAGGAGGTCATTGAGCAGCTCAGAAACGTCTTCCCTTCAGAACCAGGTGAGCTCATCTTGGCTGCACGAATTTCTGCCGCCGTAGTGCTCGACACTTCAGAGGCAGACTCTTTGCTCCTCTGTGGCCCTTGGGAGTGTGAGAGATGGAGAGGAGAGCAAATATGTACTGCTGCGGATCGATAGTCGGTGGGGGGAGGGAGAGGGAGATTCAATGGCAAAGCGGAGCAATAAGATAAGAGAGAGACAGAGCGTCACTGTCACACTCTTTACAAGCTGTCCCGTTGCATTTAAAACTCAATTTGCAAGGCAAGCCAAAGCCTGTAACTTGAACAAAGAAGGGGATTCTTATAATTATAGCCTTCTCATTTGTAGCCAAGAACATTTTCTTGGTCTTTCGCATGTGTTTCTAAACTTGAAAAAGCTTTTCCTTTTTCTTAATTTCAGGCACCACCTCACACATCTAACCCTGAGAGGGTCTGAAGGAGCAGAGAGAGAAGTTGAAAGGACGCCTGATGGCAGAGGGAGGAGCTCTACAAGGCTGAGGTCAGGCCACAATACACCGGGCCGGCGACCACTGCAGCAGCTCTGATACTCTACTGGAACTCTGTGCACTAAAAGCCTTTTTCATGCAAACTGCTGAAGGCTCACGCTGATGTCCTTTTGGCCAGGCCAGGCAGTGCTTCGTAACTTCAGCGGCACAGCCTGACAACATGTTAACGAGCCAAAGGAAACTAACGTTAGCAGCAGGTCAGGGAGAGATTAAAGGAAAATGCCCAGCCAAGACACTGTGCTTACCAGTATTTGTGTAGTCGTTCAGAGGTGTGAAGCTTTATATCAGTCCACAGCACAAATTGGACCTTCCATGAAAAATAACTTTAAAACATGCAAAAAGAAATAGGAAGGATAATCCCTTGTTTTGTCAAAATGCCTGTATCTTCAGTGTTTGTGGGGGGGGGGGGGGGGGGTTTCTCCTCGAGTGTGTTATCATGGTTGTTATTTTTGAGTTTTGAAAGGAGGTGGTTAGCTGAAGCTCGCTCGTGTAAACTAGATCGGGGCTGGGCTGACTGTGTTTCATGTGGCTACGTGGTGCAGATTGTCGAGGAGTTGACAGCACCCACAACGAGCTTATTTACTTTGTGAGAGTGACACATCATCAGTTAAATCCACGATTTATTTAAGACAGCCAAAGTGCCCGCTAGCACAGCGCCTCTGTATGCACACACTGTTCCTCTAATCCTCTCAAACTGCTTGTCGGTCTCATTTCTCGCCCCTCCTAAGTGAGCCCTTTACGCCCATGCAGAACCAACTACGCGCGCACGCACACACACACACACACACACACACACACACACACACACACACACACACACACTTCCCGCATTATGCAAAAGTACACAAATTGGTCCCTGCATGATCAATAACGTGTTGTGCTGCATTATTTAAAAAAACAAACAAAATAAAAAACAGCGCACACTTTCATTAAATCCTCATCTCTTGGACTCGCAGGATTCAGACACGTTCTCAGTTTTGAGCCAATTTGTATTGTGGGATTGGGGTTTGGTTGAGGAAATGTCTGCCGATAAATATCAGCATGCAGGCCTCTGCTGTGGGATCTTAGTGTTCTCCTGCTGTGTGCAGAGAAAGAGAAAGAAGGAGCTCAAGGCTGAAGCTCTTCTTTCTCTCCGTGAGGCCAATTCCACACACTACGGGGGGGGGGGGGGGGTACGAGGCACACCACCACAACGCAGTCCTGCGCCGACTTTATCCTTAATAATCCCTTCATTCCATGTAGATTTGAAAAAGAACAGTAGCTATTGACTCTATAAGAGTCATTTCCCCTCGCTAATGCACACTTAATTGCTTTTAGATTTACAAGAGGATGCGTCGTTGAAATGGCTTTGCCCTCATCATGTCGGGGTCGTAGAGTGCATTCTGTTCTAAATATAGCACAGTCAATTAATGCCTTAAAACCAAACTCAATCCGTATCAGACAAGAGTTAGTCTGTCTGGACGTTTTTTATATTGTCGGTTATGTTTTATAGTCATGGAAAGAGGTTGCGTCATGAGGTTTGTGTATCAGTGTGTGTCAATCCCCGAACGGGTGTGTGGTTGACTGGAAGTGACAGGAGGGAGGACAAAGTGTGGATCACAGCGTGTGGACATCCATAGATTGAAACTTGTTAAATAAGGATTTTATGAAGCCGTAATGCCGCGGACACTTGGAGGGACTAAAGATCTGAGACAAGAGAGGAAACTAGGGGGGAAAAAAAGCTTTCCATTTATTGCTTGAGGGCTGGTGGGAGAGATCCACTTTGATGTGCCTGCCACAGCAAAATCTTCATTGTTTCAGGCAAACTCTCGTCCTGTTTCTGAAGCTCTGGCTCTGTGTGTTTCTCTGCGATCATACCACCTAATTCTCAGTAAAAAAAAAAGATGGAGAAATACACAGAGAGGAACTCATCCTAAACCTTAAAAGAGGCCCTCTGACCTCGCATACATGAGTCTGAAACCCATGTGCTGCATTCATTATGGGCTCCCCTTCCGGGCACATTGCACTCACGTTTGACACCATACTCCTCAGTGCTTGCTGCCTGTTAGTTTTGATACAGTTGCTAGGGAACTGTCCTCAAGGACGCAGTTGCACAGTTTGGTGAGTTGGAAAGATGATGTGCCGTTCATAATACAAATGCTAATAGCCTTATGGGAAGCAAGAGAGAGCGTCTTGTTTCCCAAACAGTACTCTCCTTCTCTTCACGTCCACCTCCACTGAAGCCTGCCACTGTTTAGCTGCTGAAGACAGTCATTATTTGCTGAATCCGTCTCCGCATCAGCACTGGCTGAGAATTTGTTTCGTTAAAACTCTCAGAAGTCAGAACAAAGAGTAGCCGCTCAGCTTGCAGGAGAAGAAGAAAAAAAAAAAGCCATGACAAGTAATGTCTTTTCATATAGACATTCATCTATTGGTATTTACACATCTCATTACACATTGATAATTACCCTCTCGCCCTCAGTTTCTTCATGCTTTTGTGTGTGGTTACACCAAATGATGTAACAGTGACAGGTTGTGGAAAAGAAGAGGAGGCATTACCCACAGGGCTGCATGTCAACTTTGTGTTATGTTTATTTTAAGACGCTATACAGTATGATAGAGTAACATACTGCACTTCTTTGCTGCTGTTTGACACAGACACCTAAACTGATGATGATGATCAAGCTGCAGGAGAGTCAAACAACAGGTCTCATCTCTGTGATCATCTGAAGTCTGATCCATGTACACATTTCTAAACTGCTAGCTCCCTTTATTACCCCCCCCACACACACACACACATACACATATACCAACACACCCCCTTCTCCCTGAGACATGACTGAAGCTGTGTGATTGCAGAAAAAGGCCCTCCACAGAGGCCACAGTCACCCTAGAGAACACTGCTATCACTGTTCAGAAGTGTGTTGCTGCATGTAGTCGGCCAACACGCTAACAACCACGATCATTACCCTCCTGCCTTTGCATCAGACCCTCCCCTCCCGTGTTCGCCATTATGCTTCTGAGCATGTAACAAGGACACATGATACGCTCGTATGTCACATAACAGGGCAATGAATCACCTAACCTCAAACTAGGTCTTGATAACACTAACATATGTTGACACTCATACCTTACTGGTGAACTGAGGTTTCTCTTTCTTTTCTTTTTTTTTAAATCACCATTAATATACCTCATTAATCATTTCAAATGTTTATTGTTAAACAGTTTTGATGTTCTGTTACCGTCCAGAATGCAAACACTTCTTGCAGTCTTTTCTCTGGAGTTTTTAATCTGTATAAAGAAAAAGTTTTCTGAAGAAAGGCTTTTTACTGTAATAACAAGTGGGTTACTGGCTGCTTTCTACTCTTTGTGTACAGAAATAAAACTTTGTATTTGGCAAACTGCTTGCCTGCCTGTGCTTTTAATGTGACTGCAGTTATCCCCTTTGAGAATTGAATAATGAAACTTAACTCAGAACGGTGCCAAATACAGGCTGTTTATATATTTTTTTTCTTTGTGTGTTTATATTTGGATTTTGATGTAGCAGAACCAATATTTGCTCTTGTTTTTCTCCTCTGTTCACATTGCTTTTCTTTCTCAATTGTTAGGTCTGCTTATGTCTTTGCCCCCAGCTTCACTTGTGACCTTTGGTGGTACAAAAGACCATTTTAGAGCTATTCTGAATTTCCTGTCTTACCACAAGTGGCTTTGCTCTCTGGGCTTGTTTTGCTTGTGTTCGGTGCAACCCTTGATTGGCATTTGACCTTCTTTCTGCCCTTATCACGTGCTGATCTCTTGCTCGCCACTTTATCTTTGACTGGGCTGGTGGGCGCAGGATCACTATCTTTATCTGATGCTCCATTATCTGGTGCACCTGGCGTGGCTTCATGAACCACGACCCTCTCTGTGTTTTCATTATCAAACCCCTCTCCACTCACTCTCCCACACTCTGGCTCTGTATTACTGTGCTCTGCCTTCACATCTGGATTTTTCTCTGTTTCTGTGTTATCCGCTCCGTCTGTCTCAGCAGGGGGGAGTTTCTCTGAGCTTTCCGTCTGCCGAATCTCACTATCATGAGTCTTCTTATCCGCTTCAGTTTTTTCTTTGGCTTTTGGAGCACATTTGACATTCTTCTTTCTCGCTGCAGTCTTGGCCTCGTTTCCCCCGGGCCCCCACTTCTCCTGCGTTGTATCCCAGTAAGTCTTGTTCTGCCTGGCATGCATGGTGCGCATGCGCTGTCCCAGCTTCTTCAGTTCCTGGCGAACAAAGGGCTTGAACTTTGGGTCTAACCTCTCCACCATGTCAAAGTCCTTCTGGGCTTTGTCCTCATTGCATAATGCGGCATGAGCTTGTGCCCTCTGGTACAGTGCCTTAAAGTTACCTGTGTAGTGTAAGAAAAGAGAGCAAATAAGGGTCAGCAAGAATAAAACAGGAGAGCAGTAAAACTAACAGTTAAAGGTAAAACAAACTAGAGGGAGGATGAAGTAATGACAGAGACAGACAAAAAAGGAGAAGGCTGAAGGGGAGTAAATGAAGGAAAAACAAAATTGTAAGAACAAGTGTTTCAGATCAGCCTCAACTATAAATATTCCATCATAACAGAAACATAAAGAGAAATTAAAACTGCAAGCAGTGATATGATGGCCCTCGCACGCTGCACGTCGGGGATCCAGCGGGTCGGGGCCGCCGGCTCCCCGACGTGCAGCACATGAGGCTCCACATATTCCCGCTTTCAGTTTTAATTTTTTTCTCGATCTCATTCCTTATTCTTCTTAAAGAAAATTACCCTTTTTTTGGCGGCTTTAACATCTTCAAAAACTCATGAAAGTTGGTGCCTGACGCATGTGCAAGGTTTCGTGAGGTTTGGAGCATCGTTTGACCTTAAACCTCAACTTCCTGTGTCACATCAAAACATCAAACTTGGCCGCATCGCCCTGGCTATACTATATACTATATCCTATATACTACATACTACATACTATATACTATATACTATATACTATGTTCAAAAATGACTTTTGGGTCACTTTTTGGACAACATGCCATAGTAGGACTTTTTTTCCCTATTTTGAATGACATCCTATAGTATGACTTTATTTTCCTATTTTGAACGACATGATATAGTATGACATTTTTTTCTGATTTTGAACGACATGCCAAAGTATGACTTCTTTTCCATATTTTGGACGACATGCCTGTATGACTTTTTTTCTGATTTTGGACAACATGCTATAGTATGACTTTTTATTCCAAATTTTAGACGACATGCTATAGTATGACTTTTTTTCTGATTTAGGACGACATGCTATAGTGACTTTTTTTCTGATTTTGGACGACATGCCAAAGTATGACTTTTTATTCCAAATTTTGGATGACATGCTATAGTATAACTTTTTTTTCACAATTTGGACGACATTTTCATATATTGGACTACATTTTAAATAATACTACATGGTATAGTATAGGTTTAATTCATATTTTCAACCACATCAGCTGACTTTTTTCATATTTTGGACAACATGACTTTTTTTTCCATATTTTGGACGACATGCAAAATAGTATATACATATATATATATATATAGTATAGTATGACAAAATAAATGTCATACTATAGTATGACATTTATTTTAATATTTTGGAAGACATTTTAAATAATACTACATGCTATAGTATAACTTGTATTCATATTTTCAACGACATCACGTGACTTTTTATTCATATTTCAAACGATATGATGATATGTCACAATGCAGACCTTTTCCTGGGAAGATTGATGGTGCAGTGGTTATCACAGTTGCCTCTCAGTCAAAAGGTTTGGGGTTCAAGCCACCCTTTTGACTTTCAAAAATTTAAAATATCAAAGTTTGCCACATCACCATGACCTTTGACGGTAACGCACAGGCTTCTCAATATATCATCATCAACATGTTAAGGCTATTCTTACCCGAATTTAAGTTCACATGATCAACCAGCTTGCGAAGCAATAGAAAGTATGAAATATTTAATTTCCAGTTGCCAGCAGGGGGCGCTATGACTATGGGCGAATAATACCATACAGGTTTATTCAGTGCCGGACTTTTATCAGGGATGTAGCGTTTAAGGAAGATTGTAATAGGTACATAAAAGTTACAGCAACTTGTAGTTTCATGGCGAGACGCTCAAAATGGCCACAACGCCACAGGCACACCGTTGGACGAAAACAAATCCCTTTGATAACTTTTCATCTCCCAAGTGTTAAGATAGGACAGACAAAACTTCAGGTTGGTACGTCAAAATCTGTAGGAGGAGTTCGTTAAAATACAACACGTGCGAATAGCCAAAAAAGGAGACTAAATTCAAAATGGCAGACTTCCTGTTTAGTTGAGGTCATGCTGCCAAGAGACTTTTTTGTACATCTCGGTGTTATATTTTGGTGCATGTAGATGAAACTAGGTGCTGCAGTTTAGGGGGCACTAGCGAGCCATCTGGCCACGCCCACTCACAAAACACATCAGATGTATTGTCTCACCACGCCAGATGTATGTGCCACATTTCATGAGGTTTCAAGCATCCTTTGACCTTAAACATCAACTTCCTGTGACACAGCGAAACGTCAGACATTGCCGCATCGCCACGGGGACGCCCTTGGACAAAGTCAAACGAATTTCTCAATATATCATCATCAACGTGTTTAAGCTATTCTGATGTGATCAACCGGCTCGACGTAGCATGTGAAAGTATGAAAAATTGAATTTCCAGTTGCCACCACGGGGTGCTATGACTGAGTGAATAGTACCATCCAGATGTGTTCAGGGTCGGACTGTTATCATACCTGCAACGTTTGGAGGAGTTCCGTCCATGTACATACGATTTATAGCAACTTGTAGTTTCATGGCGAGACGCTCAAAATGGCCACCACGTCACATGCACACCGATCGATGAAAACTAATTCTTTTGATAATCTTTCATCCCAAACATGTTAAGAGTGAACTGACTCAATTTCAAGTTGGTCCGACAAAATCTGTAGGAGGAATTTGTTAAAGTACAACATGTGCGAATCGCCCAAAATGGCCGACTTCTTGTTGAGGTGACGTAATGGTGCAATGGAAAAAATTTTGTACGTCTAGGTGTGATACACATGTCCACCGAGTTTGGTGCATGTAGGTGAAACTAGGTGAAACTAGGTGCTGGGGCTGCAGTTTAGGGGGTGCTAGCGAGCTATTTGGCCATGCCCACTCGAAACTCAACTAAAATAAAAATAAATTTCGCCAAGAGACACGCGTACACGCTGGTACACAGTTTTTGAATACGATAGAGCTGCCAAAATTGCAGTTCTTTGCAGAGAAAAATAAGGAACGAGAATAATAATTCCTTGGATAACAATAGGGCTTTTGCACCATCGGTGCTCGGGCCCTAAAAAAAATTATGAATTTTTGACTGATGTCCACGAGTGGGTGCCAGGGGAACAAACGGGAGACACAGCATTGCAGTTGTGAATGTTTGGTTTCTTCTTTCCCTGGTAAACAGTGAGCTCAAGGATTGTTGCAGTGTGAAGGCAGTTATTTGCTGAGGTCCAGGCATCCCATCTTTATATTTCTCAAATTATAAATGTTGCGCAAAACAAAAGTAACCCCAAGTATACTTGTGTACCTTTTTTTTTTTCTTTTTTTTAAATCAAAATAAGACTTCGGTTTCCTCCCCAGTGACAAACTCCCATCTTCACATTAACATATATTACCTTTATGCTTCTTCAGCAGCTTGTTGTTGAGTTCCACCACTTGCTGGTATTGCTTCAGCTCCAGCATGCAGTGGCTGAGGTTGAGAGTCAGCGGAAGACGCACTTTCTCCAGCGACTCCCAGTCTTCGCCCAGCCGATCCACCTGCTGAGAGAGCAGTGTGGGATGATGAGGGTCGAGGAGGTGATGGTGGTGATAGATGGGAGAGGAAATGTTGACAAGATGAAACAAAAAGGAAAAGAATGCGAGGACAGAAATAGAGACAGCGACATAAAGGGTTGGGAGGAGGCATGAAGAAGATTGGCTGAAGAAGATGATAAGAGAGAGGAGGCAGAGAAAAGTAAGGAGGAGGAGAAATAAAGACGGAGTAGGATGGGTTGACATGAAGAGGAAGTTTGTTGTGTGTGAATTAAAGGCGTGAGGGAGTTGGACAGTGAGGCGTGGCAGAGGAGAGGGAGATAAAGAAAGAGAAAAGAAGCCGAAGCGAGCGCTGTGACAGTCATATCTCTGTGGATAGCCATTATTTTTAGAGCTCGTTCTCTGCACTTCACTCTGCCAGCATACCTACAATGCCACAGCTGCTCTTCAGTTAAAAAAAAAAAAACAAAACAGCCACAATGACAGTTGATTATTGTTTACGAGGCACAGCGAGCCACAATCCTTTGGAAAAACGACTTTCTGGCATGCTGGAAGTGGTAGTCGTTAAAGCAGGAATCCATCCTGATGTCCATCTGGACATTGTCATGACAACAAAAAGCTTTGTTTTGCATTTTTTTCCCCCCAGAATTTCTAATTCTCAGACTTACCTTATTTTGAAGGAAGTCCACATATTCTAAAGCCTCCTTGAATTTCACAGAAGCTTCCTGAAAATGGTTTTCTTTAATGAGGAAGTTTCCTTCGTTCTGCAGCAACATGACCAGTCGTAACATCTGCTGCCAGTCTTTCCCCTCGGTTTTCGTACAAGCGTTTAGATCAGTCGCAGAAGATGTTGCTTCCTCTTTGATGCCTGTTCCCTCCGTTGGTGTAGCCTTGTTTTCTCCAAGTTCCTCTTGATGAACTTCAGCACATTTGAATGGAGACTTGTCTGAAACACTTTCTTCCACTTTTTTCGCTTCGGTCGCACTTTCAACGTCTTCTTGTTTTACCTTCTCGATCCCTCCTTCCGCCTTCTCCTCCTCATCCTGTCGTTCTCCCTCCTCATTGTCTTCTTCATTTTCGTTCTCCTTTTTCTCCAGCATGTTCCAGTATTTCTCCTTCTCCTCCCAGTACTTCTCCTTCATGCTCTCTGACAGGGCCTTCAGCTCTCGACTGACAAGCAAAGCCAGAGTGACGTCCAGGTGAGCCACCATGTTGAAATCTCTCCGGGCTTCCTTTTCGTTCCACACAGCAGCGTGGGCCTTTGCTCTCTTGTAGTAGCCCTTCACACAGTCTGAGAAACAGAAAGAACAAAACATGGAAAAACTGTTATTGATGTCTCTCCGAGATATTCAATAATAAATCTGGTCTGTCTGCTGAAGCTGAAGTGGTGATTTGTCTGCATTTAGAACAGAAAGTAGGGGCGCACTTGTCTATTTCTCACCTGCAAAGTTTGAAAACAAACAATACATACATACTGCATCTTTATTCCTCACTAAAGCCTTAAATCTTAAAGCAAAGGTTTTATATGTTGTAATAAACGCTCATTTGATTTCCGGCAGAGTTAGATGAGACTCACTCAACTTCACACAAAAAGTAGAAACACGGGGACACAGCTCACCTGGTTCTGCCCAACATAAAATAATTCACTTCTACAGCTCACTAATTAACACATTGTTTTGTGTGTAAGAAAAAAGGGTGCAAAATGACAACTTACTGTTGTTTTGTCTGCAAGCATTTGTCTAGCATATAACTCCCTGTAAAATGGTGAATGTCGTTTTTATGCCTCAGAACTGGTGACAGCCTTTGCTGGAGCTGTTAAGCTTTTTAGTTTTTCGTCCCATTCTTGTGAACGCGGTATCTCAGGAACGCCTTAAGGGAATTTGTACAAATTTGGCACAAACCTTCAATTGCGAGGATGAACTGATCAAAATTTAGTAGTTAAAGGTCAAAGGTCACTGTGACCTCACAAACCATTTTTGTTGCCATGACTCAAGAATTCATATATCAATTATGATAAAAAAAATTTCTCACAAATGTCTAACAGGATAAGTTAATGATGTGATGACATTTGGTCAAAGGTCAACCTCACTGTGACATCAAAATGTTCTGCAAAAACACTTAACTGGCCATTATTCAACACCATGGTGATAATTCTAGTTACTCTTTTTTTGCACGGACTAAACAAAATATAAACATAGCAGGCTAAATAGAGCGCTTTAGACATGTTGGTGGGATTTGTTACCAGGTGAACTGTTGCCAGTCTTTGTGCTAAACTAAGTTGAAATGCTGCAAGTTGTAGCCTTATATTTAACCAAGTGATATGAAAGTCAATCTCCTCATCTAACTCCACACTAAAAGCATGGCCGGCATGTGAGGCTCCTCTTGGATTACATGAGTAGCCGTGGGTTTGGCAGTACAATTCCCAGGGCTGCCCCGACTGTAAGACCCTCAGTACTGTCAACCTCAGCCCTCCTACACACAGCGGCAACATGCAGCAGCCACTGCAGCCAACCCAGAACAGGCATCAGACCCCCGAGCTGTCAGCTTTTTATCACATTTCCAAATTACTGTTTGTGCTCATATGCCAGTCTTTGTGCTAAACTAAGTTGATATGCTGCAAGCCGTAGCCTTATATTTAACCAAATGACATGAAAGTCAATCTCCTCATCTAACTCCACACCAAAAGGCAAATAAGTGCATTTTCCAAAATTGAATATGCGTGGACACACTTGGACACTATATTTTGTCACACACTGCCATGCCTCTGTGCTTGGTTTAGATACCCGCTGAAGGCTCCATTTTTCTGTTCCTTTGCATTTAATGTCCTGTCTCTGCTAAATTTTCATTCAGCCAACAGTTAAGCAGATAGTATCGCCCATGGCAAAAGCAGAGACAGTGCAGCCTTTTCTAGACAGGGTTGAAGGAATGGAACAGCGGCAGAGTGGCTGACTTGAATTGAGACAGACAGCATGATAGTGATGACAGGGGGAATAACAGCAAGGAGAAGAATGAGAAGTGTAGAAGAAAAGGAGAACAAAGTGTGGAGAGCTGGTAGTTGAAACTAAAGAAATAGCTGGGAAAGGATTGGAAAAGGGACAACAAAGCAGTAGAAAGGGAAAAGATGGGGTAGCAATTGTGCAGCTTTGTGACAACTGCTCGAACTAGTGGAGCTCACCATTTTCACGCTTCACTTCCTGCTTACTAATAAGCAAGTTTACTCCCGTCCTCCTCATGCCACACACACAGCCATGTTTCCATCACTTCAGAGAAAATTACAATAACTTACATTTATTTCCTAGAGTTACCCTGTCCCTAACCATATTTATTATTACCTTCACTCTACCCACAACATGAGTGATACAAACACACATGCCCACAAATGTCTAATAACTAAGTCCTGTAAAACTGAAAACCCAGGCTGAGGAATAGGGTGTAAAATAAAGACTGCCTCAGTGGATGCTGTCTCTGGGTGAGGGGCATAATTCATGAGGCTCTGAAGTCGGGACTATGCCGGCATGTGAGGCTCCTCTAGGATTATATGAGTAGCCATGGGTTTGACAGTACAATTCCCAGGGCTGCGCCAACTGTAAAACCCTCAGTACTGTCAACCTCAGCCCTCCTACACGCAGCGGCAAACCCAGAACAGCCATCAGACCCCCGACCTGTCAGCTTTTTACAACATTTCAGAATTACTGTTAGGGTTCATATGCAGCAGTGGAAAGTAATGTGCACAGACCAACTTCTTACCCATCATTCTGCAGCATTTCATGCAACTTGATTACAAAGAATAGTTTGACATTTGAGGAATGTTGGCTTTATCACCAAGACGTGGATACAAAATTTTTTTATTTCCACTCTGCTTCACATGCAACAAACAACAGTCTTCACCCAAGAGATGTTACAAAAACTACAAGTGGAAAATAGTCAAGGTAGCTGTTTCCACTTGCTCACAGTCTTCGTACTAAGCGAACATAATCGCATCTTGACTTTCCTTTTATACTTGAGGGACAGAGATAAATTACATCTCACTTTTGTCAAAAAAGTGAAAAAGCATAGTTATTCAAATGTTGAAAGGTCAATTACAGATGAAAATTTGCACTCAACTACATCTAGCTATGGCAAAAGTTCAATGATGGCTGCAGTTATGTTAAAATTATGGCACATTCCGGCAGATTTTATGTTCAAGTTTGCTCTGAATCTTTATTCACCAGATTTATCAGAGTTTTGAGCAGGATGTTTATAAAGAAAACTAAAGCCCAACCAATTTATTGGTTTGCTGATTTTATCGGCCAAGATTGACCTGGCACACATGTATCAGTATCTGTGTATATGTTGTCTGATATGAAAACTTTTTCTTACAGAACATAAAGTGAAAAAGATGGTTGGGGTAATTTAGAAATTGTTCTATTTGTGTCTTGTTTTTTTAAAAAAAAAATATATATAATTATTCAATTAAAAAATTACAGCTATTTATAATTTTACATTCCCAGTGATGTCCACTGTTTCAGTGTACTGATGTCACTTTGGACCAAAACAAAGTATTGTTAAACAGTAAAATATCCTACCTCCATTACATATCTTTGTAATTTTTGTACTTCCAAATATGTCAGCTGCCCTAAAAATCCAGTATAGGTCAAGCGCTAAAGAAACCCCATCCCTGTTCTCAAGCTTGTATGGGCACAAAATAAATCTGTAGGGCTTCAAAATACCACAAACATTCTCTCAAGATGGGGATTTCTTAAACTTGTACAACTCTATACAGTATAAATGAAGATATCTATGCTATAAAAGATCTCCTTACATTTTAAGAAGTAAGGACACTTGTATATAAATTACACTAGCACAGCTAACAAAAGCTGATAGCAAGAATGTTGCTTCTTTTCTTTTTTTTCCTGAAGAATTTGTGGACATCTGTAACTTTGGGGTTAGAGCATGGGGGGACATACAGTACGTTTGCTGGTTCACGTCTCTGGCGGAAAGTGAGTGAATAACAATCTTACCATATTGTACTACTTTTGTGCACAGGATTAACCCTGGTGACTCCAATGAAGCTGTTCCGCTCAGTGGTTTGACTGATGCAACTGTGTGAATGTTAAGTAATAGAAAAAACTGGAAAAATAAATAAATAGGGTGCTCTGTCAGTTCTCCCTGAAAACCTGTTTCAGTGCGGAAAATAACAATAAATTAGTAATCAGAATGAAACCTTTACAGTTATTTTTAAGCCAGCGTTTCCCTTTACCTTTATGTTTCTCCAGCAGTTCAGTGGTGTGCTCTATCACTTCATAGAACTCCTCCAGCTCCAACATACACTGGCAGTAGTTTAACTCCAGGGGGACAATCATTCGACCCAAGTTAATGTAGTCGACATCGCCCGGCATCTCCTATACACACACACACACACACACATGCAGAGAAGAAATAACAAAGACATGTTCATGGTGCTGCTATGTTGCTTGGCAGCTCCTACACATATTTGAACCATTTATGTGAATCCAGTAGGTTTAAACATTTTCACACAGATTAGAAAATGACATGGCTTTGGGATAGTAAAACAGACCAGAGGCATCATCTCTGCCCCAACAGAGCTTTACTAGCTGCTTGCATGTAGGCCAACTATCTGTAAGCCTTCAATATCAAAGTTTCTAAAGCTGCCAAAAAAACCTCAACCTGTATGCTCTCTTATCAAAATATCTCACAACTTCCCTTCTCCCAGTATTCCTCCGTCTTTACACCCCTCTATGATTCTACAGTCCTCCACAGCTCTCCCTCCTCTTTCCTTTGCTAGCACTCCCACCCGACCGCATGTAATCAGGGCCACAGAGCAAAACAGGAAAACAGGAATCTCCACATGGAAAAGAATGTGTCACATGTCCCAAAAAGCTAAAATCCTGACGAAACCTCAAAATTCACAAGCTGGCACAGCATCCACTTTCTTCCCTCGTTCTTCCCTCACCCTGGACTGGACCGTTTTCAGCAGCAGGACGGCTTCTTTGTACTTGCTGGCCGCCTCTCTGAATTTTCTCTGCTTGACCAACATGTTTCCCTGCATGTGGAGCGTTGGCACCGTCTGCAGCTTCTCATCCTTCTCCATCATCCATGACTCCCTCTGGTAGGACAAAGGGTCTCCTACCTGGAAGCAGCAGCCGCAGGAGGAGAAGGAATGGAACAAAAATGTCAAAGGGAGAAAAACTCCAATGATGCAAGTGAATGTGAAACAGGTACAAAGAAGTTCTCAAGTATTTAAATACAACTTCGAGGCACTTGTTATTTACAGTTTATGGTACTTTATACTTCTGCTCAACTACAACTACATTACAGAAGAAAATTTTTACTTTTCTTTAGATTTATTTAAACGCTATATTTAATTGTTAATCTGATTTTACACTAAGTTGCTAATTATTAGTTGTTGTTGTTTTTTTTTTACAAATTAAAGGCTCTGGATTTCCACACAGCTGTTTAAAGGTATGGGGCTGATTATAGCTGCTCAGGTTGGAATTTGACTTTCTAGCACCAGATCATTTGTGTGCATAAAATATTATCTTGTGTACACAAGGGTTAAAATAAGTCATTTTTCAGGAGCTCTTCAGGGGCTTTACCACTTTGATGTTAGCCATTATACACAGTACATTTACTTTGGATAAATTTTGCTAGCAGTACTTTGAATGTGTCACTGTTACTTACCGGTATGTATTTACATATTGAGGTATCACTAATTTTACCTTAAGATTCTAAATTCTTCCTCCTCTGAAGAGTTGTCAACTCATGTATAGAAAGAAACAACTGTGAAATTTTCCAAAACAGGAGAGATTTAATTTCCTGTCACTGCTGCTGGACCCCCTGATGAGTCTCAGGCTTCTTCTGAATAATATGTTATTTCAAAGCTGAATGTTTCAGCCAAAGAGGGACTTGAAGGTTGTCTGTGCCTGTCAGTTGGCTTCAGAAAATAGTGTGTCACTTCTCAGAAAATGCAAGGATTAGTAGTTAAATGAGTCTTTTTTTTACTGTCTGCCGATGTTTACGATTGCTAAAATATGAGAGGAGTTGTTTATTGAAAAGAATCAGAAGACAGCTGATTGTTCAACAATGTCTGCTTTCGTTTGTCACAGTGTGTGTGTGTGTGTTTTGCTGCTGGTGCTTACCTGCAGCAGCTCCATGATAAATATAAGAGGCTGAGGAGTTCGCATTATCTCATCTAGCTCTGGAAAACCAGTGGAGTGATAGTAGAACATGTTTCCCATACCGCACATGTGTCTCTGGCCCTCGAGGGGGTCTTTCCCTTGAGCAATGAGCCTCATTCCCTTGGACACGATGGGGTACAGGCCTGTGTGCTGCGAAAATTAGCACATCAACAAAAACATGAACATAGGGTCTAAAACAAGACATAAAGCCAGTTAATCACGCTAACGCCCTGCTGCTGGCACCCTGTGCCAATCAGTCCTACAAAGAAAAACAGTGGCCAGATTTTACTTGCAAATTGTATTTTTCTCCAGAAGGAAAAACATTAAAATTTGCACAAAAGATTGCTCTGTTTGTGTTTATCATACTGAGCATGTAGGATGCTCCAGAAGGTTGATTCATGCGCATTTCAATGAGGAGTAAAAGCTTCCCTTCTTTGCCCATGGACATTTATTAGGACCTCTCAGGGGCCTCAGAATGTATGCCCGCAGTCTGTAATTCAACTCACAACGGCATCACACCAGAACTCAGCCACCTCTCCGAGCCTCATGGACATCAGCAGGGTCTCCCAGACTTCCAACTTGAACATCTTTCCGACAAAGATCTCGGCAGGTCTGCTGGCCAGTCGGCTGTCATCGATGACCGTCCGCTCAAAGTTGTCCAGGAGCGTCTGGAAATGGAAAACAATCTTGGATGGGAAGAGAGAGTGAAAAGCAGTAAGAACAGAGTGGAGATCAGTGAAGGAAACTACCCTTGGTGGGTGCTTCACAAGGCCTATTAAAGTGGATACTGGGTGTATTTTTCATCAAAATATGCAATAAATAAATCAGTATAAACTTATTGTAAAAGAAAAAAATTATGATGCTGTACTGTTTGTCTACTTAGGTCACTATTTCGTAGAGTTCTTGTGGGGAAGAATCCTCCATGGGATTATAGTCAGGAAGCCTTTCAATGATTCATACATCTTTTCAAAGTCCATAAATGTTAATGTGTTGCATTGACAGCAAACGTAACGATCCTTTTAATCACTGGCTCAGAAACGATTCCAGTGAATTAAAAAAACAAACCAAAAAAAAAACAGCATTTGTATATTTGGCATGCAGTTAACCCATGTTTTTCCTCACTTTCTTAATTATAGTGAAGAACTCTTACAGAGTTTGTGTTTGACATTCTACAGATAAAAAAAAAATAAAAAAAATGAAATAAATACAATTGATCTAACAATGTGTAGTTGTTAAGAGTTTTATGATTTGCTTGTTTTCTCCTGTCGCCCTTTTATCTTATTATTTCTTTAATCTTTAATTTTCTTTATTCACAGTAATGACTTTTGATCTGAGTGCTGTCAGGATATATTTCTCACACTTCTTATGCAACACAGAAATGTCAGTTTTCATTTAGTTTTGTGAGCGTTTGCGTACATGTGAAAGCGTCAACTTCACCCTGACTGTAAAATTATGTTGGATCCATGTAACCCTCTATTTATAGCCTGACAGATTGTGCATAATGGTCTGATAACTGTGTGAGCACCTGGGAATCACCTCACACAGGAGGGAACATGCACACACACTACATAAAAAAAAGGACACACAGGTAAATAGAAATTCATGCTGGCACTGTCATGGAAAATATGCCACGTTGTCCAGGCTCGGAGCCATATGGCTGGATGTGGCTAAGAAGGGAATAAGGTGGAAGACCAGCAGATCAGTGGATGAACAGAAACAAAGACACAGTGCCAAAAAACATGTTGCAATTTGGTTGACCAAATGTTTGCTCTGTGTGTGTGAGTCAAATACAGAATACATTTTCTCACTTTATGAATAATTCAACAGATTGTAATTGAAGCGGCCAAAGCAACACACAGCTAAAAATAGATGCTTTCCCCCCCCCCTGTGGAACATTAATTACATGGCAGTGATGATTATAAAGGGATCATTCTTGCCAACATACTGGTTTTAAATTTAGCATCATTTAGGTAATCAGGCTAAGTGTGAATTAAGGTACCTTTGTTCCAGGTGGAAAGTGAGGCAGTGGTCCTGTTCCCCCAGCCAGAATTTTCTTCCTGACTCCTGGGTGGTTGAGAAGGTATGTCTCCTCCATTGTCATGCTGCCTCTCTCTGAAAAAGTGTGTGTGTTGTCAAGATTTATTTTTCCCCTCTAGGCGTGTGCTCTTCTGGCTTTATAGTTAGCTGGGTTGGCTGGTTTGCTGCTCTCTGACAGATGGCCGGATTAGGCTGGGTTTGGAGGTGGCTACTTTAATCTGAGGAGCTAATCCCAAGCCTACCCCTGCGATTGGTGGGGCAATCCCTGCAGGAAGGAGATGGAGAGGCGGGTATGACCACTGGGGCCAGAATCATGAGGATGAGAAAGGCCCAGATCATTCTCGAACAAGTAAAGATCATTCTGGAAGGACAGTTCTCTGATGACGTGATAATGGATTAGTGATGCAACTGCTCGGACATTGGAAGCCCGGACATCTGATGGAAAAATAATGAACTCATCATACTTGTCAAATGTTTGTCTATCCGTTGCACAACATGGTTCTATAGTCTCAGTTACAACGTCTCTGTACCTTTATCTTATGACCTATGACCTCACTCAGTACTGTCTACAAAATCAGATATACAGAGTGAATGGGGGTGACTGTCAACTGTTTGTCACACTGTATACACTGTATATAAGCTGAACTAAACATCCAAAAACATGCACCTCAGGTCAGGTTACCTGGCGCTGCGCTAGTGGCAGCCTGCTGCAGCATCTCCCCCCTGAGAGCCCCCCCTGCTGTAGTGAAGAAATTTCCCCTCGGGGATTAATAAAGTGTATAAAATTTAAAAAAAATTAAAAAAAAACTACAGAGGAGAGACTTCGAGCAATGCTGGACATCTTTCTTTGAGTGTACATGTATTTGCTCCTTCTTGCAAGAATAAATGTCCGATATGTTTGATTTTGAATCAAGCCTCTGAGTAATTTTTCTAACAACATCATATAGGTTAGTGGAAAAGAAGTAGCCCTGGAACTTTTGATAGTGACAGTAAATTTGAACTCATGCCACGACAAATTTTTATGTTGATTATTGAATAACTAGAATTACTGCCTCGCGGTTGTCTTAAGTGTTTCAAATAACCTGTGTTGTGATTTGGCGCTATATAAATAAAATTGAATTGAATATACTTGATATAGCTGAACACAAATTTGTAGCCATGACAGTAAACAATGCTTTAAATAAGGATATTGCGGCAAATAAGATACAAAATCTAAAATGTGCATGCTTCACTGACATCTTTAACTTGCCAGCACAGAGGAAATTTACAATCCCCAAAGCTTCAAGATCAGTGTCACCAGTTCTGACTAAAGGGGAAATATGGTCACAATCTTCCCTTCTGTTCCTGAGTAATGACATCGCATCCACAAGAATGGAACAGACAAGTAACAGTGACCTTTGACCAACAAAATCAAAACAGTCCTTCCTGGGGACCAAGTGAAGGTCTGTGCCAAATTTAAAGAAATTGAATTAAGACGTTCTTGAAATATCACATCCACAAAAATAGAACACGCATGCTAAAAAAAAAACAGTGCTTCCGGCTATGGCTATTGCCGGCGCAGAGAAGTCTGCCGATAGTGGCCATCACCACCACCATCTTGCTCATTTTAGTTAAATCACTTACTTAATTATTTTGTACTTTTAAAAGGAACTGACCAATTGATTATTAATATAGCAGCAGATTTCAGCTTTGATTTAAACAGGAGGCCGTTGAATACAACATCTCATCGAGTCGTGTTTTTGATGATGAAGGCAATCACAAAACTGCTGCAGCCAATGCACGACTGGATTTCAATTATCAATGAAACACTGACAATGACATTTTACGTTAAAATCACCATATCATCAATATCTAACATCATGGCAGCGATATATATACAAACCCTTCAACTTCATAAAATTAAAAAAAAAAAAAAAATAAACATTAACTGGGATGCTCTTTTCTCTATTCCGTATTTGACTGGACAACCATGTTTTTATGTAGTTTCAGTTGTAACACATTCCTTTGAATAATAAAGAAAATGAAAATGACATGGAAAAAAATACTGGGATCCTAAACCTAATATTTTGTCAGTAAACCGTTTTGAGGCAATTACTGCAGGGAAGCACTTTTTGTATTGAGATTTATCAGGTGGTATTCTGGCCCATTCCTCTTGAGAAAACTGTTTTCAGGTTTGGTGGGTACCTTCCTCTACTAGAGTTTAATTTCTTTCCATAAATGTTCAGTAAGGTCAAGATCAAGACTCACAGGAGCCCACTTCAGAACGGGCCGTTGTTTTCTTCTCATTCTTTCTTGGGAGGCTTTTAGATGGATGTTTCAAGTCATTATTTTGTTGATCTACAACTGAGACAGAGCTCTCTGACACTGGGCAGCACGTTTCACTCCAGACTGCTTTGATAATCTTCTGATATCATTGTACTCCGCACAGACTCAAGGCAGTTTGTACCAGACACAGCAAGTAGCTCCATAACAGAACTGAGCCTATTTCACACTTCACAGTGGGAATGGTGAAGGCTCTTTTTCCACCATTTGGACTATCCTTCTGGTCAAACCAGGGTACATTTTCCTCTTGCTGCCACATCCAGGGAGGTTAACCACAGGCCCATGGACCTTAATCTATCAAAGCATTCTGGAGAGAAATGTACTGTCCAGTGTCAGAAAGCTCTGTCTCAGTCGCACGTCAGGAAAATGATCAGAAACGCCGCTAAAATCATCCAAGAACGACTAAGAATTCAATTATTGGATTATTCTAAAGTGGTCGTCTCTGGGCCCTGATCCGAATCCTATTAAATATCTATAGAAAAAGATGGAACATGCAGTTTGGAGAAGACACCCTTCCAACCTGAGACAGGTGGAGCAGTTTGCTGAGGAAGAGCAGGATAAACTACCTGTTGACAGCTGCAAAACTCTCACTGGGAGCTGCAGAAATCACTTGTTTGCAATGATTGCCTCGAAAAGTTGCACGACAAAACACTCGTTCAAGGATGCTGACATTCTGTTGAATCAAAAATTCAAAAAGCTCATTCAGATCTTTATCAAATAAGGAATAAACAATGATGGATGTCAATTTATTTTTTTTCAGTGACAAGTTGCTTTGGAGAAAATTGTGGGTTCTCTGTCACAGAAGGGTACCAACAAATCCAATGAAATTGAGTTTCAATTTATTGGCATACAATAAAACATACAATACTCATCCTTGAAGCCAACCAGATAGTTTAATCATACGTTAACCAACTACACAAAAAGTTGTCATCTTATTAACTGTTAATAAGGAGATCAGTATGCTGTGGGTGTAATATATAAAAATGACAAACTGAATGGAATGACACAGCAAGTCCATTAATAAAGAATCCCTCCTCCCTGGATGAAGGCTGTTCTCCTCCTCGTCCTCATCTTCATAATGCATGTGGCTCAAGATGACATGAGACTGCCCCCTGCTGGTCACTTCTCTATCAGTGAGTCCAGCTGCTCCTGCAGGGAGGCCAGCTGTTGGAGCAGAAAATAGAAGGCGTGATTGATGCCCAGCAGCCCACGGGTGTAATTGGAGGGTAAGTGGATGATGATTAACATGTCTTTTCACATTAATCTGCTGCCTTCATTTGTCAATACAAACAACGACCCCAGACAGTGGGTGGCCACTGTGCCATAGCTCCAAAAAAAAAGGGCTCCACTAGTAGCCGCTGACAAATTAAATTTCACTTGATTGGATTTGAACTTTGCTACTGGGCATGAAAATTGTTGAGTTAAGAAAGGACAGCAAGCACATTGACATCTCCAAACATGGTATTTGACATTCATGCAAGATAAATACATGCCAGATGCTGTGCAAAGCTGTAGAAAACTCACAGCGAGCACTGATCCTCAGCATTTACAAAAACGTCCTTACCTGCTCCATCTCCCGCTCCTCCTGCTGAATAATCTCATTCAGCAAGGCTTGGAAGCGGTTCTGTGAGGAGAGAGACAAACAAGATTTGTTCGAGTCGACACGCTGAGCCTCATTTAATTGTAATGGCTTCAAATGTGTGTCTGCCTGGACTGCTCATGTCACTATCTTCTCTGACAGAAAGGCCACTTGGAATGCCAGTCAGAGACAGCTGACCTTTTCCATGCGACTGTGATAATAACAACTGGAGATGGGGCTTAGACGCTCCCAAAACACCGGGCAATGAGGGCCTTACATGACAACGTAAAAAGGGCCATGTCTGCTAATGTTTCAGTCGTTGCAAAGTCTCCACTAAAGAGCACAGGGCCTTCTTTAATGGCATTTTTGATGCGAGCAACACTTACATTACACAACATTAAAAAGCTGGCGGGAGACGGGTAATATTAAGGGTTAAAAAAAAAAAAAGAAGAAAAAAGGCCTCCAACGACGTGTGTAATCATCTGTTTTTTTAGGTTTTCACATCACTGTGGAGAGAATTTATGCGGCATGAAGACTTTTGCCTCAGAGCTCATCTGCATGTTCTTGTTTATGTTTCCGTACATGCAGACCTAGTTTCTGAATGACAGTGAGAAAAAAATGAGTGCATGTTCATTGCTTACTTTGAGGGCTTGGTTTTCCACTTTCATGATGAGCTCCTCCTGCTGTTTCTTCCGTGCGCGGGTTTCCTGAAGCTTGCTCCTAACGCTGTTGATCTGCACCTGATACTCCATAACTGCAGGAAACAGCAGGAGGTTCATGTGTTAGCAGCATCATAAAAACACTCAGGAAAGATGTAATTTATTTGTTCTGCTTTCCGGTGCGGTGAAGAGTAGACAGAAAAGGCTGGAGAGATGATGATGATGTGAGATAATTTGAGAGCAACACTGTACTTACAAAGCCCAGGCCATATGCACCTTTGCTTGCTGAAGCGCATGGGTGCCTCCATTGCAGTTCAACAAATTGTGGTTAATGGGAACAATCGGTCCATTTAAAAAGACGTGCGCCAGCAGGACAAAGCTCTAAAAGACCGTCTGCTCTGGGCTTCACACAGAGTTCTCATTAAGTCCAGCCAGAGTGATTTCATCCCACGACAACCTGTGGCTCCATCACCATCAAACACTTTCAAACTGATTGCACCCATTCACTGCTTCTCCCAACTGGCTCTCAATTCTGTGATACAGTTGTTGGAATATGCAACATCAAAGCAGGACGAAGTCCCTTCAAATTAATTTCCTGCAGCTTTGTACGGCTGCCAAAAAACGTGCACAGTCACCATGGGATGCTACAGTGGAGCTGACCAGTAGTGGTGCTGACTGACAGCTCCATGTATGTAGATAAGGAGGCATTGTGCCGTCAGACTGGGCAGCTGTCTGAGCAGCACGCTGAGCTACAACACCTGTCAGACTGGCTAGTTGAGAGCTGTCAGTGTGTGCATCTCTGTGGGGGAGGGCACAGCAAGTGCATTTATGTGAAAGTAGGTCTACTTGTTTTGAGCGTGTCTGACCTAGAAAACTCAGCTCTGATTAAAACTCCAGACACCTGGCAAAGGCTATTTTTGACCTGTGCTTTGACAAGTTTCTGAGGGCAGTTTGATTTAATTTCATGTTGGACTGTCTCTGGTCTCCAAGTCCAAGTTCTTGGCAGTGACTGCAACTGAAAAATTAAAGACTGTCGGTGCACACAGTAAGTGGGCTAAGAGAATCCGCATTCAGTCTGAGGTGTAAATTGCAAAGCACAGCATGAAAGATTGCATAATTCTAATGCTGCCGTTACCTCATCCACCTCAACACAGACCCACACACTTCATTGCACGGCTTCAAACAGGGCACATTCTCAGATTTAGAATAGTATAGAAAGACGCATCTTCCACCACATTAACACATCTTCAGCTCTTATATCAAATATATCATATATCTATATAAGTTTCTATGCGAATTCCATTTACAATATTCCTGCACCCTTTTCAAACCAACATTTTCAAACAGGGAAAAATCTGGTAAGGGATGCAAATTGTAGTTTTGACAACAACAAATATTCGGCTGCAATTTACAATTAGCTTAACGATCAATGAATGTGGCAATTTTTTTTTTTTTTCAAGTAATTAAATAGTTATTCATCTTCTGTAAAATTACAAAAGATTTTGAAAAATGCTGTGCTTAGAAAGGCAAAAGTGACGTAAAAATGCTTGTTTTGTCCAACCAACAATCCTCACATCCTTTGATAAGAGACTTTAAATGATTACCTAACTAATTGTTTCATTTGCACGTTAGGATCATGAAATCTGAAGTCACATAAAGACGTATTTTTCATACTTCAATATGCTTTTCATACAATCACCAATGTTGATTCCAACCTATAAAACGACATTTTAATCAGTTTACGTATAGCTTTCCAAAGTCGCATAGAAACCCCGATATCGTCTCACCTATCTGGTTGTTTCGATCGCTTTCATGCTGTGCAGAATCAGACTCGTTGAGTTTGTCTTGGAGCTGTCGGACAAGGTCATCCTCTGTGTCTATGATATTCAGGTCTTCGTCTTCGTGCCGGTCCACTTCGTCCTCCTCATCCTCACTGGAGCTGCTGATGTCGTTGAAGATCTCCCTCAGTTCATCACGCTGGGCTGGCCATGCGGAACGCGGCAGTTTTATTAACACAGAGACAAAGGTGGACACAGAAAGAATTCAGAGCACTTGCTTGGGTTCGATCAAGGTCAGAAAGACAACAGCCTGACATAACTCAGGTGAGATTCATGTAAAGTCCAAACAGCCAGTAAACTCCTATCCTACATACGTAGCAAACAAAAACTGTGCTCTAACACTGGGCAGTAGAGTAGAAGTCACAGAAACACGGACTAACTTTAAATTGTTGCATCGTCATATAAGTCAGAAGGAAATAAGTGTTTTTTTTTAAATTACACTGGTAATGCGAGCATATATCTACTTCGTGACTGACGTGGCTTTGTAGAGCTCGCCTAATAAATCAAATAATTTTATCTTAATGCATTCCACTGTTTATTCACCAGAGGGCACTAAATGTTTAAATTTTTTATAGTAAAATATTCCACTCCAACTATCTTATATATTCCTGACAGTCTTCTAGATGAGTTGGCGTCATCAAATTTTTTTTCTTTTAGATCATAAATCTCAATTGTATCGTTGCCTCAAAAATACATCATCGATCAGGCTTTATTGTAGATCCTGTACGCTAACAAAGCCCACCGCATCTTATTTCCAATGATTTACGGGGTAAGTTATATTTACCAGAGGACCCGTGGCCCATCTTGTGTCCCGAGGTCCCAGGTAAGGAGTCCAGGTTCCCCAGAGAGCCGTGTTGATCTGCTTCCTTGGATTCATCCTCTGCTATAATTTCCCACCCTGAACATCTTGGGTTAAGGTCAACACATACTCTGTAGAGTCATTTTAACCTTGAAATGTCCTACTCCAAAAGACCTGTGCTCTTTTGACAAACTCTTCTCTGAAGTAGACGTGAAGGGTAAAACCCAGATTTACTCCACAGGAACTGCCCGAGCTCTAAAATTCATTAGTTTGTCATGTACGTCTGCCTCTTTATAAAAGCACTAAAACGATACTTGGAATCTAACTTCGCTGTAACAAACTAAGCAATGATAATGAACAGTCCATTTCAATTAACACACTGCAAGCAGCCACTCAAAGCAGCCCTGCTGTCAGGCAAGTTTAGAGTTTCACCACAGCACTAACAGCTTCCTTGCACAGAGCGTCTCTCTCACAAAGAGTCAAGCCAGGTAAGCCGGGCAGGAGTCAGGAATTGGAGGAACCTTTTTTGGACGTTGACTGACAATGATGTTATCTCCATCTTGAAAAACGAAACAGCACTAATGCTTCTTAAAAAAAAAACAAAGTCATGGCTAGAGGACAGATTTCACATTACAAATAATAAACTGTTAATTCTACATTACATTGTATGTTTTCAGGTACATGGAATAAACACTGTAGTGTTTTACTTGGTTGTGAACACTCATTTTGGGTTTGTGGGTGTCTAAAAGGATACGGACACTGACAGCCTCAGCGTCGGTGCTCAGCAATCTCTTCACTTCCTTTTCCACATCAGGAGATTCAATATACTGCGAGAGCGAGAGCGAGATCAGGTTACTTGTGGTGTAAGCAGCATCTTTCTCATCCCCTTCCTCAGTTTGTCTCTCATCCACACACATACCCATCCATCCACCCACCCACACCCACACCCACACCCACCCACACACACACACACACACAAGGGTAGCAGCTGGCCGCATGCCAGAAAGCACATTAGCGATTAAAAACAGAAGGGGCCAAATCAATATGGCTCAGCTCGGCACCTTCAGGAAGATTTATTCAGAAGACAAAGTAGAAGTGTAGTGCTCAAGTTCACTCGCTTCTACTTTGATCAAAGCAATAGTGAAATTGCTTTTTTGCATGCCTTTGGGGCAAACTAAGATGGAATGGCTTTTTATATATATGTAAATATCTTTCACTTTCACCACGGCTCCTGTTTTCTGAAATGTAAATGTCTTGTTGGAGGAGAGCCTGGGAAAGAGATGGATCATCAAACAGGATCTTAAAGAAACGAAATGGCAAATGGGAGGAGGGCATTAGAGGGAAAATGTCAAAACCTTCTTTTTCGCTGTCTTTCGAAATCTTCTCTTGCGTGTGTTCTTCAGAGGGCAGGTGACTGAAGACCAAAACAACAGGATTAGTCAAGACAAAATGGGTCAATCCGCTGTGGAGGGCAAACTATGCTTCCCAAACTGCTGATGTGCCGATTTCCCCCCCCCCCCCAAAAAAAAGCTGTTGTGTGTAGATATTTATCTACTTACTGCCGTGATTCCAAACAAATTTCTTGTCCTTGTCTTTGTCCTTCTTTTTGCTCTTGGGGTCGGTGCCAGTTGGCTCCTCCAAAGGAGGGTAAAGGTCTCCATCTAGTGTACATACCAGCATCTACCCGTGGAGGCAAAAAGAAGAAATTACTTTTTGTGCTTTCCAATGTGCTCATTAATGTTACTGTAACATTGTACTGTAACTAGTAACAAAACCGATTTCCTATTTATTTATGTAAACGTAAAAAATAAAAAAGTGCAGTGGTTTACCTGGCAGACATCAGCCGTCTTATAAAATGTCTTTTTGTCCACTGTTTTGAGAGACTCAATCATACAGGGCAGATCCACCAGTTTGCAGGCCAGAGGGACGCGGTCCACCCTAACTATACCATGACGACCGTCAGCTAGTGGGACAAATGATTGTTAAAAGGCTGTTGTGGATGAAACCACTACCATTAGCAAAAGAGAAGAGAACAAACACCATTTTTAGACATAAATACAATAAGAAACATAAGGTTGAGAAGTAAATACAATGATACTTTAATTTTGGTGTAAAATTGATTGTTATAATTAGTAATTGATGGAAAGGAAATATTTGTCTCTTCCTCTTGTTTTCATTGTGGCTTTGGAAAGTCTCAGGCCCAGAAAAGTTTCCTTTGTTTTCTGTCTTATTTGCAAGGGATTCTTTCCGCATCTAATTGACGACTATCTTGTGACCTATAACCAACTCTGTATTACAATACAAAAGCAGGTACAAAGGGAATGGGGGTGATGGTCTACTGTTTGTCCCACTGTATAAAAGCTGACCTACGGAGGAGGGAAGGGCCCTTCTTTGCTGGACACCTCTCTTTGAGGGCGCATGTATGTGTTCCTTCTTGCAAGAATAAATGTCCGATGTGTTTGATTTTGAACCAAGCCTCTTGAGTAATTTTTCTAACAGTAATACATGCCAACAAAACAGAAAATGAAACTCATAAAACTGAAAATTCTCATTGGCCAAAGAATGTTAGAGTTCATGAGTTGAAATTAATCAGTCATATTAGTGCATCCTTAATAAGACATTTCAAAGATTAAAAATGTTCTTTTCATTAAAGAAATACGTACATTCTGAATACATGTTGATTCATTCACGATAACATTGGAATAATTTTGAATGTGATCCCCAAAAAAACATTATGTCGTGATGACGGCAATATTGTGACTTTGACGTGCTGACATTATACAGCAGGCGTACATGTGCAACTGACACACAGCAGGAACAAGCATGACCGACAAGCAGCTCCCCCGTGAAGTTAGTTCCAGAAGGGGAGCAACTTCAGTGCCATTATTAATCAAATATTTTTTAGTATGCCGTCACGTCGTCAAGAATATCGTTATTGCAGAAATACCCTGAAATATCGTGATAATATTTTAGGGCCAGATCGCCCAGCCGTAGTACACTTCCATTGTTAGAAATTCTGGACTTTAAATGGACAGACGAGAATTTAAGACGTCAATTTTTAAATCACGCTCAACACTAGTGCCGTGACTACTGATAGAGCAGCTTACGGTGCAACTCGATGGTGAGTCTGTCTTTCATGTTCATGCTGCTAGACTGAGCAATCCTTCTTACTGTTGACGCGTACTCCTGTAAAAGAAAAAAAAAATCCACATCATTATCAGCTAATCATTCAATTTCATTTTATTGAAATACTCAATTCCTGCAAGTTCAATGTCTCACCAAAGGAAGCCTCAGGACAAACTGGCTTTCCAACTCGTACGGAGCATCCTCCTTATTCTTAGAGCCGACCTTCCCAACTACAATGAAAACACATCACCATTAATAAACAGATCAAATAGTTCACTTGTTGCTTGCTGTGCTTTTATGAAACGTAAACACTCCACAAATAACAGACTGTGATTCAATTCAGTTCAATCTTTTTTTGATTCAGTCTACTATTAAAAAGGGCACTTTTTTTTTTTTGTACCTACTTTGTACTAACATAATACAGTATATCACTCTTTGGAAGAACCAAGTAGCTAAAGTTTTATGTGGTATGTAGTCAAGTAAACAAACTAAAACCTCTTCTCACCCATCGTTACTATATGCAAAACAAAACAAAAACTATAATGACTTCTCTCAAAACTAATTTCTCCAGACAATAGCGATAAATACCGCTACAAACCTGTGCACACTGTCGTTCACATCTTGCAGCATAAGAATCTTCAAGTTTCGTTACATCTATGATTATCAATTCATATAAATATAATATATTGTGTGAGCAGAGTCAACAAAAAAAGGGGGCTAAAAACATAACCATCGTTAGCATAAGGATTTTAACGTACCTTTCAGTTTAGATGCCATCTCCGGTTTTATGATTTGGACGGTTCAACTGCATAAATGTCTTCAAACGATTAAAAAAATAATAATAACAACCAGTACAGTACGCGTGATATGATTCTGATTAATAATATACTACTTAGCTACACAAGATTAGCACAGGCATGACCGAAACGGAAACGCGAAGGCTGTAGTCGTACATTGGTACCGTCCTGCTAGATTCAGGTCCCCCTCGGAAAATTCGCTTACAACACTTTTCGGTACCTGGAGAAACAACTCATTGTATCTCTCGCAGTTACACACTTACATTAAAATCCATAAATCTTATAAAATAAATACGAATTTTGTGTTTGTATATACATCCCAGTTGCATCCCGGCTGAACTAATTAAGGATTAACATTTGTAATTTTTGCCATACTTGTTGGAAATTCCGATAACCTAGAACACCCCATTTATGTCACGTTGTTCTGTATCGCGAGACTTGCTACACTGACGAGAAAAATAAAATAACTCAAATCTAAAAAAAAAAAATGTTAACTATAGTTTGCTGTTTTTATATATATATATATATATATATATATATAAATATATATATAATTATATATATATATTATATATAGTTACGCTATACTGTTAGTGAAAAAATGTAACAAGAGAAATAACAATACGAAAATAAGACTCTTTACCTGTTCTGCAAAATTCGTTCTATTAATCACAAAATTTTAATCTCGCATAAGAACCAAGTTGGTCAGTACCACAGATTTTTTTTAAATATAAAATAAAAAAGATAAGATACTGTCTCACTTCCTGTTCAGAATGACGAAGTTTGGAGATTTCAAAATAAGAGTTGATGGTTAGAATGAGCATCGCCAGCTATGCAAATGCCTAATTTAAAACGACCAAATGCATATTATTGTTAATTAACAAGTCCTATAAATTGCATCATTACGTTACACTAGAGCTGGTGATCACTTAAACTAGAAACGCATCGCTAAGGGGCTTTTACAACGAAATGAATATTTTACACGTTCTGGGGGAGAAAAAAAAAATAAAAATACTTTTCACTTCCGGGCCGGAATCGGTTTCTCTGTTGCTGTCGTTTTTCGGCTGTCTATTCCCCCGCAGTTCGCGAACAATATCTGCACGAAGTTTGTTTTTTGATCCCGGGCGACATTGCAGCATTTTCCCGCCGAAAAGCCGAAATGGTGTTTAAAGCGACTGTCAGCAGCGCTCGGAGGGCAACCAGGACGCTGTGGTTGCCCGTGCTGGTGAGTCTGTCTGTGTGCATCAGTGTTTGCCGAGCATCATCACCTCAGGAGGAGGACAGTGCCATGGAGAACATCGTTACGGAAAAAAAGGCAGAGGAGAGCCACCGGCAGGACAGCGTAGACCTGCTGATCTTCATCATGCTCCTCACCCTCACCATCCTAACCATCTGGTTGTTCAAACACCGGCGGTTCAGGTTTCTGCACGAAACTGGGCTGGCGATGATTTACGGTGAGATGCTCATACCGAGAGACGTCATCAGAGCCGTTACTATCATATTAGATACAAGAAATGAATGCAATGTCAACAATAGGCTTCATGTGTCCAAACCCTGGCAAGCGGTTACGATGCTGTAGCGCAATTTCAATGCATTTAGGCAGCAGACTGCTTCAGGTTGCTGCTCAGAAGTAACAAGGTTGGTTTCAGCGGCAGTAAACGTCTCCTCTGCGCCCTGCTTGTTCTTACAATTCACACGTAAGCAGGTGAATCATGTTGGGCCCTTGGAGAGGACCACAGTAGCGTGACAAAAGAACTCCAAAATGTCACTTCCCCATAAACTCCGGTCTGGTAAGGCCAAGGATGAATGGGGTTTTATTGGCTGTAAAAATAGATGGTTCCCTTTTTCACTCAGACACCAACACTAATCCCTTCCTCAGCTTTGTAGACAGTGTGTCTGCAGGTATTAGAAGGTTATGGTTTCCTGCAATATAACCCTTTTAGGATATTAACATCAGACTACATTAGATTTCCAAAATATTTTTTTTACATGCTTGTTTTTGACTTTGTTTGTCTGTTACACAAGAAAAAAATAATAATAATAATAATGTCCCTATTCTTATGAAACTTGTTGGACGTTTCATTAACATTGCCATAATGTTGTACATCTTTAAATTCAGTAGATGACAGTGAAATTCAATAGTGACAAAATTAGCCCATTCTGGAAATGTAATGACTCCATATCGGGGTCCAAAATCACAGATATCAGTAATCCACTGGAATACACATGCATTTGCTCAAACCTGACAGAGCAGGCAGTTGTTATTTGAAGAGAATCAGAACCAATACACCATCTGAGATTTGAGGCTTTAGCGTGGTACAAGTGTATTTGGACTATTCCAATAGTTTTGGAAATATATTCAGACATGCAAAGTGTTTGTAGCTGCAGATTTGCGTATCGTAGCAGAGTTGAATATTGGCTTTGGTGGAGGTCTGCACTCTCCGAGAACCCCTCTAGTTAGAAAATCATTTTTGCATCTATTTGATGGCAGTCAGGAAACTTTATACCGAGTTTTCTGCTACTTTGCTGCGTTGTGGGCACAAAACGCTCTTTAGTCCTTGTATGTGGAGCTTCAGCTCTGTAGCAAACACTGTCACTATTGGTAGATACTGTAGCAAAGAAGATCTTTGCTTCATAATGGGCAAAGTGCCAGAATTAGCCAAATTGCCCCCCAAAAAAACCCTAATTTGATTAATAACTTTTTAGTAATTAATCGATCCTTCCGTTTTCAGCCACTTTCTGTAGGTCCATGTTATTTCTTGGTCTGTTGGTGAACCTGCAGGTGAGACGGTGTCTTTTCTAGAAAGCTGTCAGAATCCCCCCCCGAGCCATCTTTTAATGGCGAAGAAGGTGGTCGCGCCTCAGTATGACCACGATACATTTGGGATCTACAGTGAAGAGTTTCTGTATCTGCGACCACTCCAACACAACCACCTGTGTCATTCCCAGGGTCTGAGCTGAGCCAATCCTTAGCGGTGTTAACTTTCCTGTTTGGTAACTCAAAATGTCTAACAGGAATTACGAGCTCTTATTTTAACAGTGCACAGTGTGTGCTGACATCATGTAATTCCTGGCATAGGTCATCTCCGCTTCCTCCTTACCACAGCTCGGTACAGCCTGGGTAGTTGAAAACACCTGCGTGTCTGTGTGGGGCCTTAAAAACACGTATTTGTAATTTGTCCGGTACATTTCTAAAAGGGCAATTTATTCTTAAATTGATTTGCCAGATTTTAAATTCATGGTGTAAGATGAGCTCATGATGTGTGGCTTTGTGATGTTAAGAATTGTACTTTATTTCCATATGATGACCCTCTTCAATGTCAGGCAGCCCAGAATCATGATGGCCACCCCTCATTCGCTCCTCTAGTGACATCCCCTCGTCGATTTTTGGCCTCCGTGTGTCGACTGTAAACAGACTTCATTAATCAACAACCTCCTCGCTACTCTTTTTTTTTTTTGTGTCTTTCTGTTGTTTGGCCTCTTTTCCCAGGCTTGATTGCTGGAGTGATCTTGCGCTACGGCATTCACGTTCCTCGGGATATTAGCAACGTCGCGCTGAGCTGCCACGTTAACGCCAGCCCCCCCACTCTGCTGGTCAATGTCAATGGCAAATTCTACGAGTACAATCTGAAAGGAGAGATCAGTGCCAACGAGGTGGACGACGTGCAAGATAATGAGATGCTGCGCAAGGTACGGGCCGTCATGCAACGATTAAAATTGGATATCTGATCACAAGTTGTATGAATTACATTTAATTAATTACGCTTTTAGATTTTCATCTTATTTCCACTCATAAATAATGTGAGAGCACTGCTGATCGGACAAAACTAGCAATTTATTGTCACTTTGGGATCATTTTTCACTTCTGACATTTAATGGGTAACATAATTGATCAATTTATAAAGGCGATCTTTGTCATCTTGTCTTAGTGAGATGTATTCTTTTTTGCCGTGGGATTATGCACCATGAATTCTTTATTGTCCATGTTAAAGAGTTCCTCTGTCTTTAGACAGAATCAAGTTTTGCAATCTGAAGCCTGATAGAGAACTTTTACACACACAAAAAAAAAGGGTTCAAAATGCTGAGTAAGGCTTATTACTTCTGGTAAAATAAGTTGGTAGTGGGCCGCTCTCTGAGAGATATATGAAGATGTAAGAGACACCATAATGGTGCCTGATGTCCAATGCTCATTATGCTTGGGAAGCATTTATCGCTGCAGCTTTGTAGTTACTTGCTATATTCTTGAGGAAATCCGAACCACAACACGCAACAAGTAAACAAACTGCTACATACAGTGGGCCGCACTTTTAAAATCACAGCTTTGTACATTGGCAGTTGAAGATGGTTTACTACCACGATATATATTAAATCGAAGCCATTAAAATGACAAACTTGCCTGTCGCTATGGTGCAGATTTACATGTAAAACTGGTATTAGCCTTACTGTGTTTGTTTCTCCCTGCGTATAGAAGCTGTCCCCTTTTCCCATCTTGTCATTTTACTGTTATCGCAGCTTTTTGTTGGAAGCTACTTCACGATGTCCCAGATGTGTCATTTGTGATTAATTAATTAATTCATCCATCATCTAAGTCATCCAATAATGCGGCAGCCTAGAAATAGCCATGAAAAAAAAAAAACCCAGTCTTTTTATGTTTTGTTCCAAACTTTTGTAATCCAGAACGACAATATTGTGTTGTGTTTGTGTGTGACTCAGGTGACCTTCGACCCCGAAGTGTTCTTCAATATACTCCTGCCGCCTATCATCTTCCATGCCGGCTACAGCTTGAAAAGGGTACAGAAGTATTGTCATTTATTACAAAGTGAATATTAAATGTTAATGTCCACCTCTCATTTTTACAGTCCTCAGTTGTTACTGAAGATGAATGACCTATGATTGTAGTACGTATGTGGATGATTGTTGATTTGGTCAATTGTTTTGTCTTACAGAGGCATTTTTTCCTTAACATGGGATCCATCCTGGCTTTTGCCTTTCTGGGGACAGTTGTTTCCTGTTTTATAATTGGGTAAGAAGATTTTTTTTTTTTTTTTTTTATAACTACTACTGATGACCAGAGCAGTATTTCTGTGTCAGTTACTGTGGTGTTAAAGTCTACATGATGCCTTTAAGGTCAGTTTTGTTTTGTTGTTCCTCTATCAGGTTGCTGATGTACGGCTGTGTGGTGCTGATGAAGCACCTGGGGCAGCTGGGTGGAGACTTCTTCTTCACCGACTGTCTGTTCTTTGGAGCCATCGTCTCTGCCACAGACCCTGGTACAGTCGCTTTCGTCTCAAACTTCAACGTTTCCTTGCTTACGGGTTATGCTGAGAATAAACTGGCTTCATTTTTTTTTTTTTTTTATCAAGCTTCACATAAAGTTTGTTGTTCACGTTCTGTCTAGGAGAACACGCGCACAAACAATGTTTCCTAAAACTTAAGATTTGTTGCATACGGTTGCGTGGAACATATTAAGTATTTATGATGTTTTGATGATTCACTGTGTTTGAAGGAGGCTATTTTTTATTTTTTTTATTCAATACAAAGTCTAACTTAGAAGAAACGATCCACAGCCGGTAAAAAATTCTAAGTGTGGTGAAGGTGGTTGGATAAAAGTTCTAAAAGTGCAACATTTATTTATTAGATATCTATGTGTATATATATATATTTTTTTTTAATTATTTTTTTATTTTTTTTTATTTTTACATCTACGAGTGTAAGTCTTCTATTATGTCCTATTTTTATAGAACGGTAATATGTTTTCTTTTCTCTTAAAATAATGCTGCTTCATCATTCGACATATACATTACAGTTTTAGCATGTGAAATAGGATTAAAACACAGCTCTTTACACCTACATCCATCTTTCTCTGTGATCATTATTTAGGTCACTTCTAATACAGAGGAACTGAGTGTGTTTCTCTTTGTGTCACAGTGACAGTCCTGGCCATCTTCAATGAGCTGCAGGTCGACGTGGATCTGTACGCGTTGCTGTTCGGAGAGAGTGTGCTCAACGACGCCGTTGCCGTGATTCTGTCCTCGTAAGTCGCCCGTCTGCTTGTGATCACACTCAAACTACGAATCTGCATCTGTATTAAACAGTCTTCAAAGTGCACAAAGCTGCAAAGTTAGTGGTTTTCTGAAACAGAGGGTGGAAGTGTTTTGTTGATTGACTTGTGACCGTTGGCTAACCTAATATCAGCTTCACATTAACGCCTTGCTAAACATGAAGTGGTCCTTAAACTAACACTCCGTTTTTCCTCCTCCTTCACATGGAACTGCTGTAATTTCCACAGAATGGTGAATTTGAATAGCAGGCAGAGTGGAGGGGCCGGGCCCTGCAGAGAGACTCTGACGAGCCCGTTGAATGGGTGGACTAAGTAGAGCATGGCATTGTGTGTCTTTGCGGTGCCTTGGGACAAACATGACAAATCACTGGCAATTTGTTTTTAGATTTTGGCTAAAAGAAATGATGAAGATGAAGAGATGAAAAACATTGCATTATTTATTCATTTCTTCTTCTTTTTTTGTTAACTGTTTTTGATGTTGTGAGAGAGCTCAGAAGACGTTTCTATTATCCTTGACGTTTCTGAGAGCAATGGAGAAGGCAGAATGCCAGGAATACTTAAAGACAAAATGCTTAGTGATTTGTTCTGTGAGTGTGGAGGGCTGTGAAGGCAGAGAATGAACAAAGCTGATTTCAGAGTCACGCTTGGTTCAAATACCATCAGAACTCCTCATTTGGAAATAGTGATTTGCCACTTTCATAATATTTTCTCACATAACTACCTCTGTTAAATGTTTAAAAAAAATATTTTTATAATTGCTTTCTCTGACTAACAATCATCCTGTAATTTTTTTTTAAAAAACCCTCTTATCCTAGACTTCACTTTAAAACCTCAAAGCTAAATTAAAAAGCTATTTGACCCGAGGTTGATAAGAAGTGTTTTCCTCTTTCTTTTGGTCAGGACTTAATTGTGATAGCTCGGTGTTGATGCTTAATTACCAGGTGACACAGAGGTGATGTTTAAAAATCACCATTTTCATCTTCTTTCATGAAAAAGAAAAACAGTTCATACATTTTGTTGTGTTACTGCCTTTGGCAACGTTTTAATCAGATGTAAATTCTTCTGTCCAAGTTTCTGAGTTATGTTCGTCTTTATTTCGACTAAACAAGAGAGGATAGAAAAACTCCCTTTATTTTTTATTTTTTTTATTTTATTTTTTTTCTTGCTCTACAAACAGAAATGGTTTTCTCCTTCCTCTACCTTCAATTTTTATTTAACAGCACGTAATGAATCACTGTTTGGTAAAAACAAGGTCCCTCTCTTCTTTTCATGATTGGTAACAACAATAAAGTAAACCAAAACGACACCATAGTTTTCCATTATTCCTCCCCCGCAGAGGATTTATGGGGACGTGACAAGAAATTTTAAACTCAGGGACAATTTATAACTTATTACTTGCTTATATAAAATATATATAAAGCATACGTGTGTCCTTCTATCCACACAACAATATCACTTCAGTAGACTTCTAACCGAGCCACTTGGTATTAAGTTGAGTATTAACACTGAGCTATCCGAATAATGTCTGACACTTTTTGCTTCGAACCTTCAACCTCTGCATTGCTCTGCTTTATCAGCGTTCTTCAACGGTTCGTATGGGTGGAAGATTTTTGCTGCAAAACTCTTCTCTTTAGCAACAGAGACAAACCTGAAATGTTTAAAAAAAAAAAAAAAAAAAAAATGTGCCTTATACAAAGAGACCTACTTTAGTTGTGGAATGTGAAGTTATGAGCAGAAATATTTGTCTGATAAGGAGAATTTTTTTTAAGTACATATTAGTCAGTTACGTCAACATTACATGAACACCGTGTTCGGGCTTCACCTCGCAAATAGTGAATGTATAACTCTATAAACTGACTGCCAGCTCTTATTTCTCTCAACAAGTGAAATGGTTGCCGTTAAATGTTTATATTTTGTGTTACGTCAGGTCTATAGTAGCGTACCAGCCACAAGGAGACAACAGCCACACCTTTGAGGTCATGGCCATGCTGAAGTCTTTTGGGATGTTCCTCGGAGTCTTCAGCGGCTCCTTCGCTCTGGGAGTGGCCACCGGAGTCGTCACTGCTCTCATATCTTTTCTGCTCTTTTATTATCTATTTATGTAAGAAATTAAATGTTTAAAAGCCCATTAATTTGATCCATCCATACTGCAGTGTGTCTCCAAGGCAGGATCACATTATTGTTTCAATTAATTTAATTCGTCATTAGAAATATTCAAGTGTTAACGTTTCATACAGGGTTGTGTAAAATAGTGCAATACGTTATTTTGACAGCTGCCTCATTTAGAAGCTGTCGTTCAATGTAAGACTTCACAATGGAAACAAATGAAATGTGTTTATTCTATTGTGTTTATTCAGTGGCAGATTTTTTTTTTTTTTTTTTTTTTTTACCTATTTTAAGAAAAAATACAACATTATGGAAGTTTAATATGAATTCATTGATACATTTTTGAGTATCTTGATAAATTCCTTGACGGTTGTTTGTACGTGACTAAGTTCACCAAGCTAAGGGATTTCCAGCTGCTGGAGACGGCTCTGTTCTTCCTCATGTCATGGAGCACATTCCTGTTGGCTGAGGCTTGTGGCTTCACAGGTAACACACACACACACACGCACACACACGCACACACACATTCAAGGTAATGATGCTGTGCTGTATTTTGATTTAATACTATCTTATTAAAAAAGGTCCAAACTTATTTCACGACAACATTTTGAGTTGTAATTTGGATACGTGATTGTGAACAGTTGGAGAACATGCGTACACAGCTGAAGGGTTCGTGGGATAGCAGAAAGAAAAGAAAGGTTCCTGTGAGGAACAGACCAGCATAACTTTATTGCTAGTTCATCATGTCATTAGTGATCCGTGTTTATTGATCGTCTGTCTTTCCTGTGTCCGTCCCCGTCTCTCCTGTGTTGCAGGTGTGGTGGCAGTGCTCTTCTGTGGAATCACTCAGGCTCACTACACCTTCAACAACTTGTCTCCTGATTCTCAGGACAGGACCAAGCAGGTCAGACCCGGTTATAAAACAACTGTTTGCTCTGGACTTTTTTTTTTTTTAACATGCTTCAAGTGTTGAGTTGTTGTTGTGCCTTTATTTTGAAGGTAGGAAAAAACATTTGAAACTCACAGGATTTTTTTAATTTTTTTTTTAAGTGGAAAATGTCACATAACTAATAAAGCTTGTCAGTTTAATAGCTATGATACAATATAATAATGGGTTTGTTGGCAAAGCACAGAACATTAGCATTCATTGCCAGCCAATGTCACTGTTGCGATGATAATGTCACTATAAATGTTAACTGCAGGTAAATGGAGAAAATAAATCTGAAAGCACGGGAAAACAGAATTGATTAATGGAAAAAGAACAGTTTGATTGAAAAACACAGCCATTATTACTGAAAACAGAATTCAAAACCTTTCCGAACCATTTTTTTTTCTCATTTCGATTATAATAAAACAAACTCCATTTATATGTACACAAGTTATATTTTTAAGGTTGGATTGAAGTCAGTGGACAGCGAGCCAAATGTATTTAACTGTTTCTTGCTAACTGTAACTTTCTTCTCTTGTCTAAGATTGTTTTAATCTTCAACGCTGTGTCTCTTGTGTTGCAGCTGTTTGAACTGCTAAATTTCCTGGCAGAAAACTTCATTTTCTCCTACATGGGATTGACCCTGTTCACCTTCCAGAACCACGTCTTTAATCCGATGTTCATCGTCGGAGCTTTTGTATCTTTTGAACACGAGACTCACAACAGTGACTATTTCCACTTACGTGCTGCTTGTCAGTGTAGGAATATGGAGCCACTCTACGCCATTAATTTAGTTACTTGTCAGTTAACCTATGTTGCTGTAAAATAACAAGACCATACAGTATTAAAACTAACCACCAAGATGCAAACAGTAACTGATTAAGCTTGACACATCTTGAGGAGGTTTCACTTGTTTTTTCTTTTTGTTTGTTGTTGTCTTTAACCTTGTTTCCACACAGATAGCCGTGTTCCTGGGAAGAGGTGCTAACATCTACCCTCTCTCGTTCCTTCTTAATCTGGGTCGACGCAACAAGATCAGATCCAACTTCCAGCACATGATGATGTTTGCGGGTTAGTGGTGCACAGATGAGGATGTTTATCATCTACAGTATGTTGTTTATCAGTATATCTGTTTTTCATTTTCTATTCACCAACACTGGCTTGTAAACAGAGATCTCTTGATTTGTCTCATCTCAGCACTTGCCCACTTGTTTGTGTACGACATGCTGTGCGCTGTGCTTTTTCAGGCCTGCGAGGCGCGATGACCTTTGCCCTCGCCATCAGAGACACTGCCACATACGCCCGTCAGATGATGTTTTCCACCACTCTGCTCGTGGTCTTCTTCACTGTCTGGATCTGTGGAGGTGGCACCACTCAGATGCTGTCCTGCCAGCGCATACGGTAAGCCTCTCCCTCCGCTGTCAGATCCGTTCCCGGGTCAAACTGGATTAACGCCGGTGAGGTTTACCACACGAGAGCAGTTTGAATAAGGTCAGGTAGATCGATTTTTTTTTTTTTTTCTCATGCTGTGACTGATGGTCTAGACTTCATGTTTAACTCATCTGGTTATTTCATCAGGTTAAAACGCTTATTGAACATAGCATTTGGTTATATTCTGATTTATGCTTGAGACTTTTTTTCTGCAGTATTTCTGCCTTTTCATGGAGCCTTGCTGCTCAGGAACATGTGAAATGGGGCAAACATGCCTCACAGCGCTGTTCTGCTCTGACAGTTTTTAACTGCGGCTGATATATATATATATATATATTTGTTTTTGTTTTTTCTCCAACAGAGTGGGGGTGGATTCCGATCAAGATAACTCTGTAAGTGTAGCACTGACAAATTCTTATTACAGCAATCTGATTGTTAGAGAGTGACTGTCAAAAATACAAAAACACCTAAATGATATCATCTGTCTTTGTTCAGATGACTATCACCGAAGGCTCAGAGAGAAGAAGCACCAAACAAGAAAGTGCCTGGCTTTTCAGAATCTGGTACAACTTCGACCACAAGTATCCTTTGCTGGCAGATGAGTGTTTTTAATCTTACATTTCTAGAGAATAAAAATAAATCATGTTATTATTTTATATAGCCCCACATTACAAGTGGATTCTAACGTGTTCCAGTTCAGTGGTGACTAGTTTAGTTCACATTAGCAGGCAGCAGAGGGAGCCCCGCTTATAGACTTGACACCAAAGTATCTCCTCTGTTGGATTTGTAGTATGAAGGTCATTAAGTTCTGTGAATTTAAAGTGAATTATTTCATTAAATTACTGTAATTTTTTTAATAATTTTTTTCCTTTTGCCTCGCATTCATTAAGCATTCATGACACTGTACTGAGGTCTTTCTGTTTGTGTCTGATAACAGTGATATTTTCGACATAATATGTCCTTGACTGGAGCCCCTCTCTCTAGCTACCTGAAGCCCATCCTGACTCACAGCGGCCCCCCTCTCACAGCCACGCTCCCTCCCTGCTGCGGCCCCCTCGCTCGCTTCCTCACCAGCCCTCAGGCCTATGAGGTCAGACGCTGGTTCATACAAAAGCTATTTTTTACTGGGCTGTTTTAATCTTGTAATGACTGACGGAAAAAAAGCTATTTTGATGAATCATAAAGAACAAAGGTTCAATTTTAAACTTAAGATGGTAAAGATAAATAAGGACGAGCCAGAGTTCTAATTATATTGGTAGAAAAAAAAAAGATTGATTCAATAGCTACGGATTATTGAAGCCACATCCTCTGCTTTATTCTGACATCTTTCCTCTCCCCCTCCAGAATGAGTGCCAGCTGAAGGATGACGACTCCGACCTCATCCTGACAGACGCCGACATCAACCTGACCTACGGCGACATTACAGTCAGTACCGATGCCACAGGTGCCCACATGAGCGGCGGCGCGGCCTTCGCTGGCGCCGCCGCCTCTGATGACTTGGACAGGGAGTTGGCATACGGAGATCACGAGCTGGTGATGAGGGGCACGCGCCTGGTGCTGCCCATGGATGACTCTGAGCCGCCCTTCACAGACCCCCACCACCGCTTCCGGATGTGAAAATAGTCTCTCAGCGCAGACCCAGACAACCGTCCGACTCAAACTGACCCGAGCCATTGAACAAAAGACCAGTACCTGACACTCCTTTTCACTCTTCCACTTTCTTTTTTCGTTTGCTCTGGCACTTTTCCTCATTCCTCTTGCCTTCCCCCCCCCCCCCCCCCCCACACGTTTTCTCACAGTTACATTTTCTTCTACAGGAAAGTCACTGTCTCTACCTCATTCTCTTTCTGCTCATTTCCTCTGACATCTGCCATTACTGTAATATAGTCATATTTATTTGCAGGTTGTTGTTTTTTTTGGTATTCAATTGAAAGTCAGTTTTACTTAAGTGTGTCCGTCACCTTACTGTAGCATTGCACAGATGTCTAGCAGCATGTGTTAGTGTGTAAATGCAAGTACCAACCACTAGCTAATTTGTCGATGTACAGTATATCACAAGAGTACTATAACTTTGATATGCATGCTGAGGATGCTTCTTGTTTTCTTTGTATGGGAGGTTTGATGGCTTTTGTGTTTTTGGGTCTGACCTTGAATGTTGCTGCCTTCTCTCTGAGGCAAGCTGACCCAGTGGACAACTTTACTGTACATTTAGTTACAATCAAGTGCCTGGGAATTGTAGTCTTAAGCATGGCGACCCAATTCTGGATCAGCTCTGGGAAGCAGAGTCGACTCAGTGTTGGGCGGTCATTCGGTTTTCCTTTGTAAAAAAGAAAAATGACTAAAAACAAAACACCTCCGTCCATAAGGTAGCAGTATACTCAGTGGGTGTTTGGGTTGTCAGTTCGCGCTATTCGATTGTAAATAGTGGGGAACAATGTGATGCCACTGATACAGTGAAAGTCGTGGATCTCTCCCAATGACCTTTGACTGTGACATAGAGGGAGACTTTACACCTTATTTTAGAAACTGACGTTGCTCACAGCAGAACGAAGGGCTGTTGTTTAGAAAACAAGATCCAAATGAGTTAGACTGAGAACGCTTCGTGCCATTACTGTCCTGCATTTTGACATTTTGTGAAAACTGAATGCAGATGACCTTAAAGTATTTTGTATCCTTTTTTGCAACAGAGCTTAAGTACTTTTAAGCCAAATCACATTTTTCATATCCATTTAGCTTTTGCACACACATTTTGTATTATAATTGTTGCATTGATGGCTATAAATCACATTTTCTCATTAGATTAACCTGAAACACACATTTTCCATGAATTGATTATCTTACAGTTGAAAACTGAAAGATATTAACTTTACAGTTTGAGAAACTGGATGTAGACAATTGTGTGTACATTTTTTTCTAAAACAAAACTTAAATTATGAATCTATTATTAACAGGGTTCCAGATGAGTTTCTGTTGATTGCGATTAATCGACCCACTGTTGCACAACTCAATTTTATACAATGAGTGTTACAAAACAATTTGCATAACAGAAACCCACCTGATTATTATTCTATTTAGTCCATCCCTGATCCCTGAGCAGATATTTAAATTTGTGCTGTGGCAGTTCATCATTATGAGAACTGGGAAATAGAACAAAAGTTGTTTAAATGCTGGATTATTTTCTATGCTGTACACAATAGGTTACTTGATGGTTAAACATGAGTTTAACAGCAAAGAGAGTCATACAAATACACATATTAAAAGGCTAATCATGACTGAATGTTACATTTAACTTATCTTATTCCAGTGTACACTGTAAAGGCTATTTCGGTGAGTGTACAAGAAGAACGCAAGGTTTTGTGAGCTCCTTCGGGTGCTGAGCACAGCAGCTGTTGTTGCGGGTTTAACGGGAAGCATTGATAGGGTGTCGCCTTGGCAACACTGTGTTGACGTGGCCAAAAGCCAGAAAAACATGTGGTGACTTAGCTGAACACAACAATTTTGTGTTTTGGCCTCTCGGTGAGCCAAAGAGAATAAAAACTGGGTGGTATGTGAAACGAATGAGGTTGACTAGAGAGAAGGGTGAGAGATGGACGAGGGAGGATAGATAGTCTGGGTGAATGTTCGTGTGTTGGGGATGATACAGAGGTGGAAGGAAGAGCAGGGTTTTAGATATCGCTTTTCCTTCCACAGTTATCTTCTGCTGTGCAGGAACTTCTTATTTAATGTTTGTTTTTTTTTTTTTTTTTTTAATCAGGCATTACCCTTGACACCACATTATCTACAATATGATTTATTATTTCCACAATTTTGTATTCTTTGTTTGTGTTATTGAATATTTTTTTTAAGACTGGACTGATGAAGTAAAAAAAAAAAAATTAAAAAAGGAATAATTTGCACTCATCTACTGAGAATGTCGTGATGTTTTATTGTTTTGCTATAATGTTGGTTTTATATAACAGCTGCTTTTGTATTGTTTTCTTTATGTTTTGGAAGGTTGTGGGGAATTATTGAATCCATGCCAGTCCGATGAAAGGTGAATTCATAGAAGTTAAGTATGTTCATCATGTTACTTTGTAAAGAAATATTTCCTCATTGAAGAAGCAGTCGAGATGGTAAAGAACATCCTCACCATTGTTCCGTGTTATCACTTGACCTTCAGGTACTTTGTGTGTATGTTTGCAACAAATTGCTGTTTGAATGCCATTGCCATGACTTCTACAGAGCATGAATCATTCATCCTCCGCCGACAGTGGACTCTGGAGAAAACAAAAAAACAACTAGTAAAATATATACAATCAGACATGTGTGCCACTGTTCTTTAACCGACACATTAAACAACAATGTGAACTCTGCGAAAGGTGAAATAGGTTTTAGTGTTTGCCTACTGCTCTGCCAGTACGTGTTCTGTCTCTGTTCTTGAATGTGGTAAGCTTTGATCATTGGAAATCTTGTCTGAAGTAGCTGACCAAAGAGGCCTGCTGTGCTCCGTGTTTTCAGACAGTCCACTCTACCTTTATACTGTGTGTGTGTGTGTGTGTGTGTGTGTGTGTGTGTGTGTGTGTGTGTGTGTGTGTGTGTGTGTGTGTGTGTGTGTGTGCGTGCGTGCGTGCGTGCGTGCGTGCGTGCGTGTGTGTGTGTGTGTGTTTGAGAGGGAGAGAGGCATGTTATGTTCTCGCTCTTCCTCTGTGTTGCAGGTACTGACTGTTTACATCCATGTAAATATACTCTCACCTGTTCATGTGCGTGCAACGGTCAATAAACAGAAGCCTGTGCTTTTGATTAAACCCCCCTCCCCCCACCTCCGCTGTAATCGCCTCCTCATTTACCTCATATGTTTTGTTTTTGGCTGTCTGTGCTTTGTAAGAATGTATCTGTCGAGCTCCAGAGATCATCCGCTGCACAAGAAACGTGAAACAAGATTAGTGACGGAGGCGATTTTATTTTAGTTGCATAAATCTGTTTCTTATTGTTCTAAGAATAGGTTTATAATCGTAATAACCTTTCAAGTGTGGCAGGTAGCCCGAGCCTACAAGCTATAAATTTTCAAATATTTCAGAGTGGGATGAAGTCAGCTTCAGACTGGGGCTGCCTGACCGTGCTCCAGAGCAGATTTAACGTTCAAAATAAAAAGTGACGTAGCTGCAATTCCCAAGTGAAGAGTTCGGGGTCGCAGGATGTGATGGTAAACATGAAAGGAATTCGGGAAAATACACAGTTCTTCTGCCACACAAAATTGTTTTGTCAGATGTTTCTCTTTGTTTTGATTTCTTGAGGAACACTGGATAGTTAACATTTTTTTCAGGCCTCTAAAAATGAGAAAGAAGAAACCAACTCTGCTTCGACACTGCTTTATTTTAAGGGGTCACAAGCCTAAAATCTCAATATTGGGTATTAAAAAAAAAAAACTACTTTATGATTTGTTTTTCAATCTTAAATTACATTTGGCTCAAACTGAAGGGGCGTGCGGCCTAATGTTCTGATCCGACATTAGGTATGCCAAGCCTTCAAAAGAACTACATTATTGTGACTCCTTCTAATGGTGTATTTTTTGAAAAAAAGAAAAAATATATAAGTAATTTGAAAGACGCTATATATGTGATGTTCATCTTCTCATCTTATTCTCTATATTTGATCATCATATTGACTCAATATTATGACAACGATCACATATAATCCATGATTTAAACTGATTCACCACTCTTATGCCACACCCAGGTGTCAATAATCAAATGAGCCAAATACAAAAAGCAAAACTTGTTGATATGACAAATTTGAAAAGGAGACTGGTATGACTGTAAAATCTGAACACTACTCTGCCAAAAGTGGTAGCATTCAGTTCTCTAAGGCTCGATTTGTGGCAGATATCAGGTAACATGTTCCTAATATGGGCACAATTCCCTCCAGTGTGCTCAAGAATGTCTGTTTAGTGGAGTTAAAGAGTCCAGGGAGGAAATAGTTATTTTTAAAGGCCACTTAACTCAGGCTTGAGTGCAGCGCTGTCTGTGTCTCTCTTAAACTGTCTGCATTTAAAGTCGTTCGTCACAAGTGCCGACATTTTTGAGTTTTAATGACAAATTCCTCTGTAATTATTCCTCCAAGTGATTTTCATTTTCATTTTAATGATATGAAATCAAGCAAAAGAGTTTAAAAGGTATTTTATTCTGTGCACCCTCTGCAACATCTGAATTCATCAAATGAGTACAGCCTGTGTAGTGTACGTGTTCAGGACTTCTTGTTTGTTTAGTGAAATAGGACTCTTAAAGTGATTACAATGGGCAACAAGATTTTAACTTCTTTTCAGCCCGCTAAAATAGGTGGGTCTTATATTTTGTCAGGTTTTTATGTGATAAAATTCAGGCCTATCTTACTTTTTCATAAATATGGTTACATTTAACATATGCACAAACGTACTTGTAGAAGTGTGTGATTTTGGCCTATATTTGGCCTCAGGAATATCCCTCTTTTGTGTCCAACAGTCTGCCAACATAGAGGTCCGTGTCCATGTGAGAATACTGGAACAATAAAACCATGGGTGATAAAGAAATTCTGACAACATATTTAGGTTCAATGTACAGAAATACATAAGAAACAGGTATTTTTGCATGAGAAAAAAATCTTTTGTCAGCCTGTCTTTGTCTTCTCCAGCCCAGTGTCCATGACAGAAGGACCTGCACAGACTAAACATTTGGTTCTTATCAACACTGATCTCATGTCACAACAGTTATGATAATGTTTGGTTACATACCAACAAGGCAGCTCTGTGTTTAAAGTAATGTGATGGATTTGCAATGAGCAAACATTATTAATAAGATACACATGCAGATATAAGAGGGATTTGTTGTTGTTGCAGGACAATTGAGCTGCATGAATGAAGCTGTTTGAGTCACTCTGACAGACTTGAAAAACAAAATACATGACCTTCTGACCTCCCTTCATGTCTTCACCCTGCCTACAAACAAATGGATCATCGCTCTTCTTTTTTCTTAGAGCTTGATGTTAATCTCAGTAGGTGGGTACATTTTGGATGTGGTTCAAACTATGATGCAAATTGGTGTCAAGTCTCAATGATAGAGCGGATTTAAATGCTGACATATGGGTTATGTAACAGGAACACCGTTTGAGCATTTAATCATCAGTTTGTAATTGTGGTGGGTTAACTGTGAGGGCTAAATCTTTTGCAGGCTGCATGTATTCACTTTGGGTTAAGAATGAGTCATCTTGATGTAATTCTTCCATTCGTTACCAAAGAAGGAGAGGAGTGAGGCCAGAACAGAAGTAGGACTAAAATGTGTCCAGTTCACAAGTCAGTCACTCTTTAGTAAACTGCTGACATAAAGGATAAATAATATTATTTTCAGGGATTTCTGCGCAGCAGTCTTACACAAACTGTTCATTGTTGTCTCCATGCTCGTTGATGCAGAAAAATTATGACTTTATTATTCTCACGAATGAGAAGTTAACAAAGAGAGCTTGTAAATTCCTGGCTGAGGTCATTGTTTATGAGATCTTACAGGGGTTTGGCTCATGTCCTGCAATTTTTTATTTTTTTTTTCCCCCTCTGCTCAGTCTGTCTTTTAAAGCTGGGTTGCCTCCGCAGATTTTACTTCTCGGCCAAACCCACCGGACACACTGCCGGTGTCGAGTGAAAGGCGCTCATCTTTACGTTCCTCAGAGGTGAGTCCAAACCACAGCTGTGTTTAACCGGGATTATTAAGCAGCTGCTCACTAGAAGTTTATCAAACGGAAGTCGTTTGCTCCATTTAACAGCGGTTATGTCAGATGCATAATTGCAGCTCTTCTCCGATCTGATGGACATAATTTGGATTGATTGCAGAGAGGGTCGAAACGAAAACGTATGCGAGACAAGTATGCTTCACCTGACACAGTTTGACTGACCAGTTTAGGCACGCTGGTGTGACCGCGCAACAGGTGATGGCGAGTTTGGCACGGCAGCATACAGCTCTGTATTTTAGTCCCGTATGTTAAGGATTTGTATATGAACTAAGTTAAGTTTTCAGTTTGTAATATTTTAGCAGTAAGATCGCGTCAGGGAGGGATTCTTATTACCAGAAAATTAAAACACCGGTGTAAATAAGCACATTCACTACCTGGAGTAGCCTACAGTTTTAGGGTGTTTGTACTTTTCAAGAGAACATGAACAAAAGGAAAAAGAAGAAAGTGAAAATGAAACATGTCAAGGAACACTCTCTTTACGTTTGACATACCTGTCCTGTCTGTAATGTAGCCTATATTAATATAGGAAGTATGAGTTGTTAAGTATAAGTTGAACAGTATAAGTATTTTTAATGTTCAGTTTAGTTTACAGTTTATCAGCGAGGTGTTCATGAACCCCAATGTTATTTCTGAGGACATATTAGTAGATGATTGAATTGTGCCTTATATTGGACTGTACCTAGTATTTTAACAACCTCCCACTTATACAAGACATAATGTCTGGAGGTAACCCACACAAAGCACTCCAGTACAAACAGTTAATAACAGCTCCAGGACTGTTTAATTTAATTGCCTCAGATTGCTTATTTATCTTGTATATGGTGTGGTCTGGTGTTAAGATGTTTTTGTCTGCATAATGAACAGTAGAGTTCAAAGATGTGTAACTGTAATCTGTTAAAACATACATCTTAAAACAAACTTAGAATCTCCTCCCTTCTGGTTTGTGCAGCTGCCAAACCAAATGCATGATGTCATTATTAGAGACCTGAACATTACGTTTTTTTTGTTTTGTTTCTCTCTCTCTGGCACACTGGTCCTCTTTGTGGCTCCACTATGACTTCACCACCCTTCAAAAGTCAGAAAAACTTTTTTTTACTGTGCTGAGTAATAAAGTAACCCACTTTTAACTTGGAAGAGCTTTTTCATAAGAGTTTTTTACAGTAATTTATAAATCACTTTTTAGACTATAATATGTATCTCATGTATAAGTTCTTTTACTTTAAAATTCAAATGTAATGTCACCACAAAAGCAGTGTACGAATCCAACTGAACAGTTACAGATTATTAATTCTTAAAGGCTGGTATATGGTGTATTATTTATATCCCTCTTCAGTGGAGTTGTTTTATGTCAGTGTGTGAGGTTGCCTCTCCATGAGGCCAGCAGCAGGACATCTGCCACACTGAGGAGCTTTGGTGCCAGCAGTTTATTCAGGCAGAGCTTTTGTTGAAAGGACAGTTTCATCATGTCTTTTATTGTTGCAAATGGAGCAGAGAGACCCAGAAAAAGGAAGAGAGGAAGAGGGTGTGCCTGAGTGCAGATGAACAAGTTGATGAAATACATGAAACAGCGCTCTCACCAGCTCACCACAAGACTCCTAAATAGGCGATGCTGCATGTTTGTCTGTGTGGGCAATATCCTCCGGATGTATCGCCGTCCTTCTTCTTTCCCCTCTTCAGCCACAGAAAAACCTGTCTTTGAATAGCACATGATTACTTTGTGAATAAAAGAGGGAGAATGTGTCAAAGAAATGAGGGGAAAAAAAAAGAAGAAACACAATAAAAGAAAGAAAATGGGATGTAAGATGTTTTAAAAGAGAAGAAAGCAGTGTGTTCATGATTTTATGCAGTGGTGGAAGAAGTAGCCAGATCCTTTACTTAAGTAAAACACGAATAACTACTAATGTCTCTGCTATCCTTCATTATGTAGCTGGCTGAGCTCATTTTAACTACTTCATAAATGAAATAAAAAGTTCAGTATTTCCTTATGAAATAGGAGTATGATTCTATTCCATATTTAAACTGGCCAAGCCCATAGTCTAACACGGATAATGGTTATGCAACCAAGGCTCGATGCCATCTTTTGGCCTGCAGTGGGAGGATAAAGGCAGTGAAATTAAAAAAAAGAATGGTTTTCCTCTGCCTTTTGCCTATAGCTTAATGAATGTAAACTTTGTGTGTGCTTTGACTCCCTGATGGTTTAGGAAAAACATCATGTGACAGGCACTTTAATACTGTTTTCTGTGGATCATTATTAAAATATTCAAGTTCACAACTGGATTTCTTCTTCTCTAAGCTCTATAGCCTATAGGCCAGCAGAGGAAACTGACTCTTCCTATGTTTAGAGGCTTCAGTCATGTGAAACCAAAGAGAGCTGAAGCACTCACCGATCTACAGTGAGGGCTTTATCTGTAAATTCTTGTTTGTGACTGTGGATCTGTGTCTAAGCAACACTCCTCTCCAAGCCACATCCATTGGACAGGAGTGTTACTGAGTTGATAAGAGCTCCCCTCGTGTCCTTTTGTCCACACCTCAGTGTGTCTGGGTCTTGCTGCCACATCGTGACCTTATGCCCCTGTTTTAATGCAGCTCTGTGTGTGTGTGTACAGATGAGCGGTGTGCCTTGTCGCTGTGTTTTTCTGTATGAGGATGGTGAGTCAACTTTCCCCTGACGGAGATAGTGTGGCTCACTCTGGTCTGTCTGCCCGCTAAACTGATTTGGAGGATGACTGAGACGCATGGATGTCCAGGGCAAGAGGTCAGGTTGAGAAATGAGCTCTCAGACACACAGACAAGGCTTTTGTTGCTGATGGTAACAGCACAATGAGGGTGGCTCTTTATTTCTGTCACCCTAGAGTGATTTGCTCTTATTTATTCAGGAAGCACAGGCCAGATTTCCTGTTTCTCACTGCTGCCAAGCCCCAGGGGTGATAGGTAATGGGCTCTAAAAACTAATGATATGCATTCATAGCACAAAGAGTATGCATCATGTATGAGATAGCTTACTACTGTCTTTTTTTTTTTTCATTTATGGTGAGGACAACTTTAAAGGCCTTATGGTCCTTTTTTTCTCCAAATATAGAAATTAAAAAAAAAAAAAATGGTTATCACATCACCAGCTAAGTATTTAACCAGGATTCTCTTATTTGGAAGAATATATTTATAGTTTTGTTTATTGTTCCAGATGATCAGGAGTTATTTGTGTTCCGTAATAAGCGGGGCTTTGCAGTTGGCAGGTGGAGAAGTGGGCTCTGCATTCCTGCTTTCATTGTCTATCAGGACAGCAGACTGAAGGTAGAGTTAACATGATCACTGCAGAAGAGACTCAGTGTGAATGTGTGAATATACTTTACAATAGCGCTGTCAGAAATATCCAAGCAGGAAGACAAACATTAAACAAACATGTGCTGCTCCTTAAAAAACGAATTTAACAAATTTGATTTAAATATGTGTTAGTTAAAGTAGGCAGTCTGGCAAACACGTGATAAATACTGTGTGTACAATGCGATTCTTTATCCTCGTTGTATAAAAAAAGCTGGAAAAAGTATCATCAAAAGTTGTTGGTTTTTTTCACTTCATGATGCCTTCACTGGACTTTTGATGGGGTTTAAATAAAAAAAAAATAAAAAGAGCCTTTTTCTGGCAAAGACGGGACCCTGACATGTTTCCCTATTTTTATATTTCATATGTATGATGTTTACAATATGTTTCACCTCACATTTCCTCAGAAAACACTTGAGAAAACACCCTCAGTAATTGTTGTCAAAAATATGGCCATACTGTACACATAATGTTTTTTCAGATTCAATGGCATGGGGTTTTAACAAGCCATTTCTGTTGTTAATGCTAATTAGGCCATTGGTTCCAACTGTACTTTATCAATTTACATTACATACAATTGTTAAGGATGGAATTATGATAGAATTTATGTTCTTCATGCTGCATTATACACTCTTTATTTATTTGCTGAATGTTGCTGCGCAGTAATATTGGAACTCTGTCATGCTGGCAAGATGTGCACCCATTTTTTTCATAATTATCCTCATCATAATTTTTCTGTTCACCCCCACCATCATCATTATTCCATTTGTCAACTATTAGATGAGAAGAACTCTGTGAGCCATTATGTTTTTCCACGGAGTACTTCACCCCATCTCTTACTGTAAAAATAACCCAATTAAGTCCTGCAAATAATAGAACCAGAGAGCAATGCATCATGGAGAAGGTCCAGAGATGAAGAGATTAGGAGAGAATAGTAAAAAAAAAATGGTTATAGATAAAAAAATTAAAAAAAAATTCAAACAAGAATAATTCAAATTTTAATGTGGAAATAAACTGAGGAGGAAGAACAGATTTCCTGATGTGACAGAGAGTAGATGATCTACTCAGGAGAGATTATTGCCATAGACTGGGAGTTGTGGCGCCTCCCTGCACATTAATTAGACTTTGTGGGTTTAAGGTAATTGGGTGACAGATTATAAAAAGGGACAAACGTAATGTTGTGTTCTTTTGGTAATGGAGCAAATCAAATCTGTAATTACAGCCAGATGCCCTTTAAACCACGGAGCACAAACACACAGACGCACACATACACAAGCAGCTCACTGCTTTGATGTGTTTTGTCTCTAATATATGAAGAAGGTTATTTAAGAAATTAGTCTTTTCTTTTTAAATGGAAAGTAGTGTGGTTCCTAACCAAGATCTGTGAGCTCATCACAAGTCTTTATTTCTCCGAGTAGGGCTCTCAGTCTCCTCTCATTCTCATTATGGTGCTATATTTCTGTATTTAAGCTGGTCTGACTGTAAAAGCCCAAACACATCAGAGTTAAAAGCCATCTGTGGTGCTACATTTTCAATGCTGCACAGTAGATGATGATTGTGATGGTCATGGTGCTTTTGATCATTGATTGTTGTTGGCAGATGTAGAAATAGTCATATTAAAATGTATTTAAAGCAGCTGTAATCCTGATTGGGTCTGCCACTCGTTACACATATGCAGCTTGTTTCATCTCATTGTTTAAATTTTTCTGCCCCACATCTTTTTCATTCACTCTCACTGCTCTTACGGCATCATTTTTAGGCTGCAGCCAACCCAGTGTCATGCCAAAGCGTCAGCCCACACTAAAGGATAGCATTTGGGTGTCACATTTCGCCTCAACAAGGCGTGAAAATTAAGGTGCCTTACATTTAGGCACCAAAAACCACGTGGGTGGTTAGGTTTAGGAAAAGATCATAGTCGGAGTTACATGTGACACAATTGCAATTTGGTCAGCTTTAGGCTCCAAATCTTCTAGGTTAGGGTCAGAAAAAGATCAGGGTTTGGGTTACGTAAGTAATGTTACGTACATCACGTAAAATAATGATGTTACTTTGAGTAAGTAATATACTTGTTATCGAAAAGAAATCCAAATGGATTTCTTCAGGCGACGGTCTTGTGTTTGTTCATCCAACCACCCCCATCCTCCCTACATGGACCTTATCACTCTTTGTCACATGACCTCCTTCTTCGACCCGGACAGAGGCCGTTTCTTATGAATTTAAATAAAATAGTCTATCTTGAAATTTTAATCTGAAAGATAACAGAGAACAGTTCAACACTGACAGTATTTACACAGACAGTCCTGAAGATACAAGAAGGGAAGCTTATATAACACTCCAGCACATATTGTCTCGCCTCACCTCAGTCAACAATATAAACTTGCTCCTCCTGTGAGTCATCCCTTTGAGTTATGATGTGAAGTGATCCAACACGTCATCTGTACATGTTCTGAACATTGTGAAAAAACATTTATGTCAAGGCTATGGGAGTATCTGTTCTCCCTCATGGCCTCCAGGCTGTGTTTTCTCTTTTTTTACCTTCTAATGTTACAGCAGTGGAATCCAATCTGGATCACCTAATCTATCCTCGCTGATTCATACTCACTCATCCGCTCTATTCTCTAATGCATACCCTAAAAAGGACTGGAGGGGTGAAGGTTGGATTTGGGTCGGGGGTCGGGGGTGTGTGTGGGTCACAGAGGAGTATATACAGCCCCCCATAACATAAAGAGGCACATGGTCTCTGGGTTTGACCCTCTGTGGATGCTGCTGTGCCCGTGTTGTCTTTCTTTTCTCCTTCTTCCTCTCTACCCGACTGGAATCAAACATGACTTTCTACAAACACTCAGGTAAAATTAAAAAAAAAAAAAAAAAAAAAAAAAAAGTCTCAGTACTGGATGCTAAACACGTTTTTGAATGTATGACTTTTTTGTAGTCAGGTTAAAAATGTAAAACCAATTGACAAGCTTTCAAAGAGTCAGCTTTTTAAGAGCTGTGAAAAACAGGCCTGTTTTCAGCATTGTGATGATGCATTTTCAGATAATTGCGTTGGATTTTAAATCGTTTATGTGGCTTGAGGAATAGGAGAATTTTCCATATCCATAAAGCAACCCTTTATCCTTCAGTTAATCTATTACAGAATCACTCAATTTTAAAGATAATGTTTTCCGCTGACAGCAAAGGTCCACTACATTGTTCAAACAACTGTCCCTGCAAAACAAACAGGTGGAAATCTGTCAATGCATAATTTTAATATCTAAAATCATCCCTATTAGGTAAACCTATTAAATCATTGTATCTTAAATTATATTTAATCATACTGTTTGACAATGGAGTTTTGATACAGATGATCACTTTTTCATTAACCAAAAATTAATTTTGTTTCTCAGATGAAGGTCTTCATCACAAAGGTGGAATTTTTCATTTTAGAAGGTGCAAAATTTAATTAACAATAATGTAATAATCTAAGATCAAAAGTCCCATCATCTTTTGTTTGACTTTTAGTGAAGTGTAAACAACAATGGGAGCAACGCTTGACTATCCAAGTCTAAAATCTAAAATCTTCCCCTCCTCTGGTGGTGCAGAATTATTAAATTACTGAATTAATTTTCATTCATTGTATTGTGTTATAGCTAGCTCGCTGAAACAATGCAACGGTCCTGCTTTAAATCTTACCCTGGAGTAGGTTCTAATGTTCAGTCTTTGTTGAAACTGTTTTAGAGAGGCCTCGATCAAAATGATCTCTGAACATTTTGGAGAGTGTAGGTTATGTTGCTATTGCACTGCATTGCATATGCAGAGAGGTGTTTCTAATATTTAGACCCTATTAAATAAATCAATTGAAAGTTATTGTAATGTAATACAATTCAACAGCTCCAGGACTGTATTAAACTCCATTATGAACTTGGATTTTGGACTGCATTATGAATTGGTAACTGCAAGTGCTGCACTGAAACACTAACTAACACTAACTACACAGTGGTATTTTATCAGATTTGTCCTTTTTGATATTATTAATATTTAAACATGTACAGCCTAAAAGTTCATGGATGCCCTTTTAAGTCATGCAGTGTATGATGAATTGTGAAATGATGTCAATATGCGCAATTTTTACTTTTTTCTGTAGTCAAATGAATTATAGTGAACCAATGATTTGTAATTATATTGTATCATCGTAAAAGGACCACTGTGTGATAAAAAATGTTGCTTTGATTGGAAGTAGGAGGGATTGGTTTTTTTTGTTTTTTTTAGAGCTCTCATTGTATTTTGAAAAGTGTAAGATCAGTCTGTTCCAGGGTTTGTGTTGTACCTTTTTGAAAATGTATTTTTTTTTTCTGTACAGCGCAATGATATCAAGGTCAAGATGTGATTATGTTGAGGAGGTCATCTTTCAGGAGTATCATCATCCAAGGAGTCAGAGAACAAAGTTTCAGTAATGTAGCTGTTGATTTGGCTGTTATGCCGTCTGGGTCAGGCTGTTTTTGAACGGCTATTTCCAGTCTTTGAGTCACCTCTCAAACTTGTGGCAGTGTGACCTTTCCCACTAAACAGGAATTCTCCCCAAAGGGGCCACAGTGGTACTCCTCTTCCACCACAGTTGCCTGTCAGTGCATACCATGCCTGTTTGACGGGTGGGGGGCGGGGGTGGGGGGGGGGGGGCAGCAGCTGTCACACTGTCTGCAAGAAAAGATTAAAGTACTGGACATGTTTCAGCCGGCACCACAATAGCTGCACAGTCCCAGTAGTCATCACTCTGCATCCCTCTCCATTTGTCCCCTCAGGAAGGTCAACACACTTTAAATAGATAATTCAAGTCAAAAAATAGATCTCTGGGCTGGCTGGGCTCCGTAATAAGTACTCTGTGTGTGTGTGTGTGTGTGTGTGTGTGTGATTTGACAAGGTTGACAGTGTTGGACTGGTTGGGTTTTTATCTATTCCACTGCTCTGTGATGTTACAAGGGGGAGAGTATAGGTGGGCGTGTCACTGCTCAATCCTCAGTCCGGTCTTTATCCCTGGAGCACAGCTGCAGAAAACCCCCTCGCTCCAAACCCTCTCCCATCTGTTCAACCCACATACACACACACCATGGGGTACATACCACACTCTCCTCTGTCTGTTTACCACACCCCACTTAAATAGCTACAGTCCCCCTTCATAAATATTTCCCCTGTTCCTATGGTTACCAGGACAATTGCCATTCCTCCCATTGTTTGCTCCATAGCTCCTGTTGTACTGGATTAAAATGATACCTGCTGCGCCGAATAAATCAATTTTTTTGCTAAAGTTCACGCGGTGATCTGTTACCCTGCGTGAGAGAAGACATTTAAGTGATGTAGATAAACCTTCTACTGTATGTCCAGACTCTACTCCCACCCACGGTTATTACAGGAAACTATTCCCAGTGGCCTCTGATGAGAGGGAATGCAGGAGTGTTGATGAGTGAAGACGCAAGGCAACTTGAGTTTAATTTGTTTACACCCGTATCTAATAAAACAACCTGGCCCAAACTCAGACAAAAGGGAGTGTGTGGACCGGGCTCAGGGGAGGTGAGTTTCAAGGTGGGAGGTGCAGAGGAATGAGCCAGACGGTCTAAAAATATGACCTAAGCTTTCCAGGGAGAGCATGATAAAAAGTCTGCAGGCCAGGAAGCATGTGGGCTGTTTTTTTTTTTTTTTTTTTTTTAACCTCACTCACACTTATGTCATCAGTTTGGTATGCCGCCGGTAGAGTTTTTTTGGATGGGAAAACACAGAAAAGCATGTCATCCATTGTAAATTTATTCTGATTTCTGAAAGTATTTTAAGGCTCAGAGGTCAAATGTACTAAAATGTCTTGAGAATCACTGCGCTTTTCAACAAACTCCACTTTTTGAGTTTTAGATGGGCTTTATAGTTTCTTATATTCAGCGTCTGAATATATTCAATATTCAATATATTCTTTTTCTTTCTTTGTTATTTTGAGCTTAAACTGGTTAAAAAAAAAAAAAAAGTGCCAGAAGAGAAAACTGTTATTGCTGAAGTTGGACCTTCCTCTTCTGACCAGCATTGCTCCGTTGAGTCCTGGCTGCGTTAGAAAAGGCAACACTGTCCCCATCTGGTGTTTAAAGGAACAATTCTGTCGTGTCGGGAGAGCAGCAGCTCTGAATGCCCAGTGACGCTCTCCTCTCCCGTGTTCTCTCAGGTCCCAGGAGTTATCTGACCTCCACCATGACCGATCGCTTCGACTGCTACTACTGCCGTGACAACCTGCACGGGAAGAAGTACGTGAAGAAGGATGACAAGCACGTGTGCACCAAATGCTTCGATAAGCTCTGCGCCAACAACTGCGCAGAGTGCAGACGCCCCATTGGAGCTGACTCCAAGGTACAAACGCAGAGCGCGCGCGCGCGAGTGAAAAGAAGCATCAGAAATAAACAACAACAAAACGACCACAGATATAATCTTTTTGGACATGTGAATACGATATGCACATTTGGTTGTTTTTTTTTATTTTAAATGAATTACATTCATTTGAATTAAAGAGACAATACTGTAAATGTTTATTACTCTTAATGCGGTAGTTGGGAAGAAACCACATGTATTGTTAGTTTCCGCTGCATTCTACAGATTCTTGGCAGATTCCAAGGAAGACATTAAAATAGATCGAAGTTCAATGTCACATTAAATAACACATGAATCGAAAGTATTTAACAATACATCTGAAACTAGTATGTTTATGACAGCTGGTTGTTCCATTCGATGTCTCAAAAAGCCGTGACAGCGAGGCTGCATTAATAATACCAGGACCCTAAATGAAATCCAGCTATTGTTAGTTTTATTATTTACACCTGTGCTTTCATGTCTTCTGTTTAAAAAAAAAAAAAAAAAAAAAAAAAAAGACCTTGCCGTCTTGAATTCAAACATGTCTACTATGAACGTTACTGTGATATTACACACAGATTAGAAGAGAGCGAGAAAAGGAAATACTCACATATGCATGCAATGTATATTCAGAGAGCTCGGCGGCTTTAGCTTGCGGTCTGTCTGTCTGTCTGTCTGTCTGTCTGTCATCCAGCACGCTTCCAAAATACTCTCACCACTCAGTCACAGGCAGTTAAATCTGTGAAAAGACGTGTCATTACTACTAATGGGGCTTAAATACTTTAATACCCATTTGAACCGTCTAAGTCCCCTAACTCCTTCATGGCCCACCACATCCCAGTTCACCTCATCTCTAGTTTAATGCTTGCCACATGGGCTTGTTCTGTTTTCTGGCCCCGAGCGTCAGTCCACATGATGAGTAAACAAACCCCACTGTAATGAGGTCTGGATGAGCACTTAGTGAGGGGGGGGGGCACATCTGCTCACCCTGCGCTTCCTTTTTTTTTTCTCCCCCCTCCCCCCCCCCCCCCCGCTCAGGAGCTGCACCATAAGAACCGCTACTGGCACGAGGACTGCTTCCGCTGTGCCAAGTGCTACAAGCCACTGGCCAGTGAGCAGTTCAGCGCTCGGGATGATGGCAAGATAATGTGCGGCAAGTGCGGCTCCCGGGAGGATGGAAACCGGTGCCAGGGCTGCTATAAGGTGGTCATGCCAGGTGGGTTTGATGCTATCGCTTCTTCTTTTGAAGGGATAACTTTTTAGTTTACGCAATCACTTACAAAAGTTTAAAAAAAAAAAGAAAAGAAAATGTGATGCCACATACAGATGTATGCAAAAGTTTGCGCAAATTACGTAGTGTGAAGGGGGGGGGGGGAGAGTAAACGCAGCACATGCAGCATAAAACAAACAAAAACTTTAACATCGGCCTTTCTATAAATGTTCATGGATGAGCTTAAATTTGGAAAAACGTGTAAAAGATTTACACTGTATATGTAGAATATTCTATGTAAAGGTGCAACCATAAAACAAATTTCAAGCAGTAAAAGCAACATAAGGCTTCAGAGCAGAGGTAGAGCGAACTGATACAAAATATTATTTGACAAGAGTGGAATTGAAAGACATATAAAGAAAAAAACCTAAAAAAAAAAAACCACAACTCTGCCTCTAAGGGAACAAAAAGGGAAACTAGTTTGTTATGTTAATTTAGTGGCTAAATACCATTAACTTTCAGTCTAAAGGATTGTTTTTCACAATTCTTTTTGTAGGATCCCAGAACGTGGAGTACAAGAACAAGGTGTGGCACGAGGAATGCTTCACCTGCTTTGAATGCAAGCAGCCAATCCACACGCAGAGTTTCTTGACCAAGGGCGACGACATCTACTGTGCTCCCTGCCACGACAAGAAGTTTGCCAAGAAATGCTTCAACTGCAAGCAGGTACAAGCCGTGATCGCGTCATGTTTCGTGATCATTTTGTTGCAATTGTTTGCTGGAAGAGCTCATGTATAGCGTGATGTCCCGTCCATGCAAAATATACCCCGTAGTGCCGACGGTTCACTTCGCCCCATTCGAGCAGAATTGATGATATTTCAGCCCTTGCGTGTTTGGCGTCATGATCGAAGTCCCTCTCTCCTCTCTCTTTTAAGCCCATCACCTCTGGAGGGATCAGCTACCAGGACCAGCCGTGGCACTCCGAGTGTTTCGTTTGCCAAACCTGCCGTAAACCTCTGGCAGGAGCTCGCTTCACTTCCCATGAGGACAAAGCTTACTGCGTGGACTGCTACAAGACCGATGTGGCCAAGAAGTGCCACGGCTGCAAGAACCCAATTACAGGTCAGGACGGCATCAACGTTTGTTGAAACGAACACTGGGGGTTTTCTTGAACGTGTACAGAATGCATGGTGGGATGTTTTCTGCATTGTAACAGAGTTTAAGAGCAGATAAGGCAAAGATGCCACGTTTTCTACTGACAGATGACTCACCGGACACTGCAGTAGAGTTTTATGTTTGGTGTCAGAGTTAGATGTAAAGTTCTGAAAAGAACTTCACTGTCAGTATGCAATTTACAAACACGGTATTGAATTGAAAGAATTATTTCCATTTAACTACCATCACACTCTCGATTCCTTTAAGGTAGTCAGCAACGGGTCATCGGAACATGCAAACATTTCTTTTAAATTTGTTTTTAAGCATACAGTGTGTGGGGTATGAAGTTTCCAATAGTACATTTCAAATACATTAAAACATCGTTTGGGTTCATGTGGAGATTTTCTTTCAAGAAAATCTTTATCTTAACTTGAATTAGCACTAAGTGACCTGTAATTTAAAAAAGAAAAAACTCCGGTGAAATTGTTAGCAGGATAGAGAATTTGAAAGTCAAGAGTTACTGTAGTTTTGTTTTCTCATTCACTTCAAAATCTAAAAAGTATCCAATTTAACATACAAGTACATTACATAATATAACAAAGTGCAGGAATATTTCGCACATTAGAATTTCAACTTTTTTATTTTTTTATTTTTTTTAAATGTGCCCACGAAGTCTTAAGAAAGCATAAATTTCACAAATACATTCCCCCTTTTTGAATTATCTGTGCTGGATGCGAGACCACATGACAGATGAATTTTAAAGACGTGGTCCTCCGTTATCTAAAACTATGATTACCTGACTGACAGACGTGGTTCTACCTCTGCAGGGTTCGGCCATGGCACCAACGTGGTGAACTACGAAGGATACTCCTGGCACGAGTACTGCTTCAACTGCAAGAAGTGCTCCCTCTCGTTGGCCAACAAGCGCTTTGTCATCAACGGAGATCACATTCACTGCCCCGACTGCGCCAAGAAGCTGTAAACTTCACTGTTTGAAGTAGAATTACACCAAAACTGACTTTTAGACTGTTACTGAGAAAAGAAAAAGAAAAAAAAAATCCACTTTTAAGGATTTTTTTTTTTTTTGGGGGGGGGGGGGGCGGCATTAATATTGAATCTTAAAAAAAAAAAAAAAAAAAAAACGAAATGGAATTCTAAATTAAGTTTAAAAATGCCATCAGTCAATTTTGGTGAAACTTCTCTTTGCAAAGTGAACAGACCTGAAGTTATTTCAACTAAACGTGCTTTCATTTATCTACATATACATTATTGCAGCTTGTTTCAGTGTTTTGATTTTAACGAGGCAACAGAATTTCCTTTGTAGGATTGTGACGTGCGCTATCAGTCGAATCTAATCCAGGATTCTGCGCCGCTTTACGAGGCAAAAGTCTTTTCAGTGCCTTACTGGAATCGTTCAGAGAATAAGATGCTTTCTCCGTGCCCGCTGCTGCCGCTGCTGCTGCTGCTGCTGCTCATACAAACCAGCTTTGATGAATAACCTGTTACATCTCTGAATGTTTGAATGGATTATGGGGGTTTTAAAAAAAAAAAAAAAAAATGTTAGAGTGAATTTTAAATTCACAAATTAGGTCGTTGAGATTGATGCTGAAATATAAACTGCTCGTGTATTCAAAACTTTGTGAGTGAAGTTCAATGCAAAACGAGAATAAAAAGGAAGTGATGCGAAGCCTCGTTTTTCTTCAGAGTGGCAAATTAAATCACGGCGAAGGGATATTTTTGCAAGACTTTATTGTTTTAACAGTCATCTCAGTACACTTTAGATATATTTACAGTACAAATTATATTTGTGGTCAGGGCGTTGTTAGTAAATCTTCAGAGAAATATTCATATTCACAAAGTTGCCCTGGTTGGGTAGACTGATTGTCGAGGCCGAGGTAAGGGCAAGCTTTCGTAGTTGACTGTGATACAATAAAAATACTAAATCTCATCCTAAGGCACCGTTCTATACTATCATTATAGACGTCTTTGAGGACTAAGAGCCGTCAGCTCAAGCTCTCAAAGATGCAGCAGGACCTGGAATAGATACAATATCTGTTCAAGCAGCAACTACAACAGCCCCGAAAACAGAGGCTACTCATGAGGATGAGGAGCGGGAAAGATTTGGAGGGGGAGTTTGAGGGTCATGAATGAGACCCCTAAAACAGCTGGCTGAGAACAAGTCGCAGAACCACAGATAAATTACTTTCTTCTTCCAGAAATGTCACACGGCTCTCCTACCAGTCTGCACAGTAAAGCAACTCCTCAGTAACCCTTCTTTAAAACACAGAAAGTAATTTGCGACAGTGCAAAGAGTCTGGTGTTTCCTAGGTGAATAATGTATGAAAGCTAAAAGCCAGCCGATCCGAGAGACTTGGTAAATAATGCAGGACGGTTTGTGGAGTCTGTTACATTCTTTGAGCTTCTTAATCAAAGCTGAGATCCAAAAGCCCGGAGTCTTTATGTACAGAGAGATTTTAGCGAGCCAGCAGAGAACAAGGCAAAAAAAAACCAAGGTCCCCAAACCTTGTGCTTGAACTATTCAAGCAAAGGGAATTTCAAGATCTCATTACAGTTAATGCAAAATCAAGAACAGACAGAAGACAATATGGAAACAAAAGTCTGACCCATGTCATATTTTGTTTGGTGGATGCGCCCCTCCTCAGATTACAGTAGAACGGTTGAAACCTGAGCTGATATGCCTACCAAGACTTTTCAACAACAACCTCACATCCTTTGACATAATATAAAACATGTTTTGATGATATTAAAAGCACCCTGAGGCACAGCCGTGACTCGCATCACGGGTCAGACATGTTGCTACGGACTGAAACGGCTTTTCTCGCCATCCAAATGTCAACTTCTTTGAGAGGCAGTATTTAGAACTAGGGCCGAAAGCTCAGTCAACACGCACAGTTACAGCCTCCACATCTTGGGGAAACGTATGACGGGAGCCCCACACGGCCTCTCGTTTTACAGAGCTCTTGTTGAAGAAGGCTTTATGTAAATTCGGGGTTTCCAGACCGCCCAATCCTAACCTGCCTCCCCTGTAACAAGGGCACCAGGCAAATTGAAACCTAACACACAGACAAGAGACTTCAACTATCCACATCCTGAGCCGCTCCATTCAAAACATGGCTTCCTTTGCCTAATACTGATTATATACACAATACAATAACACTTAAATATATGTAGAAATGTATTTTCATATATAAACAAACAGCCAGATTTTATACTATCAAAAATAATTGAAATGCTTTTTGTCAGATGTAGCAGCTAGTGTGACGAGAACTTTAGAAGGTTAGCGGGAGAGGCGAAGCCACACTGACAGAAGAACGGTCGACAAAGAGGGCACCGATGTTTCAGCGAAGCTCGAGTTCAAACCAGATTTCTAGTTTCAGCAGAGGGTGAAATCCAGACATCAAACGTTCAAGTTCAGTTCAGTAACGAGACCCAAGAACTTCAGAAGCAGCCCTGGCTGAAACCAACGGGTTGCGTTAGCATGTTACAGCTGTGGTTATTCAAACAGTTGTGTGGTGCAGATACAGCCGAGTCAGCATTTACACGAGACCAGAACCGAATCCATTTCAGACTCTCATGTGAATTACAATGATGTTAGTAAACATAAATTCTATATACATATGTAAAAAGAAAAAAAAAACAACAACAACCACACACCTAAATAGACCATGAGCCCCGGATGAACACGCTGCTGAAACTGAATTCACCACAGTTTTGTCACGAATCTCAACACTCATCACCTTCGAATGTAACCGCTGCGCTCCTGAATCCCTCTAGTGGTCAAACAAGGAAACACAACACAAAGTTGAGAAAAATTAGGGCCACCGTCATGAAAATTGGGGCTGAAGGGGGTCAAAGCTCTTGTCGAGTTAAGAGCAGCATAAATACAGAATCAGCACATGATGGGAGATTGCCAGACTATGCGTGTGTGAGCACTTAAAAATCAGAAGTTGGGGGTGTGGGGAAAATGGTAAGGCCATATTGCTGGATGCTGCGAAAAGCAGCCGGTCAAGTAAATTTTGATGAATCACATGTAACACCTCAGATGCAATCCCCACCCAAACCCCGAGAACAGAATGTGTTAACGTTTCTTCCATTAATTCACAATATAATTCACACAGCTTAATGTGCATGTGTCCTGGAATATTCTCCTATGAGAAAGAAAAAAAAAAAAAAAAAAAAAAAAGAGACTAAACATATGATAACAATAATTACAATAACAAAGAAGCCAAAATTAATAAATTACAACAATGCACCCCTGACAAAGACAAAACTCTTAAAAAACATCATCAAAATTGGACACGACATTGAGAAGAAAAAAGAAAAATCTAAACACAAGAGGAAGAGGAAAGACACCTGGAGCAAGCATGCTGAAGGAATAGAAGGATTTTCCCTGAAGCACAACATTTTTTTATATATATAAATTTTATATATTTGTTTCCTCATCATGTAGGGTGCAAATGTAGCACTTAGGGTGGTCTTTCCGCTTCACCTTGTGCCCCTCCCTCTGGAGGAAGAGGAGGAGACAGAGGAAGAAGGTGTTTGGAAACGATTTTTCTTTTTCTTTTTTTTTTTTTAAGGAGCTCAGCTGGACAGGAACTTTGGGAGTGCAACAGTAAAGAGGCTTCTGAGCGACGGCCGCAGCATCAAATCTCTACAGAGACACAAGAGAAAAGACTTATAGTTTACCGCGGAGGTAAATATTGACAGGACGTGAAGAAGAGCAAGTGATTCCTCACCTGACATGGCTTCTATGGGTTGATTAGAGGAATGCAGGGTGTTGATGGGGGTTCCATTGTCCTCGAAGGCTACCCTGGTCCCATCTGAGCTCCCGTCACAGTTGATCAAGACCTGGTTACAGTCCTCCGCCTCAATGAGGGGTCGAGTCTTGGCGTGGACGTTGAGGTCAATGAGCTCCTCAAAGCTCCACTGGTTGGACTTACCGTTGAGACCCGGGCCCAAACCCACCTTGGTGGAGTCCTCCTCATTCAGGAACTCGGAGCCCTCAACAAGGCGGCCCTTAGGGACTGGACTGGAGAGGAGGAGGAAGAGGAGGAGAGTTGATGGGAGGAGGTGATAAAAGTGATTCAGTTCATCTCATTTCTAAATGAATGTAATTTCAAACAAACAAGTGTCACGTGAAGGTCAAACCTACGATGCGTTAGATCCCTTTCAAGCCCAATCATTATTTCAAACTGAAAAAGAAAATCCTTGAGGAGACATGTATTAAGACGTATAAAAATACACTGCACGGGACAATAATGTCTGTCTGATGTGGTTTTCCCACAAAAAAAAAAAAAAAGTTCAATGATCTGAGGAAACTGCTTAAAATGACATTGACTTCATCTCATTAAAAAAAATGAAAAATAAATCCTGGATCTATGAACATGAAAATATATTTAGCTTCAGAAGTTCACCTGCTGGATTCAGGATGTCTCATACTTCTCTGTAAAAGTCTATTTTCAGTTTTTGTGCACTGGAGGCTTAAAGTTTCCATATCACATCTGTATGAACTGAATATTGGAGCAGGGTTGGACTTCAAATTGGATTTGTGACATCACAAATCATGCTCGTAAGCCCGTCCTTAACCAGCTTTTCAGTGAGCAGATAAATGTGACAACAGCCTTGTAGATTGAATCTCAGAACGTACATCATTCTGCACAGTGAAGCTCAAACATTCAAGCGTTCGTTGGAGGGGGACTTTAAAAAAACAGGTCACGAAAATGTATTTTTTTGAAAAGTGCTTGACCGCTGGGCGTTAAGTTGTTGGTTAGTATTTTACACAAACTGGTGCTTTTCAGGAGAGTTGACCTGCGGTTGCTGGCGGGTGAGATTTTGACACGCAAACCGGTAGCAGGGGGCGTTTTGACGTGGATCGAAAGAAAATCCCTGATCTCCAGTAATTAACTCGGGTGTCACGTTCTTCATTCAGACCCTACCATTCTCCATCCCGGAGGAAACTACTCTCAGCGGTTTAACGATGCTGCGGGTTCAGCTCCGAGCAGCCTCCGTGTGGGTTTTATTCTCTTCTCTGCAGTCGTACCTTCCTGCCTCAGTCTCATCCGTGTTCGTGCCGTTGTTATTCTCCTTGTCGTCCGTCTCCGATTTCCCGTTGACGCTGCCCAGAGGATCCTCTCGCCGTGCTGCAGGCTCGTCGGCGGACAAAGCACACTCCTCTTTGTCGGCCTCCATGGCGAAGTCGTCTGTGTCGGCTACGGCGTCAAAGGAAAGAGAATTCGACGACACAAACACCAAATTAGAAAATGCCGCTACACAAATCTCAAAGCACGTCGATATCTGAAAGTAAACTTGCTGTCGGGGCGAGAACGGGGGAACACTTACATTTGGCTTCACAATTTATCTGGTCCTCTTCCTCATCGTCATTGTCCTGTGTGCATTTGTCGTCGTCTCTCTACACAGGAGACGTGATCGAGACGTTAACCGACAGCCCTTGAAAATAATTTGTACACGCGTGTGCTGAATGAATGTAAGTTCACCTTTAAGTCACTTTGGTCCCCTTTTCTGGTTCTCTTCATTATTTCTTCAATTCTCTGAAATGGAAAGAGAAGAGAACCTTTTTCATTACCGATTTTTTTTTTTTTTTTTTCCTCCATCGATCTCACACTACACGTCTATTTAAGATAACTGTGAATTCAAGATGAGCAGGATTCTGGTTAACAATAAAACACAAGTGACTTGTAGAAAACGACTAATAGATAAAGAAAGACCCAAATAAAGGGAATGTTCTCTCCCTCATCCGTCCACCATACCTTCTTCCTCTCCATACGTTCTTGCTGGTTCTGCTGCATGATGCGTTCTCTCTCCTGGCGGACTCTCTCTGCCTCCTCCAGGGCCTTCACCTCGGCCTCCTCCCGTTCCTTCTGGAGCTCGGCCTGTTTTAGTGCTTCTTCCTCTGCCAGTCTCAGCTTCTCCTCCTCTGCCAGGCGAGATTCTTCTTCTTCTTTAATTTTTCTCACCTCCGCAAGCTTCTTCTCTTCTTCTTCTCGTTTCAGTCGAGCCTCCTCCTCTAAACGTTCCTCTTCTTCTTTTCTCAGCCTGGGATAGATCAAGAAAGAGCAGCTCTTGCTTTAAATACGGACACATACAAGTCATGGCTCCTAGTTAACAGTTTGAATACTTCAAGGCTACAAGTCTCATTTGTTGAAAAATGCTTATTGTACTTTTAATGCTCATAAAATATAACCAATTGTGTATTATTGGGTCCAAACTAGTGATCTTTCTTCTTTTTCACACAGGTGCAAGTATATACGATATGACTACTTTTTCGACAGTGCTCGTGGTTTGATTGTACTTCATAACTAGTAAGTTTGCAGTAATTTCAACGCCATTGTCAATGATACTTTTCTGTTATATCTGATGCATTGCTGTCAGAAAAAAAGGACAAAATAATAAAAAGATTGTTTTTTTTTTTTTTGGTAGATAGGACTAAGAAATTCACCCAACAGTTACAACAAACTCACTTATCCTCTTCCTCCTTCTGTATCCTAAGCTGCTCCTCTTTCTCCTTCTGCTCTCGCATCAGTCTGCGGTTTTCTGCCAGGATCTTTGCCGCCTCAGCAGCAGAGTTAGTGCCTGGCGCGGCCTTCGAGTCTGGAAAGACGAGCACGGAAGATTCTTTAGCACTTTCTGCCACCGTGTCACCCATTTCGCAATGTAGTGCCGACCCGAGGGCACAGCATGCGGCCCTTCGTGGGACGCTCGATGAGTGATGATTTGTGGAGGAGGCAAGCCGTGACAGAGAAAGACGGAAGCAGAATAAGAGAACGGTCTGATGCGGAGTTATGCAACTTTCACACGATCATCTCTGTGGTCTCGGAGAGAAGTCAATTCTCCTCGGGAATTCACATACCGTGGAGCATACAGGGTGGGATAATAAGATAATACATACCATAAAATGCAATAAATTTGTCTATTGTCAGAGATTTAGACATTACACTTATTCATTTAATATTTATACCTGTATGAAGCTATGATGCGCAATATTGCAAATCTCTGAGCTGGACTGTTGAATACATTGTGTTTTATAATAAACATACACTGACACTCCTCAACATAAATATGCCAACCTAAACATACCCACACTGTCCCATGAACAACACTTTTGCTTTTACACCTTCTTAATGCACAGTAGACAGCAGTCTATTCTTGGTCCCGCATAGTGTCAAACCAATATTAAAGCCACTTTATCTTGCAGAGCACGGTTCTGTCCAGCAGAGGGCAGAAGCAACTACAAATCCAGATCTCTAACAGGATGTGACTCCAGCTGGGACTTAATAGGTCTCCTGGTCCACTGAGATTTATCCAACTCGAGCTGCTGCCATGTTACTTTGCAGCTTACACACAAACGCAATTCTGTTTTAAAAGGTCTTTCTATGAAAACAGATAATAATAATAATCTTTAAACTGTACTGACTTCTCCTTCCAGCAAGTTCACATGAACAAGTATGTGAAAAAAAATGCTAATCTTATATATGAGGTTTATAATGTTAAAAAGGTTTTCACCAGATGAAACAGTTTGGTTTACAAAAGGGTGTTATTTAACTTTTTTTTTATGAAATTACCAATTTATCAATGTACATTGCTATTTTATTTCCTTATTTTACTCCTGTTTGCACACTTAATGGCATATAAATCATGGTGCCTGAACAATGACAACATGGAGGAAATCAGCAAGAAGCCTTTATGCACTGACAACCTGAAATTGACTGCATGCCTGAATGAACCAGTGCAAACATCCTGGTTACCAAAATGACAATCAGTTTTGGCAAATATTAGTACCGACTGTCAGCTGACTGTGTGTTATGGAACAATATATCATGCATTTATGCTTTGGGCTGCTTTCTTATCACGGTTAACTACTCGCCATCTTTCTCTTTGGACTTGCTGCCATCAGAGGACTGTGGAGCCACAGCTTGGACAGGACATAGATCCTTGGACTTGGAGTCCCTCTTTCGCAGGGTTGGGGGCCCCGTCGGAGTGAGAGATGCTTTCTGGATGGGCGGGGGCTTGGTTGATGCAGGCTGGGGAGATGGGGGACGTTGTTTCATTCCACCTGGTGAGGGTGGGCGCATCTTAGGACTTTGCCTGCAAAGGGGAAAGATGCTTTGTGTTCATTTTTGATATATAATCAAATCAAAAAAGAAAGGCTGCAACCATCCTCTCCAATGACTTAAATGGAAACATGAAATAAGTGAAGCTGTGTAGGAGTCTTACTTAGCTGCTCCTGGGGATGGGGTCCTCTTTGGAGCTGGATCGGGGGCTGGGGATGGTGAGCGGTTGCGTCCCAGGGAGGTGGATGGGGAGGGAGGACGTTGCCTCCCAGGCGATGTTAACTGCTTGTCTTTCTGTAGTTTCACACAAAAAGGACAGAATTGGTGAGGGAATTCATTGAACTGGGATTGTCTCAAGAACACAAAACTAAATGTACAGACCTACTGAGGACATAAATTGTAAGCACTAAAGCCAAACAGTGATTTTGTCTTCTCAGTTTGTTTCATTTTTAGAGGCCACAATGAGATACAATTATATTTGAGAAGAAAAAGACAAAAGGTAAAGAAAAAGAAAAAAGATATCAATTACTGTGTATTTCTCCAAATCCTGAGACCCCTAAAAAGGACTGGTGCCCCATGGTGGAAAGGACTCGTGCATGCAACTAAAATATCCCTACATTTGGACAGAATCAGAAGTCCGAGTGCTGAAAGAACGGTGCTAAAACACATGATTCCAGAACTCTGCCTCAGATTTTACTGGCACATGACACTGATACAAGACTCAGGTTTCAATTAATCTATTTTGAATGCCCGTGGGCTATTTTCAGCACAGTAAACATGATGACAGAGGGTGGAGCGAGGAGGTCACCAATGTGACTCTGACCGACACTTCTGTGGCGTACTGAATGCCATTTGTTCTGAATGCTGAGTAAGCAAAAAAGATCCATGTAATAAGCTGTTATTATAAGAAACTGTTTTCGCTCTGGTCACACAGCTTGATTATCATCCTCTTTATCAGAGCAGGAAAAAAATTATTGGAACAATAAACAGGCAGCTGTGCAGTTTCATAACGGGGTAGGAATTAATTCCCTATTCAGGTCAATTTACCACAGCAGCAAGAAAAGGAAACAGACAGTCTCCCTGTATAAAGGAGATAACTAATACCAAAAACACACAAGCAGACATTTTGTTTCACATTACGACCATCAATTTCTAACAATACCCTTTCTTAGGCAATAAATAGGTTAAAAGGTTTCATGCTCGAGACCTAAACAGTTATTTTTTTTGCACCAACTAATGATTCAAATTATTTGTTTAAAACAATTTCATTGCCTTGAGGTGTCATAGCCAGGCAGCCTGACTCAGCTGACAGAATCTACAATACCCCACCCAAGTGTCACGCAACATCTGAGTGACGTGCACGAGGCTCTGAAATCAACTATGTCCACACCAGTATGTGTATGTGGAGGAGCGCAGAGAATGAGATGGTGAAAAAAGTCAAAGGCTTTTGATATTATGCCCCAGGGACTGGGTGGGGTCTGCTTTGCATGGCCTGATCTGTCCATAATCGTGCCACTGTGGATCCCTTTGTCTCATGCTATGACAATGAAGCCCTTCACAACCACAGAGGAGGAGAGGCAGGTTAAGAGACAGAGAGAGACAGGCACTACTGGCCACCAAGTGAGAACACACTGCGATATGACTTATGAGTAGCAGTAGGATCAAATTCTGCCGGAGCATGATAGAGCTCAAAACACCAGTGACCAGCAAAGGTCAAAGAACAGCTGGAGGAAAGATATTTCCCTGTGGTTACATCAGGTATTTTGACAGGCAAATGTAGCCGGGTATGTGCATATAAATCAGTCTCGGGTGCTTGTTTCTCTGAGAAATGTCATTTCAATGTAGCTAAGCAGTCACTTGTTGTCTATATTTAAACACCAGTGTGCCGTCAACTCCATCCTGGTTTCCAGGAAAATTCTGTAAAAGGAATCCCTCTCTTCCAGTGCTACTAAAAGATAACGCATATGTCAATTGTGAAAAATGTTTTCAAAATCGTTCAATTTTTCTCAAGTGAAATTCTATGATTCTCCCACAGAAATAAAAGCACACCGTCAATGCTAACAAATTCTACCTCGTGCTGATTTTGTCTTTCAAAAACCTTTTCGATAATATTGTTAACCCATTTCCACAAGCAGTTAGGCCTATTGCTTCTTCTCACGGTCCTACACGTGTACTAACTTGAATGTGTCTCTTATCACTCCGTAGTTTGGATATGATACGATGACAGGTGCCATCTGACGCCATGAATCCAGGTTACTCCATCAGTAAATGCAAATTGACTGACAGACACGGGGATGTAAACTAATCCGACGTTATCTTTCGGACCACAGCTGTATTTAAATGAATTAATACAATTGGAAGTCCGTCAGCAAACATACATTTCTTTCAGGCCTGTTGTGTTAGTATCGTAAAGAGGTATCCTCACCAGTGAAGGGTCAAGGGCTCCGTCGGCCGACACAGATGTGGTCATGCCGCTCTTCTGTCGGTCAATGCTGCGGCTGCGCACGGGTCCACGCGGTGGGTGCAGGGGGCTGCCAGAGGCTGAGCGAGGACACAGGTGACACTCTGGTAAAGGACACAGTCATCGCAGGACCAGGGGGGAGCACAACCAATGGGAGGCGTGATAAGCGACCAAGTTGGGCAGCAAAGCAGCAAAGAGCAAAAGGGGGAGAATAATGAAGAGAATGGGGGAGAAAGGCAGAGGGAAAGATGGGAGAGAGAGGGAGGGCAGATGATGGTTGAAAGAAAAAATGTTTTGTGTGGGGACAAGAGCACAAAAAAAAAAAAAAAAAGGAAAAAAAAAAAAAGCGATTTGTTAGATGTAGCATTTTATGCAGGCAATAGATTGATTTCTGAAGCTTTGGCTGGGCTGGACATTACTGGAGTCATGATGGGCAGAGAGCAAGAACCTTGCAACCCCCACCTACCCACCCACCTCCCCCCAAAAAAACATACCCAGCAGGTGCTGAAGATTCTGGACACAACATAAACAAAGCTGAACACCAAGCACTACAGCACAGTGCACACTACATAAAACCTACCACCGACATAGTACAACAAACACGGCACAGATTTATTAGTACACTAAACAAGACAATTATTGTTGATATTGTCACTTGTTGTGTTCTGCTGTAGTAACTAAACCACGAGAGCAATATGCAGTGTTTTGAGTCCTTCCTGCCATCACGTTCCAGATTGGACAGAAACGTAACATTTATTCTGGTTTCTGGTCGTCGCTGAATTTAAATTGAATGTTAACAATAATCTAAAATGCAAATTCTGAGCTGCAGAATAACTAATTTAATGGCAACGGCTGAAAAGCACCGTCCTGAGCAGTGAGTTTAAGTGTAGCCTGTAGTTAGTTAGGAGAGGGAATAGTGTTGTCCATTGGCTTGGTGTGTCAGATTGAGGGATTAGCCATCATAATCCCGCGACCTCAAGAACTCTCCCTGCCACAGCCAGGCCACAAATGTGTTCTGTAATTCATGCTGAGAGCATACTGAGCAGCAGCGGTGACTATGAAATTTACTCTGTCATGAGCTACCGCTGCTGCCGGGGATGAGTCATGTTTCTATCGGGGCTATACTTAGCAGAGGATCTATAGCTGCTAATGGGTTTGTAATGGCCGATCAATAAACGACACAACCTAAAACCACTCGGGATGCGGCTGCAGCTTTGGAGGGAGTCAGTGCTTTACAGAATGATTCTTTTGTCTGTAAAAACACACCGTCGACAAGACAAACGCACTTTTCATCTGTATTTGTGGGTGATTCATTACAGGATATAACCAGTGTCCTATGTACTGCAGATCATTCCCGTCAAAGTACTACTCATTAAGAAACGGTGTACATACACCTTTTTAGAGCATATTTGACTACATAACGGCGGCACAAAATTTGATGAGTGTGTCTTTGCGGGCCTAAGGAGTCCTCCGCACTCTGGTCTCGCTACAACACATGGAATAGCACAACGGTCTCATATGACGTAACAAGAACCAATAGGTAAGCAGCTTAGAGTAAATCTCCCAGAATGGACCCTGAGGCTCCTCAGATGCAGATAAATGCTTCTGGCCAAATCTGCCCTGCACGGCTCAGCTCAGCACACAACAGGCAATTGTGTCAGATTTGAGAGTGCATGTGAGTTGAACCCGTGCGTTTGTAAATATTTACCGAGTAACTACGCTCTCTCACAGGAGTGTACTTTGCTGCAAAATAATTACTGTACATGCATAAGAAACAGCTGATCGCTACAATTGTGGCTTTTGAACACAAGGAGCTGCAGACAGACTTCTGTACCATCACCAACAGGGCACCATTCACTTTGAAAGGGTTGCTCCAAAAGCATGATGGTCTGCAGGGGAGGGGATTGGGGGGAGGGAACTCATCTCGTGAGGTAATGCTGGGAGTGACTGGGCTGACTTTTTACTGATAAAATGATAGTTCAATCTGGAGGACCAGCATCTGTGTCTAGCCATCCCTGTTCTCTATCAGGATCTCCTAAGCGGAGGTTACCTGGAGCATCTGTTCCTTCAGCGGACAGGGCGGCGGCACTCTTGCTCCTAGCTAGTGAGGCCTGGGTGGGGGTGAGCAGGCGACTAAGGACCTCTCCATCCACAGTACTGGCCGGTGGCCTGCGAGCTACACGGCCGAAAAATCACCGAAAAACAGCAGAAGAGAACAAAAAGGCCGAGAAGAAAAGAATGGGGAATGAAGGCAAAAGAAAGAAAGGTCACCATGTGATTTAACAGGAGAGAATCAACATAAGGATCCAAAGGTTGAGTGTCCATAATGTTACATGGGTTCCTCATCAACTGTCTTCATCCTTTTCACATCCAGTGATATTCAATGAAACAAGGATAGTGAATAAAAGACAGCGATTAAAGGACACCATGTAAAAGTAGAGACAGATTAAAGACTGATTGTCTGATAACTGAAGATCAGTTAAAACAGAAGTCAAATTAGACAATGAGGTCAAATCAATGGTTCCTTGAGGTAGAGGAAGGTGTGCTGATGGGAAAAACAAACCATTAATGAATTTCAAAGACAGCAGTGGAGTATTATTGGGGAGGAAGTTGAGAAGTGAAACTGATCAAAGACTAAGTGATCTGGTGAAGTTACTGTGACTGTGCAAAAGTTCTTTGGCTTCTGCCGTGCAATGTTTTTTTTTATGGTTGAGATAAAGAAGGAGCCACATTTAAATCATCCAGATAAGGAGACTGACTGAAGCTCTTTTAGTTCAGCCATTTAGGCTGTTGTTGCTACCTAAGCTACAAAGCAGGAATCATACCAGAAGAGGTTTTTTTTAATGTGTTGACGGGTTGATTATCCCACATGTCCCTGAACGCTAGCTTTTCAAAAGGAGATTGAAGATTCTCACTTCCTTTCGGAGCCCCTTACTGAGATGACATCTGTTGTCGACAGACTTGATTTTTTATTTTTATTTTAACTGTTGAGTGCCAGACCACGGCAGCGTACCTTTCTGCTCCGCATCCAGGTGAGAGTCACGGTTATTAGTCAGTGATGATGTTATAAGTTATGAAGAAAATGATGTGCAGGAGACAAACCTTTTTAAATGCTAATTCGTTATGAATGATGGTTACTGTGTTGGATTACAGCTCGGGTTAAACACACAGAACACAACACGAGCACGGGACATGAACATTTCCACAACTTCATCAGCACAAACAGGACGATATGGCTAAAAGACAAACAAAAGCATTAGTGGTTATTAGCAACACACAGACTGCAGTGAGTTGCTGTGGTCATTTCAGTGCTCTGGGGCTGCTCCGGTGGGATGGCACTGACATACACCATACTGAAGCACGAGCCACTTAAATCCAGCTGTGACGTCATCTCAGAGGGAGAAAACAATCAACACATTGTGACAACAAAACAATACACTGTGTTAGTGCAGACAGGCCACACAACAAAACCACTGCTGTGTTGACACTTGAAAAGAAAACAATGAAAACGGATTTAAACACAATCAGTCAGCTGGTGAGAAACATGGCACATGACAGGATCTGCTAGCCAGCAGAGAAGTTAAAGGATTCATAGAACGAGCACAGTGTTCCCAGTAAATCACAGTAAAGAGAAAATGTGCATCTGCCAAGGGGGGGTAATTAAGCAGTCAGTCGGGAGGCTTCCAGGTGGAGGGGAATGTGGATGAAAGATGGTGTATGTAGCAAGAAGAGCTGCACGTTGAAAAGCCCTCCAGCTCCTTGAAACTGAACTGAGATTAAAAAAAAAAAAAAAAAAAAAAAAAAGGAGAATTTTATCCCGAAAAGCTCTTTGTGGCAGAAAGTGTTGTTAAGGACCTAAAAACAAGTGGATTTAGAATGAGGAAGCGTTTAACATCAGAGCCGCATGCTTGTTATTCAAAGAGCGAGACCTGAGTGATGCATACTGATTGTTCATGCTAGCCACCTTGATCATCCGTTGTCCCCTTATCAGGCTTGGCAGGGGTCTGTGCTCTGCCCACACTTACACGTGTGAGAGACGAACTCCTCTTCTTCAAGGAACGGCCTACGGACATGAGAGTGGGGTTATAGCCGAGCCGGCACTGGAGGGAGTCAACAAGGAAACCCGAAAAGAAGTTTACAAGTCATGTGCACTTCATTTGGCTTCATGTGAGTCACCGGGTTAGTGCTGACAGCAGCTGATGCCCCAGTTTAAGAGGGGATGCCAAATTACGCAGACAAGAGTTTGAACTATCATGCTACCTGATTATCAGCTTCCTATTTGAATATTAATCTTTGCAGCTGTCAGTGTCCAAACCCAATAACAAACAGCAAGCCACTGTGATATGCGGTTGTCATAGCAGTGACAGACCTGAATATATAATGTAGAGGTTTGACAAATCGTGTAATGTGCATCATCTGTTATGAGAGCATGATGTGGGATGGAGAGGGGATATTTTTGCACCTGTCTGTTCCACCTTTTTGCCGTCTTCCTTACTGGCCTGAGCAGCATTGCCATTGCTAGGCAACCGGTTACAAGATGAACTCCTTGGCTTAACACCTGGGAGACAATGATGAAACACCCAATGGTGAATTCACATAACACTATCTTATACATGGTTCAAAAGTCTTTCAGACTATTTAAGAAAATGTTCATGTTATATTCAAGATTGCATAACTATGAGAAAGTTGAGAAGTAAAGAAGAATCATGTATGTCAAAGAGGGAAAATGGCACAGGCAGTCCAAACAAGCTGTGGAGGGATATTAAACACCCGACTGGGTTGATTATTTTGTCTGCAGAAGTAAAATACCCTTCTTGTTTTTTGTTCTGTACAATTCTAATTGTACAGAACAGGCTTATTGTTACAGAGGAGTGACAGGCTACTACACAGTAAGAAAAGATTTATTAACACGTCATTGTTCGGTGGTTTGGACCCCTCATAATTCATCAAATTTTGATTCAGGGCTTCAAAGGGATGCATAGAGACTGTATGAAGAAGAATCAGGAGGTCTCTGGAACCAACGACGGGTGTTAAAACATTTTTACCAATCTCTCTGCACACCAGTGAGCCTGTGTGTTAAACCCTGGGTATGAACGAGAACACGGGTCAGAGTTCACTTTAGGCTTAGCGTTCCAGATCGTCTACAGTTAGTCACCTGGAAAAACTCGTACACAAAATTATTTACATGGCTGAGAAAGAGACTGTTTGGAATACATGATGTTGGTTAAGATGCAGCACTGGAATGCAGGGAGGGTAGGAGGGAAGTAAGGGAGACAGGGAGGGAGGGAAGAGAGGAGACTTACGTTTCTCAGGTGATTTGATGAGGGTGGCAGAGGAGGAGGATAAGCGTTTGCTGATGGCAGCCTCAGATGGCTGTTTCAGGTTCAGACTGGATGTGGAGCGCTTGTCCACTAAGAGGGAGGAGGAAAGACAGACAAGGGAGGAGGGGTTTACACGGGAGGTTAGCTGACAGGGGGGGAATTTGGGTGCACACGGGGGAGTACAAGGTTCTGCTAGATTGTGATACCTCTAACAGGCAAAGGGTAATAAGTTCTTTATTAAGTGCTCCATGATATACCTAAAGTCCACAGAAACTCTACTGTTTAAAGTGATATAATTTCCCCCATTAACCCAATTATCGTCTTCTTATGCAATGCACAGTTAGCGAAATGGAATGAATTAAATGTGTTTACATGACATGAGTGCATACTATGACTGTAAATACCACAACATAGTCATTGTGTTTTCAGAGCCAGGCGTTGAGGCTACTAAACAACAGATGCTTAAGTTCAGACCGTCGACATTATATCGCCCGTGCCAGATATAATATTAGTCCTTAGTTGATTACCATTTAAATACTGAATACCATGCTTAGGTCCCATGTGACCAGGAAGTGCACGACAGTAGAGCTGGGCAATATGTAACACAATTAACTGACATTGGTAACGATTAAAACGACACTTTTTTTGTGTGTGTGTGTGTGTGTGCATAAAATCACTTTACAGTGGGCGTTCTTTAATTATTTGCACTGCTCTACAATATTCAGAACATCATGAATTTGGACTTCTTGTAAAACTGTATTTCACAGTGAGTAGTCTTGTTTCACATCTCTTGTTATTAAGGAAGACCAAAATTAAAATAACTTAACAGCGTTTGGATTTCTTAAAAAAGGTATTCTCAAACTAAATAGTTCCAGGATATGGAGTAGTGTTGGCTAACACTATGTAATGGACTTACTGTTATCTTTTTCTCGGGACACGTCCTCAGGTTGAATTTAAGATGTTGAAACAAATTGGGTGTGTTTCATCTCTTTTTTTCAGTATTTGGATATAAATTAGTTTTCTTTTGTATTGTTTACTGAAGCCAAAGTATGCCCTAATGACTGACGTGGTTTATTTTCTCTGTAACCGTGACTGCTTCCGTTTCTCCAGCATTGGGCTGATTTTCACCCCATCCTCGTGGTCTGTCCTAGTTCATGCACTCTTTGTGCGAGCATGAGCATTAACAAATAGTACGAGCACACTCTAACTGACAGCTGCTGGTTGTTTCTTCTTGTTGTTGTTTCAAAGTGAGCTTTGATTCCTTGTCGAAGCCAGTCGAGGCAGCTCCAGAGCATTAAAGGCACACTGACTGCCCGTATAAAAGAATTAATGTATCGATTATTTTTGCCCAGCCCTACTCAACAGTGTGAGTGAGTGAAAAGTCGAAAGCTATACTTCCAGCTAATAACCACACCTAAAGCACTTTCAGAACAAATGCCCCATACAAAAAATGTTAGTGAAAAACGGCCAGTTAGAGAGCAGGTGGAGGATGGTGGGATGAGGAGTGTTGGCGAAAGGGATAGTAGGAAACCAAGCTATCTGAGTGCCAGTGTCAGTCCATGCTGTGCTGTGCTGCTATAATGCTGAGTAAATGATCAACAAACGAAACCTTGTTGACTCCTCGGTGGCTTTTCTGGCGAGGCAGAAGTGATAACTATAGTTACTGGGGATGAGACGCTGCCATCAGAATCTCCTGTGGGAAAAGACAGCTCTCAGGGAGGAGCGATAAAACACATGAAGACAACGCACATCCTTCATACAAGGAAAGGGATGGAGTGAAACATGGCAGCCTCTGCTTGACACCCACCTCCTAAAGCAATAAATACACTGGCTAGATAGATGATGTGGTGGTCATACATTTGTCATTATTTCTGATCAACACATACAAAAATACTCATCCCTACATAGCAATGTTTGACTGAGTGTCGTGCATATCAATACCAGTTTGAGATCGCTTTTACAAGATGACAGGGTAGAGTTTTGTGATTTAGCGAACCTAATTAATTACCAACACCTCAAATCATCAGTTGCATCAGCATCTGGCAAAAAAAACTATTTTGATTTGCTTTCAAGCACATTGCTGCTGGATATTACCCTAACTGTGGTGCAACATGATCAAACTTTGAACCCTGCCAGTTGCATGTCTTGTTTAGAAGCACTGCAGTGCTCTTGGTGTATCCTAACAGGCTCTGTATTGTGCCATGGCAAGTTGACGGTGTATTTAAATTGAACAGTGAACGCAGAAAGGAGAGGATGATGGTGGTGAAATGGGCTCTACCTGTTCGTCCATCTGAGTCTGTGGAAAGTCCTCCCCAAGACCATCTTTTCTGCCTCTGCTCCACTCGCTGACTACGCTCCAATGTCCGCCTCATCACTGCCTCATAGTGCTCCTGCCGCATAACAAGGGCAGAGGAGGAGTCAGATGCAAGTCAATTACCACAGAGTAACATTTGGCCCTAAAATAGAAACAGAGGTGGCCACACCTGCAGTGTCACAACTGTACTACAGTCTAAATTTAATTTGTTTAGTCACAAGAATCAACTGAGCAACAGTGAGTGCTGCTCAGACGCTCTAACAGCTCTGCCTCTGCTCGTGTTGCAGCTACCTTTTCCTCTTCCTGTTTCTGCTTCCTCTTCTCCTCCACAGCCAATCGTTTCTGCTCCTCCTTCTTTCGCTGTTCCTCAACCTTTTTCTGACGCTCCTCCAGCTGACGCTCCACTTGCATCTTGGACTTGCGTTCCCGCTCCATGATCTGAGACTCTCGCAAAACTGACCACACGTACAATAAGTGCATGCATGGACAGTGAGTGCATGCAGGACAAAAGTGACTAATTAGTATGTTGTCGTTTTCTGTGAGGAAAAAAACCCTTTATAAAAGAGCCACCAAGGCAGAGTAAGGACTTGCTTTTGCAAAACTAAAAACTATGTTAATTATTGATTAATCTAACAATCATTTCCCATGATTATTCAATCAATAGTTTTTGAAGAGAATGTAAAAAAAAAAAACAAAAAGGCCCTTTATAATGATGTCTTTAAATGTTCAATGTCAGTCCGGAAATCAAAATATTGTTAAATTACTATTATATATGACAAAGAAAAGTGTAAAATCCTAAAAAAATAAATAATAATAATAATAAAAAAATGCTGGAACCAACTAGCTTAAAAATGAAAAAAAAAAAAAAATCAGCTATTCAGTTATCAAAAGATGTGCAGAATTATTTTCTCACAATAGACTAATTGAATAATCGACTAATTCATTGCAGGTCTATTTTTTTGACGGGGCAAAAAGCATTTCACCACAGATTCTGGGCCCACGCTCTTACCCTGTTGTCTCTCTGCCTCCTCTCGCCTCTCTTTTGCCACTCGCAGTCGGTCGTCTATTCTAAGTGTGGCACCGTCAATGACTGCAAACATACACGCGTATATGTGGTTAAATGGTTAAACATGTGCAGCAATACATACACAAAGAACATGCGGGCGGATTACAATGCAGCACAGTGCTATGAAGGCTTTGTATCAGGCAGGCAGATGTGCGCATGTGACTGTCATTAATGAGCTTTGTGAACTGTTGCAGTAATAAGATGATGACTAAGGTTAACCTGCAGTAAGCCACACTGAGAGGACGGTGGAAGTGGATTGAGTTACACCTAATGGTTTAGATTATGGAGGAGAATAACGCGGTGACAGGGCACCGTCGGTGAGAACCAAGCTGTATCTATGTCAAGGTGTGGTGTCATTTACCTGGCTTACACCCCTGAGGTTTAGCTGGTGTGTTAGTTGTAGGTCCTGGACTGTTTCCTGACAAGCTGCGCCGCTCCTCGGCTTGTGCCTGTGCAGATGCAGCTGTAAGTAAGAGATCACACAGACACCCACAGTTTACACACAAAGAACTACAGTCACACTGTTTCACGTCTGACAAATTAAGTACAGTATATCAAACAATAACATTAAAAAACGTTTTTTTTTTAAATTTTTTTAAAAGAGCACTATTTCGTGTATTCCAAACCAATGAAGTTTAAATCAGCTGTTTTTCTCTGTGAGTTGTTTGCTCTCTGTAGGAATGTCAGTCCTAGAGACATCCAACTGATTTGAAGCTACATAACAATCCAGCTATTCAGCCTTCAGACATAACGCTCTGCTCATGGACAAGCCTGTAGCCAGCCGTACACTGCTTTCTGTGACGAGCTGGGAGGAATGGGCTGCTGTGAGAAACATATCTAGAATCAAGCCCTTGTGAGTGCCCTGGTATACAGCCAATGAGCCCCGGGGATGCACACCATTTTAGACCTAACTATCCTCAAACACAAATTAGACTACCAGAGAGTCATTAGCACATCCTTCAGCCAAAAGTACTCACGTGAGAATCAGGACTAAAGGATACAAGGTCAGGAAGGAAGGAAACAGTGAGGATATGATCGAGCTTTAAGAGTCCTGAAATCAGTCCTCAGTTTCCGCCCTTCTTTTGCTGTGTGATCAGCATTACAGAACAGCTGACAAAAGGCGAAATGACCATCAGTCATCAGGAATAACACTTCGAAATTCTGCACGTCTCCCACTCTTTCCATTGCTGACACAGAATCCTCTTGGGTTGATGCTATAATCCTTAATAATAATTTCCGTTTCACAAAAAAAAACATCTGTACACAGGGCAGTGCTACTGTAGTTGCACTGCTACTTGCAGTGTCTGCAAAATGATTGTTTCAAGTATGGGTGAAAACACCAGCAATATGTCGCTCCTCTTTGACATTCTATGCATGAATGCAAACGCTTAGAAACCGAGCAGCACGTCTATTACCAAAGGTAATTATCCTATTATATTCGTTTTGCAAATTATATTCTTTTAAGAAGAGCGGCAAGACGAGTTTGTTTTTTGTTTTTTTTTTCAATTGAAATGTTATTAAACAGGCGTTATATACCGTGTTCAGACTCGGAGATTATAAAACAGCCGTGCTGATCTGATAACCTGGAGCCCTACTTTTTTGCCCACATAGAAAATGGATCAGGAATCAATTAGGGAAGTGATTAAGAATTGGACAGATGAGCAGCATCCATAATAACATTAGAATCACAAAAATCCTTGTCAGTTTGCCTCCCTATCAGTCGCGCACCATTTGGGCAACCAATAGTGTAAGTTCGATCACTCCGAGCCAGACGCTCTGTGGGGAAGCCCGGACAAATACAAAGACTGCATTTGCTTGTCAACACTAAAAGCCCGAGGACCTGTCTGATGTGGTGTCACGAAGGAGTCGGACCAATGTTGAACAACAGCATGTGAAGCACAATAATACCACCTTTCCCTCATCATGCGGAGGGCAAACAAGATTAGAAATGCTCCATTTCCACAGACTTAGTTTGGCACGGCTGCAGCATTGTTTGCCAAGTTATGGTCATATGCGAGCAGGGGACAGCAACGCTGACTCGTTTCTACTTGGACGCAAGAGTAAATCGGGACAATTTCTGTTTACGCTCAACGAGAGCTGGTTACTGCAAAAGACTTCAATATTTTTTGGGAAACATAAGCCGAGCTAAACACGTACCACCAACCGGACCTTTATTTTTTAAGGTCTTAATAATACGAAAATAGTATAATGAGGCTTCTTAAGCTCCTTTATAACAAGAACTCTCCAGTACTCCTGTTTAGTAACATCAAACATTTTCACTAGTAAATCAGTGGAAGACTTTTTTTTTATTATTATTATTATAAAAGCATTTGGCATATAGACAGTTGTCTTCTACAGGAATGGTTATACAAAGGCAACCATGATCTGTGTCTGTGGTGGGCACAGATCACGGTTGCTCAGTGTGGCGTCCACGTCCTGTCTGTATAGAATCCACTCAACACTCTCCTACTTTACTCTTTGGAAAGCAGAGAGGACAACAGGACCTTCTCAAATGAAGTGATGCTGGTAAATTGAGCGGTAAGCTTTGTTTACTCAGCTGATTACCAATATGCTTTGTTTGCACCCCTGAACCAAAGGAAAATGTAGAAATAATAAACTCAATCAGGTAACTATAAAGTAACTAGGACAGATTTTGAGAAAACAATCCTCCTGAAGTAGTTTTGACAAACCAGATATCAGCGTGACGAGGACCTGGACAGAGCAAAGAGACCTGACAGGTTAAGCACCCATGCACCGATTATCTGTATTATACAGTAGCATCAATGCTCTCCAGTCAAAGAAGCTTATAAAAGGTCAAAGTCTGCAGCTAATTCTCAATGGAAGTGTACAGGTCACGTCCCTGTTGCTCTCAGACTCCCTCCTTCAATCCCACTGGTGAGTAGACCAACAGTCAATAAATGGCAAAGCATTTTACTGCACTTTAAACAGTTTTGTTGATACACGAGCAGAACTAATTACTATTAAATACACACCGTTGAATCATGAATATTTCCTCATTCACCTATTCTGTGCCATTACATTGCATATGTTTGGGAATCATACAAAGCCTCAAGGAACACACTGACCTCAAATTACACTGACTGTAATTAGCACAGAGTCAACTTAGCATATGGATTTTGGGTCATGCTGAAAATGCTATTAACCCAATAACAACACATTGTCCTTTGTTCAAGAGAAAAGACAGGAAAAACAGATGGGGCACACTAGAAAAGGGTAGCTGTTGCTAAGTGATACGCAGAGCAGCCTGGAATACATGAAGTGCTTTTCAGCCGTGATTAGGCCTGTAACAAGGAAGATATGGACTCAGATATGAGATGATTCATGGCTAAATAAAGAGAACAGATCGGTAAGGCTTTGAAGGTTTACTCATCCGATTAAGTGTTCATTTACAAGAGACAATTACTTTACATTTGGGATGTAAAATATGTCATATTTGTAACAGCAGTATAACCTTGTGAATGAAATGATGCTAATATTGCAAATTGTAATAGATTCAGGATCAAATCAATAAATGGGCTGCACAAGCGGCATCGACCTGGATAAAATGATGTAAGCAATTTAGCTGAGAAGCCAAATATTGCGTTTCAGTGGTATGGCAGTCAAAACTTTGTAGACTTTAAACTTCAAGCTAAGCAATGTCAACAAACTGCATTCTCTACCTTTTAGAGGGAAGTAAAAGCAGACAGGAAAGCAAAGGGTGTGAGTAGGTAGCAGCTGTTACGCTAAACAATGCCAACTACTAAAGCATATCGTCACCAGCTGCAGTATCCATATTTATAGGTCTTGTGGTGACAAACGTTGATTTTTGAGAACATTGAATTTCTGAGTGGTGATTTTGTAGTGTTGAGAAAGAAGCAAATTTTATGCAAAACAAGGCCGAGTCAGAAACAGCATGCTGGAAATAAAATGCACAGACTCTCTACCGACACACACATTCAAATGTTGATTTAAGTGCACTAATGAGTCGGCTGGAGAGACATTGCTTTCCCAACAGACCTCAAGAGAGCCAGGTGTGCTCTTAGAAATGAAAAGAGCCAATCAGAGGAGCCGTCTCCCATCGCTATGGAGATTTGCACAAATTAACATACATCATTGCTGCTGCATTGACAGACTGAGCTGAGTCTTGAAGACATTACATGGACAAAACCCGCTGGCTGCTGATTATACACCGGACTGATCAATGGCATCATCTGAGCAACATAATCAAGTGTTTACGTGAATGTAGCTGATTGTGTTGGGCAAAAATATTGAGTTCCAATCTGCAACAGATAACATGCCATTTACACTGTCGCCATGAGGTCATCAACAGAGTCACTGTGTAGTTTAATGTGATGCATTTTAGCCTGTGATTAATTAGCTATTGTGATATTGATTTCAGCCAATATCAAGCAGTCTTATGTTGTAGGAGATGCCCAAAAAAAAAAAAATACAAATTGAAAAAAAACATTCTGAGCGGAGCATGTATTGGTATTGATTAGATGTAGTTCACCCTTCTGGGCTGCTGGGTTATTATGGCAGCAGTAAAGACCACCAGGGGGCTGGTGATGGACCCGCTCTGCCGGCCAGACAAAACACTAAACAGGAAACAGACCAGTCTGCATTACATCATAACGGACCCGGTCACATACTAAACCTCAAATAACAAATAACAAGCAAGAACATCAGACGTATGTTTGACAGCCTGTCATATAGACAGCGTTTGGACACAGCATGAGAAAAAAGAAACAGTTAGATCAATGGGTCAGTTCTCTTTACTATCCCTCCGAATTGCACTCTTTATTGTGCCCTGCAGCGTGGCGCAGCTAAATGGCTTGTTGCACAGGAAGTGTCTGCACTGCTAAATATACGTGTTGAGTACTGGAAGTATACAGAGACTTTTAACTCCAAATAAACACTATCAGAGTAGGATACACTGTCAGAACAACTTATATGACCAATTAGTTCCTTTTCTTGTATTATTTTATCCAGAATCAGTGAAATTATCTTCTGTAATATTTGGTTAAAATTAACTCGTCGACATGTTAACGCTGCTGTTGTACGCTCAAAAACATGCGCGCACACACACACACACACACGCACGCACGCACAAACACTAAATCTTCTGTGGGATTATCGGGACCTGTCCATGCAAAGGTAAGCCTTGGCTATTTGCAGTACTAGCAGGGTAATGATAACACATCCCGGTGAATCTCCTCCTCCAGTTGGACCAATTTCTCTGTTGAGCCTCAACAGGATGTAACCATTTCCAAATCCACTATCATTCATGATTATCTGTCCAGCTCTTGCATGACTCTTTTCTCCATTGTTTTATGCTACCAATTTAGTGGCTAAAACAGTGTAAAGTGTTTAACTATCTCTGAAAACAGCCGACACTACCACTCTATACAAAACTTGAAGGTTTCAAAAAGCAATATTATGAATACTCTGGAATTACTGGTTTGCATGCCAAGACGTAGACCGTGATCAGGCCTCCTATTCCATTACCTGTGTGATTAATTATAGGCCTCATTGAACCAAAGCAAGTTAGAGACAATATTCTGGAATCAAACATCCTGTTAGGGCTGCACAATTAATCGTATTAAAAGTGCGCTCTATGGTGATCTCATTTCTAAATAACAACGATTCGAACAAATCTTTACTAGGCATTTCAGCTGCATCGAAACAAGCGCTCCTACTTTCTTCATCAACAAATGACAACGCTGCGTTAAACCATGTGATGCACAGTGCCAGAAACTGGCAGTATGGAAATCAAACCCAGTGAGAGTGACACTGGCAAAAAAATAAAATAAAATAAAAAATAACATACAAACAAATGTGTAAGGAACAGGATAAGGGAACTAAAGCTGTCTGTTTTAATGTTCAGTATCAGCTTCATGAAGCTGGTGTATTTAAATGAAAAACAAATGTGTTTCCTGTCTGTTGTCCAAAGTTGATGTGCCGGTTGTTTATCAGGCACCATCATATTTTCTGTTGCATCTTCTTCAGTATGAGTAAATGAGGGCAATAAATATTTAGACAAAAAAAATATATAATTGTGAGAGAGATGGGATCTCAATTCCAAGCTAGAAAATTGTGATTTCGTTTTATCCATATAACCATGCAGCCCTCACATCCTGTTCCTACAATTTGTGACAAACACTTTTTTCTTGTTACATCTCTTGCACCCCTCATTCGCACATCTGATTGGTGTATGTAGGCGAAGTACCATCTCAAATAAAACCATGCCTCAGACAGAAATCGACCATCAAGATGTGGACAATTTTGAACTGTTTCTAAATGGTAATTTATCCTTAAACTATCCCAAATCTCCAGACAAATCTGACAGGGGAAGTGTGTATGAGCATGCTGATTTGTTAAATGTGAGTGTAAGATGATGTAAAATGGAAGAAAAACAAAAACAATTCAGAACAGAAACTGTGAATAATTATCTACATACCAAATGATGCCTTACAAACAAAACTATTCTTATGATGGTCTGACGTTAGCTACAGTCTATACAAATGATTATGTTTTGCTATTCAAATCTTTGGTGCGTGCGTGTACACATGTGCACGCAGACCGTAATACACACTTTCAGTGAAATGTAAAATGTAAAATCAAAACAGCGATGGGACATTTTTGCGAGAAGAAGAGCAGCATTTAGTGGACAGATCCAAGAAACTAAACAGTGAAATTGAGGCTAGTTCATTTCCTCTTTTGGTCAAATCCCAGCAGTTGAGAAATATTTCTCATGCTTTTAATTCTGCAGCAGCATTTGCTGAGCCAGGATCCGGATAACCTTGCAGTGTGACTTGCAGTTGTGTGATCTCCCGTCATAATAGCAGGGTACGTTCTCTCCTTCCTCACATTCTTGTGGAAATTACCACGGACATGAGCTAGATTCCTAACATTATTTTATTATTGTCAGTCCTGTGCTGCGACTGAAGGTCGAGCAAACCTTTGCTTCGGGACATCACTTCACTCCTCACAGAGCCAGGATTCCAACACATAACTCTGAACTCGGTGGATATTTTCATAAAACCACAGAACTGGGTGGACGTAAATTCCAGATTGAAAATCCTGAATGGAAAAGTTAAGTGAAACGGGAAGATCAGCACTAAATATGGCCCAGTTGTTGCCAGAAGTAAAACATACCTACACCCAATCTGGGTATGCAGAAAACTCCCTCTTACCCTAAAAAAAAAAAAAAAACAAAAAACAGACGAAAAACAGCCCAAATGCTGCAACAGCCGTGCATTGATGCCCGCGGATGCAAACACACGGTAAACATTCATGTCTGGGTCCGGATGGGGCCACGGACAGAGACTTTGCTGCTTCAGTTGGCCTACATAGTACTATTTCCAGAAAGGGAAAAAAAAAACAACAAGAGAAAACTGCGAGTCAAACAAAACCATGTTATCACTGCATCTAGACGTTTCAAGAAAAGCAACCATCGAGTCTCATTCTCCCAACAGAGCTCTGTTCATCCAGCTTCATGTTGAAATTCAGGTCAGACATTGTTATAGTCGCCCTCCCTGGAGAATGGAGGAGGAGGGGGTTAATACCATATGTCAACAAATAAGCATAACTGTCCGGTGGGATAAAGGAGAAGGGGAACATGACTTTCGTATAAGATTAAGAAAGGAGTTTCAAGCAAGCAACCAAAACTGCTGAGGCGCAGTGACGAAACAAGTTGTGTTGGGTTTTCTCCTCTTGGGGCATCAGCTCAGACTGTCTGTCTTGTCAACTTCAACACACACACACACACACAAAAAAAAGACACGGCATGAGCAGAAAAGCTTCCCTGAACTCTTCCTGTGACAAGAGACGCGGCACATGATCACTTTTGACCAGAAACCCTCCCCACGTCAGAGAGAGAGAAAGAGAGCAAACGGTGTTTGAACTGTCGGGGTTTGGTTTGGTTTGGTTTGGTGGCCATTTAGAAAGCAGCCATTTAGCTTCGTCTGCTTTAGCATATCACAACAAGCACTTCGTTACACAACGTGATTAAAAAAAAAAAAAAAATTAAATGTAGTAAAGCTGAAGCTGAAGCAGAGCAACGTGCTCCGCCTGAAGTCGCGATATGTCACCCGGCTCCCGGAGGCTGCAAAATACAACACCTATCGGCTAGCGCTAACTGCTAACACTTTGAACTTTACAGCGACTTAAAATAAAAGCTCGTTTGTGTTTTTTTTTTGTTTTTTTGGGGGGAGGAGGCCTTTCCTTAAGAAATGAACAGACGCGGCTGTCGGAAAGCAATTCAATCCGACGTATGACTTTAAGAACTTTAGCAGATTATTATTATTATTTTTTATTTTTTTTCCGCGTCCATTGTCAAGCAGATAAACCGGGACGAGCGAGCTAAACGTTTACTAGCCCGACTAAAAAGCTTGACCGCGTTACAAAAAAAAACAACAACCAAAAAAAAAAAAAAAGGGCGTTTAAATAAACCGGTTAGCGGCGGCAGTTGACCGCAAACACGATAAAGTGACTAACAACGCTGTCAGACGCAACTTGGGGTCCGAAAACACACACGAGTACCGATATTTATCTCACCCATTTGGGCTCGCAAGCCTTTGAGAGTCGTAGTGCCCTCCGCCATTTCTCTGAAGTTTTCCCTTCTCTGTTTTTTTTTGTTTTTTCTTGTTTTTTTTTTTTCTTGTTTTTTTTGTTTTTTCTAAAGCTGGGGCGCGTAACACATCTCAGCCGGTTGGTCGGACTCAGACACCACGAGGACGTGGACGCCGAAGAGAGGCTTGAAAGGCCGACGATGTCTCACTCTGACCCGTTTCCGGGGAACGAACAAAAACAAGCGGAAGAACGGTGGCGGTGGTAGTGGAGCTGGTGGTGTTCAACATCCTGCTGCGGGAATGAAACGACGTGCGTTTGTTTTTAAGAAGTATATACTTCGGTACAATTTGAAATACTTGCACTTTACTTGAATATTTACATTTTATGTTACTTTATACTTTCACTCCATTACATTTCTGAGGGAATTATTGCCGGCTATACGTTCTACTCAACGGCATTTAGCTTTATTTGATTTGATTTGATTAATTTGCTTTCTCTTTATTGTCAGAATATTTTTTTTTTCCCAAATTTGTCATGCACCGAAAGCTTTATAACTGTTTCACGTAAACAACAAACGCATAACATTTAACCCGACAACCAAAACAAATACTGTAACTTATATTACATCAGGCATTACAAATACAAATAAGTGGCTGCAGTGCACCAATTTCTTTACTCAGTAATTAGTTACTAGTTACTTATCAGTTAAAGATTTGACCCAGTGGATAATACAACACACTATTAAAATACAACACATTGTTATCTCATGAAAAATATAAGATTAGATGAAAAAAAAAACTATAAATAAATTTGTGAATCAGAAATGTTTTGACTTCTCTCCCCTTAATCATCTCACTGCCCCTCCGATTTATCTAGTGACCCTTTAAAGGGCCTTAGGCCGTAGTTTGGCAACTACTGATATAAACTGGCTACATCTGCAGCAGCTGCAACAATAACAAGCCGTCACACTGATACTTCAGTATTAGTAATCTAATGATGTCATAAATAACAATATAGGCTATCAGTCAGAGGGACTAAACCAGTACTTTTATTTGAATACTTTAACTTACATTTTGCTGCTAATACATCCTTGTACATTTATTTGAATATATTTTTTTATGCAGGACTTTTACTTGTAATTGAGTATTTTTTACAACGCCATACTTCTGTGAAGGATTTGAATAGCCTATATCTTCCACCACTGAATTTTGAGATTTGTCAACTGGAGAAATTCTGCATTAAAACTTTTATAGATCATTTTCAAAAGCATCTGCAGACAATCTAAAATGAGAATAAATTGTACTTTAATGTGAAATCAGCTTTCCACATCTTGTGCTTAAAAATAAACTATTTGTCTGTGGAGATTGAAGCAAACAGTTTTTATGAGCTCAAGTAGGCTACTCAAAGTTGGAGTAGAGACTGCGGCAGTTTGAAGCTTCTTTGTGTTTGTGTGACGCCTTTAACCATAAACTACAAGCTGTGCAAACCCCAAAATGTGGCAATTTTTTTTTTAGCGAGTACTGATTCATCTTTCTAATAGACGATCGAGGACTGACGAGGGAATAGGAAAATACCGGTTACATTTGACGTGACATCCAGGAGCGCCCCCTAGCGCTTATTAGGTAGTTATTGAAAAAGTAATACAAGTAAAGTTGATCAAGATATGTTGACAAATCAAGCCATTAAGTTTTGGAGCTATTTAATAAAACAACCACGATACTTTAATAGAAGAAGAAGGTTCACTCAAGTAAACAGAATATATCCAGAATATGAAATATTTTTCAGTACGGTTCTGATATTCAGAGAGTTTTCACAGTATAAGGAAGAAAGACAGTAAACTTGACTGAGAATTTATTTATCATTTGCTTTAAAGACGAATTTTAAAAGTAATTGATGGGGAAAAAAATTGAAGCCTTACCAGATTAGAGGTGTTGAAGAATTGTCAGAGCTGCAGATCAAGGAAAATGGTCAGTTGGCAAACTTCTCCCAATGACAGAATAACACATTTTCCCAGCACTCGAGGTTTCTTCTCTTGCCATGAACACTACATCCTCTGTCCTGCTCTGTCTCACATGCTTTAGCCAGCGGGCCTCTCATCTATTTTACATGGTAAACAGGAAATAACACCGCATGTAGGGTTCAGTTGCAATGACCTGGATATTGTATTATTTAACACTTAGAGCACACAGAAGCACTTTTCTCACTGTCCTGCCGCATGACGTGATCTATCAAAAATAATCCATTTATTTAGATGAAATTTAGAGCATTCTTCATACTAAGTACAATAATGGACAAAGAAAAGGTGGGAAAGTCAGTCTGTTGGTATTATTTAATGTTATTTTAACTTACAGTGATCAAATTTTCATTCAAAATTTAATTGTTTCGGTCAAAAGGATATCTTTGTGTCCCAGCAGTAAGTATCAGGTTTCCTGGGTGGTGTGGTGTCAGTGTCATCATGCAAAGTCGGTCGGGAAGTCTGTATAACAGTTAAAGACAGAGCAACACAGGTCCTGAAAGCCTCGGAGATGAGCGATGACCTGAGGTGGGACACCCAAAGACCGTCCCAGTCTTCTCAACATGTGGATGTTGTCAGCAGAGTCCAGCAGCAGCGACAAGTCCTGGACCTCGGTCATAGTCGAGGATCTCAACATTCTGATCTGAGTCAGAACCGCAAAAATACAAACATTAATATACACTTTAAATATGAGTTCAACTCATCCAGATAGAAAAATGTATGTAACTGAAATGTGTAGCTACTTTCCATTAAAATCCTGACTGTGTGTGTAACACAGGTGCTATGGCTGGTTTTGAAACATATTTACCTTGAGCGATCTCCCATATTGCCTGCAGTTTTTGATCCATCTGATTTCACATATAAAAAAGACAGGGTAAGAAATAGGTACCACTGATTCTTAGGTCATTCTTTCAGGAGCAAAATAAATCAATATATAATGAGTTTTAGTATGGTAAATCATTTAAATGATTTTAAAAGATGCATCAATGACAATCGGTGACTTAATTATCAAGTAAGATACAAAGTATGTTCTGGTTACATTGTCTGAAATGTGCAGATATGTTCAGTTTGATATAAATATAAATTAAATAACTTGGATTACATCAGCAAATTTCAGTCAGAGTTAAATGTTGTCTGTCATAACGTTAAGAGCATTTATCTTTATTTCTAACATTTTTAGATTTATTTTAAATTATACAGACAGGCAAGTGATTAACTGACAGGTAATAATGTGGAGTGATAACAATGATACCATGCATTGCCACGTAACTACTGATTGTAATTTCTGAATCTATTTAGCTTGTCACACTGAACCTGTTAGTATGAAGATAGTTTTGTTTTTCACCACATGAACATCTATTCATTTCACTTGTTCTAGGGTGATGTCAAAAATTTCAGCAGCAAACATTTCAAAACCTCTGAATACAAAACCAAAATTATGTTCAGAGCGAGATGCCACTCCAGGTATTCCAAATTGTGTTTTTATATATAAAATATGTGAATGATTTGGGTAATTCGTCACTTTGATAGTCCTTTAGGCCATTTCTTAATAAGTTGTGTGTTTTATATGACCAATTTTTAAACTTTGTACATACTCTTTCGGAAATATTTTCAACACATTAAATTCCAATTGAAAGTTTTAATAAACTTGTAAAGTTTTATATATGTTCTTGAAAAGCACTATTATCAAAAACAGATATACATTTGTGGTTGAGTTTGGCATTGACTAACAATATGACACATTGAGGCAGAATACCTCCTCTGTACTGAAGTTTCGTTGTTCCTCGTGTGTGTTGTTGTCTTGAGTCTGGCTGGAGGGCTTGATGTTGGTGGCGACATTAATCACAATAGAAGTAGGATGCACATCATTCTCATGGCTGAGTGAGTTTGGGCCTCTAGGGAGGTAATCAGTGGAGTAAATAAGTATTTAGGAGATTAATATAGATAAAATAAGAGCATAGAAGTAATGAAAGCTGCTCCAGGAAGCAGTATTCACATAGTACCTTGTCTGATCCTCAGCTGTCTGTGAAAGGGCTTCTGTTGGTGTTGTTGTTCCCTCTCTTTGGTCGGACAGAGGTGTGTACTGAAGGTCTGCTGAAGACAATAGTCCTTCAGGCCTTGGACTGCACTCGGAAACCTGCTCTGAGCATTGTTGAAAATGTATATGATCACAATTTAGTCAAGCAAACATAAGAACTATGGGGAGAAATAGCAGAAATATAAAATATGCTGTAACTCACTGAATCTGTCTGTAGTCTGGAGGGAAGTCCAAAGCAGCAGGGCGATGAGGAAAAGCAAGAAGGCTGTTGCTGAACCAATCAGGACCACAGAACATTTTTCTTCTTTTACTCCTAAGTAAACAGAAAGTGTGTCAAGTCAAAATAAAGAAAAAAAAAAGAAAATTTCATAAAAATCCACAGAGTTACTCACGCTTTTCTTCAGGCTCTTTGAAATTTCCTTTGGGCAAAGTGATGGCACTCTCTGTCAGAGGACAGCAGTTATAACGTTTCCTCGACGACATCTTACAAAAAGCTATTTTTACAAGGTTATTAATACTGTGCTTTACATGCAGTCCACGGTAATATTTCTGGATCTCACGTGCTTTAGCGTGTTGAGCTGTCAAAAGCAAACACTCTTTATGGAAAGTGTCATGGTAGGAACAGGGCACACAGGGCAGCTCTACTTCCCCAGTCATTCTCCTCAGTTTGTAATACCTGAACACGCAGTCACATATAGTGCTATATATTTATGCTATACACAAAAACTAATGGGATTGGTGTTTATGTTGGCATTGTGGACTTAACTCACCCTGAGACACACTGGCCACACTGAGTATCACCGGTGGCTGAGCATGCTGTCTCCACCAGGCGGTTCAGCAGATTGCAACGAGTGCATCTTCTGCAGGGAGCCACACCCGTATCTGTACTGAACAAATGATCAAATGATCAATATGATTCAATAGGCAGTATATCTGTCATTGACTAATCAGTGCTTTACAGCTTCCATTAGTGTGGTTTACTTCTCTACAAGTTTCTACCAAATTCAGTGGTTGGATAGATCTTTGGGGAATCCCCCTCATTCTACATCACAAGTGACGCAGATGAGGTTCCAACCAGACTACTAGCCATTGACCAATGAATACAAGTTCCCCACCTGGGCACCTCACGTCACACCTTGACTTCTCATATTCCCTCTGGGGAACCCGCTTTCTTGGCTCTGGCTTCTCAGACGAGGAGGGAAGGGAATTGAAATGCATGAATGAGACCCCTGTTAACAAATCTGTTTACAACAAAGACGCTTTCTTTGTGTGACTGTGGTTGTAGGCTGGAATAAAATCTTTAATAATAGTTCCTTATACAACCCTACTGAAGGTAAAAAAAAAAAAAAAGTATAAAAGGGTTCATTAACTAAGACAAAAAATACACAAATACAATATACTGTTTGATCACTTGGTGGTAGTATAAAGCCCAAAAAACTGACAAAATTACTTCAAGTCCCCTTTCTCCCCCCCCAATTTCACCACCCTGTCAGGATATTATGGCATACAAAAGAGGCACTGTTGCTATACATTGATTTTTGAATTGTTTAGGCTTAAAGGAAGCCTATACTATTGACTAGTCCTGTACTTCAGGTGTCTGTACAGCTGAGAGCAAAACAGACAGTCATCAAATGTCACAAGGAAAAAGCAATTAGATTTGTTTGAGCAGTTATCACTTGACGATTGTAAAGCACAAAAGTAGTGCGAGAATATTACTTTGACTCATGGCATATAAAACATACACTATGTGCACACACATTTATACTCTCGTACAAACACACTCGCACAATCCTGTTGTCTCAGGTAGATGCATGAACATATTTGACCCAGAAATATTCCGGTTTAAATAAGCATCAGTAAAAGCAATTATAAACTAAGCAGATGCTGTTTTATGTTTATATGACTTCTGATTGAAGCTATAATATTCTGTAAATACAATGCCATAAATATAATATCATTTTACTATTCACAGAACCATCCATCCTCATGAAAGGAAGCGTGTTACAACCCTAAAGATTAAGCTTGTTGTAAACTGACAGAAATTGTTCTGATAATGTCACACACACACACACAAGCGCACAAAAGGCTATGCATGGTTTACAACAGCCTTCAGTCTTTCTTTAAAATTTTGTTGGGAGAAATGTTCATAAAACTGTCATAAATCTATCACTAAAACCAGGTGATCTAATACTGAACACTGAGGGTAACGGGAGAATTTCGATAATTAGCTTATCGATGGTTTAATGAAATCATGGGTCCAACATTATCGTCCTTGTTAGTTATGTTTATTGCCATTGATTAATGACTAACTTAGGGAACTAAAGGCAGAGGGTGTGGATGTCGTCTTATAGAGTAATAAAGTGTTTTTTGCCTGCAGTCTTATGTCTCAGGCAGCTTCTTATGGACCGATATTGATTGCTTAATTTCAGACAAACGCGATTCAACTTTAGAGAGGACAAGGGTAAATCTTTGTTACGTTTGGTCACACAAATATAAGTTAATTATTGTTATGTAATTTTTTTCTTCAAGGTAAATGAAAATGACATTTTTTTTTTTTTATCGTCGCGTTCCAGCTGATGACCACTGGACCGGAACACAAAGCCTTTGTTTCTTTTTGCTGTCATGAACTCCAACAGAAGTCTGCTTTCACTGACCATCTGCTTCTGCATTCTGGTGTCAGTGTTTCCTCTGGCTGAAAGTAAGATTTAATGATTTTAAAGCCCTTAACAATGTCTAAAGTCGAAGCTGCAGGATAGCTTATTAAGTAATACTTTTACTTTTTTTTTTTTTACTTTTAATGTCTTCAATTGTGTTGTTTTTTACTTCTTCCTATGGGATAGTTGAGATCTGAATTTAAGTGAAAGAAACTGTGAACAATTGATTGTGTTAAGCCTCTGTTTTTAGTTTAATCTCATGTCATCTTAATGGTTAATAAACTGTAGCTCAAATCTTTATCGACCAGTGTTTTTTTTTTTTTTTAATTCATGTGGATCATTTTCTCAGCCTCTGCCAGTACCAGCCTATGGGGTAAGAAGGTGAAGTTTCGGGGGATTCCGTGTTTGTGGCAGCTACAACCGGAGACTCGGATCCCAGCCCTGCCGGAGCTGACTGCATGCGTGCTTTTACGCCGCACCACTTCAACAAAATGGACAGGTTTTGTCTACAAATCTCCAAGAAATAATTGGATAGAGCTGGGACTTAGAGGCTCGGCTGGTGATCTGAAAGTATGGCTGTTTGGAGAAAAGTGGAACGTGCAAATTAGTTCGACATTAAATGAATGGACCTCTGTCTGTGTAACCTGGTCGGGACAAGGTCGGCGGCTGAGGATCTACATCAATGGAACTAGTCTGAAAGAGATCCCTCTAAATCCAATCCTGCCCCAGCAATTGTCTGAAAATGGCACTCTCTCTCTGGGGGTGTCTCATTTTATAAACGGTGCAGGTAAAGTGCAGCAAGAGAGCGGTACCAACCTCATTGGTGAGATCGGTCTGTTCAGGATATGGGCCAGAGAATGGAGTGCTGAGGAGCTGAGGATGCGGGGCTGTGCAGATGGGGATGTGTTGAGCTGGGACCTGCGGCATTGGCAATACGACTGCGATCCTGAGCCTGACAACAATAGACGCTGTGGTAAATACAGCATGGCCTTTTTTCTATTCCATTTCATGCTCATCAAGTTTGAGCTGTCTATATTTATAAAAAAAAAAAAAAAAACTTACTCTCAGAGTTTCCTCACCTACAATATGGACCTCACAAGGTAATCTGCTGGAGGGGAGCTTTGAATGAGTGGGCTGATACTTTGTTGTTCAGTATCTACAGTTTAAGGTCAAAGAAAAGTAAACCACACATTCCTGAATTCAGCAATTGTTTTATAAAACTATTGATAGGACATTTTCTTTGAAAATATTATATACTTTTTATAGCAGTTATTTTCATTGTCTTCCTTCTGTTTATTTCTCAGAATGGGCACTCTACAAAATCAAAATGTGGACATTCGTAGTTCACTCTACAAACTCTGGGAATTGTTCAATGTCATTGGAGGATATCACAAGGAACTGGGTATGAAGAATGTACCCTAAATACAAAGAGTCCAATTGGACTGTAAGCATTACTGACCTTCTTTGTTATCTTATATCAGTTGCAGAGCGTTTTCCCTCAAAACATTTCTGTCCAAGACATCGTTCTGTCATCGCCAAGGTAAAAGATTTTTCTTTTAGCAGAGTAGCCCTCGCAGCAGGCAGTGATGCACAAAGTAATCAAGACCTTTACTTAAGTAAAAGTAGAAATACTGCAATGATTACCTAAATATTTAAGTAGTCTACTCAGTAAAAAGTATCTCAAATTTGTGCTGAAGTATAATACTTGAGTAAATGTACTTGGTAGTGTTTATTATGCGAGTTGGTTCGTAAATGATAGAATTGATTGGTTCACTATAATTCTAAACATAATCATAACAGTGATCCTGGGGGAAAAAAACCCTGTCTGTAATAGCTCTTATCTGTGTTCCCACAGCCATACCTGCCATGTGGTCAATAATTCTGTTGCTCAACATGCTCAACAGCCTCAGGTACATTATGCTGTTAAGAGTCCTCAGTTTGACTTTCTATGGAAAGAAGCAGCGGTGTCCTCAAAGACTATCTGATTAGAAAAGACATAAAAGGCTTTTTAAGATTGTAAAAATATTATTTTCTGAAGAAGTGAACGTCATATGCGAGCACTGAGGTCAGGTCTGAGGCAAAAGTGTGTGTAAATTATATTAAGTACAATGAGCTGTAAGTAAGTAATATCGAACAACATAAAAAAAAAAAAAAGATATGACAAAAAAAATCTGTGTTTTCAGGGATTCGGAGCATTACCAGAGCCCACCTGTCACAAGTGGTAAGATTAATTCAATGCCTACAAAATAAAAGATGAATAATTACACCGAGGCTGCATGGCCCAAGCCACATACTAGTCAAACCAGTTTATATAGACTTAATACATGTTGTTTTGGTTTACTTCCAGTTTCAGCTGTGAAGCCATTGTAAACGTGGATCCTCCTGCTAATGTGGAAGTGGTTCAGGTAGATATTGCTGCGTTGTTGAGTTTGACTTTCTCCAACAACTTCCTCAACCTGAGCGTCGACCCTAAAAGCATCAGCATACTTCCCGTAGGTGAGTATGCTCTTTGCAGTGCCCTTCAATCCTCTCACAGACACATAACCTACTTTACATGTCAGATGTACTCATTGTTATATTTTAGTGCAATAACAGATCAATCAAAGATGAACCAAACACAAACGTTATTATTAATCCCTTAAAAAATTATGTAAGAATTTGGGTACATAATTGTGAATGTTTAGTTTTTGTGTTTTAATGGCATGAAGCAGATGCTGGGTTTGCTTGGAAATGTTCACTGGAGATATGAACATTAACAATGTGATGAAATTATTGTGCACATTCACATTATTAAGTGGCTGCATTAAAAGGATGCTGCTTTGATACGCCAATTAAAACAGGAATAAATATACCTCACACCTGCAGAAACACATTAGAAGCAGAGAGCACATTTCTGCATTTCTAAAAATACCTGCATGATTTGACGTGTGACTATTCATTATAGGAACATTTTTATTTGCATAATTTGATTTCCGACGCATTATGCAATTTTTTATTAAAAAAAATTTTTTTGAACTTTTGGATTTAATACTTTAATCTTTTTTTTCTTTCAGAGTTATCTGCAGTGACAGAACATCCACCAACTGTCAGCAGTAGTGTAACTCCATCAGGTGAGCATGTCAGTAAAAATAAACCAAGAGTAGTTCATCGCCTAAATTTATCATAGGAATATTATTTTTCAATCAATGGGAGCAATGTCTGCAAGACAGACTGTTCTGTTATACTTTACAGAAACAGGTTCAACTCAAACTCGGCCAGCTCGACCCACTAATATGTCAACGACTGGAGAGCCTTTAGATTTCAATGAAACTGCCGGCCAGTTTACTAAACTACTCACATACAGTAAATCATCTGTTTATGTTGCTTATGTATGCTCTTCATTTTTGTGTCTGCTTCCGTTCAGTTCAGATCTTTACTGTCCCACAAAAAAAAACTATTTTTTGACAGTAAGGCAGCCTGTAAAAACAACATTAAAACAAAAACAGTCCTTTTCAGAAGGTGATGGTGAATCACCGACCGCAGGCACATGTGATAACTCACTTCAATTTCTGAGAATTTAATAATGAGTCTGTCCTATTACCGGCTTCTACAATGAAGTTGTTGGTGTAGAGAATAAATAGTAGCCCCTGTGGAAAAAGTTAAGGACAAATGTTGTTTAGATCTTTGTTTTTGTTTGACCAATGTTAGACTTTTACAAATACTGAGTTCGCGCTAATGTAACATCTGTCTTTTCACCCCTGCAGTTGGAGCTGATAAATTCTTTAGAGTCAATTTGAACTCGAGTATAAGTGGCAGCCCAATAAAACCAGAGGATGTCATTGAGAAATGGGTATGAAAGTAACAGAACTGCACTCGTAAGCTACTTTCTCTACAAAGACTGTTTGCAGTAAATTGTTGTATTTTCGGCAACAGGTGAAAGAACAGCTGGAAGTGCGTCACACCATTATTGTGCTGAATGTCATAATAAAAGAGCATGTTGGCAGGTGGGATTAATTTACTGCTACATAACTATCAACTTAGTTTAGACATTTGTCAAATAACAGCTCTGGTTGGTTTATCTGTTGTATCTTATAGTAACATGGAGCAACATACTGGTTTGATGGTGAGTATTCATTTTAGTAGCAGGACAGGTAAAAATGAATGTGCCCTTCATTTAGCAGTAAATGAAGACTAACCCTGGAATAAAGATCGACATCACAATTAATATATCACTTACAATTATGGATAATTGTATTCTTCGGGTTCCCTTTTCCTTTTCCAGACTTCCCATGACCAACAAAAGCGGTGGGTGACTAAATATTGACAAATAATTTGAATTATGGAGAAATCTGCCGAAGTATCTTCGTCATACTGTAACTCAATGTGATTTGTATTACAATTCAGAATAGACATTACTAAAACACTGTTGTTCAAACCAATGTTGTTGTTATAACTAGTTGCATATTTCACCAACAGATACTACTCTGCCTTCCATGTTCAGGATTACAGCATTAATACTGTGGCAGAAATCAAAACATTCATTGATGCTGCCTTGACATCAGACTACAAAAATGGCTCCATTATCATTCAAACTATGGGAGTGGAGATCAAGCATATAAGTAAGCTGTGTTACTAAGACAAAGAAAAAGATGCACTAAGTTATGAAATAAGACTGTCAATGTGCACTGTTTATTTGTTTTCCTTTCCAGTGCCTGAAAACTGTTTAGAAGAAACGATGTCAACAATCTATGGACAGTACATATGGGCTGAAACATTTCCACAAGTCATTGAAGAAATGGGATGCAGGAAGCCACAATCAAAGAGAGCCACCAGACTTTGGTAAGACGTTTCCAGCTCTCTTTTACGCAGTAGATTTAGTATTTGACCATAAACAACAAAAATCGAATTGCCAGATTTCAAGATAACGACATGAACATAAGCCAAAAATTAGTTATGACACTAACATAGTTTATTCATGGGTTTATTCACAAAAAATAGGGACATCCAAGCCAGTATCAGTAATAATTTGAGGGTTGAAAAAGGTGTTTTTTTTATATATATTATTCTTCTAACTTGTGCAGATCATCTTTGTCAGAACAATCTGTTTCCATAGAGACAAGAGAAATCACCCATTAAAATGTCCTGTTCCAGCCAGTCATCCCACGCCGTTGCACAAGCTCTGACCCCCAACACATGTAATGCTGATGGATACCTGCCAGCCTGCAACTCAAGGAAAAATCTATTTCCTATTAGTGAATTAGTAGGGTAATGAAGGGCTTTGATTTCCATGTATCCCATCTGCCAAATGTGACATGAATATCACTCAAGGGACAATGACTGAGTAGTTTAATATGGATAATCAGGTTTATGGTCTCCTGGTAAAACACTGGATTTATGTTTATTAAGTAATTTTTAAAAAAATTTTTTTTACTCTTTATCACCCTTTGTCAGAAATGATCTGACAAACTCAGGATGAAGATAAAGATACAAGAATATACAAATTTAACTACATCTCAATCAATCAGAAATAGATCAGGGTGGTTTTTTGGTTGTCTTCTGTCTGTAATATTTCCTGCTCCCATTTTTTCTCTTTTTTCTTCAGTAATTTAGACATTGAAACTGACACGACCAGCTGGGCTGAGCCTAATATGACAAACTGCGCCCAACTTGTGGAAATATCAGACCTCGACAACATCACTGTTACTACTGGTAAGAGAATCGGTCACACATGCAGTCTGGTTAATTTCCATTGCTTCAAAGCATGCCCAAATTTAACAACGTAAATGATCTCTAGGTAATGCGGCGGAGGTCGTAGACGTGATTCAGGACCTTGTAGAGGCTCAGTTAGCTAACAGTGAGGAGCTCTCTGCCTCCCAGCTGGATTCAGTGGTGGAGAAGCTCAGTAAGGTGGTCGATATAAGCGTCATCGAACCCGCTGTTGGAGCCGACATTGTCAATATTGTTGCCAATATCCTGCTGTCCAAAAGTGATGTCACACCAGTGGCGAACATGTAAGGAAAAAGGGAAATGGTACATAACCTTTACACTCTTGTGTGTGAGATTTTACAGAAATGCTTCCTGTGTTTTCTAATTTTGTTTCCTTGTATGAACTGTGTGCAAGTGTTCTAAATCTGACGGATAGGATGGGCCACAATATGGATTTTGAAGAAGAATCCATGAGTTTGACAGCTCCCTCACTGGCCCTTTCTATCATCAACGTGGAACAAGGGGAATTCAGTGGCCTCACCTTTGGTGTGTCCTCTGTTTTGTCAACAATGAACCCAACGGTGAGATGTTTCAAATGCAATAATAGAGGTGACAGTAGATTTAACTTAATAATAATAATAGTAGCGGTTGATAATATCAACAACAAAAGAAATGCCTGATTCATGTTTACTCAAAAAAACAGTTCATCCTGACTGTTTAAGGAAAACATCAACTGCATTACTGTACTTAAGCAACCAGAAACGGTTGGAAACGGCCTCAAGCAGTCACAACGCATCTAAAACACAGAGTTTAGATTGACAAATGATTAGAAAAACTCCATGAAAAGATTCATGGACTTGGTTTTAAAGTAATTATTAGCTGTGTGATTCCGTTTTACTTTTCTTCCTCAGGTCTTTCTCAACCAGAGCTTTGGGAGTGGACCAATCCCTGAGACAAATGCAAGCATTTCGCTGCCTTACACACTTCACGAATTTTTCCCTGTTGGAGTGAGAAATACAACTCGCATTCAGTTTCAGTTCTATGGAACTCATGAGCTTTTTCAGGTACTTTAAATCCTCTTATGTTGCTGTTTCTTATCTTGTTTCATTGCTGTTCTCACAATTCCTTTTTCCTTCTCCTTTTTTAAAGGAAGTATAACTTCATGTAGCTATCTTATAGACCACTTAATGTTTGTGGCATTTGAAAAGTATAGTTCAACATTTGGGGAACTGTCCTCCTTTTTTTTTTTCTACTGCGACTTAGATGAGAAAAATTTATACCACTCTCATATTTGTAGGATAAATATGAATTTGTTAGCTATAAATATGACAAGCCTAGCATAGCATAAAGACGGGAAAACAAGCTCCTCTAAAGCTCAATGACTGCATTTAATTGATGGGGAAAAAAATATATATATAGCTGGTTCATGTATTTCATCCAAAACACATCAGTTTTAAGAAGAATCCTTTGTGGTTTAACAGGTGTGTTATGTACCAGACTATTTCTTGGGTGGGTGCAGTGACTTCCCGAAGTTGCTAGACAACCACTTTTACCGATTCAACAAACAACGAGAGCCAGATTTAGTTACCATTGAACAGAGTCAGCCTAGTTGTGATTTGTTTGCAGACTTTATGCTACATTAAATTTACCAGCTACTGGCTGTAGCTTCATATTTATCTTTACAGACCTGAGAAATGGCATCTGATGTTTAATGACAATATCTGAAAGACAGCGGATAAACATATTAAAAAATGTCAAACTAATTATTTTTTTAAAAAACAGCCACAATCAAAAGCTACTTCATTTACTTTTTAAATAACGCTTATCCAATAACCTTTTCCACTGCTTATAGATCAAATAATGAAAAATGTGCAATAAATATGACAACTCTGCTCTCTGATGTTTCATCATTTAATGCCCAGCCTTAATACAACTTTATTTGCTGTTTACTTACTGTGATTTAAAGCCCTGCTTGTTAATTTTATTAACAGGATCCGCTCTCAACGAATGAAACACAAAGCAGCTGGAAAATAAACTCTTATATAGTGTCTGCCAGCATTAATAACAGCCATGTCATTAACCTAAAGGATCGAGTTGTGGTAACACTCAGCCATCAAAATCCCACAAGGGTGAGAAATTAATGCTTTTCAGTTTGTAAGTTATACAAATCCATTTGTATGGAGCTCCAAAACCACCACCACTTCCCCTTATTTATAGGCAGACGACAAGGTACAATGTATGTTTTGGGATTTCCAGAAGAATGGTGAGTTAATCATTATCTATTATATCATGTAGAGTTAACTGTAACATGTATCATGTAACTGGGTCTCATTGTACTTTTTAGGAACCAATGAGAACAATAAAGGCTCCTAAACAAAGGAAGCTGTGCGTCTGTTGATAAGAGGGTTTAATCAAATGTTGGTGTATGCTTTCATTGCTTTGTGTGTGTGCGTCAGATGGGCAGGGTGGTTGGAATGACAGCGGCTGTGAAACCCAGAGTATTTCATCTTATCAGACCAGCTGTCTCTGTGATCACCTCACACATTTTGCCGTGCTCCTGGTGAGTCATTGGTTTGCTATTTATAAATTAAACCAGCGAACAAACTCTCACAAGCTCCAACATACTGTCCGCAATATGGTCTGTTTGCTTGCGTGTTTTTCTGGCAACAATGCAAAATGCTGATATTAAAGCCACTATGTGTGAATATTTATATTTTTTTTAAATAATTGTGGTAGGATACGCTTCAACAGCTGCTCCCTGTCATATCATCTGCTTTCATAATGCTATAAGATGATGCAATTGTTTGACATTTTAAAATAATCACTTTAAATGTAAGATTTGTCCTGTTTGTATATTTTGTTTCAGGACATATCCAGAGCCCCCATCAGTGAAGTTAATAGTCATATTTTGACAGTCATCTCATATCTTGGTTGTGGTATATCCTCCATCTTTCTAGGCATCACTCTACTCACCTACCTTGCTTTTGAGTAAGTCACATACACAAAATCAACATACTGAATTTGTAATTTTGCAGTGTCGTCTTACTGCAATAAAATGACCACAAGGAAGCTGGAGGCTGAAATTGCTTTCGGGGAGACTGGAGATGCTGCTTCGTAGCAGCTTGTCTTACTTAGTCATTAAAGAATTTATAGAAAATGTTCTAGATTTTTAAACCACCTGTTATAAGCAGAACACTTTGAATATAACATGTTTTACAACAACAACAAAAAAGCTTAGTGTTAAAGGAGCAATTTGTAGGATTTAATGAGCTTGCAGATTGCAACCAACCAAACACTCCTTACCTCACCCTCCCCTTCCCAGCATGAAAATCAACGGTGTAAAACGCAAAAGGCACTTTAGATTCCGTGTTTGGTTAGTCTCTTATGGGCTTCTGTAAAACATGGTGGTTCAACATATAAGGGGACCCGCTTTTTATATTTGTATGAGGGGCTCACTCTAAGGTAATGAAAACACAGCGACTCAGAGTTTCAGGTGATTATACATTAATGGAAACATAGAAACACACCATTTCTGGCATTAAATCCCCCCCCCCCCCAAAATCCTGTGCTGAACCTTTAAGGTGGCCCTAAAAATAGTCGTATAACTAAACACTCTCAACTCGAGGTCCAGTTGCCAGCTACTGTTCCTGGAGTTTTTAAACACAATATAGAGTTGAGTTCTTGAAATCCTCAGGATACAGTTAAATGCTGTAGAAAAAAATAAGTAGACTCTGAGTAAAAATTGCTATGTCACAAAAGTGCTACATGTTCTCATTGAATTTTTGCATTTGTTAATAATTAATTGAAGAATTAGTAGTAATTTTGTGGTGAATATCAAATTTGCAGCATGAAGCACTGAAACCTCTAAAATAACTTTAGGACTATTAATTTGTCTTTCTGTCCCGGAGTCTCACTGTGCTTATCTGCCACTGTCATACACTCTCAGGAAGCTGCATCAGGACTACCCATCTAAGATACTCATTAACCTGTCAGCTGCACTACTAGGGTTAGGCATGCTCTTTCTTCTGGACTCTTGGCTCTCATCCTTCTCAAACTATGGCCTGTGCATCGCCACTGCAGCAACGCTGCACTATTTCCTGTTGGCCTCCTTCACCTGGATGGGCCTGGAGGCTGTGCACATGTACCTCTCATTGGTTAAGGTCTTCAACACCTATATTCCTTCTTACATCCTCAAACTCTGTGCTGTTGGATGGGGTAAGACTGAACTTTATGCACCTCTTAATAGGGGGGAAATTTGTTAGGTTGATTTAGTTCTGAGACCGGATATGATTCGATGGGTGAACAGCATAAATGTGGATGTTTTCTGTTCTCACAGGCATTCCTCTGTTGATAGTCAGCCTGGTGCTGGCCATAGATAAAGATGCTTATGGCAGCGCCGTGCCTGAAGATACTGCAGTGGTGCTTCAGTCCACTGACCAATTGTAAGTACTGCAGCACTGGGCTGGAGTTGAAACACACGCCAGATAGAGCCAGGCAAAGTGAGCATTAGCTTGATTAAATGCACATTTCTAAAAAATATGTTTTCGTTGGAATTAAGACAAACATCTCTGGTTTGTACTGGCTTGTTTGTGGAGATTTGGGTAAATTATAATATTATATGTATAGTTTGCTGTGTGCACTGTAGTTGATAAGAAAAACAAATTTCCCACCAGAGGCTTCGATAAAGACAGGAAGCCGCTGTGCCTTCAGCATTAATCCCTGTGTAAATTAAACAATGACCAATCCTCTCTCTCCCTCTCTCACTCCAGCTGCTGGCTGCAAAATGACATTTTCTTCTACGTGACCGGGGTGGCATTTGTTCTTCTGATCATGTTGTGCAACATGTCTGTGTTCATCCTGGTTCTGATCCAGATCAGACGGATGAGGGCCAATAAGCCGCCAGCAAACAGCCATAACACGCTGCATGACTTGAGGGCAGTGGCCAGTCTCACTGTGCTGTTAGGCTTGACCTGGTCAATGGGCTTTTTTTCATTTGGGCCTGGGAGAGTGGCGCTGCTGTACCTGTTCACCATCTGCAATAGTTTGCAGGGTAAATATGAGCTGTATTTGGGATTAAGTAGACATTAGTTATAAAAAAGCAAGTAATTTTGATCAAATCTAAAAAAAATTACTTTTGTAGTTTTAGCAATATCCCTAAACATTCCTCACCGTGACATTTTTACAGTTTATTTCATTTTATCATAGTTTATCTAAAACTAGTTCATAAATGTCATTTTATCAACTCATAAAGAAGCACAAAATGAGGAGTTCTTCTTTTTGAGAATTAACACTAATGGGAAAAAAGTGCAGACAAACATAGTTCAATAAAAACGTATGAAAATGAGTGTTAAGAGAAACAAACGTCGATATCATTAAGTGACAGATTGACCGGGGATTGTGTCAACTATCTCTGCTTTGCTCCTTTGTCGCAGGGCTCCTTATTTTTGTGTTCCACTGTTTGATGAAGGACAATGTGAGGAAGCAGTGGAGAATCTACTTGTGCTGTGGACGTTTCAGAATCAGTGATTACTCAGGTATCTCGTTGCTTGTTCACATTTTTCACATCTTGCAATATAACAGCCACCTGGTTGTGAGAAGTATTTTCACTGTTGCACTATTTTCTCCTTTTTCTTGTGTCTTCTGTGCAGACTGGAGCCACTCAGCGACGGTGGGTGAACTCTGCAAAAAGAACAATCTCGTTAACTCAGTTTCAGTTAACTCTGACAACACCTCCAGCATGACTCCTCCAAAATAAGCATTAAAGCACCACCACCAGGGGGCATGAATTGTCCTCTTCATGAGTCATTCTGTGTACAGTAGCTCTTCATGGTCTATTGTTAAATTCCATTCCTGATAGCAGTGAGGTTAACACAGCTTCCTGTCTGTCATGAGCCAGGAAAGTTCAGATTAACCACAATTTCAAGAAGATACAATGGATCCATCAGCACTCCTGAACCTTGCATTAAATTAGACATGAAAATTACTGTAAGCACTGCATGAGTTCAAAGTCTCACTGTCAGCTCAAAGTAAAGAATTGTGTTCTGAAGAGTGCACAGTTTATGCAAGCAGCTCATACTTAAAGTTTAAAAGCCCAAATCTCACCTTCAAGGTTAACATTACTGCTTTCACTGTACTGATACTTGGCCAAATAATATTTTGTGCTCATATATCCAAAGCAAAGTAAATGTAACTGCACATATCAGATCACAGTAAAACTGTTCATTGAGAAAGCACATAATACAGTCAACTAATTAAAAACAGATGGGTACATTTCAACACATAAAACAGTAGATGAAGTGCTTCAAGTGCATTAAAACCATGGGGTGTGTTGCACAATTTTGTGCTAAGTTTAGAGAGTTAAGGAGGCGGACAGTGTCAGGATGTGCAATCCTAAAATCTGGATGTTCTGGTCTTAATGTGAGAGGGAAATAAATTAAAAAGTGTTTGCGAGGAGAAAGGTGTCTTATAGAATTTATTAAGCTCTACATTTGTCATGTAGTCTTGTAGATTTCCACTTAGGATGGGAGATCATATTCAATAATTCTGGGTGAGGTATGTACCACTTTGTGTAACTCATAAACACTTTTAGGAATTGTTTTTAGGAATTTTGGTTCAAAAACCATATTTATGAGGACAAATGTACTTTGTGAGGAAATTTAGGCTGGTCCTCACAAGTTTAAAGTGCAATTTGAGGGTTAAGATTTGAATTTAGGGTTAAGGTTCAAATTAGATTAAAGTTAGGGTAAGTGTTGAGGTTAGGCACTTTTTTGTGATGGTTAAGGTTAGGTAAAGGGGCTAGGAAATGCATTATATCAATGAGTGTCCTCACAAGTATAGAGAAACATGCATGTGTGTGTGTGTGTGTGTGCGTGCATGCGTGAAGATTTGAGGTCAAGATATAATTTTTCTTGACTGTAAACTAACATAAAGTAAAGTTTTGACTGGAACATTTCTGGGAACCTGTAATGCTGTGTTGAAATAAAATGAATATTATCTCCTATTTATATCCTGTATAAGATATTGTAGAAACTGAAATTATCTTATCATTTGCTTACAAACTACAACTATTAATTTCTGCATTAACCACACTGATTGTTTCATATTGCTTTTTTTCCCCAATTGTTTTAAAGATACATTTCGTGTTGATCACTTGGTTTTAACAAATGCAAATGTCAGCCAAAGAATCGTTGTTGTTTTTTTACAGTATAGTAAGTATAAAATTTCTTTGTGAATGTTAAAAAATACAAACTGAAGATTTACTCAAACTGAATTATTTTATAATGAGAACATCAATTCAAATACAGACTTAAAATGGTTCATGGAGATCCATTTAAAAATGTATAAATTTATATTGTTGAATTTTTTTTTAAATCTAATGAAAAGTTTAGCTCATGTCACTTCAGACTTGCTGTTTAAGTGGGTATAACTTTTTGACTGTTACTGAGGAATGTTTCAATAAGCTGTCATTCAGGTTCTGCGGGAACTTGCCAGATAACATTCTGCTCATAGCTCTCTGTGTTCATGAAGCTTCACACACCCTCTGAGGCTAACACATCGAGTGACTTTGGAGGCTCACTGAGCGAAATGTTTGTGTGTACAAGAGGGGAAAAACGCTTGACGTTGGTTCTTCGAATCTAATCAATGACGCCGATGCTTAAACTGAAGTCAGGTGATATTTTTCCCAACAATTTTGGCTGGTGTTAATTTTTGCATTGATCAACCGGTCAATGTAAGGTTGTGCTCTTTGGTCACCTTTGGTCAATCATCAAGTCAGGTAAGAGAAGCAAGTTACTTCAAATGCAACCGCAAATCGTTTGGTTCTTTATTCACAAGCAGGGTTAACAATTAAGTTATAATTAAGTTTACAGTAGGATAGACTTCAATATTTTCAGTCCTTTATATAGATTTAAGCTTTAAAAAGCTGATGTTTTCTCCAAAACATGGAATATTATTATGAATTTCAGCCCCTTGATTTAAACATCTTTCAGTTCAAACCTAAACAATACATTTGTTATTAAGTATTTTTGATGAATCGTCATGCATTGTAACAACATTACGTAACAATAGTCACAATTTATGAGCCATGAAAAAAAAGTGTGCTTTACATTCACGTTTACTTCACAAATTGAGATTAGAAGTAAGAAGAAAATCTGTCCTCATGAGGATTTCATTTTCCTTTTCAACAGTGAAAAGTTAAAAAGACAAGGGTTGTGAAAAAAATAATGAAATAAAAAGATTATAATCTTAACAACTGACCAGGGGTTAGGGTTTAAACATTTTTAAAATAAAAACCTTTTTATCACTATATGTAAAGTCAAACTGAATGTGTTATTTTGTTTACATCGAAACCTTTTAAGTAGGCCTGCTGCGTTATGATTTAAGTTGTTTTTTTGCATGTTTGTAAATACACAAAATATCAAATCGTTTGTTACATGTGGAGAAATACAAGATTGCGATTCATTATTCATTGCATAAATTAAGATTAATTTACTAACTATCCTGTCTTACCTCTGTGTTCAGTTACAGATGACCCATGGAGGACAATATGGAAAGTCCAATAGCTGTTAAGGCGGAGAAACACTCTAAGTGTGTCATCCTGACTTACTTCCAGGGGGACATCAACAGCATGGTGGATGCTCATTTCACCCGCGCTCTCAGCAAAGGCTACAAGGCCAAGACACCTGCAGCAAAGACAAAGAAAATCCATAAAACTATTAAATTGGGTAAACAACTGAAATCCCCACTGTATGATTTGGCTACTAATGAAACCTTTAATCCCTTTCATTTTCACTGCATGGCCTCTCTCTTTGTTCTCGACAGACGACAGCATCTCCTATCAGGGCAGCGTTGCTGACTCTTACATAGAGTCACAGGTCCCCCCTGTAGCAGGACGTCTCGTGACCTTGGGCGCTGCAGAGGACACCCCTGGCTCCTGGCACTCGTTCACTACCAGGACGGGCGAGGGCCCAGGGTTTCCGTCCATCACATACTCCCTATCCCCAGAAGGGTTGGGTCTTACTGGGCAGCAATATGCCACATCCCTGCTCAACCTACTGCATAGCGACCGGGGTGAGATGGGACCCAGCATGGCCACCAGCTCCAAGCCTGAGCTGCTTCCCAACTGGACAGTGCCTCAAGGGTTTAGAGAGCCTGTGGACCCTGCTGTGGGCTTCGAACCTGGTAATCCTGCAGCAGCATTTCAGCCCCTTAACATGACCTTCTAACCAGTAAAATTTGAATAACTGTACCTCAGAAAGACAAACACTTTGAAATAAGGTCCACCAAATCCAAAGTGGTTATTAAGGAACATATTAAGAAGTTAATTTATCATGAAATATGAAGTGATAATTAGTTAATCAAAAATTGTTCAATACCATGCAATCAGAAACGATTATCTGTGATTCTACACACATCACTTTCTCAATTAAGTTATCCCAGTTAAAAGGGACCTCCATTGATTTTATATGGTAAGAATAATTGTAAATTGTCCTCTGTGGTTCAGGAGGAGATTCGATAAACAACTCAGTAAATAACCACTGGCATCAGTGTTGTTTAGCTCAGAGTTAATGTGAAGATGGTATCCAGTAGCATAGAGTCCAGTATTTTATATTAGATTGTTGTATTTTGGGATCTTGACATATACTAGAGCCTGTAATTAAAGCTACCTCTACCTCTGTGTCGTTAGTTTATAGTGGAAAGTGGAAATCTAACTTGCTGGAGCACCATTTGAACTTGAAACCAGTTGCTAAATGAAACTAATAGCCTACTTTTTTATTATGTAGGTCAAATAGAGGCATCACTTACCCAACATTATTGCAAAGCTCTACATATTTATCTAAATAACTTCAAAGACAGTTATCACATTACATCAACCAGATTAATATTAACAGATATTGTCTGTAATCAAAGCACTTCCTTGCAACAGTTGTATCATTTAAAAGAACTAAGTGTTTTAAGATTTAATCTTAATCTTTGATTAAGAGAGAGGTCAGTTTTGTAGATACACAGTAGTTAATCATTTCACAACAGAAAATCTTATTTAGATTAGTTATTTAGAAAGTATTTGGTAAGTGTTTATTAATTATCAGTTACTTCCTGACTTCCTTGATTGCCTCTTAATCACTCAGGAATTTTGGGCACCCTGTTCTGCGAAATGCTACTGTATGAAAAACATACCTGGTTATGCGCATCTATTAGAACTGTTTTAAATTGCTTTGCATTTGTTTCCACTTTGTCAGGACGGCGCCTGAACAAGAAGGACTTGTACTGGTACTGAGGAGATAACAGCAGAGACACAGAGCTGCTCCAACTACACCACACACCTGTGTATCTACACAGCCACACGTCAAACAGCCCTCTGAGTGTCAGCTGAGAACACAACTGGAAGAGACAGCAGTGCTTCCATTCCCTGCCTCGCTTTCTCCATTCCTCATTGAAATGACCTCAGTACCTCGTTAAGTACTAACTGGAAAACCAGTCTGACAAACTGGTTCTTCAACTCGGTCATTCCTCTTGCAAATCTCACAGCACTGTATATTTGTAGCTCCCTTTGCAGTGGAGTTGAATGGAGGGCATTTTCTTGGGCCTTTCTTTGCCAATTTTCTGAATGGGCCTACACTAATAAATAGACCAGTATTGATTTTGAAAGTTGTAAGCTTTAGTGTAATAATATTGATGGTAATTCCAATTCACATGGGCAAGTTTAAGTTGCTGTGGGGATATTTTATATGTGCGACCAAACAAAAAAATGAAGGATAGTGATGTCATATTCACGACTTGTTCTCTCTGATCTTGTGAAGTCTTTAAAGACTGTTTTGTGGTGTACAAAAATATTGTACACAATTCAATAAATATCTAAGCAGACAAATAAAAATGTCAAAAATCACTACTGTTGAACACAGATAACTACTTAATGTATACATTATGACTATAAAGGGGAAAAAAAAAGGTACCAGAAACCTATACTTTTTAAAATAATGAGCAGAGGGCAGCAAACCATAAAAAATAATGATTAATACTGACACCTAAAGGCAAGTTTGATATTACAGTCTCCCTGATGTATTATGCAAGATTTTTAGGTGAAGTCATAAAGGCTTAAGAGCAGTGGTGAAGAGTAACTAAGCCTATTTACTTCAGTAATGAACTTAAGTACAGTTAAGTACTCTACTTGAGTACCTACTCTACATTTCTGCAGCACAATGGGAAATTGTGTGTAATGTACTTCTTTTAAAAGTATTACTTTTCTCATAACAGTTTACATCTAAAACACATGGTTTACTTAAAAAAAATCAAACTATACACAACAGTAAAATTAGCATTAAACATTAAACTACATTAAGTTACATGTTAATCCAAATCATTCAACAGGAGTCACTCTGTACACTTTAAACTTCTTCATCTACTGCTTATGAATTATCCTGACCATTAATTATTGTTCAGTATCAAGTAAATCAACTAAATATTATAACATTCATGATCTTGTGAATAATAATTACAAAATGCGACAGTCTGTATGAAATCACTGTTAATGATTGTACTCCATTTGTCTTGATTGACAAAGATGTCATTAATAAAAATCACATTAATATGTTTTTATAATAAAAAAAAATTTAAAAACGATTTTTCACAATGTTACTGTTTCCCTATGTTGTTTATATATTTAGTTTGCTATGAGAAGTTATATCATGAATAATAGTTTTATTCATTATTGAGTTAGGTCTCTTTAATTGCCATTTTCCTTACATTAAAGTTTGTCAAGCCCAGCAAATACAATATAGATCAAAATCTGTTATTTTATAGTTGAACAGAGATCTGCTGCTGCGTGAGAGGCAAACACATTAGAGCTACATTAGAGTGCCACTCATGATTCAGTGATTTCTTGACTGGACTTTCACTATTATTTGTCTGCAGAAAGTGTCAAGCAGAGATGCGTTTTAAATTAGTCTGTGGATAAGCTGCTTTTTTGAGGATACACACCACCATTACCTGATTTTCTCAGCTCTATTCACCTGTTTGTACTTCTGTCTTTACACATCCAGATGACCTATTTCATTTGGAGATCCAGGAAGAAGATGCTAAAAGAGTAGCCTCATTAAAGCTGTGAAAACCACAGTGGGTGTGGAAAGTCTGGTGTCATAAACAGTGGTTATGTTCACACCGCGAGGTTGGCTCTGTCAACAAGAACTTTAGCCTTTGTGAGGAAATTAAAATGAATGAACCTGATCAAGTTTATTCAAGTAGAACACTGCTTATTTTAAGATACTCTCATCTTCTTGTTATGTTGCCGAAGACAAACAAAAGTAAACAACTGCAAACAAACAACCATAGCTCTGTGAGGTTGTACTAACCCAGAGCAGTGCTTTGAGCTAAATGCTAAAATTAGCATGCTAAGATTCCCACAATGACGATGCTGACATGAGGATGTTAAACAGGCATAATGTTTACCATATTCACAATCTAGTGTATTTAGTGTGTTAGCATGTTGATTAGCACAAAATACAAAGTGCAGCTGACACTGGAACGTTCTTAGTTTTTCAGGTATTTGGTCATAATTGTCGACTTGATGAGCAGGAAGAGGAAAGTTTTAGAGATGACCAAAGTTATCACAATTCATCCTGAAGGGGACATGAATGTCTGTCAAATTTCATGACAATGAATCAATTACTTATTATGTTATTTAAGTCTGTGCCAAAGTGGTGGAGCAATCAGCCGATGCTGCCATCACCGGAGCCATGTTGTTAGTGTGGCTTTTAGGATGCATATATAAATAACCTTTTTTTTTTTTCTTTTTTTTTACAAAAATCTTTTTTTTTTAATTTATATTTTAGGTGTGACTTCATCCACACTATTAGCATTTACTGAAAGCTCTGTTTTTACCTTGGACCATGTTCAACAGTCCGGCTAGAACTACTCCTGCTGTCTTGTATCCATTACTATATGTGCATATGTCCATGAAGACATTATTACTCATATGCAACACACGAGCTTTCTCCTCATGATGAGGGTGGATTAGTAATCCACCCTCATCATGAGGAGAAAGCTCGTGTGTGCTAATATTTGTCACTTCCCATCTGGTACTGCATTACCCATGGATGGGCAACCAAATGGGCCATCTGGGCAGTGTTCTGAGGGCTCATGGACCTCAAGCCAGGAGCAGGTGGACAAAGAGCCTTTTTGGTGACTGTGCCCAGGTCCCAACATCTCAGAATCAGACCAAGAGCTTAACAATGCCTGTATTTAAAGTACGACAATGCCAAAGCTGGAAAATGTTGCAGCCATGGTTACTGAAAAACACACAACATATTTGCTGGTCAAATAGACAAAAGCATATGCACACATGACGCTTACAGTCTGTACAGACACCTCTGACGATAGATCTGCACAACATCAATTCGTCAGTTCAGTTAGTCATATGCTCAATCATTTACACAGAGTAAGTCTTATACACACCGACAGGCTGTTCTTCCACCATAATCATAACACTAGTGTCATTCTGAGGCAGATCAGACCCAACTCGGACAAAACAATCAAGTGATATAATCTCATTCAATAGCTGTGCCATAGCTATCTTTGTAAGTATTCTGTTGGTATTTGGTGGAAATGATTTGAATTGCAGTCCCTTATTAATTTATCTCTTCACTCTCTAACCGTTTTTTCTGTTGATTTCACTCGTTATAGTAATCTTCTGTTAGTTACATTATATAGTAAGCATTTAAAGTTTGCATTTAATGAACGTTTGAGGAATTTGTAAGATGAGACCTGAAAAGGAACCTTTTTTGTAGTTTCTGTTTAAAAAATTTAACAAGGACGAGTAAAAGTACAGCACTGAAACTAAACTTTGCAGTTTTCCAACAAAGGGTCGGTGTAATCACCATAAGGAGAGCACAACATTGCTCTTTGTCTGATTGAGGCTGACATGGAGTCAGTTCTGAAAAGCCAGAATCCAGGTCTGAAAGAAGCTGTAGCTGCTGTGGATTGGAGAGGCTTCACGTTAACAATGTAAGAATCTCACTGGTGGCTTTTTTTTTTTTTTTAAATACTGTAGGTAGAAGATTGGCGTGGGTGGTGGAGGAACAACAGACAATCTGCAGTATTCAGAAGGCTTGAGTCCATAATTCCTCTTCTTCCCCTGTGTCAGGCATAATCAGGATCGAAACTCCATATTTGGGGGAGGAGAGGGACATGCAATGGGGCCTGAATGCCCATTGATCTTTCAACAAGCCAACGATGCTGATTGCAGAGCAAGAAGAAGGGGCATTAGGTGATCACGTCTGCTACATGTGGGTTCCAGCTGACACTATCATGACCACAGATTGACAATTGAGAGTTACAGAGATCTCCCCTGCAATGGCGGGATGAATGAGCAGAATGACGTCAGTCCTTACAGCCATGTATCCACTGTGATTTCACTTAGCTCATCTTTACTGGAGCAACAGCATCTCTCTTCTAGATAACCTAGATAAGGGATTGAGTCGGGATTTTCCAGGTATCCTGTCTTAATGAAACCTTTGTCCGTTTTCAAAAAATCAGTGGCATATAAATTACCATGGAGATTTAATCTGTGAAACTAGCCTGGTCCAGGCCAGGTTAACAGCCAGGTTTACTTAATCCTGGTGCCTTTCAGTCAGTGTTTACTCTCTTACAGTTATTCCCTGTCAAAGGGAAGTTTTTCTAGATACATAGGTACAAATATATATATATATACACACACACACACAAGCACACACACACGCACACACACAAGCACACACACACAGAGAGAGAGAGAGAGAGGTTTGTAATCTTCATGATGAATAATACAAGTAACATTAACTTCTTCTGCTCACTTTTAAGGCATTCATGTGTACAACTGATAATTTGAGTCCAATAGCTCCTTGAATTATAGAATTATGACAGCTTTAGTTAAGATTTGCGGTTGGTAAATGTTTATTTTTAGGAAACTATTAATTCAGTTAGTCCACTATGTCTGCCACATGTGACACGCCTCTTTTCCATTTCACATCAGTGAATCTGTGATCTACCTCTTGGTCTTTTGAAGATGGCCCTGAATGCGCATTTATCTGGATAAATTACACCTGGCTTGAACTAGCACACCTGATCAGCCAGGTTTGGCAATTGTGAAACAGATAAAGCCAGGATGCTCTGACTGAGCTAGGTCAAGCCTGGCTTTTCTCTGTCATCCTGGATTTCTTAATTCTGCTTTTGTGAAACAAGCCCCAGGTTTCCATTTATATCACGATAGATCAACATTTGTTTGTATTGATTTGTAATCTATTACTTTGCACATCACGTCTGCTTTTTCCTTTGTCGTTTATTTCTGTTAACATGCAACAAACACACTTTCACAACTTAGACTATTTGACATATTTACCTATCTCAAGTGTCAATAGTTTTGAGTCGATAAATTCAAATAATACTGAAATCAATGGGAACTATTGAACACTTGAATAGTCCTCATACGTTATTGTGGACGCTAGTTTATTCTATAGTGGGATGTGCAGAAAAGAAAATGCTGAACCGATGGGAAACTCCCTTTGGTGACTTTCTTTGTGCTCAATTGAACTTGCTGTATGCAGCTATACACAGGAGCAGTCTGGCACAGACAGCAGCAATGAATATGAAACGTACAGCTTAGCAAAATCATGCAACAAAGTTTGTATTTCTGGAGTGGAATGCCTCAAATAATTTCCTCCAGTGTGATTGTAAAATTAGAACTTCATTTTGGACAATCACTTAATTTGGCCTATATCTGCCATGAAAAAAATCAAGAAACCCAATGGAACTCGGTGTAACTGCGAATGTGAATCACGTCTAATGAGCTCAGCACAGTGACTTGAAAAGCACTGCGTCTGCAGCTGGAAAGCTATAAATCTAGGGGATTTAACCTATTTACACAGGCAGTTGTGATCAAAAGGACTTGTTATAATAACTGGAGAGATTCCAAGAAAGAAAGAAGAAAAAAACACCAATGAGTGTGTGTGTGTGTGTGTGTGTGTGTGTGTGTGTGTGTGTGTGTGTGTGTGTGTGTGTGTGTGTGTGTGTGTGTGTGTGTGTGTGTGTGTGTGTGTGTGTGTGTGTGTGTGTGTGTGTGTGTGGCATGGTGGAGGGGTTGGAAGTATTTGCATATATTACAGAGCAGGTATAAAGAAGTGACAGGGCACGCTCAACTCTCCTCACACTTTAATAACTGTGTTATACTGGCCTCACAGCGTGCAGAGCTGCTGCACCGGGGCTGAGCAACACTTTGTGCATCTTGCTGTCCATCGTGTCCAGCTCCTCTCCAGTCCTCATCTCTCGCCTCACTGCTATGGTCGTCTACCTAAGCGGTTGCAATTCCAGCACCACAGACAGCTCCCTCTCCAGCTCCAGCACAGACGCCACCCTGTGGGACTCCGGTGGTTTGAGCCGCAGCGGGCACACGGTGGTGGCAGTATGCCTGGGCTTCATCTTCGTGGCTGGAGTCCTCACCAACTTTCTCACTCTGCTCATATTCGCAAAGTTTCGCTCCCTCTGGACGCCCATCAATCTCATCCTGTTGAACATCAGCCTGAGCGACATCCTCGTGTGTGTTTTCGGGACGCCATTCAGTTTCGCTGCGAGTCTGCACGGGAGATGGCTCATTGGAGAGCACGGCTGCAAGTGGTACGGGTTCGCCAATTCCCTCTTTGGTGAGTGACTGCACGACGTTTTGTCTGTTTACTCTTGTTTTTCGCCCGCTTGTATAGTTGTAGAAAGTTTTATGATGAATTCAGAAAGTTGGGAGTCGAAAATGTGTGACAGTTCGTGGTAGTCATTTCAGAAGAATTCAGATAAAAGGTCAAACTCAGGCAACAGTAGTCTGCCGGTAACAACGCCGTCGTGTGAAAGTACGCAAATAGGCTACAAGTAAAAGTCCTGCATTCAAAATGCAGAAAAATAAATATGAGCAAATATTTTAGTTGAGAATAAAGTAGCCATACCCAAAGTAAAAGTAGCCTACATAACTCCCTTCAAAGGGTTATATTTTAGAGAAAATACATTTTTAAATGTGGTCGATTTGTATATAGTAACATAACTGTATGGTATCAGTCAATGTAGTGGATGAAAAGTAAAACATTCAAAGTACCTCAAAACTCAACTTAAGTAAGTACTTAAGAGTAAAAGTACTTAATGCATCCACCACTTGATGAATAAACCAACAACAAGCAGAGGTATTTAGTTTGAGTTTTTTCCATTTGTTTTAAACGAGTTTGTATCATCAATACAGTTGACTGGATATTTAAAAATAACAAGACTGAGATTCATGAAAGCTCAAAGTTTGGGCATCTTTGGACAAACAGCATTGTTAACTTTTCGAATCAAGTGAAAAGAGGTAAATGCAACCACTGCGGCAACCACACCTTAAGAAAAAAAAAAAAATTATTGAAATGTAAATGCTTTGTTACTTTTTATTTCATGAAATTAAAAACTGTAAAGAAATTAAACAGTTAGGCGCCCTTTGAATTGTAAAATCCGACATCTTCATTGACTTATTAGACCTTAATTGTGTCATTGGCACTCAATTATCAGAAATGTTCATCAAGAATTGTCAACTGATGACAGTTTCAGAGCTGATTATTTCTCTGACTCTTCAAAAACTCAACAACCAAGGGCTCCTCAAAGCTACTGACTGATCTGGACCTGAAAATGAAGCTAACTGATGCTACAAAGCAGGGTCAGGCCATACAAAGATATCAACATACTTTCAATTTCCACTGTTCAAAATGTCATTAAAGTAGTATTAAAGTGGGCCTATGGAGGTCAAGACAACATCTGGAATATCAGGAAAACTTTCAAAAAACTGTGCCACAAACTGTGTATTTTAAAATGCAAATAAAATATGAATTATTAATTTTACCTGGGGGTACCTAAATGTTTGCTTACAACTGTATGATGCTACATAGGAAGCCAATGACAGAGACATAAAGTGCTGATGCAGCCTATTGATCTTGTGTCAAGGTAAAGATGACTGAGGTCTAACATGTCCTTTGATGAACTTTATTCAGTTTTGAACCTTTCACCTTGTTTTCTGTTCAATCCTGAACACACCCCCACTACAGTCCAAAACACACAAATACAAATACTGCAGAACTGCATAGGACACATACAATATTTAATCACAGCCTTCAGCTGAAGGTTTTGTTGCTACTAAATTTGAAATTCCTTCAAAATGTGTTTCCTGAAAACAAAATCTGTATCTTGTCATCCCACTGATGTGTCACAGTCAATACACAATATCTCTGTTGGCAGTCTGAGGGCAATATGGGAATTCATTCATTGAAGTAAGGCTGGAGAGCTGGATAGGAAAAGTGGGATAAGAAATAAACATGTCTGCAGCCACACTTTTGCGGCCCTGTAAAGCTGTATTTAGACACAGTAGGGCTTTTCAGAGAATGCTACGGTCAGCATGCTCTTAATGTCAATATTAGCATGCAGCAAGCAGGAATAATGTTTAACAATGTTCACCATGTTAGTTTCGTGAGTTAGCATCCTAATATTTGCTAAATAGAACCAAATAAAAGTTACAGCGGAAGCTTGAGGCAATCCGTTAAACAAGACAAATCCCTCAAAAATACAATTGCCAGCCTTACAGTGGAGCCAGAAGAAAAGTCAGGCCTATACGAGTAGTCACTAATGTCTGTAGAAAATATCTGTACAAATCTTTACCACCCTGTGAGAGGCTAAAAGAAAAGTCAGACCATGAACAGCATGTGAGGATGTATGTTACTATGAAAGAAGAAAGAACCTGCTTTCCTCACACATTCACGAGACCTGCTGTCTTCCCAGTCAGACACAACGCTGCTCCTCAGTGAGTACCTATTAGGCTGTAATGTCTACACTATAATTACTCTGCTGATTATACAGTACATTTAGAACCTTCCTGTCTAAAATTTGTTAGAAAGGAGTCAATAAAACATTGTAACATGCTGAGAGGTGGTGGGGCTGCAGGTTGCCATCATGCTGACATGAGACTTTGAAAATGAATTTAATGAGATGAAACCAGCTTTATACATTTTTTATTATGACTCATAGTTTCTGTTTTCTGTATATTTTGTTTTTTTTTTGTTCAAATTAGTGTTACATGTCTGAGAAAGGAGCAGCTCTATTCCTTGTTTTACAGTGAATCAAGTCTTGGTGATGAGCAATTTGGTGAAATGGAGTATTGCTCAGTTGGTGAACTGGTTGCCAGTTTGTAGAGTTGCTACAGGGCCAAATGGGAAGCATCCTTGTAAGGATTCATTAATAAGTGGCCTCTAAATTATGTAAACTGCTCCTTCTGTTTTTTCCTCTCTTGCTTCATTAGGGATCGTGTCCCTGGTGTCCTTGTCCATTCTCTCTTATGAGCGCTACACCACCATGCTGCATTCCTCCCAGGTTGACATCTCAGACTTCAGAAAGGCCTGGCTGTGTGTTGGAGGCTCTTGGCTCTACTCCCTCTTTTGGACACTGCCACCCCTCCTGGGTTGGAGCAGCTACGGGCCCGAGGGTCCTGGCACCACTTGTTCTGTCCAGTGGCACCTCCGCTCATCCACCAGCGTCTCGTATGTGTTGTGTCTCTTCATCTTCTGTCTGCTTCTGCCCCTTCTGCTCATGGTCTACTCTTATGGCCGAATCCTATTTGCCATTAAGAGGGTGAGTGACGCACTTTACGAAAAGGAGGTCCATTTTACCACATCACTTGGTATAACATGTCTGACATAGGATTAACTAACCAAATATACTGCTTCTGTATTCTGTGTTCATATACAAGGAAATCATGTCATGTAAGTCAGAAGGGTGTAACACAGTTTCCAGTGACTCATGCACATCTTTGTGGGGCTTTTATAAACCTACCAGTCACACAAATAATTGGTAATTAAATTCTTCCGGTTGGTGTTGGGTTCATCCATGCTCTTGGCTTATACTACTACAATCAGTGAATCACCCAGAAGGTATTTTTAGATTGTGGAAGCAACCCGTTACTATTGGATACCTGCTGTTATGCAAGCACCTCCATTAGTTAGAAAACTCTGTGCACCCAAGGGAGTCAGGGTAGAAAAGGGCTTTGCAGACTTGATTACTGTACCAGTGAATTGCGGCTCAACTGCACACCAAGTGAGAGCCCTGCTGTATTCTTTTCTTAGAAACAGAGCAATCTGTCTGTTGAACCTTCAGCTGGCTTCTTAAAGGTGACTTAAACTGACACGTCAGAAGGAGAGATGGCATTTATATCAACATTATTAACGTGGATCAATGTTGAATTTTTCTCTTCTCCGCATGACAGAATCCCATCTAGATTGCAGTCAGGTTGCTGTCTATAAAACTTTTTCTATGAACTCACACACATTTGAGCTTTACTGTTTCAATTGTGTCCTGTTGAATTGACAATTGAGACATTTCTAAACATAAATAAACAATTTTGGACCACAACAAAAGACTATTTCATATACTTATAGAAGAACAATTCTGCCACTTGATAGTTCTGTAGTCACAATAAGCAGATATCAAACTGCAAAATTGGATATTTTGGTAGGAAAAAAATTGTCAGTGAACATATTACTGATACATATCAATGTATTTGCTAAGTGCCAAATACCTTAAAATGTACTCATAATAGAAAACATAATCCAGCTGCAATTAAATGTATTTGGTGTCACAGTTTAGTTGGTATTTAATTTCTGGGAGACATGTTTTGGTCTCTCTGTTGGGATAAGACAGAATTCTGCATTAACATTTACCTTCAAAATCAGTGTCTTGCAGGATTTAAATGAGACACTACACAGATTGACTTATGATATATCTGAGCTCATTTCAGCCCACTGCAGCACATCAGGAGAAACCAGAAGAACGGATGTAATAAAACACACCAGAGCATGCCATGTCGCCAAAGAAAGAAATTTGCAAATGGCTCCTACACACATAAAGGCAAACTGAGATAATGAATGCAGCAAATCAAAAGACACAAAATCCAAATAAAGCACAGAAATGCACGCAGAAGAGGCATGAAAACCCGAGTCGATGGGGCTCCATCTATCTTTGTCACTTAGAGATCTGTATTGCAAATGTGACTAACAAGATCCATGCCTTTTCTTAAACTGTGGTATTTAGTTGTTAAATCATCATCCAGACATTTTTATCCTCTGCATCTTTTACTCTCCTGCTTCATGTCTCCAGGTGGTTAAAATCAATCTGCTGGCAGCTCAGCGCAGAGAGCAGCGCATTTTGGTGATGGTGTTTTCCATGGTGTCCTGCTACATGCTGTGCTGGATGCCCTATGGCATCATGGCGCTGATAGCGACCTTCAGCAGGTCGGGGGTGGTCACTCCCATCGCGAGTGTGGTGCCCTCCATCCTGGCCAAGTCAAGCACTGTTGTCAACCCCGTTATCTACGTCTTCTTCAACAACCAGGTGAGAGCTGATGAATAATGATCCAGAATCCCTCTTTCCATTTTATTTGTTACTATATTGATGTAGATTGTTGGTCTAGGTGCCGTGTAAATACTGTGAAAGAGTCAAAACACTGAGCCCATGGACAAATGCACACAGCCACAGGATTATTTTTTTCCTTCCATTCAGTCTTTCACCAGATCAGATCTCTGCCTGCTCTTCTTTTATTTGTATTTAATGTCCCGTGTGATTCTGTTGAGTGGCTGAACTGTAGCCGACTGACAGCAGGAGAAACTTACTGCAAACTGACGTTATGAAGCAGAACAGAAGAGATGTGAGATATGATCTTAAGTGGTCACTCAGGATGCATGTTGATGCAAGATGGAAACCGTTGTGCCTTAAAGATACAGACACAAAGCAGCCTGTTCCTGATAGAGTTCCGGCGTGCAGCTTAAGAAGATATAAAACTATACTGAGATGGTTTTTGGTTCTTAAAACCACAAAAATAATACGCTTCTACAAGGAGAAGGACCCAAATGCACAGCACAAGAGACAGGTTGTGGACAGGAAAAAGTAAACTTTACTTACAAAAACCAGATACACAAAACACAAAGGCCAGCTAGAGGCAAAGGCCAAAATCTAAGTAAGAAGTGAACAAAACAGCTGGTAGAAGATGAGTCCAAGTAAAAACGGGATCCTACGAACTGTCAACATTGTAGTAGTAGTAGTAGACTACAATGGAAAAAAAAATAGGTCATAGCATTATCAGCCAATGGAGGGATGAAGTGCTAAAGTGTAGTTACGTTCTCCTTGACATTGTTGTTGTTTTGTATTTCTACACAGTTTTATAGCTGCTTTGTGGCCTTCATAAAGTGCAGTGAGGAACCCCACTCTGTTCAAGTAGAGGAGCACCCAACACCCAGGACAAAGTTTTCAAATTTCTTCCACAGTCAGAATCCAGTGTCCCTCAGCTCTTCACAACCTCAGATCCTCAACAGCCCGGGACACACTACCGTCTGCAACCACCACAATGACCGCCACACCCTTGTTGTCCACTACACTCCATAAAAACTTCATATTTTTCATCTGACTGACTGTGAAGCTAAAAATGAATGTTTATTTTTATTGTCCGGAATCCGAAGTGCTACGAAAACACACCTATTTGCCTTCTGACTCTTCATTATTATTTTCACTTAACAATTCATATTAATTGTTTAACATTGAATGTAGACTCAGTGCCATGTAGTTCAGCCTCTGCTTTCATGCTTGTTTAATTTGGTCATACACTGAGCTTCCATGTATGCAAGTATCATTGTATATATTTGAATGAATGCTCTGAAAATACAATATGAATTTGCTACAGGTTTGACCTCGAGCATGTACATCCAGATACATTTATAGAAAACAGAATATAAATGAATGTCTTTCATGGTTTACAAAAAATAAAATCCCATCCACACTTTCTCCTGTTTTTTGGTCTCTTGATCTTGATCTTTTCTGTAATAAACAGCAACCACAACCAACAGCTGTGTTGAATTCAATAGCTACATAGGTAATAGTAAAACATTATACTAAGTAGAGGCCGGCGATATGGCCAAACAATAATATCACAATATATCTGGGTATTTTTGCGATAATGATATTCTTGACAAAATACAGACAAATATGTGATTATTAATATCAATTATATACAATTTCAACAAGTGTTACAGATTTATGTCAGCATAAATGTAACATTATGCCTTCAAATATTAATTAAAAACTAAACAAAAATCATCTCTTAGTTCTTTAGTTTTTAAAAACATGCATCCGTCCCTCACCTGTGCACGGTCACATAGGGAAAGCTGATCACACTGGAGAGAGGAAACCAACTCAAGTGTGTGTGTGTACAAGACCTCTCACTGGTGGACTATGATGAGTGTAAAATGTTACATGAGCACATGCATGGACCAAAGCTAAAGAGTGGAAACTAACAAAGAGGACAGACTTGGATTTAGATCTACTGAGAACACTTGTTAGTTAGACTGAATTTGAGAGACAGAGACCATACTATGTAGTTCAGCCACTATTATAATGCTTGTTTAATTTAGTCATGTTCTGATAGGCAAGTGTCACAGTATATATTCTAAATCAATACTCTGAAAACAAAATCTGAACTTGCTACAGGTTGTACATCCAGATTTTTCACGTTTTCTTGTCTCTTGATTATTAACTTTTTCTACAATAAACAGCAGAATTGAATTAAAGGAAAAATAAAGCTACCAGTACAATATAATACTCAATCATATGCTACTTAAATGAAACTAAATGGTAATATCTCATTGAGATCTTAGCGCATTAAATATAACCCTATGCAATTATTAAAGGCTCATATATTGTTTAGTACCATGGTAAGACAGCAAAGTAGAACATTAATGGAAGGTTTGTGTTTGACATTTAGTATAGCCGGGATTTATATATCTACATATAAATATTCTGCATGAATAGATATTTACAGAAGAGAATACTTGTATCCACTAGGGGCAGCTGTGAGCCGTGAAAGATGTCTGCATGAACCATTCTATTCACATAAACATTTGCACTCATGGAGCCTGGTTTACTAAAGGTTTGTGTGTAAAATCACGTGCAAACTTCACATCACCCGCAAAAAATTGTTTTCCCAGCTGATCTACTAACGACGTGCAGTGAGGATTGCGTCTTTCAAATGTGCAATTTAACACACGTTGTCCATTTTGCGTGTCCGCCTGAATAAATATGTAATATTGGGCATTTCTACTTGAACGTGTACTTGGAGGGGAAATGCAAATACATACATTTAACACCTGCAATGATATTTGCTAAACCTGAAAGTACAAATACGTGTGTATTTTAGTACGACTGAAAGGAACGTATTAATCAGGTGACCACATCAGGAAAGACGGCTGCTCTTATTGTGGTGAGAAGGAGACGCAGGGGAAACCAAAAGAATATGTAGGGAATGTGGTTTTACACCCGTGGGGGAAACAAATTTAAAGACAGAGGGAAAAATTATTCCGATTTTTCGTCTGTCCACAGATGACATTTTTGAGTTATTGGGTTAACTGAATGATGATTGACAGCCAACAAGAGGATGAGCCACACAATACTAGGAATTAAAAAAACGTCTTACGACTCTGCATTTACTTTCTTCTGGGTTGTTCCAGCGTATCTCTGCTTGCATATCCCACCCAGTCCTGTTATTCAGGTATGCTGTCACAGGTACTGAATGTGTCCCGCAGAATTTACAGGTAGTTTCATAAGGTTCCCGAGCACTCGCGAGGCACTGAATGAAACTAACTCACTTGCTCATCACAGAAAGATCTGGACCTGTTGATCGATGTTTGATCTCATACTCCTCTTTTATTTGCCCGACGTTTTATCATAAGCCGGGTTTTTTTTCCCCCTCCTAATATCTTGCCATCTTCTCATAATTTCATCTATAGATCTTTTTGTTATTCCCATTGACTTCCTCACTGATAACCTCCGATATAGCGTTGCGTGCCTGTTATAGGCCCTATTTATGTTTATCAATTTAAATGGGATCAGATTTTCTTCCTGGTTGTTCTGTTAGAACGGCTGGAATCACGTTAGTAAATCACACGCAAAAACGGGTGCAAAATAAAGGTGCAAACTTTTTAAACAAGCACGCAATTTAGTACCCTTTATTTGAGATCTTAGTAAATCAGGCCTTTGTTGTAGTGACTGCATGTTGTTCGGACAAGTGCATAAAAATAACCTTGGTTGCTTTGCCTTTTTTTTTTAGGTGTTTTTTGAGGAAAGATTCTTGGAACGTTTTGTGAATCAGAGATGGGGCTTTTATCCAGCGACGCTGTGACTGTGCTCTATTGTACAGGATCCATGCAGTGTAGTATACAGATGGGTTTAAATCCCAAAACAATGCAGGATAAAGAACTCATTAAAAATCACTGGTTTGAGATTTTACCTGCGCTGCATCACAATATGTTCACAACACTTGGTTCACTTCCTTTAAATTCCAAATCTTTTTGCTGTTATTTTTTTTTTACCCCATTTTAAAATATGGCTATTTGAACACAATAACCTTTGCAACGCATCAAATTTAACCCCCAAAAATGTGTGCATATTGTCCAACATTGAAAACAGCAAACAACACACATTTAGCAATCATCCACAAATTGGGACTTGACATTTTAAAAGTGCTACAGTAGATATGAGATCACAACCATATGGTATTGTGGTTCGGGTAAATAACCCAGTAGTGATATAAAAATCAACACAGGGTCACATAACCAATTGTCTTCAAGCGGTTTTCTATTTATTGGTTAAAGGTGAGCCTTTAGCATGTCTTAATCTGGATTTTAAGGCTCCGAAATTCACACGACACTTCTAGATATAAAAAGCAGTGATTTGCTACAAATCGGACTGAAAGCAACTGATTCCAAACCTCATACAAGCTAGACCACCATATGACAATGACAAAGTTGCATTATGCTCGTACACAACACCCTGTAAACTACTGCGTGCCCATGCCACATTAAAAACCTTTCACATTGGCCAAACCAGGTTGTGTGGGTGCACTAGAAAACCAGCAGTGGGTCTCATTGCAGATGAATTTGCCACCGCAACCAACAGATTTCATGTACCCTGTGGTTGTTATCAAAGATCGGTGCCTTTGTATCTGAATAGACCATGTCAAGCTGAACTGAACTGAGTTCAGAAAGCTTTTCACAGCCTGTAATGGTCTGGAGTTTGGTTACTGCAATCTCGTCTCTTGATCCATCTGGATTTCTTATGACGTAAGTGACTGTAATAAGTAAACCAATATTGAAAAAGCAATAGTGATGACCCTATGGTCATACAGCCAGCTTGTCTTTAGTGATCACAGAACCATCGAATCCATGTCTTATTATAGGACATGTTTAATACATTATTTGCTGCTGCTGTTATAATTTATGCAGGTCAGTTATTTGTCTCTCAAAGTACCCACCGCATCAAAACTAAATTAAAATAGCACTGAAAACTTAATATAGATGCCCTTGAGTATGCTCTGTGTAATCCAAAAACATGCACTTCAGGTCTAACAAAAATCAAATGACAGGTCATCATTGTAAATGAGAATTGGTTCTCAATTGATTCTACCTGGTTAAATAAAGGTCATATAATGCCACTTACTTTAGACACTATTATGATACCATAAAATTATGCAAGATTTTATGGGGCTTTAGTGTTTTTTGGCCAAAAATGGAAATACTGCCACCTTGAGATATAAACACTGAGGAGTAAAAGGTCATGATGCGGTGTGTGCTATTTGGGTACACATACCCGTCTGAGCGGAAGAAAGAAACTTACTCTCTAAACGGCACAACTTTGACAGCTCTGCATGTTGAAGAGTGTAGAGCTTCCAGGAAGTAGTAAGAGAAAAACTCAGTGGCTTGAGAGCAACTGCTCAAAAGTGCATGGGATGTCACGGACATCAGGCCTCTCTAGGTGTCACCGCTCCTCTCCACCATGATCAACACTTACCAGACCAGCCTGGCTCCACCGCCGGTGCCTCCGCGCTGCAACAGGTCCCACCCGGTCCTCATCCCGGCTCCACTTCCATCAAAAGGACACTCCAAGCCTCTCATCCGTTTTTTGGTTGGTGTAGTGGTGCTGCATTTATTGCTGTCTCTCGGAGGATTCATCTATCTGTACCACAATGAAAAAATGGTAAAGTTTTTCTCTTACATTTGTGGATTTAAACTGAGTAGTTAGGATGAACTAAACTAGTTAGTGAGAGTAGTTTACTTTGAATCTATTTTTATAAAAATGATAGCTTAAAGAAAACACAAAAACAATTAAGTTTAAAATAAAAATTAAACTATCTTCCACTTTCATGTCAAGATGTATTCAGTTTTATTCTAAAACATGATGCAATGAAATATAATGAATGGTACACAAGTTTGGTTATATTACAGTATTGAAAAATATCTTCGTTCTCTTGGTTCACACATTTTGCTCTGTCTAAAAATATACCACTGCGCCCAATTCAACTGCATTTGAAGCGCAGGAAATGCTCTCAAATAGATGAGATGTGATAGTCACAGCACAGCCTCAAACAAGATGAGCCATTTGTGAACAATGAAGACATTTAATTGTTAGTATTATAAGAAAATCCATATTCAGTATATTGTGTTACCTGTTTCTGATGTTCTACTTTTTCAATTCTTACAGGAAAAACATTCTTCAGCTGAAGGAAGAGGTACATTCTTTTTTATTAATTGACTTTATACGTAGAGTTGGAGAAAACTCAATCTCAACCATATGTCTGACATTTGTACTCTTTTCCAGCTGCTCCCGTCTCATTAGATAAGCAGGACACATCGTATAAAGCCTTGGCACACATGGTAGTTGATCAGCAATCAATCACTGCAAAAAAGCATCTACGTAAGAAACTATAAAATGTTTCAACTTTTAAAAATGCAGTTATAATAGATCAAATATCTATGTAAACGTTAAAAGTATTGTCCAAAAAAGTTTGCTGAAACTTCTCCTTCTGTGTCTCCAGTGGGTTATCTCCAGTGGGACATAAACCACTCACTTCGTAGGAACATCAACTACTACCAGAGCAGCTGGTTGACTATCCTACAACCTGGTGATTACTATGTCTACTCCAGGGTGACCTTCTCCAAAGGTGACCCCGTGCGGCCGCTGGTCAGCAGGGTCAAGCTGAGGAAGAATGAGACAGGAAAGGAGACGATTGTGATGCAGGCCTACTGCAGCCTGGACAGCAGCTCTGAATCCGCCCCTCGCCTGTGCACGGCCACACAGGGAGGGCTGATCACACTGGAGAAAGGAAACCAAGTCAGTGTGTGGGTAAAAGACCCCTTACTGGTGGACTATGATGAAGGTGCAACAACCTTTGGGATGTACAAACTGTAGGACTCTTACACGAGCACATGCATGGACCAAAGCTGAAGAGTGGAAACTAATGACGAGGACGGACTTGGATTTAGATCTACTGAGAACACCATTAGATAAATGGGATCTTTTTCGTGGATTTGAAAGACAAGGATTGCATTTTCAAACTATAATTTATTAAATCAGATATGTCAATTTTTTTCTTCTATATTTCAGTGGTATTATTGTGGATGTTTGTTCTGTATTTATTGATATAAACAAGGTTGTACAACTGTGAAATGAAACTGATATTTCATCTAAAATATTTCTACTCTTCTCAGTTTTTCTTCTATGCGCCACCTTTCAGGAGTTAGTAACAAGTAAAGGAGATAGACACAGTGGACTAAAACATCCACATATTTGACATTTCCAGTGTTGGGTTAAATAGCTTCACTCTCAGTATGAAGCAGAATATTTTAAATGGTGTAAAGGAAAGGCATGCAAGCAAAACAGTCAGAATAAAATCAACACTTACTGATTAACAGGTGAACTTAAAGAAAATATCCAAATTCATGACCAGTATTAACACAGCAAAACTATTGATTATTAAAGCCCACAATAACTCACTCTGCTGTAGATTGCTGTGAGGAGCAACACCTGGCCGCATGTTGCATTCTAGCTCCGTCTGTACTACTGTAGTTTTACATTTCTAGAACACAAAAAAAACCACATTGCAAAGATGCATTTTCTCATGATGCCAAATATTACCACTGGCCATGTAGGTTACCACTCGAGAAAGCAAAGTAGACTCAGCAGTAGATTAGCTTTTTTTTTTCCGCCAAAGTTTTGGCACCTTGTTTTCACCGGCAGAAGATAAATATCTGGCGAGTATTTTCAGGGACAACATCTGATTCTTTTTTTTAGAGCCACACTAGTGATTTACAAGTTTTACCTTCTTAAGCAAAGTTTCCACTTTCGACATGTATTTTTCCTTCTTTTCAGGCAGCTGGTGGTTTTCATTATTTTCTGAATGGTGTATGGATTTTTTTTTTTATCAGACTTGAAACTTGAGTTGTGTCATGCATCCCAGTAAGTTTTAAGTCTTAATTTTGTATTGTTAAAGTGGTAAACCAGGTTAAATGTAGATTTTAATCTGACAAACCATTCACTGTCAGGAATTACACAACTCAAGCAAGACTTGAGAATAATTTGATATTCAGGCAGGAAAAGACAGGCTCATTAGTAAATGACCTAAATCATTAACTTTCCAGTTAAAATGCAAAAGTACAGTTTAGACCTTTGGCAAGTTTTTATTTTTTATTTTTATTTATTTAATCAGTCGCTACACCTTAATGAGTTAAGTAACTTTAACCTGGTGACTAAAACAAGGCTTTAAAACCTGTACTTGGTGAGTAATATTGCAAAAAGATACCCCAACTCATCAGAAGCAAAAAACGCGTACTGTGCAAGTTTAAAGTTAGCACCTAAGACTGTCTAAAACCCAAGAGTGTGTTTCACATGTCACCATTGTGATGGGGGTAGAACAGTATGGAAAGTGTGAATCTCTATGGACTCGTGTACAGATGCAGAGGTGATGCACTCTTACAGGATGTCATCTATTTTAGTCACTCCTTCCATCATGTAAAGGGTTTTTTGCTACTGAATATGAACAACCTACAAATTCCTGAATCGCACATGTGCTGAATGCAGCGTGGAAAAGCCAGTCTTTGTGGATTTCCAGTATCAATGAGAGAACACATTGAAGCAATCTTAGGAGTTTTTCATTTCTCACTTACTAAAATTCACATGAAAAGCTAAACTCAACTTATTATATTAAACTTTTAATAAAAGAATGATCATAGCAAACATAAAGTACAGGGTTTCTAGAAAAAAAAAAAGCATTACAATACTTGCAACAACAACAATTGCATAGAACAATCTTTCAAAAACAATACACACAGTGGTCTGGAGACATAACTTTAGACAAACAATTTGAAACCGGAGTTCAACCCCTTCTCACCAGTAAGTGCTCACTGAGGCTATTGGGAATTCAAAACTACAGTATGTGGTGCCGGATGAAGACAGTTGTTAGAGAAACGACAACAATGTTAATCTCAGCAGCGAACACGTGGTGAGCCAGAGTCAGACATAGCAACAGGAAGCAGCAGTGATGCTGAAGAAAAGCTGGCTGCTAACTGAGGGTCCCATCAGAAAACCAATTGAAAATCAGCACCAGCAACAAAGCAGGCATTTACCGTGCAGAAGTGCCCTTAAATTAGCACAGCAGTGACTCTTCTGCAGATGTACCAGTGCTGCCTTGTACCCTACACAGTGCTCGGACTTCCTGTAAGAAGGTGTACGCAGAAACAACTCTTCTCAACAGGGACTGTACAGTATTATAACATGATTCAATTTGGGATCATTTGTGGTTTAAAAAAAAAAAAATAAAAAATTGGGACCTGCTCAGTTTCCTCAAAACAATAATTATTAATTGATTAAGTAAAGGAAAATTAAACACAATGAACAGACTAACTGTGTGGTGGCTAAACCACATATTCAGGCTCTTTTTGGTTAAAAGTAAATGTGTTTATTCATTCATCGTTATTGACATTTCTCCAAAATCTGGTTTACCATGTTGGGACCGACTCAGGAGTCAGTCTTTAATGCAATCAATTATTGCATTACAATAGCACTCACTGCTTCTGTGCAGTACAGCAAGATTAGATAACCATGTTGCCAGGGCACAAGCTCAGCCCCCATGAAGAAATGTACCGCTGTGGGTCCTCCAAAAAAAAAGCTGTAACAAACCACCTGTGACATTTTCAATATGAATTATGCATTTTATCCCAGTCTGATCTTAAACTCTCTGTAGTTATTGACCCCTTCGGGAGGCACTTAAAACAGTCAAGCTCTAATCTACACCGAAAAATAAATCTCTGTTTATTTCCTCGGTTTGTCTGTCAGCTCTGCAGGAACCGGCCAGGACGCCACAGAGGCTGCAAACAAAAAAAACTCTGAATTCTAAAGGCAGACTCATTCAAGTAATTTTTCCTCTTTCGTGATGAAAACATGTCTATTTTCTCTCGGCCAAAACAAAGAGATTTTTTTCTGCCTTTAGTTTAGTAAAATTCCAGACACATGTAAAGGCAGCAAAACTAAATCTATAAGGCTAAAACTTTACTTAAATGCTTGGGTGAACAATAAATAAAGAATATAAAAAAAAAAAAAAAATTAAAAAAAAATTCTAAATAAAGCAAGGCTATGTATTTATTATGTTAAAATGATTCTTGAATATATTTTAATAAAAAGAGTAAGGGTAGCATCTTTGTCAATATTTGTGACCTCCTGTATAATAAATGAGTTAAGTCTTTCCTATGTTAATATGCAGCTGTATCCCTGATAGCTTTCGACTACATATCTGAATATCTTGATTATCACATTTCTGATGCAGAATTCATATTGTAGAAACACTGTACATCCATGCAGTTATTTAAATAAGCGGTCAAAGGCTCTGCATTTGGAAACTGGATTGAGGATGATGAGCTGACCTCTTTGATTTGCTTAAACGCCTAAAAAAAACAGCCTGGAAATGTGTGACGTGAATGTCTCGAATGTTACAAAAAAAGCAAATCACACATACACATGAAAACGCAACAGATCTGTTTTCCCCGCTGGGGACCCCTTATGACAAATAAAATACGACAATGACAAAGTCATGATGTGAAGAGAAGAAAATCAGTCCCCTTAGTAACAGAAGTGCATGCAAGAGAACACCTATTAGACTTGATGGCCTCAGACTCCTTTTCTATTTCCAACTGAAGCAAATGAAACAGTGGAGTTTTGTCCTTGTCCAAAATTGTTCCATTTTCTGGGGAGTGTTCACAGTGCCAGTTGCCATCGGGCAGTATGTATGAAACGTCTTGGTGTAGCTGAGCTGCTTTAAGGGGAAGCATGTTTTCAATCTCATCTAGTGAGGCTGGATCAGGAAGACAGATCAGATTTAATCACAAAGTCAAATCAAGCTCCAGAACTTGAAGCGAAGAAGCTCCGAGTATCATTGTCAGAGAGGGAGTACAACTCTGCTCTGTGTGATTGAAATGCGGAGACGCAATATAGAAATAGAAACACACACACACACACACACACACACACACACACACACACACACACACACACACACACACACACACACACACACACACACACACACACACACACACACACACACACACCTGCCCATCCCAGTCCCTCTGCTAACATGCTTACCAAAATGTACCCATACATGCACAGCCACACAACGATGACAATGATTGACTGGATGTGTTCAGTGGCTGTCATCCCAAGTACAGTCATTCTTCTGTTTGGCCAGTTTTCGGACCACTCTCTCCAGCTCTTTGCGAGACTTCTGCTCCTCCTCCAGAAACTGCTTCATCCACTTGTTCTCCTGTAAAATATTTGGGCAGAAACAGAATTTAAAATGTTGTGTGACTGTTTCCGTTTGCAAAAAAAAACAACAACAAAAAACACCTGTAGATTGTAATCAACCAGTCACAGGTTATCATGGATGTATATTGGTATTGAAATCTATTTTGGCTGGTAATATGAATAAAAGTAAAAATTATAAACTGTATTTATATAGCACCTTTCATATGAGATGCAGTACTTCAAATAAAATGAAACAGTGGAGGTAAAAATATTGAGTAAAACACTTGAGAATGTTCAGTTCATGATTGATTTGTCAAGTCACAATCTCACATACCTTTTTCAATTCATGAACCTCGTCCTTTAAAGCATATACAGCATCGACCAGGCTCCTGAAAGAAAAAAACAACAACAGAAGCCATAGTAATCGCAGCGGTTCCCATTCTCAGGCTCAACTTGGGTTACCCCGCAGGTAAATTAAGACCTGCTCATGTAAATAAAATCCTTTGGTTTTAACTTTGGCAAATCTTATTTTAGAACGCCTTATTTAATTCTTTTCAAACTACCAAATTTTTGGCCACACAGCTGTCTGAGTTTTGTGCTCTGCAGTGACTGAGTCTCTGTGTGAGCTGATAGTCTTCATGTGAGACATTTAAGGGGCGTCAGTAAATTGTCACTTCAGAAGGTACCCTCTGCAGCACACGAGTCTCTGCATGAACATTTGTCACTTGCTACACCACCTATAACCACAATTAACCTCTGCGGGAAACACTGATCTGTATTATGCTGCACGGTGGGAAATCTATAAAACAATTACCTTCTTAAGAACCTGGTTATTCTGGGTGAAGATGCATGTCTCAACAGCCTGAACAGGAACAATATAAAATGTGAGAACCTAATTGTAGAATAAAATTAGGATCTAAGTAGAAATAATGACGGAGCCACACGGTTAACATAACACGTAAATGAAAACCTATTTTCCCGAGTATTAATATCCTTACTTTTCCTCAATAACCGTCTGCCCATTGCTCTTCATCTCCTCCACAATGATCTTCTCTTCCTCCGGCAGAAGCACCTGAGGGACACACTCTTTCCGCACGCCTACACACACACACACACACACACACACACACACACACACACACACACACACACACACACACACACACACACACACACACACACACACACACGAACAAATGGGAATGCTTTATTCATGGTTATACCAGTTGCTGAAGATGTGCAATCTAAAGAGGCATTAAATAAACCATTTATCCACGCACGCACACGCGCACGCACACACACACACACACACACACACACACACACACACACACACATACACACACACACGCACACACACACCTGTGGTGCCCTGGTGCAGGCTGGCTCCTGTGCAATATGCCTCAATCACCCTCAGTATCTGAGCATCTTCTTCCAGAGCGACTGTGCCTGTCAAAACCAGAGATTAACATTACAATAAATACACACTTAGAAGTTCCATTCAGCACAGGGTGTCATAGTGGCACACATTATGTATTTTTTTTTTTAAAGGTACTCACCGGACACAATCATCAAGAACAAATATACAGTATACAGATAATTATTGCACCAATGCATTGGTGCAGTAAACATAAAATCACATTAGAGGTTCTCTTGCAATGTTTGCACTCTTGTGACTATTATGTATGTAAAGAATGAGCTTCAGAGGCCCAGAAAGGTACAACTAATTTTTTTTGACTCGATTTGTGTTACAGTCATCAAGCTGATATTTATCTTAGCTGTACACCTGACATTTACTTCTGCTTGAATTTCATATTCAAAAACTATTGTAGACGTATACATAATTTATATCAGTGATCTAAATTATAATCAACAACAGCATTAAAAGCACAAAACAACAGAGAAATTCTATTTGAAAAAGCAATATAAGCCTATTAAACCTCGCAAACAGTTGTTGTGACAGTAAGATAAAACTCCTACTTTTTCTCGTCTGAACTTCGTCATCAGAGTGCTTGCGCTCTTTCTTCCTGTTGCCTGGCAGGAATTTCTTCATCGGCCGCGGGCTCTTGCTGGAGTCCTGAAGGAGCGCAACAACAAATTCAGTACATCTTTGCGCACAGGTACACAAACACACAAACACACGGCTACAAACACCTGAAAGCCGAGTCTCCAATCCAAACGGAATGCAAGCTTACACGGACGGGCATCCCATATGAACAAACAACATCAAAGAACAAAATACCATTAACAGACAAGGCAGCAAGCACGTGGTGATCCTGGTAATCTGTCTGTGTTGATATGCATCCTGCCTAACAGGGCTTTAAAGAAAAAGTTGAATCACATTTATTTAGTTCTTTCAAAATAGTTTTTACGTCTTTACCCACCACCGACTAGTCAGGAGAGGAAGAGTACTTTAAATATTAAAGTTGGAATACAGAGTTTACAGCGCCACGGGAAAGCAATTCAAAATCGTATAATTTTGACACTATGAAACCCCAATGATGTGGTTTTATGAATGAGAGATTTTCTGTTTTTCTGCTGCGTTTGAAAACAGGTACAATAATAGCTTCCTCTAAAAGCTGAGGTGTGATGAATAATAAACTCTCTAAAATTAACTGTCTCGTCATATGATGTGAAGATTGGTTGCGTTGCTATGCCTTACTAACATCCTGTACTTTACATGAAGTCATTTTCCCCATGCCCAGGGCTGGAACTGGGAAACTTAGTCAAAGACATAGCTGGAAACAGATAGTGAACCCACTGATGGGGCACGCCAAAAACTACACCGGAGATCTTTTCTCATGACAATCAGGAGGAATAACTGACTGCAACCGCTCTTGTGAAACCTTTGAAGAGACTCAAAGTTTCACATGAATGCAGGTGCACAGCGCAAAGGTTGTTTCCTCTTTGGTTTGATGTTCTGGGGACTCCTGTCCCACAGTGGGAGGAGAGAGCGCGATCTGATTCCCAAGGCATGAGAGAGATACACAGAAGGTGTCTTTTACCATTGGCACCGTGACAACTTAAAACCTCAAAGAAGGGGGTTTAGGGCGTTTGCATGGAACAAGCACAGGGCTTTCACCCGGAGGACTGGTGTTTGAGTCCGTGAGAAAGCATAGGTCAACGTGGATTTCTTAATGTAACATATTTAACTTGCATAACGTAGGATTGCATAACAGTGGCACACTGTAAGGTTAGTGTCGAGATTGCCCGTGTCCCTCACCATCCACCAGCACACTGGCAGCGGATTATGTACAGTACATACATGTCGCGGGACTCCGACGCCACTTTAAAGAAGTACAACTTGTTTTCATGGCAACTTGAGAGCAGAGGGACCTCACAAAAAGCTAGCAGGCAAAAAATTCTGACATATGATTGCCTTATAAAGTTGCCAACACATTCAGCAGGTTGAGAGGAGCTTTACAATTATTTTAGGGTTTAGTGTTTAAACCCACCTGGCGAATGATCACAGAGATTTCACAGTTTTATTAGACGTCTCAAAGTATTGAAAACATTGTTCCTTCCAGGTTTTCAAAAAACATGCAATCAACTTAATATTTCAAATGTGCAAATACATTAATGGCTGAATGACAGTAAACTTGACTGCACTCTGTCTAGATGTAAAAAAAAAAGCACCTCTAGTAGAATTTATGAATTTTTGTTTCATCAGAATTTTTTTTTAAATGTTGACTGACAACTTGACTTGTTACAGGGAACGAGAAAAAAACCACAAAAAAAAACCCGACTCGCAGGGCCACAGAAAACAGGAAACCAGCAGATGACAAAGAGAGAGGAGTGATGCAAACAGCAGAGCCAAGACATGCCAGCTCAAAACTGGGGTTAACACAGACACGCACGCACGCACGCACACACACACACACACACACACACAGAGACAACCCCATCCCATCCCACCTCCCCAACGCACATCCTTACCACACACGCACACACAGATAGAAACAGAGTGAGGGCTAAACCTTACCTTCATGATATAAGACATCCTCTAAAGAAGGCAGAATAGAGAGACGAGAGAAAGAGAGAAAAAGGGGAAAATGTATATGAAAAATACGATGAGAGAAGGATGTGATCGAGAGTAAATGGCGAACATTTTTACAATCCCTCTGCTGTTCACCTATTCTTGGTCCACGCAGAATAGGGTGAATATTTTGTATAAAAAGAAGAGCGAGAAATACGGGGAAACTGTCCAGACAGACGGTTATGCATTCAGAGGACTGTGTATGCAATCTCTGTAGGGTAGATCAAAAAAAGCCTGCTGCTCGCTTCCATCGTCACAGGTGTGAATGAGTTTGTGTAGACATATTCAGGATGTGTGTCTATTAAAAAGTACAGAGGCATTTTCTAAAGTACAGTTTTTCTGAGAAGCACCAACTTAACTTCTGATATACAATATATTCAACACATCACTGTAACGGTGGGAGTCCATCGTAACTGAAAGTTTTAAAAAGTGCTGACTGATAATGTCAAAGCTTCCACCTCCCACACAGGCTAGAAAGGTGAGCGAGCATCATAGCTGTAACCCACGATTGCACTCATTGTCCTCCAATGCCAGACATCTCTGTGACCAGGCTGTCATTACTGGAATACACTTCAGCAGAGCAGCATCGTACCCTGCCTTATTCCAGGCACACCTGCAGCAATATAAATCTGTTCTGTTTGCAGCACAATCAAAAAAGCTATAAAAGTCCGTGTACATAAGCTGGCACACACATTGTGCTTTTATCTGTACAGCCAGTACAAGGTTTAGAGAAGCTGTGAGCACGATTGTAAACACGTCAAATTAATGAAGGTTTTGTTGCCTTGATGAACCGCAACTAAAGTTATTAAACAATAATAGCACAGTCTTACTACTCATAGGTGCTAATGTTTAGCAATAGAAAAGTTATCTATAACCACTGAAAGCTATTTTGGTACTAAGGCAAAAAAGGATATTACATGTGACAAGAAATTATAACTACATAGTTAATCAAGGTGTTGCAAAACAAAAAAAAGTAATATCAAGATGAGATTGAATCACTAAATCTATTCTCATTCAATTGCAGTACTTTTAATAGATTTGTTTTTGGACTTTCTGACCAAGTCTGCGTCAAGTCTTGTGTCTCTTCTGGTCTGTCAATGCTTGGAATGAAAATTATAGTGCATGCTATGCTACAGTGCATGAGGGATCAGACTTGAAAATAACCGGAAGCCCAGCCTAACAAGCTGAATAAAGTTAATATATTGTCGTTAAGTTGATTCAATGTGTGTAACGTTATGACATTATGATTATAACAATTGACACCTTGTTTTTACGAAGTATTCAGTCCTAGTTCCGTCAAGCTTTTCAGTTAGCAGTTTTTTGGAGAAGTGATGTCATGTTTTATTGTTGAAATTATTTTTTTTTACAATATTTAAATTTTTACAGTGTAATGTACGTCACTTTGGTGCTGCATTTTTAAACTGAACTAAAATGTTTTTAATTTTATATGTCAAAAGAGACTTAGGATATTTCTAATAATTATAATGACAGACCAAGGAAAATATATTATTAATAATAATAATCTCAGATAATTACCTAAAAGGAGATGGGTTCTTATAATAACTAAAAGCAGGAGCTATCATAGATAAATAATTTGTACATTCAGGATCATTTTCACAGCAACACGAAGAGAAAAAGACAACAACATGGCTATAAAAAGGGAAAATTATTGAGCTGCTCTTTTTATATGTATAGGCTAATAATTTGATTATAACCACAACGGTTATGTTACACATTTTTCAGGACAATCTGGCAGAACTCCACCTATATTCAGGAGATAATTTTTCAATATTTTAGGCAAGTATTCACAGCAGACTCATTTGTGAAAACCAACGCCACGTCCAAGTCTCATATGTATGTACAGCACTCCCTGTCTTGACTGCAGGATGAATAAATTAGAGAAAGAAAAAGGGCACATGGGTGGACTTGAAGAGGAGCAGGACTTTTTGCAGTTCCTGACAAACTCTGTGTTGCGTGACTTACTTTAAGAGGCTGGTATGGGTTTGTTTGTGCAACTTCCTACCTCTTTGTAGCCCAGTGCAGCGGAGGGTTTGAGGGGAGGTGCGGGGCGCAGACAGCTGAGAGACCAGGGCTTGCTGATCTTTGGCGGCTCCAGGGGGCCACGGCTGATGACGCTGAGGCTGCCCAGGTGGGACAGATGGGTGGGGGTACCGACCATGCTCAATGGCTTTCCATCTACATTCTGTGTAGCATAGTGAAAGAAAGGAAGCACATGTCTGAAAACCATCGAAAGGAGTCCAAAGTTTGTCACCTCAGACTGAGAATTAGTTTTTTCACACTTCTGCATTGTGTGAGGTATACTTTTGGTATTGTTTTGACTGTGTTTGTGTCTTAACCTTTGAGATGGTTCCTGCAGGGCTGCCTCCTTTTGTAAAGGGCTGCAGGTGCTCTAGCCACTCCTGTAACTCCTGGCCACTACTGCAGAACACTGTAATGCGATCAATCATGCTTCCTGCAGCAAATAAACACACAGGCAACACATGAACACAGACCTCCCTCAGTGACAGTTGCATACAATGTGGCTGATAGATACGACCAATACATATCACAACTACAACAATTAATTTAGGGAGTACGGGTTTCCTTTACATATCCGGTTACTTTTTTAAGTCTAATTTCACCCTTTCCAAAATACAACAATTCATGGTGTAGGACAGTAACAAATACATGATTAAATATAAAATGAACACTGTCCTGGCTCAAAAAGATGCCTCAAACAATTAACTATATGCTCTGAAAATTTTACATTCAAATATTCTATAAGAAATTGTGCTGCCCACAACTATTTGAAAGGCAAATTCAGAGCAAATTATTGGGATTGGGGTGGCTTTTGTAAGAACTTATAAAAGTTTATAGCACTGCTATCTCAAGTAGACAAGTCTTCTTTCTTTTTTTTTCTCCAGTACTTCAGATGCAAACCTGTGATGTCAAAGGCATAGTGGGCACTGTCTGCATCCTCTGCATGTCTTGTCAGTGTGGTGCCCGTCAACGGTAGTTTTCCCTGAATGGGAGGGAAAACGAAGGAAGAGAGAGGAAATACGTCAAAAAAAGAAGAAGTGCAGCATATAAATTAATGACTTTATCATGACAGGTTTCTCCTTTGCGCAACTGATCTTTTAGGAATATAATCACAGATGAATTGCTTGCAAAGACACATTCGTACAGGAGCACATTCGGGAATGCCAACTGAATTATGTTAATAAAATATAAAGTTGATTCAAATTTAAACAAATACAAAGTAAAAGGGTTGTTTTACCCAAATTGAAATAAATACTTTTAAAAATATATATATATATATTTTTTATGTTATGAGCACAAATAATGTAATTCCATTCACCCCCATTGCTGTGGGTTGGGAGCAGATATCTCATAGATCTAGTGAAAAAGGAAATCAATATGTTTATAATTTGGGTGAACTAGCCAATTAAAGGTTCACATCTTTTTAAATCTGTCTTAAAACAATATTTAGCCATATTCTGAGGGAAATAATTATTGGACACTGAAATCGTTCCACCTGTTAATTTCTCAAGCAATGGAAGAGATAGGTGACAAGAATCCACAGTCCTCCTCCAGTGTAAAAGTGCACTATAAAGTTCAGCTGAAAATAACGATAACCTCCAGCACTTTGTCTTGGACAAATTAAATGGCTACCTTCTAAAGTTACAGTTTTTGATCGAAGATACTCTCTTTGTGCTTCTCTTGATAGTGTGTCAACAGATGGAACATAACGTGAGTGGTTGGTACCCAAGAGACTGCACATTTTCTGCAGAGTTGCTCTGAGCTCTATAAACATCAGATTTGACACAAGCTATAATTCGAAGGAGAGGATTTTCATCGATCTTGACCTAAAGGACTGATGTACTGTGCACACCATAGCTCACCTGATAAATAAAGCCACTCATCCGGGGACTTGCAGAGAGCATGATTAACACATTAGGAAAAAGCATTAAGTAGCGTTCCTCTTTTTCCTGCAAGAGAGATACATGAAAGATTTGATGAGAAAGGTTTTAATCGACAGCCATTGTTTTTCTTTTTTGAATGGAAGGTGACTGCAACTGAACGGGTTTAATGTGTTGCTTGTCAAAAACTGAGTGTGTGGTACTTTAGGTTGCACCTACTAATGCAAAACCATCATTACAGCTGACACTTGCACATCTTGGCTCTGATTAGCAACAAGACACTAACTTGGCAAAGCAGTCGCTTGATATTGGAATGGAAAATAAAATGAGCTGGTGAGAAGTTTGAGCTGCGAAACCAATAAGAGGACTGGTGTGGTGGTTGGAAAGCAGTTGTCAGTGATTAAAAGAGGGTGAATCCAAATGTATTTCTTCTAACCATGGTCTTAAAGTCAACCCCTACACAGAAACCACACCAAAAAAAAGAACTGGTTTGCAGTCTGCACGTGGCCTACATAGGTTTCTGTTTTGACACTTGAGGAGGATATCAAATTAGCATCAAAGGAGGACGGATTTCAGGACGACGCGGACAATATAACACATTTAGGCAATGATCAACTTTTCAGATTTGTTTTAAATAATGTTATACTGCTGGAAATGAGTACAGAGAAGAGAGGAGAATAAAATCAATTGCATATTTCAAAAATCATTTGCATTAAACCATTATGCCAAATGTATGTCTAACTGGTAGTTTTTCTCAAAAGAGCAGGAAAGGTAACCAACTGAGAAACTGATGCAAAAAATAAAGTCTTTCCGAGATGGGAAAAGAAGCACCTGTTATAGTGCACATACTTTCTGTGCATGTAAAAGACAAATTGTCTGCCAAGTAATGCAATAAATCCTGCAACAGTTTTCCTTCTGCAACACTCATGTATCCTCTTCGACTGAATGAGCTTTCCCTCCGATTGACAAATCCCAACCATTGATGTTAGTCTGGTCGCGCTGGGCTGCATCAAACCCGACACATCTCTCACCTCACTGCATCCATTTCTCACATGGACCTGGGACATGTAAACCACGTGACCCAGGCTCTTCATGCTGTCCCCCTCCCAGCCACGCACTGGTTCGGACAGGATCTGCAGCTCCAGATTCTTGCGTTTCCGCAGGTCCTGGCACTGTGTCTAAACACAACAAACAAAAATATATGCATAAGTCTATTCAATTTCACAAAGACAGAAATGTGGGAGACTGAGTCATGAGCAGCGGGGATGTTTTTCTGCTGTGGATTTGGCTTTAGAAAATGTATTTGTGATATTTACAATGTATGGGATTATATTTTAAACTTCTTTTTCAGTGGTATATCAAGCCATCTGTAACATAAAGTAGCACTTTTTTTTTTAGGTGCTATGGAGGGGTTTTCCCTCTTCAAACAGGACAAATGACAATGCAACACCTATAATTCCCCACTGAATGTAATTTAAAAATGAGCTTCTGCAGTCTGCGGAGATGTAACTACCATTTCTTGAGTTCCTACCCACCCAATCACACATTCAGAAGAAAGAGCAATTTAACTTGCAAATCACAATAGGCAGTGTTGTGCGATGTTTTATTTTCCCGTTTCCTGTGTAGACCTGCCACTGAGACGTGAGTCACTTTATCTGTATCTCACTAGGAACTCTGAGCTACAGCCTGCGGAAACTGTGTCTCAGAAAGATGTTTGGTACTAGTAGTGTGGTTGTTCGCATGCAATCCAACTCCTTTACAATGCCATTTGAGTTCACACCCACTGTAGGAAAAACACAATCACTACATAAGCAGAGAAAAAGACGAGACACTTTCCTTAAGTTTCTAAACAAAACATTCAGGAAAATAGTGTGAATTGGAATTTATTTACTTTTATTTAACAGTCAACCAAGTGCCTTAAATTTGATGAATAAATGACCAGAAATCAGAAAATCCAGCATCTTTAAAATCCAGTAATTAAGAATTGACATGACAGGATTAGAGGTCGTTTAACTGAGGTCTGCTCTGTACGGATAAAACATCCAGACTCACCACGAGGCTCTTAAATGCTGCTGTTGCCTTTATAATGTCAGTGTAGTCTGGGTGGGCCTCCTGTGGTGCAAAAAAAACAACAATATCAGGTCAAACATGGCAGCATGAATCAAATCCAAATCCTCCAGATGATAAAGCAAGACAAGTGTATGTACTAGGTATACTCCTGCTGTGATATACAAAGGAAAGTTTTTAACTTTACATCCACATATATCGTCAGACATTAGTGGCCATTTATTTGTTGGGAGTAAATTAAATTACCAAGACAGTACAGGTATGTATACAAATTAAAAATATATCTCCTAAATTACAGATTGTTTCAGTATATGTTTGGACATGTTTCCTTCCTTCCGTACCTCCACATGTCTCTCCAGCTCCTGCAGCAGGGTCGGGTATTTGTCGAGCCTCATGAAGGGCTTACTAAGGCTGGTGGTCAAGGTCAGGATTCCTGGAGCACTTGCTCCCTGGCTCTCCATGAACTTATCCAGGTCCTCGCTGTTAAACACACACAAATGCACTTTTTATGCACAGTTCAGAATAATGTTTTATCAGACTACTTCTATGTGGTAGCAGCACCCTGAATGTATAGAAAAAAAGTTCAAGGACACTTCAAAGATGTAGGTTTCTGGTGATATTAGAACTTGAAGGAACCATGAAAACATCAGTGCTAATCACCAAAAAGAGTAGAAATCCCTGCGAGTCCAGGTGGAACAGACACAGTGGGGCTTCCATTTACATATCTTTTTTTAAAACAATAACAATGTTTTTTTTTTTACCATAAAGTCAATGTTCAGATATGCTTTACATTGCAAGAATGCCATGTATTTAACATGATGTTTTCTGAGTAGATTAAGTAAAAAATGTACCTCAAAACTAAAAACTAATCCTTTAAAAAGGTACGATAATCAACTGTAATTTAATCATTTACTCTACTTATTCACTGCATTATTAAGAGTCTCACTGCCACGACATTTTACAGCCAGTTAGATGAGACAATGTGTGCTGAGATGCTAAAAAATATGAGTCTTTTTAACAATGACATAGAGCGGCATGAACATAGTTTATGATAGTGCAATGCCGCCACATGACAAAAGGTGAGAAAAGAATTTAAATGTCACAATGCAGACATCTCTGCCTCAGTTACCAAAGCAAACAATGAGTGTCAGCAATGTATAACTCAAGTCCATATCTTGATATGATCTATGAATTGTTCACAACAGTAGGAGGAGGGAAATGAGAGAAGATAAATGGACTCGACTTTGCAGTTTTTAACCACAGACAGAGATGCAGTTTGTTTTTGAAAAACAGATTGCAGCAGTCAGCTCAGCCAGCTAGTGATAGTATTAAATAAGACTTCTATAACTTCATATAGTTGCAGTTCTTAAGAAAATTAAAATCAATAGAAGCTAAAATACAGCTTCCAGGTATGACCACATTTTACAACATCCTAAATTCATTTATGTGGCATAGTAATCAACGTCATATTAAAAATGCAATTTTGGTATTCAATTCTGATTTTACGACAGGAAACCCAAGAAATAAAAAATAATCCAGTTTCTTATAAATCCTGGAGAGTGGCTCACACGTAAACCCACACGTTTCCATTTATTTCCATTTACCTGTGGTACATGTGCGAATATATCACAAGCAGCTGTAACACTTTAAACATGCAGCACAAATTAGGTCATCAATTGTTGTGTAATTTTGAACTCAACAGTAACATGATCACTTAACTGCAAACTTGCCAACATGCTTTGAAAGTAAAACCATTCATGAGTTTCCATGATCCTAAACTTCAATCACAGTGTATGCCATAGCAACCCTGACCGGTAGCAATGGGTAAATATGAATGTGACAGGAAAACGTTCCTTCAACTGAAATGCAAATGTGCTTACTGTGAAAAAGTGTCTTGCTCGCCTAACATAACCACAACTCTATATATCCTGTCAACAGTTGACTTCCTGTGTGTAATTCAACTTAACCTTCAGCTCACAGCATAAAACCTGAACAGACACCGCCGCAGTACTCAGGACTGTATCATTTAAACTGCACTGTGGCAATCTTGCTCTTATTATAATATTATTTAGCACATAACAGCAGCCCTTACTCAATGAGAATGGTGCATTTTAATAGTAATTGGAAATGAAGAAAACTTTGAGCACAAAGACATTTTGTAACTGCTGAGACCACGTTTTGCCTCCTGTTCATTTACAGATGGGAAGCCTGACACCTTGTGGCTCAAAGCTAGACTACCAAAAACAACAACAGAAAACAACATGCACAAAGTCCCAGATATCACATATTAATGATCAAAGTCAACTTTTGTGAATTTTGCTTGAGACTGTTTGATATGAATAACATTTTGCGGGGTTTAGCGAGTAAAAGCTACACATTATTTCAAAATTAAAAGTTAAGAAAAGAGAAACGTTTGAAAAATAAAAGATAATTATTTTTCTCAGAATTTTGTTTTCATTCCACCGTCCTTCAATTCATCTTGTGACCACTTGTGAGGGTCCCTACCAGTGGAATTCATTATAGTTTCACAGATATTACCTCCATTTCAATAAAACCTTGTTAACTAGTTAATTGATGCCAATAGAATTTCTGAAAAGTTCAACCTCGGAGTTAAGTTAAATTAATCAAACTGCAATCTAACTTAAAACAGTTTTCATGTGACAGAATGGCTAGAAACCTTCAATACACATCCCAATGTTTCCCTTTTTTTTTTTTTTTTTTTTTTTTTAAAGATCTCTTTCTAGCATCAGTATAATGTATAGCTGTAGTTGGTGTTCTGTGTGCAGGATCTGACCTGTGGTCTGTGAGGATGCAGACAGCTGAAGGGTGACTGGAACAGTAAGCCATGTACAGAGTCTTGATCTGACTCATCAGGTTTAAATAGCAGCCCGCCACTCGCTGCTGCCCCTCTGGGACCCTGCACGGTCAGAGAAATAGAGACAAAGTCAAGACACGTGGAAAAAAAGTCAAGAAAGAAAAAAATAATTGGTGAAAAAGAGGGCGATGTGGAAAATTTATAATGATGATATATTGCATCTTTTCCCAACCTGATAAGCTTGTCATTATCTGGGGCATCTAAAGTTTTATTGGGAGATTTTGACTGGTAACTAGAATAGTAGTTTGTTTTGAAAGCTAGCAGAATACAGTTCTTTTACTCTAAGCTGATTTTTCAACACATTAAAAGAGCAGCATAATAAAACATAGTATTTTAAGGACTCTTTAGATGGAATTTGAAAAAAATTCAGATATTATAAGAATCCAAGAGCTATTTTAGACTGCACACACTTTCTACTGGTCATTTTCCAAAGTATCCCATATATTCAAACATGAAACATTTAACTTCCCCCAAGGCAGCCATTTTTACAGTAGTTGTGGATCTCAGATTACTGCATGAATACACCAAAAAACTTGCTGATTTTTCAAATAAATGTGTGCAAACGGTAACTGTGAGATTACCAATTGCAAAAACTTTTGCAGTCTTTTCAAGTTGATTTTTTTTTTTAACCATGAATTAATGAACAGCAAGAGATAACTGAGAAGGAAGGAAGTGATTGCAAGGATATATACAGTATGGTAAGCTTTGCGGAACAGAGAGTACTCTGAGTACAGAGAGCACACAGAGAGTGTGCAGTGTAGATAATGAGCTAAATTAAAACTATAGAATGGTCTCAGAAAGGCTTTAGATTATGTTTTACACAGACTGTTTGGAATAGAAGTTAAATATAATAGATCAAAAAGGTTTTGAATGGAGGTCCATCTCCTGCATGACTTACTTGGTACAGTCCTCCAAAGCCAAACAGAGTCCCTGCTGGAAGGTCAGGATCTCCTCTAGGTTTCCAGACAGGGTGGCGCTGTCTGCACTGCTCAGTCTGAAAACACACAAATTAGCATAAACAGAGACAACAACAACTGTCCTACAACACGCACAATAAGAGAAAGTGAAACATGAAAGTCCAATAAGCATTGTCGTCAACTATAATTTCAGCAAATTTAAGAATATAGACCTTAATCTGTAAACATGAATTTCATATGTAGAGCAGCATTTAATGACTCATCCAATGAACCAAAGACATTTCCCTGGTAATTAATTTTTTTCTGTCTTAGGTGTCCATGAATGAATGTCATATCTCCTTGACATTGCTCTTACTTGTCGCTGCCTTGCAGGGGTCGAAGGTAACAACTCAGCACTGTTTGTAATTCTTTGACAAACTCCCGCTCATGTTCCAAGATGTCCTGTACCACCTGCAAAAGCAGCACAATCGGCAAACTACTTAAAGTTGTCAAATTCTAGAAAAGCAGAGTATTTAATACAAGTTAAATTAATAATCAATGGTAAAACTGGCTAAAAATCTGAAAAATCCAGAGGATTTTTGTCCACAATTGTTCATCTGTACTTTGGTTATTTTTTGTTCTCTTAAAAAGTGAGAAAACCAAGTGATGCAGTGCTGATAAGAGTGTGATTTAAAAATGTAAAGGTTATACTTCTTATAGTATTTATGGAATTCAAAAACAAGAAAAAATAGAAATACAAATCTGGAAAAAAAAAAAAACATGCACAAAAACTCATATGACAAGAGTCCCAAAGAGACTAAGTGTTTGGATAATGCAACAGTAACAAAAGCAGCTGTTTAGAAGAATCTAAAAAAATGCAGAAGGTTAAGCTGCAATTCATCAATTCCCATATCTTGTTCAATTTATACAACCAAAGACAGATGAAGCAGACAACTTAATTTCAATTGTTATTTATTCTTTTGTAACCTTCATCCAGGGCAGCTGTGGCCTTACTACCACCATTTTAAGTAGTAAGAAAACTACATTTCAAACAAACTCCAATAAACCGCTAAAATATACAACTGACAAAAATGAAGAGGTATTTATCAAATTTGCCGAAAGCATCTATCTTTGTACAGTGACATAATAATAATAATAATATATTTTTTATTCATAATGCATGTTTGACTCACCACACTATAGTAGTTCTTGGTCAGCTGAGTTCCTTTTGGAGACACTGGCTTTTCTGTGGAGGAGATGAGTATTTATCTACTATGTATAGTATCTAAGTATAAGGGATTGGAGATCTTCACAGAGTTACTTCTTTATCACCATCAAAATAAAGTATTTACACTAAATATACAGACACCAATGACCATCATAGAGACCAGTTTGAGAATTAAAGTACAGACAAATATTTTCCTAATAAAGAAAGGCCATTCTGGTTCAAGTTATAATCCAATCCTTTTTTCTGACTAACAAGACCTCAGCAATTTCTCTCATATTCTTCCCTGCGAATGATTAAATCCAGTATTAACTAGTCTTTTAAATAACTTTTGGTGTACATATCATTTCAAATATGTTGTGCTACATATCTATTTTGCAAGATCACAGCTTTTCTTAAAAAAAAACTAAAAAACAATGCGACTGCACCATCATCCTCTACAACGACACCATCATTACACTTCCAAAATAAAGCACTAAATGCAAATTATCAGGGATGTTTTGAAAAATTTACACTTTGTATTTTATATGAAATGTTTGCAATCAATTTTACACGTATGAAAGATAAATGTGGGCAGCAGAGCGTTGCAGTGGTTAGCATTGTCGCCTCACAGCGAAAAGGTTCCGGGTTTGAAACCTGGGCCTTTATGTGCGGCGCTTGCATGTTCATCCTGTGCCTGCCTGGCTTCCTTCCACCATTCAAAAACATAAACAGCTGGGATAGGCCCCCCCATTGATGCTGTTCAGGGTAAAGCTGAACCAAGATCAACATAAATTTCATGATCCAGACCATATAGCCCGACTCACCGCAGGGTTTGATCTCGCGGACGTAATTACTGGGAAACCAGCCGGACTTGCTGTTGAGCAAGCCCTCCCACCATCCTCCCTCCTCCTGCCGCGTCACAAGGATCACATCACCTTTACCGAACGACAGCTCGTCCTCATTGTTCTGCTTAAAGTTGAAGCGAGCCTTCACCATCAGCTGCCCGCCACCACCACCATTCTCAGACATTTCCTGTTACAGAGATTGTCAGAGAAACGCAAATACATCAGCAACAATATTTGTGTGTTTGTACATTCATGCAGCACAATGAAACATTATTGAGTCCATCTTTGACCTGCATTTTTTTTCAGATCATATCTCTTTATATAATTATTTCTTCATTGCAAGCGATTGCTATCTGTAGTCATCTGGGGTAACGAACCACTACAAATGATCTAACAAACGAAATTAGAACATTTTCAATCTGGAAATGAGCAAAAAAAATTAAGCCTGTGTGTGTGTGTGAATATACTGTAGATATATAGAATGAGACTGTACCACTGATTTGGATTGTCTACGCAGAGAGCCTTTGGGTTTGGCAGAGGACAGTGTGTGTGAGGACGTCGCCTGGCTAGGAGAGGAGGCACCAGGCTGCGGACATCTCTCAGCGGCACAATCTACGGACACACACACACAGGAAATGTATTTCAGTTACATGTTTGAATGTATCGCTCCCTGCTCTCATCACATAACCTCACCTTGAAAATGTACATACACAACATCATCATCATCATCACAGTTCAAACAGGTGCACATACTTTGGGAGCTGACAACTTGATGATAATTCATACGAGTGTGATCCATTGCTCTGCACAGCCCCGGGACAGTGAACACAGACGGGCTACGACTTTACAATTCCTCATAGAATAATGTGATTTTAACCAAAACTGACACGCTGCTCCAAAAGAAGATCAAGCAGCTGTAAAAACAGAAAACAATTTGCAGCCTTTAGATATTAATCTATATAAACATATCACTGACCCCTCATACATTCTCCATGCTTGTCCAGCATCTGTCTGCTGTGACTGACTGACATACTTTGACATAACTTCTACAGCCCTGTCCCTAGTCCAAAGTGTATTTCAGTGAGTGACTTCATGGAGAAAACCTAAATCAAATTCATTTTAGTGACATCCAACCCCACCACAGTGTCATCACTCAGCCACTGCAGCAGAAGAACTGTAATTTAGGGTCAGTAGCTGCCAGCTGTCCCCGCGGTATGAGTGCAGCTCTGGAAATGTACTGGCAGAGGTATCAATTTGTTCACTTGAAAAGTGACACATGGCAGCACGGCAAACCACTTACATGCTAACAAGCAGAAACACTCACAGAGAAGTACCTATCAAATGCCAACTGGAGGCCAGCCAAGTCCACTGTCTAACCCTTGTGCAAATTACGAAAGAGCAGAAAAATCACACGAGTGCACAATTAGCCTGCGTAACCTCATATTCAGGTCGGAGAAAGAAAGTTCAGACTTTCTGCACATCATATTGAATCTGTGTTACTGTGACACACTGTATGTTTAGATGGGTAAAAGCTAAAGATTCACTTTAGTTATCCATATGTGGACGTGTCAGGGTGCATCGCACTGAGGCCAAAGTGACACGATGAAACGGACATTGAATGCAGTGGCAGGTGGAGCTTATGGACCCTGCATGCTACTCCTCACACATAGAGAAAATCCCAACAAGCCCTTCTGCCAGCTCAGCTCAGCTCCGTGGTTACCAGTGTTGTTTTTGTATGCATACGATATTCAAAGCATTTAAACTCCACAAACATAAGTACAGAGCACAGAGAAAAAAAAAAATAAGGCTGGAGTTAGGTTTGGAAGAGGATCGCAAGTAAAAACAGAAGAAGCCTTTTTATGCTTGATCATATCCACAAACTTGTGACTAATCCACTTCAAATGAAGTACGAAGACAGGAGAACAGCTGGGTATAGCTAGCCTCTACAAGATTTGCATATCAATTAGAGCCCAGCACTGACACAGGCTTCTGTTCCACATCTCAGACTGCGCCATGCCCCTTCATTTAAATGCATTCAAAACATTGATCATACATTACACAAGGTCAAGGTGCAGGAAGTGACATCATGTAGTGATGAAGAAATTAGCAGGTTAATTCAAAGATCGAAACACAAACAAACTGTTCAAAGCAAAAATGCTCACAATTTGTTGCTAATAGTTTTTAAATTGTGAATATTTGGCACCTTTTTCTGTTTTGCATCATTTTAAACTGACTATATGGGACTATGGGAAGACATTACCTCTGGCAAACTGTGATGGTCAAAATGTTCTGATATTTCTAGATCATCAATTAAATCAGAAAAATAAACTAAATATACTTCAATAATGAAAATTATTCAGGCACAATCTAAGGCACGTATCACACTACGCTGTTTACATACAGAAAAGCTACAAAACACACGTTCCCATTAGCCTGAAACATTATGCATCTGTCATAAAGTACGCACAGCTGGTAGATTGGTCTAAAAAGGCTGTGAAATCATTTTAAAGCTGCTGGTTCTCTGTGAGTGGGATAGGAGAGAAACGGTATTATCTCTTCTGTGCCCCCAAAACAAGGACTCCTGAGTAAAGCAATTTGTACCAAATTGCTGTCGGACTGCTGCACTGCAAATTATTTTATGATATGCCCTTATTAAAGAAATGTACTTGAGAAGGGGGGGGGGGTGTATCTGTGTCTGCACTGCACTTCTATTCAGTGTCATATTTTACCTCATTCTGCAGCCTACATACATTACAGAATACAAAAATGAACAAAACAGGATATCGTTCGGAGTGCATCAAGCCAAGGACGCACGAGAGTAAAATATGGCACACAGTGTGGCACAGACACACACTGCCATGCCAGCTGGCCATCTTCAACACATCCTATCAGGATATTGAAGAACTCCGTAGACAAAACCAGTGAACTGTAACATAGAACAACACCAGTCGTCATCATGGTGGATACAAATGGCATTAGACCTCATTGGCAACTCCTAATATATTGTTACATGTACATGTATTCATTATCTCCATGAGTGGAAGGTTTACACCAAGCTAAAATGGAGAACATTGAAAAATGATTTTTTTTTTTTTTTTTTTTGCTTTACCTAATATGTCGACCTCACCTGATTTCTTTTCATGACATTAGATGGCTCATTTTGTTCAACACATCTATACTGATGTGCTTCCTGCAGTCGCTGAAGAAGTTCAACTTGGCCAAGGCACTAAAGGTGCACTTCTACACTGCCATGACTGAGCTCGTTCTCACCTCTTCCATCACTATCTGGTGCGCTGCTGCCGCTTCCAAGGACGCGGGCAGATTACAGCGTTTCGTTTGCTCTGCTGAGAGGGTGGCTGGCTGCAACCTGCCGTCCCTCCAGGACACTGAGGCGATCAGCAAAGATCATAGACGACCCCTCATACCTCAATGATAAACTTTTTCAATCACGTAACTCCAGCAAGAGGCTGAGATCTACCCTGACCAGAACCTCACGCAACAAAAACAGTTTCCTCTGGGTTGCACTTCACATCATCAACAAGGTCCAAGACCCCAACTGACACAGACACTACTTTACTTATAAATACTTCACATTAACATAAAATCTGCAATCTTATATTGCACATCTGTAAACTCATCACATCTAACATGGTGCATTAGATTAACACAATTATCAGTATTCCTTGTATTATTACACTTGAACATTTTACACACGGTTTACATTGTGTGCTTTTGCACTACAACATGTTTTTGTACTCATTCTTTATTGTGAAATGTTGTTCATATACCAGGTGTCTTTGGTATTAGTTGCCTTTTTCTCACTTTTTTCTCTTTTAATTGTTGTTTAATTGTTACACACCACTACCCCAAGACAAATTCCCTGTATGTGAAATCTTACATGGCACTAAATTGGATTCTGATGGTGAAATCCCACATCAAGAACTTTCTTATACTCGTATTGTATTCTATACTCTCAGAAAGGACAAAATACTGTCAAACAGTACCCAATGTGAGAGACGGGCAAGACTGCAAAACTCTTACCTTGTGTGGCAAAGTTGACTGCCAGCAGAGTGGTCAGGACCTTGCCAAAATTCTCACCAGTGTATAACCACTCTGGTTCAAACCCCTGGATGGAATAGCAACAGAGAAGATGCTGTCAGACCAAAAGATATCCCAAACTATCTGTTCATACAACCTGGAAGCTATTACATGTAAAATAAGAATAAAGACTAAATAGACCTTTTTAAGCAGATTTTAGTAGTAATGCGTGCTAAGTGCACACAGAGAGAGAGACACTCACTACAAGTTAGAGCACAAACAATAGAAAGACACACAGACATACAGACACACACAAAGAAGGATTTGAATAAGCCTGTAACAAGACAGAGATAAAAAAAAAAAACCTGACATGCCGAGCATGACCCATATTTTCTGACTTAGTGGTTTGCAATAAAACAGACAGCGCCAGACTCATTTGCCATTCTCTGTTCACTTGCGTGCACACACACAGATGCCCACACTGCCTGTATGCTCAGTCTCTTCTTTCCTCCGGCGGATAAGGTTTCACATTTTAAATAAAACATCTTAAATATAGAGTTTGAGTAGTATAACCTCGGCCATGAGTTGTGTACAACGTCATTCAGAGTTAATGGCGATAATTACATCTCTAGGTATGTGATCAGCTTGCTTTTCACCAAGAAAACAAAATAGTGAGAACATAATGTTACCTTTTGTGCATAATGGTTTTGTGTCACCCGTTAAAAAAATCCAGTTCCTCCAATTAAACAAAATCAATGGGCAGATGGGTCTTCCATCACAGTATTGACATTGATAAGTAGTAACGGTTGCCAGTCTTGAGATCTTGACCATGGTTAAGGTCAGTAGTTTCACTGAGACATGTAAATAATACACACTACTCTTAATGAGTGTAGAAGTTCATAAAATTAAAGCAAATAAATCCTCTCATGTTGTTCATAAGAGTAAAAAACATCTGAGGCCTGGAGCAGTAATTGGTGCTTCCTCTTTCTGCATCTCAGAGCAGAAGTGAAAGCAGTATGACTACTTTCTTTGTGTAGTCACGGGACAAACAGGGACTATTTGTTACAGTAAAAAAAAAAAAAAAAAAAGAGAGAAAAAGTTCTTTAACCATGATCACATCACTGACCAAATGGGCAGGGTTTGCTGTAGCTCCCCAGACATCCAGTTGACAGTGACTCTCCAAAACAACATCTGCCCATGAGCTACTGGCTGGCTGCAAAAGGTCTAATTATGGGCTAAACCAAAGTTGGTGGATAAAAGCAAAGGGGACCTCCCAGACATAACAAGCCAGCTGGGCAGAACTACTGAACCACTGGACTTTGCTTGTGAGCCAGAGCTTGCTGAACCAATTAGCTGTTTGAAGAAACCAAGTGATGTAATTCAAGACCAGAAATGATTATTTATAACGCTGGAAGAGACATAAATGCCCAGTGTGGTAGTCACAAAACAGGCTGGTACAGAGACAGTGAACTCCCAAAATCTGGAAATGCTTTGTGTCTTTCTAATATTAGGACATCTTTTTTAGCAATACAGGCCTGAAGGGTATACAGAGGGGATGTTACTGTAACCCGCAGCAAAAAGTCACTGCAGCATTAAAGAGTAAAATAATTTATTAGAAAGTAAACACTGTTAAAATCTTTAAGTTTTGGCCATTTAAAAACAGGGACTGGGATCATAAGAGCCAATAGCCCACTTCCTCACTGGTCAGTGGGAGTGAGTGACAGCATGCCTGTTTTGTGTGGCACACTCCACATGGACGTGCAGAGAAAGCATTTGCCAGCAGGTTAAGTAGATCACAACACAAGCAAGAGTGTGGTCAAATCGTCTCTGTATGCACTGCACCAGGCTAAAGGGGCTACGTAAGGAGATAATGTAAGGTCAAAAACACCTCGCGTTTGTACATAAAACTTGGCAGACACGCTGAGGCAACTTACCTCCACTTTCAAGGACGAGCATCCTCTCAAAAACTCCTTGATGTTGGAAATACAGTCGGCTTCAGTTCTCGGTTCCTGGCAATACTGAGCACACGAAATAAATATATAAACACATGCCTCGGCTTAGTATGCCAAACAGACATCTGTCACAAACACTTATCAAACGCTGCGGGCCGACGCTCCGGTCAGTTCAGTCGCACATGAAAGAGCATTAAAGTGACATTGTTGTAGCAATCCGAGTGTGGTAACCTGCAGTTCACAAAATAACTGGATTTCTTCCTACGTCTCCTTCATGCATACATAACCATTAGCGCCACAGAAAACGTCAAAGTAGCCATATTTAAGCTGCACATCCGCTCACTTTGCAAACTTTCAAAATAAAATACCTAATAAGGAGCGAGTCGCAACGGAAGAAAAGAAAGAACAGAAAGAACACTTTGGCTTTGCGCTGTTTGGAACCAAAATCAAACCTGCACTTTTAAGAGAAAAGTATGACTAGCACAGAAAATAATAATAATAATAATAATGTAAGTAATATAAAGGGATAAGTTACAACTTCCGGTTTTATAGTCGCCGTTGCGTTGCCTCCGCTTTGCGCTTTTTCAAAGGGGGAGGTCGCACCGGGAAAGAGCAGCCGCTCAGGAGGAAGTGACGAACTGCCTTTGCAACTGTTATTTATCATGATCAACTTTGTCACCTCAACAACTAAACAGAAGTTATTTGCATAAATTTAAGTTTGAAAGGAAATATGTGGGTCCAGTGAAACCCCCTGTTCGATCTCGTCACCGTGGTCAGCGTCCAATGTTTCGTGCGCTCTCTTGCTGCCGAATTTGTCCTGTTTTGGTGTGTGTGTGTGTGTGTGTGTGTGTGTGTGTGTGTGTGTTCACACTCCGGTCAAGAATGCGGAACATTTTTCCTCGCTTCACAGGAAACCACATCTTGAAATTTCACGTCTGAAAACTCACCAAATGTTGCTGTAAGTCGATGCATCGACGCATCGTACAGAATGAACAATAGACCAGCTTGTGAAAACTTCACGGCTAAAACACCGCGATCTGAGAAAAAAAATACAAGGCCTGCTGCGGGCTGAACTTCTTCACCGTATCACTTTCATCAAAACCCCTCCCTTTCTTTTCACCGAGAGCCGTCGATCATTCGGCGTTTACGGACTTTTAAGTTAACTTAAATCGTCAACTCACCTTGGGCGTGAAGCCAGGTATGAGCCGCTCCGTGAGCTTGCACAAGACGACCCCATCCTTCAGTGATGTTTTCAGAAACTCCTCCGGGTCCGCTATATTCTTTTTAGGCGAGCTGAGCACACCTAATGATATCAACCACGTTACCGTCTGCTCCTCTGGATTCATAGCTCCACAAAATGCTCATTGCCTAAGCCTGCATTGCAATCAAATCAGATAAAACTGGCGGCCTGTTCCGTATCAATATGCAACTCACATCCGCACTTCTGCTACAAGTTAAAAGAGGCGGTGGGGGGAAGGACGACGCTGTTTCTACACGCAAAACTGATGATCACCCCTACTGGCAAATAGGCACCTCAACAATAGACAGGGGATCTTTTTTTCTTCTTTTTTTTTTCCTCTGCAAAGTAGCACATGTTGGCAGAGGGCGATTTGTCTCATTATATTACAAGTTAGAATGCAGCTGTGCTCAGAAAACACCATCAGGAAACTGATATCTGATGTGCATCAGCATATTCTGCAAGAGAAAAGTCACCCATTTACTGGAGGAGTAACTCAGGATATGAAATCAGTGATCCTGTCATGCAGTCTGTTAACACGCAAGAGCAGTATAGTGGAACTCCACAGCATCTACAGTATACTTCACTTATCTATATGGATGCAAAATAGGTCATACTGCGTGTTTCAGACACAATTGAAGCTGTATGACTATTGCTTTGTCAGCGCATGCATAATGATGACAGAACTGATGTATCTACAACAGAAGAAATATGATTACAACAACAGAGCTTCAAAAAAATGATCCCGGTTAAAACTGAAAAGCTCAATGGACAAAATGATAACGACTACAAACACAGACCCATCAATTACCGTAAACATCTAAAACACCTTCAGGGCAGAACTGTACTCACGCATTCTTGTTTCATGACAAGATAAAACCAAGTCAACAACAAAGCTCCTTTCAAAGTCTTTATTAAAAACGTAATGGACTGTGAATTTAAGCAAATCCTCAGACTGCGTTCTTTCAACTTTGAATGCGCTCCACTCGACAAGATTCAGCCGGCACTCTGAACAGAAGGCTGCGCCAGCACCTGAAAGACAGCAAGCATGACAAACAACTGATTACATATCAACAATTGAACGTTGCAGCAATAGAAATCCATTAAAGCACAATCTCATGGGTCATTTGTAACAACTTAAATGCACCTTTTTACATTTTGTATACAAAACATGAAATTATTTTGTAGAGAATTAACTTCCACCGTAGTTTTTTATTTTTTTTATTTATTTTTTTATGTCACCAACTCTTTGGTTTTTCAATATGTAGTTATGGGACCGCAGTTCGTCTGCTGGACATACCAACGCTGGTGCACTGTGGTCGAGTTGGTCCAACAACTTGAGGACATAATTCAGGTAGGTTTCAAGGGCAGTGGCTTTGGAGGGACGGTCATCCTGTAATGAGAACATAACGTTAATATTTTGCCCTTTTGTCAATTATGTATTCATAAAGGATCTGAAAATGAAATCGTAGCCCTTGGTCCGACAGCAAATTCGCTTCAGTGATTGTTTTCCAGTTTGACGGTTAGGACGATGGTGTTCTTCCAGAGGTCTCCATTGTTTGAATTGGCATGCTTGTGGAAAAGGTTTCGATACTTTTTGACACTGAGCAAATGGTTCTTAATTTAAAAATGGCTTTTATATGTTTACCAGTGGGAAAAAATTATAGATATCATTATGCATAATGTTAAAATGCACTGTTGCCAATCATGTTACTGAGGTTTGACGATTGGTTTGGGGGGAAAAAAAAAAAAAAAAGGATCACTGCTTTGAGGGATCAGTTGGAAAAATGGCTTTTAAAAACTTTCATTGCTGGAAACGGAAGAAACTTCTTGGGATGTTGCTGCACTTTTGACAATTTTAGAATGTAGAAAACGGACTACATGGAAAAAGGCTCATTTCAGTTGACCTCCTTTTAAGTCTCCTGAGGGAAAAGTTGTCTTGAATATCGCCCTTGGAGTGGAGATTGCAATACAGGACAATGAGAAACTCATTTACAGATGAGAAACAAAGAGGTTTGCTTTGCTTACCAGCAGTTGACTATCGGTCGAGTTGCATTTGGTTGTTGTTGCCTTTGGTTTTGTCGTTGCATGCCATCAAATGGCCCTAGGATGATGGATCCATTTCCAAGGAAACTATATTGGAACATTTTGACAGTGACATTTGCCTAACCTTGAAAACAGTAGCGTCCAGGTGGAAGCACATTTGTGTTAAGAACTCATGTCAGTCGGATATTTCTAGAGCACGAGCAGAGACTCACTCAAGCTTTTCAGAGATCATGTTACTTAACATTTATGTTATGGTCTCTGGTCTTGTTGTGGAAATTGATGAGCAGTGGTCAAGGTTCAACTAAAAGCTTTATTGGAGTAGGAAAAGCCATACTTATAGGGCATTGCAGGTTCCAACAGCACTGAATGTACAAAAACTAACACTCACTTGGTAACTGTACTTTGACATGAGCAAGAGAAATACTAAAAAAAAAAAAAAAGAAACACGAAAAATAACTTTTTTACACATAAAAAACTGGGAAAGTGAGGATACAGGTCAAAGCTAAGCTTCATAAGCCACAGATTTAGACATGGCTAGTTTGTCTTGTCAAATTTCTTCCAAAACAAGTCACGTTTTCACGGAGCCTAAAGTTTGCTTTAAGGTGGTTTCCAAGTCCAGTTCAGTATCTGCTGCGAGCCATTCCCCTATCGGCTCGATTGCCACCACGGCCACCGCGTGGCCCTCCACGGCTTGAGCTGCTGTATGAGTCACGAGGAGGGTAGCCTCTCTCGGCCGGGGGAGCCGGGCCCCTGTCCTGCCTGCCCATTCGCTCACCACGGCTAGGTGGATATGTGTCACTCCGACTGCTGGGGTAACTGTCACGACTGCCATAGCCATCCCGGGAACTGCTGCCATAGTCATCGTAACGACTGCCTCCACTGCTCCCACCATAGGATGGTGGGGGACCCCGTGAAGGTGGGGCGCTGCGAGAGTTACCTGCAGGGTCAATGGTTCAGGTAATTGGCAAGGTTCAATTTATACATTTTCTTGCACTGTCATGTGCTCAGTTTTTGCCAATAGAATTAATTCTGTGAACAATAAATTTAATGGATGGCATGATTAAATTTTCCACCATTTTATCATTCTTTAGTTGATATGCGCAGAATTAAATCCAAGCACAGGGAATAATTAGGCAGTGTTACCCATTTCAGCATGCCATTGATTTGAGTAGCCATTTTTCCTCTTAGAGCTCCAAGTGTAGGACGAGGTTTTCAGAGTTGTCTTGATGGTTTTTGAAGGTTACTCCTTGAGGGAGTGCTTTGCTAGGCAAACTGGTCAACGGATGTTTCCAAGGATTATTTGGGGTTCCTTTCTGAGGCACGTAAAATATTCTGCGATATTGCCACACATTGATTTTCTTGATGAATGCGGCAATTATAGGGAGTGGGAATAGATGGCTGTAGTGTTTGGACATAATTTTGTTTTTCAGTTTAGATGCCAATAGTTCTATATTTCTAATAGCATGGAAATATGGAGCTTGGATTGCAGGCCAGGAAGAGAGAGAGAGGGAAAAAAAACTGCAATGTTGTTTCTTCTGAAGAGGTGAAAAACTGTTTCTTGTGACTGGAAGAGGCGTTGGCCAATGCTATGAATTGATTGTTATTTGTGCAGCTCTTCTTTGCGCCACAGTGATTATCCATTGTCAGTACACTCATGGAGTTGTATCTTACCGTAACCATCGTACGACTCTCTGTAGGAGCCACCACTGGGACGGTCCATATAGTTTCTTGGTTCCCGACCTCCTCCATAACCATCGCGGTCACTGCATGATGGGAGCAACTGTTATTTGATGACCAGGTGAGATCTGTTCTCAGTTCTTAACCTTCTGTATCAAACCACACTCATACCTGTACGCTCTTGACATTGAGCCATAGTCATCTCGGGAAGTGGAATTAGAATACTCTCTGTACGAGTAATCTCTGGGAGGAGGTCCATAGTCTCTCGAGTCCCTGGAATTATAATCCCGACTGGAGTAGCTGTGAAAACATAGAACAATTAACTGCAAAGCTGTTCACATTTGTTAATGGGTTAAATAGTTTTACTTGTTGATAGTTAAAATTCTGATCAAAATTGTAACATTAAATTTCAGTTGATAATTAAATTTGTTGCCCAAGATTGATACAGTTATAGTTCAGTTTTCTATTACACTAAAGTAACTGAATAATTATGTCAAGTTTTGTTGTGTTATATTATAAACCAAGAAAAGAATACCAGCATCAGATTTAAGAAGTGTAGAGATATAAATCTGGATTCATTAACTTATTTCTATTAGTTTTAAATTCTGTACATAATCCTGGGTTTGTCCAAATAATTTACCACTACGGTGAAATTTGACCAAATATACCATGTCATACCTGTCTTTTGAGCTGTAATGTTCATCTCTTGGTGAAGGATAATCATCCCTCCTGGACATCATGGAGTCTCTGCGAGGTGGGGGTGGACCATATGGATCCCTGTCCCTTGACATGGGGGCTGGAACGTGATGATAAACTGGCTGATTAATCACCAAACAACCATAAGACACGAGTAGCCTATCGAGGTACAGGCAGGGGAATCAGATAAATTGAATCTGAAGGCTGTTAAAGTTTACAGAGAAGTCAGTGCAGGAAACCAACAGATATCCTCACAGTAATGTTTTTTAAATTCTCCTGCTCTTGTCTTATCACATCTCTGACTATATTTTAATTGACTTCTGTACAAACACACTTACGTCTGCTCATGGGACCAGACAGGGCAGACCTCTTAGGTGGGGGGCCTCCATTTCGAACTGGGGGCCCTCGCTTCATCGGAGGGGGTCCTCTGGATGACATCCCTTTAAAGAAGGGTTCTCCATTCCCTGTATTATCGTAGTAGTCTTTTCACAGACAAGAAACGGAGATATTGGCACATTGAACTCAAAAGATATTATTTTAAACACATTGTATAATTTTACTAATTCAACTGACCAAAGCAAGTTGTTAACTTACCTCTGGATGGGGGGCCTCTCATGCCACCAGGGCCTCCTCTGGAACCACGGGGCCCTCTGGGTGGACCACGGCTGCGGGAGTGCATGGGTGGAGGTCCTCGTCGGCCAGCACTTTCAAACTGGGGCTTTGTAGCTTGTTCCACTTTGATAGGCTTGCCGTCAAGAGACTGTAGTTGAAGAGTTACAATTAAAATCACTATTTCAAGACAGACTTCTTCAAATTATGGCTTATGAAAGATTGTATTTACTTTTCCATTCATCTCGCGCGCTGCATCCTTGGCGTCGGCAGGACTTTCAAACGTAACGAATGCGAAGCCTCTTGATTTGTTTGTTTCGCGATCCTTCATCAAAAGAACTGGAATAAGGAAATACAAGGTGAGAAGCGGGCTTGGGTCTGTGACCGATTGAGTTAAATCCATATGTTTGTACAAAGGGTACAAAAACAGTTTAAGTTATACAACAGCGAACTGGTTACTACCCCCGACTGTAACCGAGAGCCATAAAATAATTTTGTTCTGTTTTAATGTGTTCTGTTCACAGTTCAAAGGTTTTCACGTCTCCTGCTGCAAGACTTTTACAGTTAACGAGGTTATTGTGCAGTACGTGTAGTGACGAAAAAGGATTTAGGGTAAGTTGAAGTGAAAATGAACACTGGTTCAAAGAAAAACAACTGGTCGGGTCGCTGTGCAACAAAGTTCGTAGATGAAACAGAAAAATGGCAACAGATTGTAAAAAGTGGTACATTAGCGCTTAGGTTTGTTATTAAAATCGTTTTGGTTTTTTTTTCGTTTTCGAGTAAATGCACAGATTGATTCAAAACCAACCCTGTATGTAATTCGCGGTTTCCAAAAAGCTGCGATGCCTTAACAACTAACACGTTAGGGATACACATTTGACGTGAACAAAAGGCGCGAATAAACAAACAAAAACAAAAACAAAAAATGGACGGTTTCAAAGACACATGAAACATTACGAACTGGTAACACGGGCTGAGCTGGCTCCCTTCTCACCTTCGACGATCCTGCCATATTTGCTGAAGTACTGCTCCAGGGCCTTCTCGGTGGTCTCTGTGTTAAGCCCACCGATGAAGAGCTTCCCCGGTCGGTCTGCCTCTGCCATGCCGCAATATCCACTAATTGCAAAAAATAAATAAATAAATAAATTTAAAAAAAAAGAGAAGGGACTTTTAGAGTAAGGGGAGATTTGAGCATTAAGCACAAGTACTTCATTGCATTTCTGTTGTGATTACCTTGCTGCTGGCCAAAGTCTTGGGCTGTTGAATGCGCAAAATGGCGATAAACGTGCCAACGGTTACTTGTCTTGCGGTAGCTAGCAAGTATCCCAGAAGGCAACAAAAAGGACTATATTTCACAAGTTTCAACACCTTTCTATGGACAGATATCGAACAATATTACGATCTAAATTATATGAAGCATGCAAACGCGCAGCCAGCCCAGACCAAACTGCACTAAACCGCGGGTATGTGGAGTTACAATGACGATTAACAACAGTTCGTCTCGTCCCTCGCCCCTCGCTCCTTCTTCGTCTCTTCCGTTTTCGGCAGACCAGAAGACTTCAGGCTGAACGCTGCCGCCTACAGTCCAAAACGGGAATTACAATAGATTATTCCATTCTCTCCAGCCGACGCAGCGTGAGCAAATTCAAAGCAATACGTTATTAGGGCCCGAGCACCGAGCGATTATTATGATTCTCCGTAAACAACTGCATTTTTGGAGGCTTTAATCCTCTATCCTTTATCCATTTCCTATGGCGAAAATGTTTTTATTTTAGTGAAGTCGTGAGTGGGCGTGGCCAAATGGCTCGCCAGCGCCCCCTAAACAGATGCCCCCCCGCGGCTCCATTTACCTACATGCACGAAATTTGGTGGAAATGCGTATCAAACCTAAACGTACAAAAAGTTCCATTGCACCATGACGTCAACTCATCAGGAAGTCCGCCATTTTGAGTTTAGTCGCCATTTTTGGCGATTGGCACATGTTGTACTTTAACAAACTCCAACTTCAGATTTTGTCGACTTTGAAATTGAATCTGTGCCCGCTTAATATGTTTGGAATGAAAAGTTATCATAAGACTTCGTTTTGGTCGATCGGTGTGCCCGTGGTGTGGCGGCCAAAAAGTGATCCAAAAGTCATACTATAGCGTGTCGTCCAAAATATGATATAAAAGTCATGTCCAAAAAGTGACCCAAAAATGACTTTTAGGTCACTTTTTGCTGTGGTATGACTTTTATGTATGGCATAGTATGATCTTTTTTAAAAGTCATAATGATTGGCCATTTATGATTTTTTTAAAAAAAAGGCATATCAGAAGAGAGAGTTGAACCCCGAAACCTGAGTGAGAGGCAGCAGTGCTAAACACTGCACCACCAAGAATTTAGAAAGCATTGTGACAAATCTTTGGCTCACTGCAACCTGTCCATAAATATTCATTCAAATGCGACCAAAATTGCCGCAGACATTCTTTGGATAGTAGATATATGTGTTTTCAAGAGCGTCTGCAGTGATATTAAATATCTTCCTGTAATGTGTAGTGTATGCAAAACTTTCAGAAAAAAGTCATACTCCAAAAAGTCATCTAAAATATCCAAAGTATGTTGTCCAAAATATTCAAAGAAAAGTCATACTAATGTCGTCCAAAAAGTGACCCAAAATTATTTTTTGTATATAGTGTAGAGTATATAGTATAAAGTATAGAGTATATAGCATATAGTATAGCCAGGGCGATGCAGCTAAGTTTGATGTTTCGCCGTGACACAGGAAGTTGATGTTTAAGGTCAAACAATGCTCCAAACCTCATGAAACATGCGTCAGGCACCAACTTTCATGAGTTTTTGAAGATGTTAAAGCTGCCAAAAAAAGCATTTAAAAAAAAAAAAAAAAAAGAAGATGAATAAGGAACAAGATTGAGAAAAAAAATAAAACTGAAAGCTGGAATATGCCGACCCTCGCGTGCTGCACGTCGGGGAGCCGGCGGCCCCGACCCACTGGATCCCAGACGTGAAGCTTCAAGGGCCCCCATATCACTGCTTGCAGTTTTAATTATACTTTTTTTTTTTTGCAACTCAGAAAACTTATATTTCACTTATTTTTTTACAATGTGAATATTTAAATGTACTTTGGACATATATGAAAAACTTGTAAACAGATCAAATGTTAATAATGAAGACTACAGATTAATGTATTGTATGTAATGTTATATTTTGTGTTTCATGGAGTGAATAACAAGATCAACTATTTTCCTCAATCAATTTGTTGTTGAACTCAAACGGTATGGCACCTTTTTAAACATGTAAAGAACAGAAAAGATGCAAGGACTTTCAAAAGAAAACAGAAAAGGTCCCAAATATAGTCATTTCCACCAATCATCCATTTCAGAGTATTACAAAATATGATATATGTGTTTGTTTTTTTCAGTGGGTCTACCTTTTATAACAGTTGAGATCACAATAATATTAATAGTTTGATGACCTGAAGGGCATTGTTCTGCACTTCTGCAAACGTCTGTAACATTAACTACTTGCTGCACACCTGTTCTTGTTTTTCTAGTCAAGCCGGTTATCATTTACATGATCTCGAAACTTAATCAAATAATCTAAATTTAATTTCTCCATATTTTTTTATCCTCTCCTTTCTCTTGTATCTTATATTTTGTAACACCACCAAGTATTTCCACAAGCACATTTTTCTTAAAGAATGTTTTCTAACTTGTGTGTGCAGGTAAAACAAGGTTTTGTCCTCATAAAGGGAACAACGACGTCGACGGCGCTATCAATAAGCAACGTCAGTCTTACCTCCACGGTGTCAATAGAATTTGACTACCGATTATTATCCTTTCAAATTAAAACCATGCACAGTTTGAACACGTAACACAAGTTTATAATCTTCCTCATAACATACATTTATACAAAATGATCCTGCAAAAATATATCACCAGTACATCTACACCGGTTTAAAAACTCACAAATTCTGCGTACTAAACAGATTACTGATCGCACGCATTTTATTTCGAAGTTTTTTTTTTTAAATTTCCGGCGATAACATCATGACTTCCGCATAGCTTGACAGTAGGTGGACGTCACCGACGCGCTGGTTTCTCCAGACGGTCCAGCTCGGTCGCTACTCTCCTCGCGGTTAGCGAACCTCCCACAGCCAGCAGACATTACCTTCCGTCAGAAGAAGGAGCGTCGTCCTCTGCGATAGTTAAAGAAAAGCTTCGAGGAAACCGGGTCCGCGTTAAAATGAAGAAGCGGATACACTTCGGGTTTGTGCTGGTTTACTCGCTCGTCTCGTATCTCTGTTCGTGCTCGGCGTTTTATCTTCCGGGTTTAGCCCCGGTGAGTTTTTGTGAAGACGGAAAAGGTGTCGAAGATTGCCAGGTAAGGATCGCGAACAAGATTCACAAATCGTGTCTGGTATAATGGATTTTGTTGTTGTTGTTGCGGAAATTGGAATTGGGATATTTGTGTCGCTCCTTTATCCCCCGTAGGCTCGCTAGCTAGCAGGTCTTGTCCGAGGCCCCGGCTATTACCTGGAACCGAGGCACTGCCATCATATTCTGATATATTGCAAATGGCTTTGTTGGCACTCGCTGCAATTGCCAAGGGAATATGTGTATTTCTTGTGTGGTTTTGAAAGTAATTTTTTTTTTATATATATATATATATATATATATATATATGTATATGTATATATATATACATACACACAATTTACTCTTTAGTCACAATTGAGTTATTTACTCCTTATGTACACATCATGTGAATGAATGGGCTCGAAACATGGGCAACTTGATTGGCTTGTGAGGAATTTTTTTGCTATACATATATAAACTATAGACTGAATAAAAACTCTGTTGTTTTTTTTTCTTCTTCTTCTTTGCAGAAAGTGATCCAGCTGTTTGTCAATCGCTTGGACTCGGTGGAATCAGTTCTGCCTTATGAATATGACGTGTGAGTATATTTAGTCTATTCCTGATGCCATTTGTGTAATGTCTGGATATATGTGTTTTTTTTGTTGTTTTTTTTTTTCATGCTCTGTATCGTCTTTTCATTACGTATGACAATCTGAAAATGTCTTAAAAGGTTTGACTTTTGCAAAGACGCCAAGGAAAGGAGGCCATCTGAGAACCTTGGGCAGGTGCTGTTTGGTGAACGAATCGAGTCCTCACCATACAAGGTCTGTAAACAAACAAAAAAATCTTTGTGGTGGTTATTTAATCTTCCCAATGAGCTCTGTTTGTTAATTGTGGTCTCGTGATACAGCATGACTCTCGTTTACTTTTTACAGTTCAACTTTAAACAAGATGTTAAATGCAAGGCAGTGTGCACAAAGACCTATACGAAAGGCAAACAGGAGGACATAACCAAACTGGATTTTCTCAAGATGGGAATGCAGCTGAACTACCAGCACCACTGGTTCGTAGAAGACTGGACTCTAGTTCTTTACAGATGAGTTCTTAGTAGTTTGAAGGTAACCAGTTTTTTTTTTTTTAGGATCATTGACAACATGCCGGTAACATGGTGCTATGACGTGGAAGATGGTCAGAAGTACTGCAACCCGGGCTTCCCCATTGGATGCCTTGTCACAACAGACGGCAGAGCAAAGGATGCCTGTGTTATTAATGTGAGTTGGGATATCCGTCTTTGAGTCTGTACTCCCCTTCACATGCTACGTTTCACCTACAGGAATTGGTCCTCGGCATGTGAAATGGTTGTCAATTTCATTTATCAAGTTACTCATAGAGATGCATCATATATCAGTGGCCAGTAAGCAAATACATTACATTGTTGTTATTCTTATGATTGAAGCTGAAATTTTTTAGCAGGAATGTCTTTGGGTGCTAACAGTGAATCGCTATGAACTAGCTGCATGCGTACTGTTGCCAGGCACCAGTGCATCCCCTACACAATACACAATTCACTCGTGGATATTGTGCGTGAAAGGCTGTTTATACGTAACAATGGAGCCTAATGAGGTAATAATCTTAATCTTTGCTGAATTTGTGTCGACTTTGAGGCCGAGACCGACCAGCAGCACCTGTCGAACAGTGAATCCCTTCAGGATCGGTGAAGCCACAGGGCTGTTAACCAATTTATTAGGTCAGGAGTTTTATGTGGCCATAAAGTAATCAAACAGTGTTTTGTAGTTATGGTTTTTTGTAGCCGGTAATTACATGTCAGTTTGGAGATGAGGTCTTGTCAGGAATTAGTCTATATATTAAAACCAACAACATGGTTCTAACAAAGTTACATTAAATCATTAAATTGCTGTAATTTTTCTCTCTAAACACTGGTCAATTTAAGAATAGGAATTTTTTTTTTCACATTTTGGCATTTGTAAGATTAGATATCATCGGCCCTGAAATGACATAATGGTGCAACTCTAGTTGACCGGCATCTTTGAATTTGTCGGTGCTGTCTGAGAAAGATATCGTTATATAATAACTCCACCTTATTCTGTGTGTGTAAGTTTAATAATAATGTCAATTTTTGTGGGAATATTTAACCAGTATATAGGATTTCTATCCGATTGAAACAAAGTCATTATTGTCACCAAAGATACGAGATGATCAGATTTTAGGGGACCAGGCCCAAAAGATACAAAATAGAATTTAAATATGTATGATAAAGGTGAAGTTGCAAGTCATATTAAATAATCATTTTACAACCTTTTTTTAATTTTTTTTTAATTTAGTCTGAGTTCAACAAGAAAAACACCTTTTACGTCTTCAACCACGTGGACATCAGGATCACTTACCACAGCGGAACAACAGAAGGATGGAAAGGAGCTCGGCTGGTTGCCGCAACTCTGGAGCCAAAGAGGTAAATGTTGTTTGGTAGTAGATGGATATATATGATGCCACCATATTTTGATCTGATCTACCTCAACATTTGAATGACAACAGACCGTCCGAAACCGATATCAGGTTCAATAATAATCTGACGCGGAGGAGTTTGGCGTTTTGTGCTCAACAGTATCAAACAAACAGATGAGAAAAACCCAAACTGTGAAGGAGGAAGCCCGATGGAGGTCCCTGGACTGTTTGACAGTGATGTGTCGGTAGTTTACACCTACTCTGTCACATTTGAGGTAGGCTTCCAAACAATACCACCTGAAGAACTATATAACTGTTCGAACGAGAAAAATACCGTCATGCGCGTGACATTCTCTTTTGCAGGAAAACAATTCTATCAAGTGGGCCTCTCGGTGGGACTACATCCTGGTCTCAATGCCTCACACCAACATCCAGTGGTTTAGGTCTGAATATATTTGTTTACATTGTGCACCAGAGAAATACTCTCCCTGAAACTCTCTGGCTGTTGGTGCTTGTTAGTTGATGTTGGAATGTGTCTCGTCTTATTTCAGCATCATGAACTCCTTGGTCATTGTCCTCTTTCTTTCTGGGATGGTTGCCATGATCATGCTGAGAACCCTACACAAGGACATTGCCCGATACAACCAGGTGGACCAGGTAACAGCATTGATCAGCTTTCTCTCTCAGCTGGAGCGGATCCAGATGTGTAAATGAAGCACTGGCACACATGTGAAGGGCCGTTGTTAGAATGAGCCAAAAACAGATTATATTTCAACAGGTACAAATTCAGTCTAATTAGAATTTGTCCCATGTGTGCACAGCTGGGCACAACATTTCCACCATGCAAATGAATATTCAAAGTATCAGCACGACTGTGAAAACCTCATATTTTCAAGCCAAAAGCTTCATGTTCATTTTGAAGAGCTGCCTGGTTTTTAGCCCATATATTATTGAGTTCATGTTATTGGGGCCTAAAAGGTCACTTTAATCTGTGGGTAAACAAAAAACGTCGTCCCCCAGTGGACAATAAAATTATTCAATTTTAGCTGAAACATTTGGATGTTGAGGTTTTCACCCGGCAGTAAGAGAGATTCTGCTGGTCACCTTCATCACACTTACCTGCCTAGTGCTTTAATTGTGCAGTATGAAATACCCCCCAGCACGTTGAGTGGACACTACCCAAAATTATAAACATTTTGTTTCACAGGGAGACTTGATAAAGATTCCGTTGGCCAAGGAAAAATCCTCTCTACTTTATGTAAGCTTATACGAAGCTGTTTTGAACAAAACTTTTTTTGGTAACTAAATCAGGTGTTTGGGTGTGTAGAATATGGTGTGGATATTTGTTTTAACGAGAAGCTAAATTCCAAGGTTTGATAAAGGAACTTGTACTTAAGATTTGACTTGGGTGTTTTTATTCCACACCACATTTTACAGCTTTTGGAAAAAGAAGTCTTGACTATTCACCTTATTTGGCTGTTGAGAGCACGTGTGACATTGTGAGATAGCATTCACTGATTGGTGGTTGGCAAACCTTTAACTTCCGTCATCAAGGTAAGCACCACACTTCATTGTTGCGCTGTGCCTTCTCCCTTCCCAGGAGGACGCTCAGGAGGAGTCGGGGTGGAAGCAGGTGCACGGCGATGTTTTCCGGCCCCCCAGGAAAGGGATGTTGCTCTCTGTGTTCCTCGGACAGGGCACGCAGATCTTCATCATGACCTTCATTACGCTGTGTAAGGATTATTTCTCAGTGGACTGTGATATATAGCGATCATTCTAAGCTGATGGGAGAAAGAAAGAAAAAAAAAAAAAGATTCTTAGTTTCTGGTGATTAGAAGCAAATGAAAACATAATTATGATTAGATTTCCTTTCCGTCCATAGCTCCCACTAAATCCTGCACACTGGTCCTTTAAACAAATGTTGTTAACCGAAAATGCGAATATTCGGTTGATATCAGCCAGTTGAATGTTTTGAATGTTAAAACATAGTATGTGGTAAAACTGAAATGACATACCAGAGGGTATCTCCCACTTTCAAGATGATGCAGGTTCAGCTTGTTATCCACCAAAATACAACATGGACATCATTATAGCCAGCTGGGCCAGAGGACACTTCATGTCAAAATATGACAACTCAAACTCAAAACGGTTTTCAAAATATAATGAAATGAAATACGATCAAATTCAATGCAATACTAATATTTCCAGGAGTAAAGAACGAGGTTGAGGTTTTAATCTACAGGAGCCTTTGAAATACAGTGAGCTACATTGTCCACCAAGAAGATTTAGAAAGAAGACACAGTCGAGCTGACCGTAGCTTGTTGTGTGCAGCTGAGGTTTTTGGACAGCAGATAGGAGTAGCGTCAGCAGCTGTTTGTGCATTGGTATTTCAGCACTTCATTTCCATGGAGCTGATGTATCGGAATGAGAGCACTGATGCCAGTTTCTCTTCTGTAGTCCTGGCCTGTCTCGGTTTCCTGTCACCGGCCAACAGAGGGGCTCTCATGACGTGCTCCGTGGTACTCTGGGTTCTGCTGGGCACACCCGCCGGCTACGTGTCTGCCCGTCTTTACAAAAGTAAGAGTCCAGTGATGACGTCGTATTTACAAACTTACGGCACACGGTCAGTGTGACTGTTCCTATCACGATCGCATTCTTCTCTGTTTCCGTTCTCAGCTTTTGGAGGTGAAAAGTGGAAGACAAATGTCCTGCTGACAGCTCTCTTGTGCCCGGGGTATGTTTACTCGCCACATTTGCTGAGCTGCTGTTCATTTGTCTCATATTTGTACTGGATTTCTGTCCTTCAGTGCTGCATTGACCCGGCAAATGCCCCCTCTTTAGCGCTGCATGCTGCTGTTTTGACTCTCTCGTTGTCTTTCGTCTCGTCTCTAGTATCGTATTCGCAGACTTCTTCTTGATGAACCTGATCCTTTGGGTGGAGGGGTCCTCAGCAGCAATCCCCTTCGGTACCCTGGTGGCCATCTTGGCCCTGTGGTTTGGAATCTCTGTGCCCCTCACCTTCATTGGTGCCTACTTTGGATTCAAGAAACCTGTGAGTTAGGCTTCCAAGTTTATTAATTTGCCTCACTTAAGAATTGTAGATTGGAGGTGTGTTTGTAACCCTTTAATCTGTGTTTTTTCTGCCCCTGTGCAGGCAATCGAGCAACCAGTGCGAACAAACCAAATCCCCCGTCAAATTCCAGAGCAGTCCTTCTTCACTAAACCCATCCCTGGTATTGTCATGGGTGGAATCTTGCCCTTTGGTTGCATTTTCATTCAGCTTTTCTTCATTCTCAACAGCATTTGGTAAGAACACAGGAATGCTGTCTCTCCTGACTGGTCTGTAAATCCTGTTATGAAATCCTCTGCAGTCTTTTCAGCAGGGAGGAATTTCATCTTTTGTCCACGTGTAGCTTCTTTTAATATGAAGTGTGTGTATTCCAGGTCTCATCAGATGTACTACATGTTTGGGTTCCTGTTCCTGGTTTTCATTATTCTGCTCATCACCTGCTCTGAGGCCACAATTCTGCTGTGCTACTTCCACCTGTGTGCCGAGGTACCTGAATGTTTAGTCCTGAATTTAGTCTCATTTATCACACTTAAAGCAACACGAGTGAATTGGGTAAAAAAAAATTAATAGATATTACCATGAAATTTTCCCAGTTGATTACTTATATTGGAAATATATATATATTTTTTGTATTACATGTTTTCTGGATTTTTATATTTTAAGATGCAAATGAGGTATTACCTAATTAAATATTAACTAATTTGCACACATTTCCAGAACAGAAATCTGAACTGGATAAAGCCAGGTTTATTTATTCTTGTATCATTTTGTTGACACATTTTAGTCAAATGTTTTAAGAGGAGATTATGGATATCTCTTTTTACCACTCCATAAATTAGAAAATATTGTCAACAGACATAAAAAAAAAAGAAAACATTTTTACCATATTTTTAGGAACATAAACATAAATAATATGTGAGAAAAGCCGTCTGTAAAAACCTTCAGCATATGGATAGGAATAAAACTGGACGGTTTGGTGTATGCAAGTACTACTGAAGTGGAACTTGGACTATGAAAAAAAATTGACTACTTGGAGAACAGCGTTTAAAGAGGTATTGTAAAATTAGAGGCCGTTTTCTTTTCGGGACTTTTTTTCTCACTCAGCCTGAAATCTCCATTTCAGCAACACTTTCATACGCCAAACTTTCCATTGTTTTCCCGATCTATATTCCTGGAGGGTTTTTTTTTTCGAAAAAGGGGTTTGTTCATATGTCATTCCTTATTTTATGTTTTATAAATCCAAACTTTTTGTAAAATAGGAGATATCTGTTGACACATATAGGCAAAGTGTAGTCAAATATACACCAACAAAACCTTTTTATTTTTCTTACCTTAAGACCTATCGCAAAATTGACCAGTTTATGGAAAGAAAAAAAACCCGATGTTTTTGCTTGCAGTGTCTCGCCTTAAGTTCCCATCTGGTCCCGACTTTGGACCCTAACATAATATCTTTTGTTCCGTGCGTGAAGGACTACCACTGGTGGTGGCGTTCCTTCCTGACCAGCGGCTTCACGGCAGTCTATCTGTTCATCTACGCTGTGCACTACTTCTTCTCCAAGCTTCAAATAATCGGAGCGGCCAGCACCATACTCTACTTTGGATACACGATGATCATGGTCCTCATCTTCTTCCTCTTCACAGGTGAGGCCTTCAGTTTGTAACATTTGAGCTCTTTTAGCAGCCATAGTGATTTTCTACTTGTTCAGACAAATGTCAAATACATCATGTTGTGCCGTTATCGATTTAATAAGAGATCATCTATACACGTATTATCCTTTATCTGCAATATAGCTGCACTGCGTTGTTAATTTTGTATGACCGTTGAAGGAGCTCCAGTATCGTATCGTACATCAGAGGCAGAAGGGGATGGGTAGCTTGTAAATGTCGCTTGCTTTGTTTGTTCAGTGTTTCTGAAATGCCATCTTACATCATTTAAACGGTGAAAGGAGGATTCAGGATCCTGTTCCCAGGAAATATAGACCAGGAAGCTATTCACACTATTGCGCAACACTTGCCTGCTTGTCATTTAGTAAAGGCCAAGTCTTAGCCTTTTCATTTATACACTGGCAGAACTGAAGCTTTGTGTCAAATGAAGTTAAAGAGCATTTATTTGGAAAGGTCCCATCTGAACTTTCATTTTGGAGTCTGTTTGAAGTTTGATGAAAATTAGAGAGACTTTGGGAAATGAAAGTCGAGTCCCTGTTGGTCGGATCCAGTTTTGCAGACTTATTTGGGTCATTCTTACTGCCCGCGGTTTGCTGTTTGACAAGCGGGCGTCTACTTTTATCAGGGAGTTCCTCTTTTTTGTTCTTTTGTTCTGTAGATCAAAATGTACAGCAAACCACATTCCCTCGTTGCCAATGAATAATAATAATAATAAGGCTCCGTATTCCTGACCATCTTTGTTAATACAGTTATTTTGTGTGTCTAAGATTGTGCAGATCTACAGTATGCACCACACACACACACACACACACACACACACACACACACACACACACACACACACACACGCACACACACACACGTTACATAAAGCTAGGATGAATAGAGCATTGTTGTCTCTTTAGTCTCCATGTTAAACGAGACAAAGACTGACGCATGCTGACATGGTAACAGCTTTCTGTGGCCATGTCAAGCTTTCTTACACACCAACTTAAATGAGACAAGGGGTGTGTGTGGAATGAGGATAATATTAAGTACTAGATAACAGGCGGATACACGCCTAGTCTAGATGTCGCCCAGAAATACACGGCTCACCATGATGTCAGAGGATGACATACTATCTGGTGTTATACTGTCATTAGGCCAGATAAACGTTCGACTGTAGCCCTGTTTGTCACTGCAGCACTGTTTGACAATATCTTAAGACAGAGCTGTAAGTAGTACGGGGGGGGATGACGTGTCAAAAGATTATCACCCAGAAGTAATCCAGGGATTCAAGGAAAAGATTATCAGTTGCCCTCCTTGCTTCCAATTTTGATTTAAATAATCCTAATCTCTGTCATTTCCCTTTTTTCGGTTTTTATTTTGTTGTCTGTCTTTTTCACCTCCTCCCAACTTTGATCACCGTTTAATTCGGGATTGGGCTGCGTGGCCCCCATTGAGCAGTCAGATAGGACTTTTATACCCAGATGAAATGTCAAAAGTTTTTTTTTTTTTTTTTTTTTTTCAAGCTTTTAGTGGAGGAAATATGGCTGTGCAGTGACACCCAACTGGCTGTAAAACATTGCATTTAGTTTGCTCCCCAGAACTTTGTGGTTTGAAATCTCTATTGTGCTTCATTTATTAATGTCCAGTCTCCTGGTTTGAACCACGCATGAGTTGCAAAGGCAGCCAACGGCACCGTAGCTTTTATAAGGTTTTTGAAATGGTTCGATGCTCCGTGAGGGCTAGCATCTGTGTAAAAAGCTTTTGTGATAACATTTGTTAAGCCATTTGTCTAACCTGTCTTCTGTTCTCAGGTACAATTGGCTTCTTCGCGTGCTTCTGGTTTGTAAATAAGATCTACAGTGTGGTCAAAGTGGACTAGAGGACTGGGGGAAGGACTAACTCCTTGCTGTCGCAGCGCTGAAATCCTCAGTGCTGACTGTGATAAAGTGGTCCGAGTGGACCTGAACTGAAACCATCACTTGTCATAGAAAAGAACCCTGAAGAGCAGAGCCCGTCCTCTTTTGTGCTTTAAACTTCTGTTGCTATTTTCTTCATTAAAATATATATAATTTGGTGTTCACTGTTGACCAGTAATATTTTGAATGGCGCCTCGAAAATCAGTGTGGGTTCCAATGATCTAATTGTCATAGTGAGCAGTTTGTTTGCTGAAATGTTTTTGTTAATTTTCTAAAGGAGGTCAAATGTTCTGTAGTTTGCTTTTCTACTCCCTTATGGCTAAATGTTTTGTTTTTCATTACCTGTATTGTAATGATGAAAAAAAAATGTGTGTACATATTCTGTATAGAGAGAGAGAGAGAGAGAGAGAGAGAGAGAGCAAATACTACTTAAAGATTGTCACCATTATGAAACCTTTAGGAGTTTTCTTTTTGTTTTTAAGGTAAAACTGGGGCTATAATTCCTTAAATATCAGCCTGTATTGTAGTTCAGAAATTATATAAAACACTGACCTTGCATACATGTCCATTCTCTTGAATTGAATTGCTATATTTAAGTTTGCATAGAATCAAAAGGATAAGAAGCACATCTGTATTATACACCAATCAGCCAACATTAAAAACACTCACGGGTGAAGCGAATAATATTGATTACATGGTTACAGTTGCCGGGTTTTTTTTTTTTTTTTTCACAGCAGGCATTATAACTTATAAAATAACGCGGGTGTGTTAACGATGGCCGAGCTTCATCAAGTGCCCCAGCGTGTCATGACGGTGAGCTGACAGTGCAGAAGAGCAGGACCGCCGCTGAGTGGAAGGCAGCCATCATTAGTACACCCGTGCTTTCCCTACAATGACAGGTCTCAATGTCTGTTGTGAAAAGGTCTACGGCTCCTGTCGAAGGGTGTAAATGGTCATGGGTGCTCCAGGTTCCCCCGATGCACGTATCCCCGTGATCCCACAGAAGAGCTGCGGGGGCCCGCAGACTGCTCACGGTGACCCCGGTCCACTGCTTTAGAAGCCCCTGTATTGGGCACCACGAGCATCAGAACTGGACAGTGAAGCGATGGAAGACGGCGGCCTGACCGGATGAATCACATTTGTGTCACAGTGTGTCGTCTGCCCGGGGGACAAAGATGGCTGCAGGATGTACTATTGGAAGAAGGAAACCCGGCAGAAGGCGGTGTGATGCTCGGCGCCATGTTCTGCTGCACGGGAACCCTCGGGTTCTGCTATTCATGCGGACCTTATGACGAGTGCAACCTGCCTTAACATTACTGACCACGTACACCGCTTCATGGAAACAGTATTCACTGATTGCGTTGGCCTCTTTTAGCAGGATAAAGCTCCCTGCCACACTGCAAAAATGTGTTCAGGAATGGTTTGAGGAACGTGACAAAAGAGTTCAAAATGTGGACTCCGCCTCCAAATTCTCCAGATTGCAAACTGATCGGGAACCTTCGGGATGTGCTGTGAAAACAAGTCGGACTTAAAAGATCTGTTGCAAACGTTTTTGTGTCCCGATACTGCAGGACACCTTCAGAGGAGGCACGAGGGCACCTTTCAATATGAGACAGGTGGTCGTAGTGGCCGATCGCGTATATGCTACAGCTACAGTGTGCTGCACATTAAGGATGATCTCTTCATAGCATGCCGGATTTCTTTGGCCACCAGAGAGATTCCCACCTAGTCCATCAAAACGCAGTCACCGTTGAGATGATCCCTTTTAGATTTTAACAAGTGCTTTGCTCGACTGTTTCCTACATAAAACACTGCTGCCTTTTGCTTCAAGCAGTGTGGAGTCATTACCCAGGGTGATAAAATTTTTATGAATAAATGCGATTAATTCAAAATGAAGGCCATGTTTTTGTCCTTGAGCCTCTTGAATAGATAACGTGTTGATTTACCATGTTCCTCACTGTCTGTATCTGGACATGAGGCCATGGCATTCAGTGTTCAGCTCATACTATTAGTTTTCCTAACACCAAGCAAAATGAGAACACTTAGTGGTGATGCTGTTTTAAGAATAGAGATACGGAATCCTCTGACACTCCCATGAAATGCCGACAAATGCAGTGCAGTGCGTTATTCTTGGTCCCATTTTAAACTCTTTGCTCACTTATGATCATATATTTAATTTAAATTGTAAGAGGATGACACACAGTTATTGTATATATCTAGAGACGGATATATATATATATAAAAATATATATATTCACCAATTTACATTAATTTCTTTTGTACTGACTTTTTAAAATATGAAATGTTTTTTATGAAACTACACATTTCAAAAAAATCTCCAAATGTGAAACTTTAGCTTTTATAAATTGATTTGTGCAAGGTTTTTAAAAGTGCTCTGCCATGCTTTTTTTAAAGGTGAAAAAAACCAAAAACGAACAGTCTAACATCTAATTTAGATCTCATTAGTTTTGTTAATTTCCTTACTCAAATGTCAAATGCAAAAAAAATATGATTCCACGTACTCCATGTTAAGTATTTTCTTTTTAAGATCCAGCTCATATCTTAAACCAGGCTTTGGTTGATAGGGACAAGATGGGAACATCCTCTTCAGCATTTTTTTTTTGGTATGAAAAACCCTGTTTTAAATATAATGTCACACTTTTACACTTATTACATATAATTTACTTTTATTAAACAACAGACAGTGTTTGATGTTGGATACTGATACCAGAAAATACAAAAGCACAATAGAAATCACAAAAATATGTAGTTTTAAAGGACTTATTTGCTGACATACTGTAATACACACTGTTCTTCACAGAGCCTCTGATACTCAAATTATGCAAATTTGATTGTCAACTATAATACTGTAGTTTGGATTTCTCCAGGGATCTGTTAATACACCAAGGACCAAGTCCATTGCAGGTCTGATAGGTTATAGATTGGTTCCAAGAAAACTATTACAGTCCCTATAATAATAATAATAATAATAATAATAATAATTACAATAATAATAATAAAACAGCAGAAGCACCCTGGCTAATTCTGCCAACCATTTTTTTTTCTTTTTTCACAAAAGGTGTAAAAACTTGACAAAACGGCGATTAGACACTTTTCAAATTTTGCACATAATATTTTGATGAACCCATCGAACTCTTTTAACTCACTGAACTGCCTTTCTCTGAGATGAGTCACAGCAAGCACACAACACCTACGTGAGGAAGCATCCTCTCCGTGGCTTTTCCATCAAAAATACTGTATCTGGAGGTATCTTTACAAATCTGCATGTGTTCAGTGGAACATAAGAAATCTGTTACACAAGATCTTGCAGCATGCGGCTTACCTTAAAACACTGGCGCAAAGAGACCACTGGGGTTATATATATTTTTTTTATCACACCCTGCTCTCTGCACTGTGTTTTTTTCCACATATATGCTGTACTACCTCAAAGAAAGGCTGACATTACAAAGGCAGCAAATACTGAGTCCAAATAGTGGCACATTGAAGTAGGCGGCAAAAATGTCCACATCAGTTGAGCTTTAGTTAAATGAAACAAAGGACTAAGACAAACAGTATATCTGGCCATCCCGTTAGGGGAAGGGAGTCACCAACACTTGTGTGTTTTGTAACTGACAGGCACAATGAATCACTTTTTCTACTTATTTGTTCAAAAGGCGCTTTGAGACTAAGGAGAGTTACTGCGACAGGGACGTAAACACACATATTTTCACTTACTCAACGTGATTCAAGAGCAAAGATGAGCACTACAGATTCTTCTACAAGCAATACCCTGAGTTCTTAAACTGCAAACAAAGCTTGATTGCACACAAGCACAGTAAATCCTGCGGCCTTTGGCAGGACTGAAGTGATTTAACACACAAATAGTTTAAAGGAGAGTGTGAAATTGTGCGAAACTCTTCAGACTGATGCCTTTATCGGACACATCCGTGACCCCTAATCAGAGCAAAGTGGTCAGAACACCATAGTAATCTCTACCTAGACAGAAGTCCAGGTTTAGATTGAATAATTTGAATTTACATTGATTTAAAAATCTGTCTTAAAGCTAGTACGAAATAGCATATATTTAAAACTGCACACAGTCTGATGTACGAGGCCAATTGTGGTAACTCCTACCACTGTATTTACATATAAAAACAACGTGTCTGTTCCCTCCCACAACCAGTATACATTCATTATGCAACAATGACTGGTCCAAGTATTTTTCTATGAGCTATAACTGACCACACATTAATCATTTAAACAAGCTTATGACAAAATAGTAAAAGTTCATTATGTTGGTGATCAAGTAGGTAGTACCACTGTTCCTAATGACAGAATTAGGCCTAATAATCCTGCTGTCAAACTGGTTAGTTTATATATGAACACACCACATGACAAAACTCTTCAAGTAAGAGACAATATGATCTATCCAACGAGAGCTCGAGGCAGTTTATGTGCTTCGTTTGCTGTGGACTGTGAGCTCCCTCTCAGAGCTGGCACTGGTGGAGGTGGTCTCTTTTCGACTGTCCCTTGACTTCCTCTCAAAAGTGGGAGAGGAAGATGTTGTGCACTCTTCCCAAGTCCGCAGGGGGTAGACCCGAGCAGCCAGGCTGGGCAGGTGAGGGTGGGGACCGGAGCGTCCCTCGGTCGTGGTGAAGCAGCTCTCCACAGCAGAGCTCTGGTTGGGACGGCCCTGCTTGCAGAACAGCCCACAGAGCAAAGCCAGGAACTCTTTCCTCACACTGCGGTGCATGTAGCCATAAATGTAAGGGTGTAGGCAGCACTGTAAAAAGAAAAGTACAAGGGCAAGGGAGGATAACCATTGAGGTACAGCTGCTCTGGTGCTCATAGATATAGTATTCAGAATGCTGTAAGGACCCATGCTGAAGATATATGAAGCCATGATCACAAAAACTACTCGAGCTGCCTTGCAGTGGTAGTGGAAACGTCTGTGTCTGACTCGAACAGGGTATCGTCTGGCTGAGTAGGGGCCCTCGGGTGAGCTGGCCTGCTGGGGCTGGGACTGCCGCTGTGGACTGCTAGCCCCCTGGAAGTCCTGCGGGCAGGGCTGGGAGTAGGATTGGGTCTGTACAGGATGCACAAGAGCGTTCTGCCTCCGGGCTGCTCTGAACACCATCCAGTAACATCCAAGCATGATGAGCACAGGCAGCCAGAAAGAAAAGGTGGACACCACAGTGGAGTAGGAAAGACTGGAGGACCACACCACCGAGCAGACATTGTAATGGCGGTCAAAGTCAATGGCCCCCCAGCCGTAGAGAGGAGGTGTGCTCTGCAGGAAACTGAGCACCCAAGTGCAGATGATCAGGTTGGTGCCCAAGTGAGGGGTCATGCGGGTGGGATAAGACAGAGGGTGGATAATGGCCAGGTAGCGATCCACAGAAACAACTATAATGGTGTTGACCCCGGCAAACGCAAAAAGGTGCATGAGCACCACCAGAGCCTGGCACAGCCGAGCATCCAGGGGCCACACACCTGGCACGGTGGCTGCGATGGCGAAGGGCATTACTAATACGGTCTGGAGTAGGTCCGCCAAGAGAAGGTTGAGGACGAAGCGGTTGGCCACGTGAAGGAGCTGAGGCTTCCTCTGGAACACCAGCAGGACGACCACATTCCCAAACAGGGACACGCACACAATCAGAGAGATGAGCACGATCTTCACCACGCTGTTAGCAGTGGAGGACCAGACTCCAGGGTCCTGGCTGGAGCCGGTGAGACCCAGCTCCCGGGGAACATCAGTGAAATTTATGCCAATACTGGGCTCCCGAGTACTGGACATTGTTCATCTGACATCTGACATACAGCAGAGTGTTGACATAAAGTCAGGTCATTCCCATGTATTTGCTTTTCTCAGGCTGTGGGGACAACAAGCTGTTGTGGCTGCTGCTCCTTGTTCAGTGGATTTCAGGTGCAAAATTCAACATGCATCTCACATTGTTCTCATCTGACACGACATAGCATCCATAACACGGGGGGGGGGGGGGGGAATAGTCCAGGAGACTCATCCACGAGTAGCTGGAGATTGTCAACACGGACTCGCTGCTCATCGTGATCAGTCATTAATCCCTGAACGTTTCACCCAGCGAACAGGCCTTTCTCCTTCTTCGCAGCCCACATCTGCAGAATGGAAAATGGAATTTGGCGACACTAAATGCCACCTTTCAAGCCGACGGCATCGACTGCGAATGTCCAGACAGTGGCGAATATCGCAGATTGCTAATCTGTAATTGATGGATAATACCTTGAAATGATCAGTGATGCGATGCTTGAGGATGCTCACTCCCCCAGCGCTCGGTTTTCATCGTTTTGCTCCCATTTCAGCCTCAGCACCAGTCAATGGCAGCGAGCTTTCACGGCTCAGCTAACATACGCTGCGTGTCTTCACCCAGCGGGGGTCTCTCATCCAGACGAGCATATCTTCCCGTTGCTGCTTTTTTTTTTTTTTTTTTTCGGATTTCATGGCAGATCAGACAGTTATTATTTTGATAAGCTTGGATTCCTCCTCAACAGTCTTAGGCTACTTACGGTCGGGTCCTGTCTCCGAGGTGTCAGAAAAAACAAGGACACCTGCACTGAAATCTCTCCCCCCCCCCGTTCTCCTCCCCCCGCTGGAGCTTGTCACCGACCCCCTCCCATCCTCTTTTCCTCTTTTGTTGTGAATGTGCAAGTGCGGTTCAGCAGGTTGTACTCATACATAGTGGAATCGCAAACCTGTTTCTATATTTTTCATTGTATCAAATCTGTAATTTTCTCTTACTGGTTTATTAGAAATTGAAATAAAGAAAAAACCACCAGGATGAGCTGAACATGTAAAAAGGCTATATATATATATATATCATTGTAAAACCAGTTAACCAGCAATGTCCTCAATTTAGTCTTTTTTCCCCCCACAGACAAATAAATAAATAAAAAAAAGAGCCTGGTTTTCCATTTAACCATTGTCCTCAGGATCTCAGTCAGTCTGGCAGATCTCCTTGGTAACAAGTGATTCAATCAGATGACTGCTGTGATCTTCACATAATGGGATGCCTATCAGGGCAGAGAACAAAATAGGACTAAAATCAGCCTCCATTGCAGGCATCTCTCCAGAGCACCATGCACGAGGTCTGGAATTATAATGTTAAGAGGGTATCAGTGTTTTAACACTCCAGTTGGTACATATGGCATATGTGGTGAAATATGTTTTGTAGCCCAACACCTTATGGCACTAACAAAGCAAAATACCAAAACTATAATCCAAACTAGATTGCCTTAGAGTCCTGATACACACTGTAATTCACATTTACTCTTACCTTTCTAATTTCTTTTGGTAATATCTCAAAGCCGAGACATGTAGTAAGCACTACTTGTAGCTTTTGATCAAATCAAACTATCTTCATGAGTAATGCCAACAACATATGACAATCCAATCTTATCGCTCAGGAGGTACATTTAGTTCCCCCTCGGTCATCTTCGTCAGCAGATACGGTAGATAGCTAATTTCATGCATATTTCTTGTTTCTTTCTGGACCACCTCAGGTAAGCTCTCCCACCCATCTTCCGCACGATGTATACAGACAGAAGTTAAAACACAGAAGTGTTGGCATCAGACCGCACCCTCGAGCATTTCCCTAAACTCGACAGGGAGACACTAGTCCGACTTCTGGAAAGAAAACCATCCTGCTGCTGAAAAAAGATCAAATGCATCTGCACCACACAAGCACTTCGGCAAATTTTACTGTCCGATATACTTGAAAATTAAAAATATATATATATATAATTCTGCATGAACCTAATTTAAACTCCACATTTATTGTTACACCTGACTGCAGTTCTGTCTGATCTATATCAAACTTGCAAATTCAAAGAGTGAGATATACACAGTCTCTAGCCATACTGTGGATAAAAAAAATGACATTTTGTGGATCAAGCAATTAGTTTTATCTTTGAAATCCTCACTTTAAAGATGAAAAAATAAGCAAACTACTGTACAATATGTCTTACAACTCTCTGTCCTTGTTATCCAATCTCTATGACAGGATAAAGCTGAAAAGTCTAACTTGATTCACTCTAAATGCAACAAACGCTTTCGTATTGAAGTGAAACGTATTTACACTGAACATCTGATGGTTCTTTCAACACAAAAAGCTTTCACATTCCGTGTTAATGATTATGTGGATAGCCCAGTTTTGATCAAACCACAACCTTTGAGGTGAATGGTCTTCTATGAATCTTTGTACGATATGCACATTTGTGTGAACCACCATTTTTTTTATTGCTGGAAACACAGGAATGGCGTCTACATTTCAGCCTTTGTAGAAAAAAAGAGACCTCATTAAGATGCGCAGAAAACAAAAGCAGTACTACATTGTGCAATCCAATTAGTGTGTAGCTTACATGGCCTACTAATCAACACTCGTAATTAGCCATTTTATTTCAAGTCTTTGCTCTATCCTAGTTATCAAAAAGCTCTTTGATGTGACTCTCAAGCACCCTGTGTTTTAGATTTAGATTGCAAATGAAATGCTGGTGACCGCAAAGGGGTGGGGAGATGTTTCCCTGTTTTTATGTTGAATGGACTGTGGTTCAAAGGGAGACCCATAGGCCTGCTGCCTCATGGGATTATTAGACTGACAATACAATATGAATGCTTGCAGTGGTCTGAAGTGATGATGTCTCTGTCTCTAGCTCTGTCATTCAGTTTCTCCCTGATTCACTGTCACTCACTGACACCCATGAGCCAACAAAATTGAACTCACAATGGGCAGCAAGGACAAGGAAAGCTTACAACGGAGGCTACATTTTTATGAATTAAAGAGATACAGAACACGTAAAAATCTTGCTTCATTATCACTTGAAAGAAAACAATGCATTATTTATCTAATTAAGTCAAAGAAAAAAATTGCGGGACTGACAAATCTAAAGGGCTGTAGGCCTATATTGATAATTATTTTTTGTTTGTTTGTTGGATTGCTTCGTCTTTTAATTTTTAGTTGAAAAGACTAATGCATCGGTAGACAATTTCAATTAGGTACAAATTATTTTGCAATGCACGTTCAAATTTTATTTATTTAATTATTTGGCCCCTGGGAAGTCAATAAACTACAAAACCAGAGCTAAAGAATGCGCGCAGCCCTGGAATATTCCACACTCCCGTCCAATAGGTGGCGGTAATGCACCTTGAAGTAGGTCTGCCCAGAAAACCTTTAGGAAGAAGAAGAAGAGGCCCTGGCCTTTTACCTTGGCCTGTTAACTTATCAGTGATATGGTTGTCAAGAAAACAGCTGCCCACTGCCTAAAAACATCATTACCTTCCTTTCCGTACCCACTACCACTGTCAGACTACTGTAACTCCACGTATGATTGTTGTTTTTTTTTTGGTACCCAAATGACAGACTTATGCCTGGCAAACACAGCAGCTACTATCTATCAAACTAAAGACCCAGATATTCTACTCAGTTGGAGATAACAGACCAAAACAGAGCGAAGAGGTGAGTAAATGTTGTCAAGTGAGATGGAAAAAAATAAAATACAACGGGCTCCATATGAATGCTGAAGTGACTTTGTGTCTGAATGTGAAAGTGGCAAGTGTTTGCCAGCAGGTTAGCCATTAGTAAACAATTTCCCTTTGCCCACAGGCCCAGACCACCTGGTCCAGGAGAAACTTACCTGAGCTTGTTGCCTGCCATGCCCCCCCCCCCCCCACCCCAACTATGCATTCTCACTGAATTTTAGACTACAATATTTATTTAACAATTATATCCACTGCACATTGGTAAAACAAAGCTTATAGTCAAGCTGTCAGTGGCTCTGGTGCTGTGAATCAAGGCTTTGGTGTTGAAGCCAAGTGTTATAAATATCATAATGGGAGGGAAAACCCTGGACATATTGCGTCGTGAAGTTTTCGCAGCTAATGTACTCATGGGATATACGGTATATACGCCCACACATAAACACATTCACACTGCGTTCTGTACATTGCTGGTTAGGAGATGTTATTGTATGGCTCTTTTCTCTGTACTCTCTATATTGCGGGTGAGGATGTAATGAACAGTGTTCTTTGTGTGTTTTAAGGTTTTAACCCAGCAGGACACGGATCTACTCTTCGTAGCTTCGGTTTTAGTATATTTATTAGACCCTATAGGGAAATATGTTTCTCTAACAGTGTGTGTTTTGTTTCTACTTGTATTTGCTCTTGGTTAGTTTAATTATGAGTATAACAACGCATCTTGTTTGCTAAGCTCCTCGTATGTCCTTTATGTGGAAAAACCTTAATTTTGTAAAGTAACTAAAGTTATTAAAACGTGAAAGTAAAGTGGCAAAAAAAAAAACTAAAGTAAAGAACAAGTACCTCAAATTGGTATGACAGTACTTGAGTAAATGGACTTAGTGAGCTGTGAGAAGGAGAGCTATATATAGAGCAATATGTAAACAATGAGTTTTCTTCACTTTTCCAAACCATGTTATCTAACCTGCCAGATTGCACTGCCTCTTAGAAACGATGGACTTGTGTAAATTAAAAATATTTATCAAATTTCTCATGTGATTCATGTCTTTTTCCTGACAGCATGGAAAGCCCTGCTTACCTTTCAAGTTAGGCCCCACATGACCGTGTCAAACTGACAAGATGAGTTCATGCTGAAGTTCAGGTGAGTGGAGTTGGTGTTGCGTGAGTTTTCCATTCAGTAGTGAAATGAAAGATTCTTTCCTGAGACCATTTCTTTGAAATGCCTTTTCTTGTCTGTAGTTATTGTAAATCCTTGTAGTAATTGAGCATCTTTTTATTTCACTCACATACACATGTAAAAATCTGAATATTATGTAATGGTTGGAGTGAACATATGTTTGATATATGATATTAAAGGGATTTCAAGGAAAATTAAAGTCTTATGACATCAGAGCCAATTTGTTGTTGTCATAGGAGCAGTTTTAGAGATTAAAACGATTATGTCTTGGTCTATTGGTCACGGTGATTTCAACAATTTTCTTTACTGATGCAATGTTTGCAGTAGTGAACTAACTTTGATTGTGGTTTAATCAACTAACTTTGACTGTGGTTTAATCTCTAATGAGACGTACAGAAAAAGTCAAGTTATATTAAAGTCAACACTGATCAGCGCTCATCCCGAGCAACTCGGAGGAAACTCATGGCACAAGAAAGGCTCCACATTGTCACACATAATCATATATTTCTTGATATATTGAACTGACTGTAAAAGATAAGGTATATTACCTGTAAACAAGCTCAGTGGAGTTTGGTGGAGCTCAGAAAATGGTCTTTTATTAAGTGCCCTATAGAGGATAAATACAGGTATCATGCAGCTTGATTATGGGTACGTGCTTAATTAACTCTTTAGGAATGAAGACGTCAGGCCGTTATAATTGTCTGATATTAAGAGACTCATCATAATAGCTCATGTAATGCCGAGGGTCTTATTGTATGCATGATGAATGTAGATATAACCTTTCTGGTGTCAGGAATACAACATGCCCGGGGGGGGACACGTTTAAAACACATGCGCGCACACACACACACACACACACACACACACACACACACACACACACACACACACACACACACACACACACACACACACACACACACACACACACACACACACACACACACACACACACACACACACACACACACACACACACACACACACACACACGTAAGATAAAGTATGGTAGCAGTGGGCAACTCCAAAGCAAAATCTCTGTAAACAAACAGATAACAAACAGATTGAGAGCAACCATCACAGCCCTTCCCTCTAAAGGGAGCCTTTCATTTTATTGCACAATAGCAGTTGTCTCCGAAGCCCAAACAGTTTAGAAGTAATTACTAGTGTTTTCCCCAGAAGGTGATTACTTTGCCACACTTGGCAGCCATTGTCACCGGCCGCGCACCACACTCATCAGCCCTACAAAGGGGAGAAGTGCTCGATTGATGATGAGCCCTCTGTGGCTCTGTGGAGAATTTAAAAGTACTTGTATGAGGCTCTTTCAGGAGATTAACTTGCAATAAGGGCTACCTGCCATGGACACATTCCCTGTATTCATGGTGTCTGCACAAAGACTTTTTAAGAAGGGCACAGCTGCATGAAAGCAATTGGTGAATGGGGATAATAGTCACAAAAGACAACAAACCTCAAGTGTAAAGAAATAAAGTGTTTTTCAAGATTGGAGGCTTCCATTCAACGCTAGACCATTCCTTCTTTTGACCATTGAGGATCCGGCCACTCCACCACCCAAAGCCTCAACCTAATTATTTTAGGACAAGACATGTTATGGTGCAAAGTGGCAAAGAGAGAGCACTCCGGACCAAAGTGCACTTTAATTCAGCCATTCTATTTGACAGATTCCCCCCCTCAAACCCCCCCTTTTCAAATGAACGTCACACACCAGTTGACTGGTACAAGGGAGGCTCCTCCAGGCAAGGCCCGAGGCCCTTTTGGCGGTGGTCAATAACACAGAAATCACTCTGCACTTGTAGACAGAAGTAAATGTAGAAATAGATATGAGTAGATGTCTTAGTTACTGGTGTATTTTGCCAAAGAATATAACTGTAAAGAAGTTCAGGTTTATTTTTTATTTTTTTGTCTGTAAATTGTCTAATCTTCAAAGGCAGATCAGACTGCAGCCACAGGGGCCCAGATCTGATTCCATTCATTAAGCAGAGAGAGAGCGAGAGAGAGGGAGACTGCATGTGTCCTTGCTTGCCTAAATGTGAAAATTGCTCATGCCATTATTTCAGATGAGAAAGTGGGAACTGAATGGATTTGCTTTAATATAACGGACATGGGATACCACATACAGAGAGACAGAGGGGGGGCCAGACTTCTTTGCTTTTGCTCACACAGTGGAAGGGCCCCGACAGGTGTGCTTTTGTATGCGTATGTCTGTGAGGGCGAGGCAGATTGTGTGTGTGTGTGTGTGTGTGTGTGTGTGTGTGTGTGTGTGTGTGTGTGTGTGTGTGTGTGTGTGTGTGTGTGTGTGTGTGTGTGTGTGTGTGTGTGTGTGCGTGTGTGCGCGTGCGAGCGAGCGAGCGAGTGCGTTATTAAACACAGACATTAGGTATGTGTGTGTGTTAAGCCTTTCCACGTTGTGCTGCCACTCCCTGAAGAGAAGGGCCTTCTCACTTCTTCTTGGTCTTGTCTTAATAGCAGGCCAGGATTCAGTGCTGACCTTCTCAAGACTCAGACTAACTCGTCTTGGGATGGAGAAATAAAGAATTTAGTGGATGTTCAGTGTGGAGACAATGACATAATTAAAGGAAGTAACTTGATTGATTCTCAGTGGTGTTTTCTGGATTCGTGCCAAACTGTGCAAGAAAGTCCCCAAACCCGTCTTGAACCTCGGCTTTTTGGTAAGAAAATATTTAAATTGTCTACTAATGTTTTAAACTAATCGCATGTTACTTCGATTTTTTTTTCTTAACTCAAAAAGCGTAATAGAATATCAGGCAAGCTCTATTGAAAATGTTTGTGTGATGCGAGGTCCTGCTTAACATGCCCGTATGCCAGCTTTTGCCTCTTCAGAAACTTGGGTGTCCCTAAGTACGAGCTCATCGATTTTGACGTCAGCGCCATAGTCAATAAGGTGAATGACATTTAAAGGTCAGAGGTCATATCAGCTAATTTTGTGATCAGGGATCGCAGATCAGAGAGTAATCACAAAGCTGAATCTGTTGAGCTCCTTTGTTGTCAGCCTATTGTTAGAAATGCTGGACGTCAGTTATATCTATATCACGTTTAAAGATATGTTTAAGATATATTGCTCAAGAAAACAACAAGAAACTGGCTAAACTTTGCTGTTATTATTGCAGCTAGAGGCGGATGTAGTTTTACATTTGCCCGCTAGATGTCAGGGTTTGACTAGTAACAGTGCACCACCCCCCTACCTCTCCCCTCCACCAGCACCTGAGGGGGAAACTTGTGAGTAGCCTACACATGGTGTGACAGCTTCCCCAGGAAGCTCGGGTGACATTTGCCTCACTTAATGACACAAGCTAATTAATCATTAGCTGTCCCAGAGGTATTGCTGTTAGAGAGGCTTTGTCGTGCCTCTCCCCAGTAGGGGGTCCCAGCCTCAACATGTTATGTATGCATAACTGCCTCATCCCACGCTACAACATCTTAATTCTCACCCGTTTAGCTAGTTTGACTGAACTACACACGTTCTTTTTCAACCCTTCATCTCGGATAAAGTATAATCTGCTCAGAGATAGATCACCTTCATTTTTGTCAGCCTCTTGCCTGTAACATCGGGCCCTGCAGCCTCTTCCCCTATGTAAGGTAGGGCTTGGCCCGTGTTGTAATTGTCAGCAGTGGTGAAGAGGAGTGATTTTATTGATGGTTGATTGAGCAGACAAGGGGATGGGGATGGTTGGGGTGGGGGCGGGGGTGGGGTGGGTTAAATTTGCTGCATCAATGGTTTTAACCACATCACTTTATCAAGGCCCAGTGGACACATTCACATATCAAATGAATGTAGGATTAGTACGAGGAGTATTCCCCTCTTTTTAATGATCGTCGTTCGTCGTCCTTGTTTTTAAGCAGGTGGTGATTCAGGTTTCTTTCTTCTTTTTTTTTTTTTTGGTGTCGCTGTCTGCGGTCAGAAGTTGGGAAGGGAAGATCTCTCTCTGCCGCTAAGTAAACTGCGAAGTTGTTTTGTGACTTTGCCGTAGTAATCCTACAAATGATTGAAATTTTTAAGACGACGGGGCCACGTGGGTTCCGAGTAATTATCTCTCGCGGGATGAAACCCTCTCCATACAGTCTCGGAGTCCAACAAGAATGGGCGAAAATCTTGTGAAATATGGAGAAAATGAAACCTGCCCCCTGTACGTATTTGCGCCCCTTCAGCATCATTACTGCCCCCCCCTACTGGGTCTCGGGCAGGTTTTAGACAGACCAAGCCTGTTCGTCACGTAGTGGGGGCTCCAGGTGATGCACTCAGGTTCCCCCTTCACCCACCAGAGAGGAGAGCGGGGTTGTGCGTATGTGCGCAAGGGCACCGGGGCCGGGCGCTGATGAGGGCCTGGGCTGCAGGAGGGCTCTGAAAAATGTTGGAGGTTTTGGGATGAGACCCGAGGTACCCTTGGGATACCGTGATCCCTGACACCTGCCCGCTGACCCTTGTGCTTTGTTCTACCACCTCAGAGCGGCGCATACATGTGGAGAGATACCGGACGGGTTTATAGCTAATCCAAAAGTTTCATTTGGACACAGGTCGTGGCGGTGAGTCACTAAATGATTGCCGCACACTGAAGAAACTACCAATGTCCAATTTATCGCGTTGTTGTGTCGTGATGTTACGACGTGTTTTCTCTCTTTTGCACGTAACATTGATTCTTCATCCACTGCCTGCTGCACTAATGGCAGCCATTGTAGTACGGCTTGACAACATTCATTCCCTTTTTTGAGGACGATGTATTCTATTTGATCTACGCTGGCTTTACATGCATGTTACGTCTCCGGCAGCAAAAATAATCATCGTATAACATTTTTGGCTTGTTCTATTTCATGGGATTGCCAATTTATATATATATATATATATATATATATATATGGAACCTGGCGCTGTAAGCCTTTAGTGCCCTCCTCTGCCAGTTCTCATTTAATATCTCATTTTAATATCACTTGGACAATCACAAGGGCAAGGTTTTCTTTCTGCGATGAGCAGCCATTATGAGTCTATGAGTATAGAACCAACATGGACTCTTTTTACTGTGTAAACTTAAATTCTGATGTATGAAAGAATTCACTGAGTAAACCCATCCTGCAAAGATGGGAGTGCACTAAGGTACATTTATATGCTATTACTGTGCTCACTCTATGCCACCTTGATGAAGCGCTACAGGATTTAGTTTTCTCTGTTACATTCAAAATCTTTTGTGCATGACATCTAAGCCTTGACCTTGTGGATACAGACGCCATAGTCTCCACATTCCTAGCAGGAGGCCTTTGGACATGACAGATGAAGAGATAACAAGACGATACTGTTCTCTGGCTACAGAAGTATCTGCTGAGCCTGTAAGATGCAAAGATGGATCTGCTGCATTGTTTGTCTTTGTCTCTGTCTTGGAGAATACCGGGGCGTGTCCGTCCTGTGGGAACCCTGTCTACAGGCCTAAAGTGACTGCACCACCCTTTCCTCCACACCCATCCCTCCACACCCATCCTTGTTTACTGTCACGGCACCCATGCACATACCTACCTGCACACACACACACACACACACGCGCACACGCGCACACGCACACACACACACACACACACACACACACACACACACACACACACACACACACACACACACACACACACACACACACACTCACTCACTCACTCACTCACACACACAACAGGGAGCACCTGTGCAAATGTACCTGACAGTGGCAGCATTTGTGCCCGGGAACATATTTAACGATGCACACTCGACACCCGTCCCATCTCAGCAGGAGGCTGCAGGAAACAGATGAGGACAAGTCAGGTTGATCAGGAAAACTACAGCCTACCTACAGCATACTTGCCATGCACTGCCAACCTCTGGGCTTATTAACAATGAATCAACATAATTTTCTAGAGAAAGCATTGAGGCAGACTTGAAAGAACCGACACCGTGAAGCTGATGGTGGAGCAAACAAGGGGAGGGTAATCACTCAGAGCAGTTTCCACCGTTCTTGATTTATAATGAGGACAGCCAGTCGTCCTGTGTCTATCAAGCTCGGAGCATCGCGTTACCCTTTCCGTGACAACAAGTTTGTACCCGAACCTTTAAGAAAACTTAGCTACTTAGTTATTTATCGTGCATCAAAGTGAAGCAAACTTTTCCGCTCACGCCCCCTTTTGCAGTTGAAGCTTCTTAACCACGGCCCTTTCATGGTATCAGGGGCGGGGCTAAGGATCGCATGTGATCCTCTATCTTCAGGAACCCCGCAATTACATCTGGCACAACTCTGCATGAAGTAACGCTTTATAAGCCTTTGTGTATTGCGGCTTTGAAGAGCCGCAGCCTTCTATAAGTTTGCTTTTTGTCCCCCCTCTGTTTTGTACCCCCCCCCTCACCCCACCCCACCCCACCCCACTCCCCCCCAATCTCCCCCCAATCTCCCCATCCCCCAGCTTGGGACAGAAGACAGAATGTGATGTGTCGTCTCCCTCCCCACACAAAGCCCCAGTGCATTGGACACACCTTGGACAGCACAAAGGATGAAAAGCACGACGAGGCTTGGACACGCAAGACCACGCTGCCAAGCCCGATAAAGACGCTTCAAAAGTCGAGCAGCAAACAGTGGCCTTCTTCTCTTCTGCTCTCTTCTTTTTCTTCCCAGGGCCTTGCAGTGGGAGAAAAAAAAAAAAAAAAAATAAGAGAGGCTGACTGAGTAGCAAGACATTTTTGTCTTCCGTGTTTTTACCCGGCCTGAGCCCCATGAATGTGATTTTGGGTGATGTTGTGTCTACAGCAAAGTAGACAGTGTAAATGTGCGTGTAAACGAATAGATTAACATTTGTATGTCTGCTTTTGGTATGAGTGCAGGATTAACCAAAAACATCCCGGCTTTGAGGCAGGCGTCCCATAAATAAACTCTGCTGCCCCATCTCCAATCCCCTTGTCTCTGCCACCGTCTGCTCACCGTGGCAAGCTCGACAGAAGCCTCTCGTTTAGGCTGGATATGGACACCATTTTACCTCTGGTCACGTTTGGCCAATTAGTCTTTTTTGCAAAGGTTTGTTGACCCGGAAATCATTTTCTAATCCAGCCATCAATATATGTCATGGGCTTGAAAGTTTTTGGCGTCGAAAGGCATAGCAGTGTTCTTTGTTCTAATTGCGAATTTAAGACAAGAGAGTTGACAGTGTTGCTGCAAATTTCTTCCTTTTCACATTTGTCTCCTTGTTAGTACACAAAATTGTCCAGACATCATAAAACATTACTTTTCACCAGTAGCTCTCTCTCTCTCTCTCTCTCTCTCTCTCTCTCTCTCTCTCTCTCTTTCATTGCCTCATTGAAACAGATGGCGTTTTATGCTGGGCACAATCAGGACTATTCAGCGTCAGGCTGGGCAGGCCCTCCCCACCTGCGTTCAGCCCAATCACAACCTAATGAACACATTGGGAGCAGTCTGTTCCAAATTACTCCCAGTTGGAAACAGGGCCACAGGTAACCCCACCCTCCCCACCCCCCACCTCCCACTTCTTGCCATCACACTTTGCCCCCTTCCTCTCCACCTCACCTCTTTTGCAACAGTTGCCTTGCCCACCCGCCCGCCCAGCCTGATATTGGCGCCTAGACTCCAACTCTGACTCTTAATCAAATCAAGATTCCTATCTCTGTGCTGTCAGCATTCCAACACAGCTCAGAGAGCCTGTGTATGCAGCGACAAGCGTATACGTTACATGTGGGGAGATGTGGATTGACAGCTAACGTGTTTATATGTTGGCGCTGAATTGTTTCTATTTGATATATCTCTGAGAGCTGTTTTTCCAGAATAGAAATCTATGCTTTTACCGTTAATCGACACACCCCCCACACACACACACTCCCTCTCTCTCCCCCCACACACCCACACACTGTACATACACCACACATACACCACACACACACCACACACACACACACACACACACACACACACACACACACACACACACACACACACACACACACACACACACACACACACACACACGCCACACACTACATACACATACACCACACATACACACACACACACACACACACACACACACACACACACACACACACACACACACACACACACACACACACACACACACACACACACACACACACACACACACACACTATACATGCACATATAAAGAAGCATTCAAGGCTCCTGTAAATGCGGTGGTGTGAACCAGATCAAGCCTATCTATGAGTGTTATCAGCATGTTTCCATTGCTTCGAAGGGAACCATCTATGCATTGGTGTTCCAGTCACTTGTACTCTTATCTTCGTTCAAGCTGCATTTGCAGCATATATGTTCCATACGTTCATGTTTTATTCATGTTTTGGCAAAGTTACTTATTTCTTTCATTTCAAAGGTACAGTCTACTTGTATGTCAGTGCTTTTTCTTGTTGATGTATGTCAGGACAAGTAAGGGTCAGTTATATATCGTAAGCAGTTGACACCAGAAGTGTGCTGTAGCCAAGAGCCGCTGACATTCTGATACACCCGCCAATGTCCCCAGGGACAAAAGAACGAAACCGGGGAGCTTGCCTCGTCATGTCTCATCAATTGCTATAGGACCTCGGAAACCACAGGCCAACTAGCAGCTGCCATGTGGGTGTCCATCACTGGATTTGACAGGAGCGCTGCCCTGCTGGCTGCCCTTCTTCACTGTCCCTCTGGTCAATCTACACCTCAATTGGCCCTGCACTGGTGGGTAATGCCTGCTCCTTCTGCCGCATGTCAAAAAGAGCCAGGAGCCACAGAGGAAGTGCAAATATCCTCTAATGGCCTTGATCCAGATGGATGCGCCCATGACAATAGGCCCCCGTGCCTTTGGTTTGGGTTTTTGTCAGTGAGAAACACAGAGGCCACCACAATAACAGCAAAATTATGCATGCAGGCCAAGTACCATTGACATGTTAAAGAGCACTGCCAGTTCCTATGATAATTAAGTTAGCTCATTCCAAGGCAGAGAGTTCTTTTCTCTTAACATGTCTTTAAAGGCACCCATGGCACATAAGGCAGGCTCTAAGACAATGGACATAGAATAAGAAATAATGGATTCAGGGGTCACCATTTCTCTGCCCATTTGCTTAACATAGGGCTATACATCTTGGAGTGAATGCTGCTTGATGGGATTGCCTCTGAAGGTGTGTTTTGTGGGTTTTAAATTCTATCAGTCAAGAAATTGACACATTCTATGAAGTCCAGATGGACAGCTTAAGAATAAGACCGATTAAAGGACTGAATATGAAATATTCAGATGGCTGATCTTTTCCACGACAGTGACACACATTGGATTCTCTTTGTAGACGTCTGTGGGCTTGAACCATTGCTCACAAGTATGATATTACTTTCTGTAATATCACACTTGCCGCGAGTTAAGGCTGACCTGTTTAAGTAAGCAATAACATCAATAGCATCCCCCTCCCTTCACATTGCTTTTAACTGGGATGTTTGGTTACGTCAAGGGGTGTCTGATCTCCCTTGGCCTCCATAGGGTCTCGTTGAGAGTGGCCACTCTGTGTACAGCTGGGGCATGTTTGGCCAGTAAAATAAAACCAGGAAGCCTTTGAAATTTAACCAAAGCCTCTTCGGGAAAAGGTTGGAAGTTCACTGTTATTTGGAGACACCAAAGCTTTCTCCTTGGACACACTGAACTGGGTCAGGGACATCAGAAGCCAGTTTCTCTTTTACGTCCATGCAGCTGTAGGACGAACTAAAAGTCTGAGAACGTGTCATTTCTCTCTGGATTCATCTGTTTCAAGGTGGTACTCAACTGAATTGCATTTCTTGAATAATGTTTCAGCCAGTATATCAAGAATAGGTCATCAAAATTACCTTCAGTGGTCAGTATCCTGTTCATTCAGAGCAGATATCTATGCATGGGGGGTGTCTACACTGCCGCATTCATTTTTTTTTTATTTTTTTTTTTTCACTTTTTGCTAATTGATGCCAATCTACCACAGCAGACAGGCGCTGAGTAAAAAGATTTTAAAATGCGACTCAAGCACTTTCAAGGCAGGTCCTCTGTGTTAACAAGATGGTAGTTAATGGTTTGCTTTTATGGTGGTGGTCGCATGTATAATTAAGCTGCTGTTGTATTTGTCATAAAAATCACCAGGGGAGCAGGAAATGTTGCAGGAGCCATTTTTACTTTGAGCAGTGGAAAATTAAAACCATCAAACCTCACAATGTTGTTTTGACATCATTCCAATGTTTATGGATTTTCCTGTGTGTGGTTGAGGTTTTGGTATTAAAAAACACTTAAGTGCCTCACCTTGTGTTTGTTGGGGGAACAAAGGTTGTAATGTTTGCACAATGCAGATTGTCCCTTCTGGGAGGTCTTGCCTCCGGTGCTACTTGTTGAGAAACATGTTGCATGTCTGCCATTAATGGATGTCTGGCTGTTACCTGCATTGTTCCTGAATCATATAGTTCATGTAACAATCGTTGTTTTTTTTTTCCATTTATGGCACAACCATTCATAACTCTATTGGGGATTTGTGCCTCTAGCATGCCACGGGTATGATACCAGACCAACACTTTGAAACGGGAGGGCAATCCCATGAAAACAGATTTTGCAAAACCATGTTGATAACCTCTCACCCTAGATATCACCACATCTCCAGCAGCTGTGTATTCAGTCAGAAGAAGCAAGGACATAAACACTGATGTTTAAGTATCTTCTCCAGAATGAGGTGGTTTGTGCAAGCAGCCACCGCGCAGACGGTGGAACCATCTCAAAACAATCACTCTGCCAGGATACATTTTTAAAGTAGTTTTTCATTACTTCAGTTTGGGGACAACCGAAACGGTATTTAGAATTAGTCACTTACAAGGATTACTGAAATTTAAGGTGGCAGCTTGTTGGCAGACTGTCGTGCACCACAGACTCAGCTTAGATAAGCCTGATGTACGATTTACATGCATGGCCCCGCTGATATCTATGGAGATGAGTTGGGGTGTCATGGCCCTGGTGTCACCTCTGCAACACCAGTTCCCTGCTATGCTTATGACTCTGTATCTATGCTAATATGGGGATCAGTGGGGTGGAGAGCTAATCTGTCTCGTGCTCTTGCTTTATCTTATCACTTTACTTGCCCTGCTCCTTTCTGCACTTCATCACCACATACCTGGCATGCTGTGCACATGAAAGAAGCGCAGCCTCTTCTTGCTCATCCTCTAACGCTTTTCCTCTGTTTTGCATTTCCACCTTTCATCTTTCGCTTTGATTGCGTCAATTTCTTTAATGCGTTATTAAATCACCACGTATTATGTACGTGTTAGACGTGGAGTTGAAATGACAACAACTCTATCAGATGTATCTAGTTTATTTTATGAGCGCTTAATCCATATGAGCCATCGCATGAAACAATCAAATCAAAAGAATATCCAAAAAAGTTGTTGTCCATGTTGGTTTTTGATCAGGGATGGGTCAGTCCAGACAGTAAATCCTGTCTGACTTAACTAACACCCCCGCTTCGTCCCGCTTAGCCTCTTTGTCTCCATCGCGCCCTCCCTCCCTGGCATGATTATTACTTATCATGTATTTATTTGTTTAATCCACCCCTCCCCCCACAACACTTGGCGGTCCGCTCCCAATGCACGAGCTGCCTGTCTGGCAGTGAGGCCCCTTCATCCCCCCCACCTCCTCCTACTTTTCCATATCCAGTCCCTATGCCATCCCCAACCAGCTCCAGCCCAGCCACAATGGGCGGATGTTGCTTCCAGAGCCTCAGAGCTTCATTCGGGGGGAAGAGACCCCCACCTCCTCATTTCATCCTTACATCCCTCCCACTTGCATGTGGCCACCACTAGCCAGCATAGCCTCTATGCACACCATAAATAATGGATGCATTAGCATGCATGAATATCTTTTTAGAAGATGGGGTGATGGGGGGGGGGGTAGAGGGAGGGGTGGGAGTGCCTTAATTCATTATTAATCCCCTTCAAGGCAAAATAGGCCATGGCTCTGGTAGAGCTAGGCCCCTGCTAAACCCCGCTTTTGGACCTTGACTTGTCTATGCTGTATTCCAATTTTTCCCAAAACTGGTCACCAGCTCCACCCACAACTCCACACAGCTCCCTCTTTCTGAAAGCTCCTCCTTCTGTCCCCTCAACCCGCTACTAAAACACATCTGGATGGTGGGCTAATCTAATCTAATCTAATCTAAATTGAGATGCAGGCTGATCATCTCCAAAAACATGTCTGTTGGTTGATTTGGGCAAAGGCGGACCCCTCTGCTTAGTCATCTGGTCCACTTATAATTCCCCAATTTTCCATTGCAGAGGCAAAGGGATGTTCTTTTTGGAAGGTTGGGGAGTCACAGAGTTTATGACTTTGATGTTAGCACCAGTGCCATTTGGTTCAAGAGCAGGGTTTGGTGGTGGAAGAGCAGAAGTAAGAGCAGAGGGTGCGAAGTGGAGGGGCGAGGAGAGTGGGCTGACACAACAAACGTGCTCTAACCTGGTTAGATTGCATTAAATCACGTATGTGGGTGGGTTGTATGGAATTATGTTATTTATAAACCTGGATCACTGTGTTGGGTATTTGGGACATCAGATCAAATGCATGGGTGAGAGGTTAAGAGCATGTGTTTCAAGGAGATAAATACAGTGAATTAACAAAGCATGTGGGTTTGGCTCTGAGTACATTAGCACGTCCGTGTGTGCTTATGAACAAGATAGAAAGTGTGTATTTTGAGTGTATCCGTGTGATTCACAGTGCACACACCTTTGCACCACACACCCCTCTTCCACCACTAGGTTGCACTGCCTGCTTCGCTGCCTCTCCTCCTGCCAGCCACAGCCCTCTGACTGATCCAGCCAATTGTATACAGACAACAGAGCCACATGAGAGCGTCATCCCATCAAAAATATACCACACTGCACGCATGCATGTCTATTTGTGCACAGTCCTACACATGTTGGATATGTGCCCACCTTACTCACATTCATACTATGTACATAATCCAATTTGTTTAAATCACCATGGCATATAAATGTAACATCCAAATAACAAAGTCAAACACATCTTCATTATTCCTGTTTGTAATACAGTTATGTGTATTCCCCCCCCCAGAATATTGATACAGTAAAGGATGAAATTTAAAAAGTGCTTGTTAAATTTAAAAGTTTACTTCTCCTTTAAGGATTTTGTAATCGAGCTGGAGTGTGCCAGGACTTTTCACCAGGTCAAAACCAGTTAGAGGACATGGAGCCAAGATTTTTTGTTCAACTGTTAAACTTTTATGCTCAACAAATATAAATACTCGTCTATGTTGTAATAACTCAAATGTGACAGACAACGACCTAATGATCCAGACGGAATATTCACTTTTGAACAAAGCAGTCTTTTATCTTTGGAGTGAGGCTCTTGGGTCTACTGTCAGTGTCCTCTACGCTCCTGTCTGTCAGTCAGGACGGTGGCGGCAGGGGTTGTTTTGTTGACATATAGAGGACCTGGTTTCTGGAATGTTCTCAGCTGAATGTTTGGATCTTGGGTCCTCGGTGCGAGGCTGGGGGGCTGGTTGTGTGCTCTAGGCACCACACTGTGCTTCTGAACTTCGCTCAACCCCTTAAATTCCTCTTCCTGAGCAGGAAATTGAAATATTGTGCAGTATTGGCATGCTGATGGTCATCTATCACGGGGGCCTGTGAGGGGATGGGAGTAAGGGGAGACCCTCTGTAGATCAGAGATGGGCTGCTGGGCTTGGGTTCAAAGGTAAAAAGGAGAGACCTGGGTGAGGAAAGAAGATAGTGCTGTTGGCAGGACTCTCAGACTAGCTTCTGTCACCCATCTTGCATTTCACCTTACTTTTCACTTCATAATCATTATAGTGTCATTAAGGCATACCGAATAAAATATGTGTTCTCATTCTGACTCCGAGTTATCTTGACTGGGTGTCAGAGGACAGACTTCTTAAAGCATTGCCTGACTTAAAGATTAAACACAGCAATGAGGTCAGAGGCCAAATATAGGCCATGAGCTATAGCTCCTTTTAGACACATTAAGAAGAGGGAGGCTGAGTTTTGCTCCATTAGTTTTGTTTATAGGATTTTAATTTGCCGTCAACAGGTGTTCCAAATATTTGTGATGAACTGTAGCTTTAATAGTGAGGTGTGTGCTCCATCATTTTCATAACAGTTGTGATGCATAGTATTTCTCAGAAAAAAAAAGTGGTGATGCTGCCTTTATTGCATAATAGTGGCCGTAAACGCGCGCAGCTTACCAGGAAACGAACCTCTCTGGCGCATCACGGGGGTAAGATGATGTGGATGTGACTGGTTATATAAACGTATAGGGCACCGTTGGAGTGAGGCAGATGGGATGATAGCGGTCATTTTTTATGGGTAACGCAGCTTCTTTGTTTTCTTCGTTTGGACATATTGCTTCCGCATGACCTTGTGAACTTGCCGTGACCTCGACAATTCCCTGTCTGATGCCTCCCCGAACACCATTCGGCATGTCTAGGCTCATTTGCACAGGCTATTACCCAGGCAGGAAGTGACATCAACGGGTCAAAACTAAAAAAAATATGTCGCAGGACGGGCTGTCTAGGATGTCCAGGGCTGGTGTTTGTCAGGGAGGATGCCTCGCACCGGCTCCACAAAGTGATACTCACTGAAGGATGCAGGAGAGCGCCACACAGGCGAGACAGACGCACGGGAGGCTGAGTGAGTCGCCTGCTGACTGAGTGCTTTAATACCGTCACTTTCATTCATTCATTCAAGTTCAGATATGGTGCCATACTTTGCCCCCTATCTGAAGTCGGTGACGCAGCGCATAGCAGAGGCGAGATGACATGCTGTGTGAATTAAGGAATTTTGTCGGTGTCGCTCTTGTGAGACGGGAGGTTGAGTTGTGTGGTGCGATGGAACAGAAACCACCTCTACTTTGATTGGCTAGTGCAGGAGAGAAGAGTTGAAGTCCGTGCGGGGTTTTGTCGGTGCGCCTTTGGGCATTTTGTTACAATAAACTATACATACTATACAAAAGACTGAATTCTAACGATAACAGTAATACCATTTTTTTTTTGGAAGTTGGACAAGTTGGTTGTCGGCGCAGCTCTGTAAGCGACTCCTCAACACATGAATGGCGTCTTTTTTCTTTTCTTTTTTTTTTTTTTTTTATCCGTCCTGTGCGTGCGTGCGTGTGTCGTCCTCACCAGGGAGGCTCTGACAGACCCTGCCGTGCGTCCAGACTGAAAGTGCTGCAGTCACGTGGTGTCTGCTATTATCCAGCCTGACATCAGGTACAGCCTCCTGTTTGTTTAGAAGTGTTTGAGGGAGTGTTTTGTTGCACAATTTAAAATGAGCCAGTTGAATCGCGAATTGAGGAGGACAATGAACAAGAATGAAATAAAAAAGAACATAATTACATGACAATAATGGTTCATTTGTTTTCATTTCATTTTTTTGGAAAAATATATATTTTTAAAAATGTTTTAAATTTTCCCTATAAAGTCCTCACTGACAAAGCACTGCAAATAATAATACGAGTTCTTGATAAATGTATATCACAAAATTTACATTACACTACAACGGCACCGCTTTGCACGCGTTATGCAAACTTTACAGTGTTAATAAAGTAATTCCAGTTAGATGTGTCATTACGAAATAGCTGGAAGTCACAGAAAGATGGTCAGATGGACATTTGTTCTGAAGATGATGAACAGGTTGTCTTCATCACCTCACCACCTTCTATCCTGACACCCAGCACTCAGCTTGACATGAGGCACAGAGGTCATTGTTTGTGTACAGGTAATAATTATTCATAATATTGTACAGATACAGTGTTCAAATCTAACAATCAATTCCTGACACCTAACAGCTCAAACGGTCCGATGTTACCTGCTTATAGTTCACATTTGAAAATAACCTGTTGAACTGAAACATTAGCACTCTCTTTCTTAGTGTTCCCACAGACATATTATGTTGATGTCTTACAACACAATCATTCTACTTTTCATTTATCACCCATTACTGTTAACGCCTGTCTGAAAGGATAGTGGCACACTGTCACTTGAAGTAGCTTCCAAAGGCACTTGTGCAAAATTAGTGTGTAGTGGGGGCCACATGACACTTCCTGGCACCTGGGCCCCTCAGCTTTTCACATCATTGAATTGTCCTTTTGTAAGATTGTAGTAAAGCTAAGTTAAAGATCTTATGCTACAACTTGAGGCCACTAAAGATCTTCAATTGGTTGTAAGTGAGTCTTCTGCAAAGTGAAATAATGCATGAGCTGTACAGTCGTCCTGCTACTGTACATGTTTGGCACGTGTGTGCAGCCGCCTATAAGTTGACTGGTGTGTATAACTCGCGCTGCTGTTGATGCCCGTCTGGGGTGATAGCTTCATTATTCATGGTTGCGTGTAGACAGCAGTGCTTAATCTTTGGGTTGAATGGGGCAGCCTCTGACTCTGGAAGTAAATGCTTGTGCTCGGTCAGCTATATCTGGCCCTTGTTGAGGAATGGATAGGCACCAGAAAGAAGCAGCTGAGCTGGGCCTCAGGGTGGCAACAGTAGCTTAACGCCCTGTCCCTGTTGTGGCATTTGGGGCCAGATCGAGGCCAGTAATTAGCCAGACTGGACCTGGGAGCATGGGCCATATATTCTCGGCGGTGAAAGGGTCTGGGCAGGGGGTCTATTGGCGCTCGACAGGTGCAGCGGGAGGAAGGCGTCAGGAGTTTAGGGAATCGAAACCAGAGATGAGGCCAAATGACAGCATCTCTGGCCTCTGGGGTCAGATGCTCTCTTTCACCTCTGGAGGCTCCAAAATGCAACAAGAGCCTCTTTCCTGCCCTGACACTCTTGTGGATGGGTGTGCATTAGGGCAGAAATCTTTTGTGCCTGTGCAGGCAGCGTGTGTGTGTGTATATGAGACGGTTACTGGTGTGTGACACTGGGGTGGGGAGATCAGGGGGGCATGTTTTGAGTTGCGGTAATCATCTGTCTTACTTTATCTGGCTCACACTTGCACAAAGAAATTGGGAACACTTTTTGTATAAACACCCACGTGTCCACTTGTATTATACAATACTCTCTGAGGAGCTTTGATCATTCAGCTGTAATGGCAACAGAAAATAAAATCCTACCATAATGTGTTTTGACATGTTTTTGATGACAAGAATCTGCTGTGTAACTAAGTTGAGGAATAATGGGGAATGTATCTGTACTGTAAAGGGGACACACAACTCATTGTACTGGCCGTTAAAGGGAGGAAAAGCAGTGGTGCCGACCATGTTGTGTTTTTTTTTCTTGCTTCCTGGCTGTTCTGCTTGAACTCAATAATCCTGGTTACAGCCATTACAAATCCTGCTGTCTTGACTTGAGACCCCAGACAGGAGACAGGCTCTGCAACTTGGTTTCATTTAGCATTCCTCTGGGCTTTACGGGCAGGTGTTTAACATTACTGGCAGGATATTTATTGGCAACTTTAAAGGCAACTTTTTTGCTTACCTCTCAATTAGGCACACACACATACAATGTGTGTACTGTAGGTGCAAGCATACACGTAGACAAGCATAAACATATATAAAAAGGATGTTTCCATATGCAACGATCTAAGATTGACAGTAGGGAAGCTTTGCAGAACATCGCTTCTTTCTCCAACTCTGTCACACACTTAATGCCTTTTGAGGCGCAGATCCACATCCCTAGAATCCACCCTTGACCCGTGACCATCCCTCTCTCTCTGTGAGCACCCCACTTCCCCTCTACCCATTATGCCAGGTCAGTGTATGATGTGGGGCAGGAATAGGGTTGGAGGCACGATGGGATGTGTGGCCTGTAATTACCGAAGCTTAGCAGGGCCAGTGGCTGTGATGTGCAATTCTCAAATCAAGGTGCAGCCTGAAGACTCAGCCGGCCCCACTGCTGCCCTGCGCTACTTGATTGCTGGCAGCTGGGTGAGCCATGTCAAGTGGCAGGCTGGGAAATGTGAAATCCCAGATAAAGCACAGAGCCCTAAAAAGCCATGAAGCTCCAGTAATGAGGAAAGTGATGGGGTTTGGGGTTTGGGCATGCTTACCAGGCAGGCAGCAGCCAATGGTAACTCTTTCAACCTCTCCCTCTTCTTGGTGTGTCTGTATGTGAGAAAGAGAGGAGAGGTGAAAGTGTTTGTATATTTGACTTTTCTAATCCTGGATTTGGAAGAATCCACCAAGCTCCAACAATGCAGAACTGGTGGGTAGGTCAGCAGAGCTCTAGATACACCCAGCCTAAATCCTGCGGGGTCATCCTCAGACATAAATCATAAACCTACAGAACATCCTGCCTTTCCTTCTCATGTTTTCCCAGGACCAGTTCCTTTGAAAATCATGTTAAAACCCCTTGTAATGTTCCCCGCTCAAGAGTAGCAGAATAATTCCTGATATTAATGGCGGTCCGATTTTGAACAATTCTGGAGCCGTTGTAGCAGTTAAACGCATTCCTAGTTTTGTGGAGGCCATTATTCCTGCTTTTTAATCACCCCTTCGGCTTTTATAACCTCCCCAAGCCGTAGTGTGTGGCTGGGGGGACCACATGTGGGCAGAGAACAGGGCCTGTATTTATCAAACCGCTACAAGTCAAATTGTGGACTCGAGTAAAAGATAAGAGTAAAAATCCTTCACTTTTTACTCCTACTCGCAAACTTAAGAATTAAAACTATAATTGTTACTATTGTTACTTCTAGTCACTATATAATGACGAACAGAGTAGTTTTATATTAATCGCTTCTGAACAATTGATCCGATGTGGTATACCCGCTTTTGTTCTTATTTTTGTTTTTTGTCAGGGATGGAAACAAATGACAAGAATAAATAAATATAATACTTCTTTTGTTTTGTCCTTTGTATGTCCCTCTAAGCACTGTCACACAGTTTGACAATACATTCTACATACTATGTCATTTCTCTGGCATACCTCATCTTACAACAACAGAATGTTTTGTGGCCAAATTTTATTTCCATACCAGCCAACATCCCGATAGTTCATATTTTTTATACATTATAAGTAAATACATTTCTATATACACATACACATCTTCTCATAGTATTTCATGTCAGAATAGTCATAATATTAATACATATCAAACAAATACATCTTTAGAAAGGAGTCACACATATGTGTCGCATTAATTTTATGCAATGCCTTGTACTTTTCTAAAACAGCTAGAAAATATCACTCTAACAATCATGCATTTGTTAATACAATCTTGAGCCACAGAATAATACACAGTTGGTGCACTAGTGAGTATTTACAGCAGCAGGATGATGTATATGCGACTCCAAACATTTAAAACTCCTGTGCCAGTATTGAATGCATTGACAGAACATGAAACCTAATACAGCGATGGGACTCGTTGGTGTGTTTTTAATATTTTCTGGGCAACAGTGGAGGTCAGGATCTCAGAAGAATTATCTGCATCAAGATTTGGCAACACATAATATTTGTTTGGATCAATCAATGAATTGTAGGGTTTGATGTTAAGTGTTTTTTTTTATGTGATTACGGTATCGCCAGTCTTGTCCTTTAAGATTTTGTTGATTTTTTTTTTTTTTGGCCCAAAATAGTGGGATTTTATAGTTTGAATTAAGCTGCAAAATTTTCACCAGCTGGCTTTTGTTTCACTGAAAAGAATCAAATCAAATCATATGTGAACATTTTAATGAGGGTGATACGGAAAAGATGGAGAGGTATTATTATTCTTGGGAAAAAAAAAAGGTTGTTCTGTTCTGAGTGGTTCCTCTGCTTAGCTTAGCTCCCTGCTAATAGTATTGTTTTATATGTCTATTCATGTCTGTCTGTTTTTGTTTTTTGCGCCCTGAGGGAGAAGCTACAACCGGAGTCAAATTCCTTGTATGTGTAAACATACCTGGCCAATGTAGCTGATTTTGATTCTGAACAGTCCCTTTAATGCAGCCAGCCTTTAGCCTTCAGCTTGTAGCTGACGGTATGTGTGAAATGGCTTGTCTTGCTGATGCTGTAGTTACAGTTAACTGCGACACCTGGATGCTCCGACACTAAACAGCACCCATTGCACTACGATGGGTGACATGCTGTCACGCCAGGCTTGATGTCATAATTTACTGAGGTCACAGTCATGCATACTGTTTAGCAGGGTGGGAATGGGGGTGTGTGTGTGGGGGGGGGAGGCATAGGGAGTCATTGCTTGTTTACCCTGAGCCTGATGGCCCCCTGCCAGCAGCTACAGCAATTATCACCTTGGAGGAATGTGGGACCTTCGTGTTAAATTCCCTTTGACCCCCCTGTTGCAGGAGGTCAGGAGGTGGGCGTGCTCCCTGGGGTGTGGTGGGTGTGGGTGTGTGTGTGTGTGTGTGTGTGTGTGTGTGTGTGTGTGTGTGTGTGTGTGTGTGTGTGTGTGTGTGTGTGTGTGTGTGTGTGTGTGTGTGTGTGTGTGTGTGTGTGTGTGTGTGTGTGTGGGTGACACAGTCATTGGTTGCAGGGTCCTGATTGTGTGTTTACATATGGGTCGTGATCCAGGAGGCATCCTAGATCTGGATCGACAGTCCTGCGGCCAACCACTGTGCCTGCAGACCCCCAACACAGCAAACAAGATTTGCATGGTGTTTTTACAAAGTAAATTGTTTTCTAAAGATCTTAATTTCTCCTAGAGAAACACCAAAGGTGGTCTTGGAGCACATGTCACACAGGTTTTACATATGACAGAGGGTTATCTGAGGGGAACTCAGATTTCACCTCATAGCCAAAGGGGGAAAAAAAACAAAAAACTTTTTGATACACAAGCGTTGAACAAGTTTTTGTCTCACTATTACATTTAGGACCTCTAAATAACTCAGCCCAACCACCAGCACACACTGAAGACCTCAACATTTGTAATTGTAATGTGTTTGTTTGTATCAAGCTGTTTTTAGTACACAAGTGTAAATCACAACTTTACAAGTATGTGTAGCGCACTGTAAAGGGTGGCTGTTTATGTGCATGTGTGTGAGAGAAAGTAATTGGGAAAAAAAAAGAAAGAGGGGGCAGAAGGGGGTTTTAGACATGAGAAGTGAATTACAGTATATCTGATGCCTTTTTGCTATTGAAAGGAATTAGATGTGAACATATGACATGTTTGGGTACAGGAATGTACCCAGACACACACATCTTTCTTTTCCTCTTCCACCTTTCAGTGCTCCATATCAAATGTCTCCACAAGTGTGCAGAAAATAGTTGGGAAATAGTAGCATATGTGCTGTAGGGAGTGAAGATGCCATGGAAATCGATTGCATATGGAATCACTATTTTCTGACCATGATTGATGCTCCGAGCTTATGCATTTTTATCTTCACTTTTACAGGCTCTCCACCATGGCTGTCTGCTTAAAGAGGTGCTGTCTGCTATCCACTTATGGCTGAGGTAAGATACCAAAAGCTTGTCTAGTGCTCTGTCTGCTTTAGATGACAGTGTTGACATAATATATCGGTACAGTTTCCTCTGTGATGTATTCCTGAAGGTACAGTTTCTGTGCCGCAATCGCTTCAAAGTCAGCAGGGGAAGTAAGCGTCTTCCTGAAATGCCTCGCTGATTTTGACCTCTGTTATCCCATGACCAGCAACTGTGCTCTGTCCTGAGTAGTCTGCGTTAAGATGTGCATTGATTAACTCCTCCTTGAAGGCAGCCACCCTTGAAATGTGACGCCTTTACACATTGTGACAAACCAAAGTATCCCTGCAGTGTCATTAGATCACTGCGCCACTTCCAATTAGTGGTCATTTCGGGCCCTTTTTACTCATCGGGCAGCATGGAAGAGCTACAGCGGGCCAGACCAGCAGCTCAGTCCTGTCCCAAAGGTTCAAAACTCTCATAGTTTATTCATCCACATGCAGGCGGACAAAACAACACACGCCCATCCTGTACCAGGACCAACAGCTGCCGGCTAGAAGAGAGTAGAGCACAGTTAGGGAGGGGTAAGGTGGAGAAGGGAAGGCACCGTCTCAACCAACACGCACTCTCACACAATCAGCGCATCATCTGCACCTTGTCAGGAGTTGAACTTCTCCATGTTGTCATGGCAACGTAATTTACTCTGCCAGAGGGGCTGTTCTTCTCTGTTTCAAATTGCACTGTAATGTTGGAGGTAGCTGAAGGGATGGGGGTTGGGGGGAGCAAGGGGGAGGGGGGGGGGGCAGAGTGCACTTCACCGTGCTCTGATAAGGAATTCTTTGAGGAGTCGGCTGTGTGATGTGCTGAACTTGAGAAAGCGTTTTGATCTTGGTTTGTATGCTAATGACTCTGGTCTATGGTATATGCATTGTAAAGCAGCTCTTTGCCTTTGTTTATTTCGATTAATGTGGAGCCTTTATCCCTCTCACATTATTATGTCATTTGTATTACCCTCGTTACAAAGATGGTTGCAGCAGTTGCAGCCTGTCTTTCTATTTGCCTGTGTTGTGTGTGTGGGCAGACACAGACAAACTCCCTAACTGTGGCTTTTTTGTTGTTGTTGTTGTTTTTTTTTTGCCTGTTTGATAGCCTGACTGTAAGTAAGCCCCTCTCTCGCTTTGGAGACTCCTGTCTCCCTCAGCTCAGCCGCTGCTGCAGCACTCATCCACGAGCAACACACTCATTCACACTCGCTTTCGCATGACCACGCAAATGCACAAACAGGACTTCAGCCTCGACCGGCTCACGCACACGGAACACACTCACTTACTCACTCACTCAGGAATTATCGTGGTAGTAAAACTATAAGAGGGGAAGAGCGAGAGACGACAAGAGAGAAGGAGGGACTGAGACGGGGGAGGCGGAGGCGGCAGAGGAAGAGGATGAGGAGGAGGGCGGGGGGGGATGCTCAAAGCAGAGTGATTGCCCCAACAGAAGTATTTTATCCCCAAGCGGTTTTTAAACACTGCCATGTCCATGACCCAGTCATGAGGACAAGCCATTGTTCCCTCCTGTAGCTGCTGTGGCAAGGTTGATGTAAGGGATTAAAGTTGCAGTAGTTCTTTATTTAGGTAGAAAACTTACATTTGTACCCCAAAACTCTTCCTACACGTACTTTAGCACGAACAAAAATACAGTTAGATGTTTGTTGATTTGTGCTGCAGGTATGTAGTGTCACTGTTTTCTGTTCAAGTGGCTGGTTAAAAGCTGTACAGCTCTGCAGCTTACTCGTGTCGTGCCTTGAAGATGTGACAGACGTGTTTTGGGGCGTGCGGGCGTGCGTGCGTGTGTGTGTGTGTGTGTGTGTGTGTGTGTGTGTGTGTGTGTGTGTGTGTGTGTGTGTGTGTGTGTGTGTGTGTGTGCGTGTGTGCGTGTGTGCGTGTGTGTGCGTGCATGTGTGTGCGTGTGTGCGTGCACTCTCTCTGGTCCGCTGCTTTGGCACAAAAAGGAAGACCAGGACGCCCCATTCTTTGTTTTGCTTCTTGTAGGAAACTAGCAGCAAATTGTGGCTCAATGAGGCGTTGCTGTTTTGTATAGTCTGATAAAGTGCAAACGAAACCGTCTGGGCTGAACTGGCCTGCTGCAGTGTTTTCCATTGTAGCTCGGCCTATGAATGTAGGTCTGTGTGATGGTTGGTTAGTGTTGAACATTAGGTGATGGGGGAAGGAGGGGCGGGGGAGGCTGCTGGGTTTCGGGACCATTCACACAGTTTTAAGATGTCACCCAGTGTTTGGAGCTGTTGTCCACTGTGTTTAATTGTGATGAGGGGTGATTAGAGGCCTGCTTAAGACTGGAGGAGACGGCTCGCTTACTTTCAAGGGTTTCAACATCCCAATATTGCAGAGTTCTCATATCAAGCCAACATGACACACTTGTCAAAGTGATCAGAGCAGGGCATATGTGTGTGGGTGTCTTGATATGCATGTGGGAAATATCCCAGTTTTTACTTCAATGCATTCATCCAACACCTGCAGTAACTACTTAAGTTGGAAATGAAAGGGGTGACTCAGAATATGCAATCATTTCGTGAGGATTTTGTGGTCCTAGAAATTTGAGGAAGCCAAGCTGGAAGCAAACAAACTACTTTGACATGATCTTAAGAGTTTGTTTGATCAACCTTTTAAGCATTTCCAAGCAGTGAGGTGTAGAAATAATTTTTTTTAAACGTACTTTTCAGGGAAAATGATGCTGTGAGCGGCTAAATCACCGATACATAAAATCATACCTTTCTTAAGCGGGCAGCTTTTGCTTTTCAGTGTTCTTTTGTGACTCGGTTGTAGCAAACTATATTCCAGCAGCTCTGGGATGCACAGAGAACAAAATACTGTTAACATCCAAAGATCAAGTTCATTGAGTCAAGTAAAACAAACAAGTGGTTTTAGAGATAGACAAAGAAGGAGGGGCTTGGGTGTGCCATGGCCCTTGTCTAAAGCAGTTATGGGGCCCACATGGGCATTCGGCTCTCCAGAGGCTGTTGGGGTAATTATCTGCCAGGGTGCACGCGTGGGTGGGTGTGTGTTGTTTTGTGTTGTTGTGTGTTGTTGTGTGTTGTTGTGTGTGTGTTTCTTTGCTCATGTCTGCGAGGTGCACGTGAGATTCTTTGCAAGCATCCTGTCTTAGTGTCTTAGTGCCTCGACCCCAAACAGGATGAAATGCATATCCACTCGACCTTATATACTTCTTCACGTAAACCCGGACACACGTACACACTCTTTATGCCCGTCTTTTCCTGACACCCCAGAGTTGAGAAACAGGATCTGGGAGTCTCAGAGGAGGAGTGTGGCTGGGGGAAGAGGCTGAGGAGCCATCTTTGACATGGGGCATGTGGCCCAACGGCACAAAGCCCCATTCCCTGCTCCTCCATGTGGAAAATGGCAGGAGAGCAAAAGGAGGAGGGAAAGGAGGCGAAAAAAAAAAAAAAAAGAGGAGGAGGGAGCGACAATTAGTGGGATCTGCTAATCACCAGGGCAACACTCATTTAATTGACATGTGAAATTTGAATTCATCTAACAAGTCGATAGGCATTACGACAATGGACCAGTCGTCTGAGGTCTGCCGGTTGAAGCCAGGGAGGGGAAGCGACAGCTGAGGGCTGAGGCCAAGGTCTTTGTTAGAAGTAGCAGTGTTGTTGGGTGGGAAGATTGTCCACAAGGAGATTATAACCCATTATGCCTTTGACCCTTTTGGATAAGTTTCTCCACGGCTGCTCTTAAACACTGACACAGCAGACACACACACCATAGCAAGGATTTTTACATGTTCTTTTTTCAGCAGAAGCATGAGTGAGTAAACACAATTTTTTTTAGAACACAATAAACGTGACCCTGATAATTCCAATGGCTTGGAAGATGAAAAACACAAAAGGAGGTGCGCTGGTGAAAAGAAACATGCAGTCTGTTCATTCCTGCTTTTACAGAAATCAATAAGCTATTTAAGGTCATCAGAAAGAAGCATCACTGTATACCACCTGTTACGGAAAGTGAAAGAACACCAACTCTTACTACCGCCTCGAGGAGGGACGTGGAAAAGTTGCTAATCTTCACCTTTATGCTTATTTTAACAGGTCACTCTCTGTTCTTTAACTGTGAAGTCAGGATTGGCTTGCAGAAATGTACATTCAACCACAAATTCATATTTAGGAAACAGTTTTTAGCAGTTAACAGTTGGACACGATGGTTGGCACTGGTGGTCAGTCCACTATTTTGGTCCAGATGAATATATCTTCAGCTGGACTGACATGGAACTTTGGTACAGGCTTTGTCGGACCTTACCAGTAGGAACTTTATTGGTCCTCCTAACTTTTTTTAAAATTTTTTTATCCAGAACCAGGTCAAAAATGTAATTTCTTTTGATTGTGACTGTTATTTGTGACAGTTCATCAGGAAGAATAAAACCTTTTACAAGTGTTAGTTTTGTACTAAAGCTTTAAGTTAGAGAAATAATAATTTAACTCCCAACAGTGACTTATCTGTTTTTCAATTAAAAAAAAAAAAAGGAAATGAATGATCACCATACTAATCATTTCAAAAAATGCCAATCAGAACTAAAACTACTTCAAACTCACTAGTTAAAGGTGTTAGAATAACTCAGTTATGTGTGGTGTTTCCTGTTTAAGACACTTGTCAACATTCAGAAACACTCTATCATTACCAAAATAGCACACAATTTGACATGAATAGTGCAATGACGGACAGTGTGTCTTACTTCAGTTAGAGAGCAGGGAGTAAATCTTTTTACAACCTGGGTTGTTTAATTAATATCATTCCTATCAGTAATAGCCATAAGAAACACAGGCTGATACTCATATATAACCATTAACCCATTGTGTTTGGGACAAAACAAACAGTAAAACTGTCTAAAATATCTATTGTAAGTGTCCATTACACTTTACTGACAAACTTCTCTATTCAGCTTCGACCTACAGTATTTATAGTAGCTGTGTACATAATAACATAAACTGACATTCCAGGAGCTCTTACTTTTAGTTTCACTCGAAAATAAAGCAGTTTAATCTGAGTAAATAGCTGGTTTGTGTACATCCTGACTGAATGCTTGTGTTGCTTCCCCTGTCAGACTTTGTTGCTGCCAAGTCCCATGTTTCAAGGGCTCAATACTGCAAAAATAAGACCCGCAAATTAAATTTTCCTTTGAGATTAAACTAATGCAGGATTACTTTTGTGCTTAACCTTTGCAGATAATGGTTTAGTCCCAAATGGCCTTTGTACTCTGGCTGAAGCTGACTGACACCTCCTGTCTTAAATAGTGTTAAACCAGCTGTCTGTATCACTGGTGAGTTTGATGTAAAGAAAACAACATCACAAAGCTCCCCATCTCCCTGCCTCCTTTTCTGTAAATCTCAACCTTTATCTTTGATTTGTAGTGTTTGAACATGCTACAAATGAGCAACTTCACCATTGTACCTCGCTATACTTGTGTGTTTTCTTTCCAACCACTATGCCAGCAGAAAGTTCCATGTCCAGGGTGACTTTGTGGAAGTGGCAGGGAGTCAGAGGAGACTCAGAATACTTCCAAGTCTTTCAGAGTTTAATCCTCTTCCTTTATCTCTCTGGCTGATCTGGGCCAAAGCGTTGTGTGAGAATGATTCAATCGCTGCCTGCTTTTCTGTAGCTCTCAGTCACGTTTCCTCTCGCTCACTGTCTCTCTCTTGTTCTATAATTGTCACTTGTATGTCTGTTATTGTGTCACTGCCTTTTCCCAGTGACCAGCACTCAGCGTTCACCTCCTGTCTGTTTTGTTTGGGGGCAACAATGGATCACTGATATAATGCTGCTCTCTTTTTTATGATGGAAGATCATCCTTTTCATACGCGAACATTGATGCCACCTTGCACTACACACCAGACAGGCAACTTGGATTATGTCCAGGAATCACAGCTGGATATTAGTGTGTGTGTGTGTGTGTGTGTGTGTGTGTGTGTGTGTGTGTGTGTGTGTGTGTGTGTGTGTGTGTGTGTGTGTGTGTGTGTGTGTGTGTGTGTGTGTGTACTGTAGATATGTGTGCATTTCTGTGGGGGGTTGGGGAGTGGGCTGCATCTGGGACATCTGATTGGCCCACTGGCAAGGGAGCCAGGCAAGATGCTGATTGGATAGCTGTATGGAGACTAGCGTGCAGGTTTGTGTGTGCCATGTAGCTTTGCCTCCCAGAGTGCTGGCCAATAGCTCCACATATTGGATACATTACAGATTAGAGCCAATGCAACTGTGTGCACATAAGCCTGCATATGGCTGTGTGTGACTGTGTGTGTCTACATAGCTCATCTATGCAAGAGCACTTTTTATCCCCTATGAACAAATCTGCACTGTCTCCGTTCACCGAAGTGATCACGAAATGCATTTGCCTCTCCCAGACTAATCATTAATTATTAACGGCAGATTTGACTCGACATCACAGATCGATGCAGAAGCTGCAGACTGTTAAGGCTGCTTTTAAATACATTTTAAAACGAGCAAAATGTGAGAATTTATTGAAAATTCCTTATTATAAAAGTAGGCAATTACTACTGGATTTACTGCAGAGTTTGGGAATCCATCTAGCTCCAATTGAGGCATTCAAGCACAAATTTTCAACATCATGGTACAATTAGATAAAAAAAAAAAAGATATGTTGAAGTGATGAGGGATTTTTAGTGAGCTTGAAATCTGAACAGGAAGTCTAAGTCTGGTCAGTTTGATTCAAATGTCTCTGAAAAATGTGATAAAAGCTAACTCATATTTTATTTTTGTTTGGGTTTTGTTGTCTGCAAAAGCTGCCATGAAATACTCCTTTGACTGAAATGAATTTCAAAGTGTGCAAATATTTCATACTTTCTATACTAAATTAAATTCCATTTGACCTTCACCGCCATCAAAGAGCCTTAACATAAGTGTGAAATCAGTGCCTCTTCACCCACATTGTCGATGAGTTTACATCAGGGGTCTCCAACCAGTAGAACTCGGTAGATCAAAGGATCTCTGAGGAAAAAAGGTGGGATACCACTGGTCTACATGGTTGAGTCAATATCAGGGGTTTTCAACTGGTCCAGTCTCAGGACCCACAATTTTTCTTGTCTTTAGACCCAAATTTCAAAATGTTTTTAGCTCCTCAAAGTTATTTCTCATATCGGCCCCTTAAGTGTTCTTTTGTTTTGAGTGTTTTGTTTTTAAATGGCGTTTAATTTTCGGCGTCCTGCCTTTGTTTCAGTGTTTTCTGCTCACAACACACGGAAGTTTTGGTCCCTCTGTTTTGTCCTCACTGTAACAAAACCCATTTTTGATGTGGTATTTGTATATGCGTCATGTTTACAAACACTCGAGTGAGATTAAATTACTGATGTTAACGTTATTTTCTAATATTACTGTCATCACAATACTGACAGCATCTGCTACTGCATGCACGCTGTGTAACGGGAAGCATATATCCTTCAAAATAAAAGCACTACGTCATAAATTCTATAGACTTCAAATGTTTTACTCTTTTTTTTTTTTTTTTTTTTACACAAAAACACGACCCACTTAAAATGGACCCTGTGAACCAGTTTTGGTTCCCACCATTTGAGAACCACCGCTCTAGATTATGACTTTAGAAAACAATATGTTTTGCTTCACCCTTGACAGTGGGACAAAAACTTCTTGGGTACAAAGAAAATCTGGCAGTAGCTTTGAGAAGCTCGTCAACATCTGTCATGACCTTTTTAACCCGACGGTAGACACGAGAAGTAAAACTAGGGGAAAAGACGAGAGGAAAGAGTAAAAATAGCACACGGAGACGAGTGGACAGAGGACGTGACGAGTGCTGAAAACAGTAGCTTACTCGTCTCTGTGACAGACTAGCCTATTAGAGGTCCAAACTGTCATTACACTTGTCAACACCACTGTAATTGACCGGGCTAAACCTCCTAGGCTTTACTGTACATTAGGCAGGCACACACGCGTTGAAAAAGTAAACTAAATGTGACCATACACGCACACATATTGCCCATATGGACACGCCAAAGCAGACACGCATACATATTCACGCACAAAACCAGTCGCACCCTCAGCACGGCTGCACATGCCACACGGTAGCTGCTTATTGGAAACATGGCGGGGCTGTCAACCCCAGACGGCTCTCCTCTGCCCACCTGTCAAAAAACATTTAAAGGAAAATTCACCTGGCTGGGATCTCAATCTTCTTCAGTGCTTAGCTTAGCTTAAAGCAGCCATCTGGCTCAGCAGCTCTGCTTACCTCCCTCCCTCCTACTTTACCAACTCTCACTCTCTCTTAGTCTTTTTAAGACATGTCAGCAGTTACCCAGCACAGCGGTCTTGGTGAGGCTGCTAACGTGGCTAAGTGTCCCTCTGCCTCTTAGTTAGCGGGTGCTCTGTGTGTGTGTGTGTGTGTGTGTGTGTGTGTGTGTGTGCGTGCGTGCGTGCGTGCGTGCGTGCGTGCGTGCGTGCGTGCGTGCGCGTGCGTGTCTGTCTGTGTGTGTGTGTGTGTGTGTGTGTTGTGTGTTGTGTGTGTCTGTGTCTGTGTGTGTGTGTGTGTGCGCGTGTGTGTGCGCGTGTGTGTGCGCGCGCTTCACAGATGGCAATGGGAGGGGAGGGAGAGTTGGAGGGGGTGATGGAGAGAGCTGTCTGAGGCTCCGGCAGCTCTCAGGCGAGGCGGTCTGTCTGCGGGCATCTGCACTGGCAGGCCCTCCATGCTTCACCCCCCCCCCCCCGAAACCCCTTTTTTTTTTTTTTTTTTTTACCATCCACCGTCACCACGGCCACCTCACCATCCAGTGCCACAACTTGGCAACAACCCACAGCGGAGAGCAGTTGCGGAGAGATGGTTTCCTTTGACCTCAGATGTGTTACTTCACCACCAAACCCCTCCGTTTGCCCCAGTGGATGATTATTTTGATAAATGATACGGGTGAATTATGCATTATGGTTACATTGAGGGAAGAACAGACTGTGTGGGCAGAAAGGCTAAAAATTGCTCCGGGAGGTGTGTGTGTGTGTGTGTGTGTGTGTGTGTGTGTGTGTGTGTGTGTGTGTGTGTGTGTGTGTGTGTGTGTGTGTGTGTGTGTGTGTGTGTGTGTGTGTGTATGTGTGTGCGCGTGTGCGTGTGCGTGCGTGCTTGCACGCAATGCAGATGAACACATCTGCATTGATTGCCTGATTTCTGGGGAACGATGGCCTTAGACTTTCATTGTTGAAATTCAGCAGTTGTGCCAGAGTGTGCGGTAAAGTTCTTTTAAAGTTTGATCTTTTCATCTGGAGGTGGAATCTGCACACAGAGAACTTGTCATGCATCCATTTTAAAGCGTGTCGTCCTCCTTTTTTAATTTTTTTTTTATTTTAACTCACGCGGACAAACTGACCGGATTTCTGAATACATTCAAGTATATTGTACCCCACTAAACATATATGCATCCACACACAATAATAAACCATGCAGATATTCTCTTTGAGGACTACAGTTCTGATTGGCTTAGACACTGCAGCAGCACAGAGTAGAGGCTGACACATCTGTTCCTGAGAAATTCATGGAGGTTTGGGCACTGGAGGTGTTGGTATGCACTGATTAGCGCAAGGCTGTCTTTACCCAACCGCCGGCTTTCCTACTGGGCTTCCATAAATTGTTTACTGAGGAGTCTGTTGCCATGGTTTTCAGCCATGTTCCAATCAGTCTTTTTTGACCACTCAGCTTTATTTATTCCTCAAAAAAAAAAGCCCATGCCTTCTGCATCAACCAACTGTTGTACCCCTCAAACCAATTGTTCATGTGTATCATGTATATACTGAATTTCATTTATTTGCAGGATAACAGGCTGGGATGATGATTTGAGCCTGATTGGATGAGCCTTTACAAGCTGACACCTTTGGCTCATGGATGGATTTGAAACAGAGGCTTTGATGAGAGAAAGAGATCACTATCATAACAACCTAATAACACCATACTCTGTGTGTGTGTGTGTGTGTGTTTGTGTGCGCGTGCTGGAGCTCTGGTTAGAAACACATGCTAGCCATATTTTTTGATCTCCCTTGAAAACGACACTTTTCAGAAAACTTACCTTAATGACACCCCTGGGCAAGATCGATAAAAGTGAGATAAAATAAGACAGGGATTTTTTTAACAACCAAAATTGTCTCTTCCCTGTTGCTACATGTCCCTTCTCTATCATTCTTTCATCCTTTCAATTTACCCTGTTTTTCTCTGCCTCTCTTCCGATTTTCTCTCTAATAACCAGCACCGGCTCTTTCATAGATCTGACAACACTAAAGCAGCAAATACATGAATCGACTTGCAGAGGTCAAGTCACACCTGAGGAGTGGATTGATGCTGCGTTGTCAGTAAGGTCAGGGGGGTTTGTCCTCCTGCAGTCTGCCGGCTGCAATCTTTAGTGTTTAATAGTCTTGTAAGCTGTTTATTTCGACCCTTTGCACCTCTCTTAACAGGAAGCCGTATCCCTCAATTGGATTACAGCTAATTAAACACAACACACGTGTAGTGTCAACAGACAGAGCCGTCATATGCCCCCATCCCCTGCCTTTGTCTTCCTCCCTCTACTCCTCCCACTCCACAGAAGTACAGCTCTACTTTTAGTTGTTCTTTTAACTTAAACACTCTGCACAAGTGATGAATCTTTAAACATTTACCCCAATTTTACTCCAATTGTCTTCGCCAAGTAGGCTAAATCTTCATCCCTCGTGTCTTTTTTCTCTAATAAATGTATTACAATGAAGCCAGGAGAATAATTTGATTGTGGTCTTATCAAGGAACAAAATGTAAAATGTTAGTGATGGATCTTACATTTTAGCTGACAATGACTTGTGTGTTTTTTTTTTTAGCTATGCAGAAACTGACATATATCACTGTGTTTATTACAAAGTCATGGAATTGTGTTTAAATAAATAGTTGCCTTCATGCTGAGAACGAGATGTCAAAATCCTGCAAATGCATGCTGATAACACCATTCAGTTGCTGGTCTTCAAGAGATACTTGCAGCATTCAACTTTCCATAAAGCCACAATTTGTTATTTTTAAATTTCTCTTCACATAGAATACACTAAGCAGATACATCACTGTAATTAGTGAGTTTTAGAGGTGTAGTTTGATGGGTTTTTGTATTTGTAGCTAAAAGATGTCCTCCTCTGGCTCCATGGTTAAGAGGGGATGAATCTCTCATGTAACCTCCATGAACTATTAAGTCAGCTTCAACTTGTATGACGGGAATTGACTTTGAGTAAATCGATTGTTCTTAGCAACAGATAAGTAGGTATTTGCAGCTATTTTACACGTTTCATTCTTCCTCTTGTGACTCGATTTATCCATTTATTTTACTGCGCAATTGAATCCAGGTAATTGTTTTTTTTAATAAGCCCCTCCTGCTCTCCCATCCCCTGCCTTTAAACAGCCAGTTTGTGGCGACACAAGGTGACGTGTGACTTGTTTGCGGAGTGTAAAGATAATCCCTTGGGAATTAATTGTCACCAAAAGGGAACCATTACTGAAGTGTAAACTTGAAATACCTGCCTGGTGTGTGACTGTGGGTTGGGGCAATGGGGTGAGAGGGAGGTGAGGGGGAGGAGAGGAGAAGAACTGTGAAGACCTGCGAAGATAAACAAAGTTGGAATTTGAATTGCACCCATGCAAATGAAATGAATTGAGACATAAAGTTCATTGGTCTCTGAGGTGTGTTTATTTTGATGACTGTATTTATCTGCCAGATGACTGCAGCTGCAGAAGGGATCTTGTGAAAGCTATGGTGCCAGCTGTTGCACTGCTTTGACCTACTGTTTGTCTTGCATTTGGGCTTTTAACATATGCAAACTAAACTGCATTACAATCAAAGGTATAATGCAGAGTTCATTGCCGCTATGAAATGCAATTTACGCTTACATACACGGGTTTCCTTTGGAAGTATCTGCTCTTTATCAGCTCTCTATTGCTTTTAAATAATACACCAGTCTCTCCCATCTTGGAAAAGGAGATCAGGAAACACTGACAGCAAAGAGGTGAGATGATGGACTTGAAAAATCTGTCTTCCCTGGCAACAGGCAGCTGCCACTCCTTAATCTATGGCCTCCTGTGTGGCAGCAGTCATTGTGGTTGTTGTTGTTACTGCAGTTTGAATGTTCTAAAGAATAAACCATTTTGCCTGAATGGGTGGCTGGAAGTGAGTGATGGTGGGATCCAGTGGGAACACAATGAATACGAGGACATGAAGGATGCTGGAAGCTTTAAGATTCTTATCCACCCCCCCCAAAAAAACAAAAACCTTCCATTGGATTCAGGACCCTTCTTAAAACCACATGTATATTTATACACACAAGTTGTCATATGATTTCACAAACCTCCTCACACACATGCAGGCACACACTCTCGCATACAAAGCCTTTGAAAGACTCGGGAGAGTCGTCTTCTTTTTCTTAGTCTCTAAATCTTTTTATTTCCACCGCTGTTCGGTGTAGTGTTCTCGTGTGTGCACGTTTGTGTATTCTTCTATAATCACTACTACTGCCCTACATATCAGAGCTGAGGCAGACACCCATCAAAGGAGATGTTCCAGCCAACAATGTTGCCATTCTCACAGGCACCTATCTCTGGCAATATCTCCTCAGCTTCCAGCGTCCTCAGCTCAAAAGCGTCCATTCAACAGGGAAGGCACAAAACACACACGCGGGGTTACGTCTGTTCTTTGCTGCAAGAAAAACCTGAACGCTGATCTAGGCAGGAGTTATTTTGCGGCAAATAAGACAGTAAGGGGGGAGAGAAATGCAGGCAGGCAGGTTGCCACGAAGGGGAATTACACACAGATGGCCCTGACAGACTGACAGACAGAGGATGAGAAAAAAAAGTACATTAACGAAGAGACAAACACAAATACACATACGTAGAGGATTTGTGTGTCCACAGCTACCTGCGCTAAAGTGTGATCACATCTGTGCGTTGTGATTTAACTACACAGGATTCTGCGTTCACGTGTGCACACTTGATTTATTAGACCTGTATGTTCGACCACTGTTGACTTTTTATTAAATCCCTACTAGTAATGCCCTGGTCTTCATCTGTAGCCAGCAAGAACCTGCAATGACGTAGATTTCTGTGAAGTTTTAAATGAAGGCTTCATAGATTTTAACTCGTTGAAGCCCTTAACTAAGCAAAAATCCCAAACATTTGCTGATTCCAGCTTCTCAAATGTAATGACTTGTGACTTTTTCCTTTTGTTTTGTTGTAAAGTGAATATCTTTGGGTTTTGGACCACTGATCAGACAAATCAAAAAGATGCCATATAGGACTCTGGGAAATTGTGATGGGATTTCTTTTTATTATTATTATTATTATTATTATTTTTTTACATTTTCATCAACTAAACTGTTGTTTAATTAATCTAAGAATTTGGATTAATTTGGATTTGTCTCTAAGAATATGAAGATTAATGGACAAATTAAGCACTTAATTGGCCATAGTTCTTTATTAGTTATTTAACAGTAAAAAGGGATATCTAAAACTTCCCGTTTCAACCCGAATACCATAGAAATGTATACAGAATACCACTACAACAAGAGTAAAATCATTTTGATAAAAATAAATGCTGCTTTTTATATATATTTATTATATGTAAATCAACATTATAAGGGAAAGTGTCACTGATCATATCCAAGTAACAAAATGTTCATCCTGAATGTACCTGAAAACTGTTTACTATGGACGTATGCAAGTCATGCAATATGCCTGGGGCAAGTAAGGTATGATTAATGCTGTTTATGATACAGTTTAGGAAGTCAAAGCACTTGGTTAGGGTGAGGGCAAGATTATGACTTTGGTTAATTATTGAAAAAGTCCACAGTGACTTGAAACACTCAAACTATCATCTTTCCCCAACCTCAAACACAGTGCTTTTGTTGTCTAAACCTCACAACACTATACTGTCATCAGGTAAATTTCCCTCAGTCATATTTGGCGAAACAAATAATATGTTATCACACTTTACCATCTCCATAATAACTGAGCTAGTTACACCGGATGTAGCATGTTGGTTTAAACCTGCAGCTGGCCGACTAATTCAGTCGACATTACCCTCACCTTCCTTTATCTGTGTCTTGCAGTTTTCAAAATCCCTGTTGCATGCAGAAAATGACAGGTTTTGACATAGATTTGAATCATACAACAAGGCAGGCCAGCTTGGTTCTTTTCTGCCTTTTTTTTTTTTTTTTTCCCATTTTAATGCCAGCATAGACCTCCCCATGTGCAAATTGTCCATCAAAACAAGCATTGTTCCCTTCTATATCAGTGATATATAAGAGCAGCCAGGCCGTTTTCCCGCGCTGGCACAGCGTGGTGGAGATAGGTCTGGCTGGCGACGCGAGACCACAGCTGAGCAAACCTTCATCCAGTGAAAGCTCCAGAAATGTTACACATATTCTACACATTTTTGCTCAGTGGCTAAACTGATTGAGTGGTTGTGCTTTAAAAGCTACTGAACCTTGGATAATTTCACTTTTCAGCATGCGGCCTTTTTTCTGCCGGACTAATCTAAATCCTGTTTGTCATTTGACAAAAATGATGGGAGCGTCTTTGGATTGTTTGGCATAAATGTAACACATGGAATATTGGTACAAAACCGCCATGTTCTGTAGCTTCAAAAGAAGAACGTTGGTATCAGCTCCATGGATGACAACGAACAACACATACACAGAGGTTGGTGGCAGCGGGTGGGCCCCTGCTTGTGGTGGCTGATGTTCTGTCAGGGCTGGGGGATGCTGGGCCGGATCCTGCTGGGTCTTTTGTCACCCCTGCTAATTGAGTGATCCTGGTGACCTTGTCATCGCTGCCTGGTAACGCGTCAGCAGGAGCTTGTGTCACTGCTCTCCACTTAAAGTCATAACTATACGTCTCGCTCCATTATAGGTGGTGGTTGTGGGATGTGCCAGATCACTGATGGATAAAATGGTGGAAAGATAGCTTCAGAGTGGAAACACTAGTCAGGAGGAAAGGTTAAGTGCAGTTTAGCACTGATGCTCTTAATGTTTCTGCTTGTCTCCTTGTACGGCTGGCAAAGCTAGAATGATTGAAATCACAGTGCTTTAAGGCATATTCAATAAAAGCATCCAGCTACTGGCCTGTGACTTCATTGTGATGTGGGTGGATGCATATAAAGACGTGTACGGGGAAATAAAAGGTTTAATGTTCCTTCAGGAATTTTCTTTGCTGCAGATATACGGAGCATGAAGAGGATGCAAGGACAGCTAGACAGTTTTGAAATTAGTATGCTGCAAACATATGAGAATAACACTTGACAGATGCTCACAGGGTGATATCTTGCCCCGTCTTATGATTTTTCATTAAGTATGCTATAACAGCTGCACTTGTACATCTCACTCAGTGGCGACAGCCGTAGCATGCCAAGTCTTCAAAAAAAAGAAGAAAAAAAATCACTCATATTTCAATGCATGCCTTTGGAATCTCTTTCAGTGAACATGTGACACTTTTCAGATAAGTGTTTTTGTGTTAACAAAATGGAAATCTTAATTTTGCTAAGCTAATTATAGCCTGTAGCCCGTTGCTAAGCAACCTAATGACAGGAGACAGCAGGGAGTCAAGAATCTAACCTTTGGCTGGATAGAGCCAAGAGGTGACATTTGGATATCCTTCATATCACCTTCTATTGATGCGCCGTGTTCTGACTGTGGCTGCATTGCACTTTAAGAGTGTTTTAAAGCAAATGCTTTTTATTTTTATTTTTTTAATATAGTAAACAAGATGTGAGTGAGAAAATTTAAAGCATTCAATCAGAGTTAGTCGGCTTTTACAGAGTGCTGTTATGAAGATGACAGTCCCTCTTTATGGAGGTGTGTGAGTCATTTTGAGCTGTAGAAATATGCATGGGCTTTAGTTTTCTTCTCGCACTTTGTCAGTGTGAAAAATGTCGTGGTTATTTCCATGATGCAAAACTGAAGAGGGCTAATGTGCTGAGTTTTGAAGCTGTGGGACTTCTGTTGTTACCTTATGGCATAATCATATTGGATTTAATACTGGAGCACTTCCACATGCAGCAGTAGCCACTGTAGAAATGTATTTGCACTGACAGTGTTTTAGATTGATACCACACTATTTAGAAATCCTCTCGTTTTAAGGACTGGAGCAACACAACACAGAATGTGTAAATAGGGACATCTAGCTTCAAAGTTAAAACTTCATATGTAATCATGAATGAATTGCTGTATGTGTGACTGTGTGTGATTAAGTGGTATTTTTGATCTACATACGATGCGAGCACATGCATCATTTTACATCTCGGACTGGCCGAAGACGAGGCCTGTATGCTCTGCAACTTCCTTTGTGGGTGTCTGATCTTTCCTCCCATCAAGGGGGAGAAACTGTAGGGAGGTGGTGGTGGTGGTGGGGGGGGGGGGAATCCATGGCTCAGCGCCAAAATAGTTTTGAAGTATCTGTGAAAAGACTCTTCTTAATCCGTTTTATTTGCTCTGCTACCTCCGAACCATTTGTCCACGCAGAGCTCCAAACCCTCCACTCCACCCAGCCATCTCAGGGATTTAGTGTGGTGGAGCAGAGGTGCAAGAGCCCACAGACAGACAGTTTAAAAAAAAAAAAAAAAAAAGCCATCTGGCCGGTTGGGGGAGGGGGTGGAGGGGGGTTGCGAGGTGGGGGTGTCGGGAGGTTTGGGGCGGAGGAGTCATGCTGGGCAATCAAAATGACGGACAGCAGTGAGAAGTGTTTTGCGGGCACACACATACATGCAAAGTAGCCCGACTTGTGAGCATTCACAGCTCCCTCTGGTCTTCAGGTAAACACTGACCAGCCAAGGTATGTGTGGTGTTTCCCCACCTCAGTGTGTTTAGGTGTAACTTTGTTTGTGTATGGTAATAATGTGTTTGTTGGCAGGCTCGTGAGAGGAAAGAGCGGACTTTCTTGTGTTTACGTCGGTGTCAGTGGCTCGTGTATTTGTGTGTTCTACAAGAAAGACTGCCAAATTTATTTCTGTAGTTTTTCTTCTTCTGTTTTTTATTTTGTATTTTTTGCAAGCGACAGTGTTTGCCAGTGGAAGGTGTTTGAGCAGAGAAGGCAGGGTTAGCAGGTGAAACAAACAGCATCCATATTTCATGAACCATCAAAAAGACCTCGGATTCGACACAGGCTCAGTTCTAAGGACGCTGTGAAAGGGGCACACAATTGTTCCCCTTCGCTCTGAGCAAATATTATAATCCTATTCTCTTATGCTTTCCATCTTGCCCTTTCTCCCTAATGTTCACCCCGATCGCGGCCCCTTTCCCTGAGTGAAAACCCGCCTCGAATGTGTGGAGGCTTCATTTTTCACTCTCCCTTTGGGGCTCTGTTGTCAGAGACTAGCCCTTAGGAAGTCTTTATTTCTGCCAGGCAGGGCCTCTTGCGTTCCTCCACCCTCTCCCTCCGTTCTCATGGCTGTCCCCCCCACCTGCTGGGATCCTGATCCCAGCCGGGGCAAGGCTTCAGCGGGGGACAATTACCGCTGCTCCCCAGCTTTGATCATCTGACCACATGGAAGCATAACAGCTGACCACATGTTTCAACAGACAAGAAGAAGAAGAAGTATAGAGAGAAAAGAGGAAGAGTTAGAATAGGGTGAGAAGAAGAAAAGAAATCCCCTTTTCATTTAAGTTGGGCCCAAAGTTCTATTCCACTCTGGAAGCTTTCCGAGGAGTTAGTCAGACTGCTCAAATCTATGTTTCAGGCAGATTCCTTTGATGGTGATTATTTATTTGGATTAGGGCAACCATACTTATTACGAACTACGTCTGGCTACAGCCTCATATAAAGTTCAGTTTCAATTTGCCACTCACTCTTTTGTGAGTGCCGCTGAGAGAGAAAGAGAGAAGCAATTTGAGGCAGTCCTTGTAAAAAGGGAGTGCTAAGTCTGCTAGTATTGTCGGCCAGATTGTCAGGAGGCCAACTGGGCTCTGCTGTCGTGTTCTGGGCACTGTCTGGCTTTTTCTCAACCTAGGCCTCTGTTTCATTCAGACAGCTTCTCCACAAAGTCAGAAGCTTTTCATGTGGGCCAACAGGGGTTACCGTGGTAAACTGGCTCAGTCACAAAGTCACCACCACATCCACACCACAGATAATAAATAACACAGGGGAAATGGCCACTAATTGAGGATAATAGTTGATAGAAAGGTTAGAGAAATATGTTGTCAATGAGCCAAAAATGTATTCAGCTGCATTCAGAATATGTTACTGTCCAAAATTCAATCAAAGTACTGTATAAAGTATATAAGTGACGTTTGAAAATGGGTACAGAAACAAATAGGGTGATATTAAATAGATATAGATACAGAAGAGTACTGATCTAATATTTTATGGTGACTTAATTACTATATTTTCTTACATGGATATAAGGAGTCCGTGATGTGGGAAATCTACCCACAGAATGCAGGTTAGATGGAGACTGACAGGGCAGAGTGAGAGGGGAGGGAGTTTGCTCTGCTCCGGTTGTCAGGGATGGCCTCTTGGAGTGTCCCAATTGTGGAGGAGATCACTTTACCACATTATGGGGGCCTCAATAGAACCTCTTCAGCAACACTTTGGCCCAGCCTGGAAGAACAGGGCTTGTTTTGACTGGTCTGTCATCTATTATTGTCACCACTCTGCCGACCAACAGCTTGCTGCTGCCTCAGCTACACTGCCACCGTGGCTCTCCGAAATGTACTGTATGTGCATGCACCTGTGCAAAAATGCATGTGTGACAAAGGAATTTAAATGTGCACATACAAGCACTGTACACACGTGTACACACACACACACACACACACACACACACACACACACACACACACACGCACGCACGCATGCACGCACGCACACACACACACACACACAAAACCCCAAGGGCTACTGGAGAGATAGGAAAGATTGTAATTTGCTTTGATGTTAGCACTGGTCAAATAAAGCATACAGAATAAGTATTATAAATGTACTGGAGGGTGTGTGAGAGATGAAAAGGGAGCCAGACTTGCTACTGTATCTGTAATGAACAGAAGAATCTCATGGTAATTAATCATCAATATATATATATAATAGATCTATATGACTACATCTCTCTGCACTAAGCTGATGTGTCAGCAAAAAAACGCATTTTATTATAACTGTACACAACACTTTAATAAATTATAGTCATAAATGAATATGTGCATTTCAATTAGTTGAAAATTGTCCAAATTTTTTTTTTTTTTTTTTTTTTTTTTGTACTTGTGGTGACAGCTATGTGTAACAATTTCTGAAATGTGCATTATGCAAAAAAAAAAAAAATCAGTAACATAAAAATTGCTCTGGCAGGGATTTTTTAAACACAGATACTGATACAAACACACACAAAACAAAGAATCACTTAATTAAATACTTGTTTATTAAATTGAAAAGACAATTGGGATTAATGGTTTCACTTTCTGCTGTAATTAATAAAGCATGTCAGATCAGAATGAATTAAAAAAATTACATGAACTTAGTGTATTTCATTTGTCGTCATCATTTAATATGCCATTAGGTATTTAAGTTTAATTTGTTATTTTATTGTCATTTTATAATCTGATAAAAACAGACAAGCTTGAAAATATTCTGTACATTTTCAAAATTTCGTCCTTATTTAACAGGAAAAGATGTCTCGTCCGTAAATGTTTGTGTGTAATGTTATTTCATTGTTTTTAATTAGATGAAATACAATGCGTTTTATAAGATGACCTGAAAGTGTGTTGTTCTACTTGGTGTATGTTCACATTTCCCCTCTAAAACTAAAGTTATTTTATTCTCCAGAGACAGGGAGTCACTTTATGATGTGGCCGTGGCCCTCTGTGTATCCTGCCTTACTTCATAATCATTTTTATCCGGCAGTTAAAAATAATTAACAAGTCATGCTCTTTTGTCGTCCACCATTTTAGGTCCTCGCTCCGGCTATGAAAGGCCTTTCCATCAACATGGTCACGTAATAGTGTCAGGATGCATTTTAAAGTGCAGTAATTCAGTGGTTTACACAGCCTCATAAAATACCGACATGCCCTGATAATGAGAAGCATGAATGGAAACTTAGAGTTCCCTGTGGCCCCTGTGTGTGCGTTTGAGTGAGCGGGGAGACGTAGCTAGAAGGAAGAAAGGAAGCAAGCGAGAAAGAAAGACAGAACCAGTGCGAGCAGGGGGGAAAAAAAGCATTTTCAAACCACACAGTATCTGTACTCATAGACGTAAAAGAAAAAAAGATGAGAAAAGAAGTCCTTGGATGGATGTAGATGGATGTGCTGCCAATGCAGATAGTCTAAGACTGGTATGCAGGTTCAGAGTGGCAGGACTGAGACTGAGCCTTTCCATGGTTCCCTCCCTTCTGAGTGATATCATATGGACAAAACAGCTAAGGTCACAGACGGCTCAAGCACATAACTCTTCATCTTTCAACGTGCTCTGACACTCTTTATGGCGTCTTGAACCACTGACAGGCGGGCTGTGTGTGTGTGTGTGTGTGTGTGTGTGCTGGTGTGTGCATATGTGCACTGTACATGAATGTACCTATATCTGAGTATGCACAAGAAGAGGGTGTGTAGAGGCTGTTTGTGTGTGCGTGCTTTCACACTTTGTCGACGTGTTTTTCTTAACCAGGTGATCAGTGTCGGGCAGCTTTCAGAACGTGTCTTAATCTTACAGTCCCAACATCTTGTTGTCATGGAATAAATCATGATGCAGCGTGGAGGTGGTGGCAGGGAGCGTGAGTCAGAGAAGCAGTCTGCTTGACTTCACACTGGCTGGGGATCTGGTAACTCAGCAGGTAGTCCGAGTACAGATTGAAACTAACTCTGCCTTTCTGCACTCAAGACACCCCGAGAGCTCTATTCAGGAGCATGACTGTTCCTTTATTGTAGAATAAATTGCAGGAGTCCTTTTTTATTGTGTACAGATGGGATAGGATCAGGGTTGCTCAGCTCTGTCATTTTTTCACAAGGTGCGTGTGTGTGTCAAAGACTTGATGTAGTTCAGGTTTTACTGGGATAACCTGTGAGACTGAAACTTTAATTAAAAAAAAAAAAAAACTGTTTAAGTGATACTTAGGAATTAGGATGGTGGAGTAAAGTCACGGCTGTGCCAGTGATTTGTTCCTTTCAGATGGTCACTGTGCATTTGAGAGTTAAATCCTGGAATCAGCCTGCGACCTTTCAGTAAGGTTACCACCACAAGGGCTGTTTTTCATCTCCCTGGTGTTTTTGTTAGCACTAACAAGATTGACTTATTGCAGATTTGCACTACCGTGCATGTCGTATCCACCGACTAACTAGCAGTTATTCATCTGTCCAGCGGCGTAGTCCTGGCACAAATGGGGAAGTCTGATTTACATTAACAGCTCAGCAGTCACATCTGTGTT